>NC_139764.1:24855258-25455258 GCF_965231275.1 Zosterops lateralis | reverse complement strand
ATGCAGAAGACAAGCATTTAGCAAACCTTACTAAAAGACTGGACAACGATGTGAATGAGAAGAAATTAAAAAAGCACACTAATGATAGCTAACAACACTTTTTGAAAATATGCTAAAATGTATCCTTCTTGTCCCAATCCCATCTCTAACAGAGAGTAACTAGAAAGCAATGTTAAATGTTAAACAGATTATGTTACGTCTGCCTACTGCAGATGTTCTTGCACCTTCCTGATGCATCTGGCAAAGGCATCAGAGAAAGCATCAGATAATCAGTGACAGGATCTGGGAATAAGTGGATTTCAGGGCTCACCCAGTTTGACCATTTCAAGGTTCCAGTATTTCCAGGGTCAAGATTGCAGTCTTTATATTTGTGTATACAAAGTCCTTGCAGACACTGGGGAAGTGAAGCCATTTGAAGAAGCATTGCCAGTGTATGGGATGGATTGTGGACCTCATTATCCTGTTCCTGTTTTTTCCTTAAAGCTCCAGAACCTGATGATAGATGATTAGGTGAGAAAAATGTTATCTGCATAAGACAAGTTTGTGTATGGGGAAAACCGAAAGTTGTGATAATAATGCAACATTTTCTACACAAGAGAAGTTTCTAGTAGTCTTCACTGTGGGTAGAAACTAAAAAATGTTATTTAAAGGCAACTCTAAGGCTCAGGAACAAAGGCAATGAGATAATATGTTGCATTTATTCTTTTACAAAAGCTCATGATTTTACAGTCACCACAAATTTTTTGTTCAGATTAAAACATCTGAACCCTTGGGCTCCGAATACTGAGTTTAAGGCAGTGTAAACTGCTTTAAGCTCCCTCATATCTCAGTTGTTTCTAGCTTCTCTCAGTTGCAGGGCAGCTCAGCAGCTCTTAAGAAGCCCTCCTTTGCAGGGTCTGCCTCCCCCTATGCTGCTGACTTTCTAGATTTCATCAGACATCTCGTTGAAGTCACTGTTTTTCTTAAAGCTACAGCTCTCAGACTCACTCAGTTATGTGAAAACTTACATCATATAAGGAAAAGTTCCTACTCCTCACAGCTGCCAGGAAAAGCTAGCAATAGAGCCCTACTGTAACCCAAAAGCCCAATACTAAAGGCCTGAGAAAAACACCAATATCTTCTTTCACTACTGACGTTTATGATTTGAGAGATTCAAGTGTTGAATTGTGTATCTGAACCCCTTCTCCTGGCAACCTTACTCTCCCCAGCTCTCGGTTTTGAATGGATCTCCCTTGCCTCCAGCCTGTTCCTATGCCATTTGGCATTCTAAACTTACATCACTGCTTCCTAAAAAGGCTAAAAGGCAATAATGTGCTCCACAGCAGTATGGACTCTGACTAAAAGAAGGAGATTGATGTTCCCTTGAACACCAAAACTAAGTCCAGCTCAGGCACTAGTAGTATGTCCTTAGTATGGCCCTGAGCTTTGTCCCAGCAAATGTCACTGTTGTGTCTGCCTCCAGCTGAGCTCTGTGTCCCTCTCCCTCGTCTCAGGGCACAGCATCCCTTGGCCAGGCAGCAAAAGCAGCTTCTTCCTCCTCACCTCCATTCCTGGCTCCCCTGTCAGGTTAGCAGAGGTAGCCACGAGCTGGTAAAGGTTATAACTAGTTTTCCACTGCTGTTGTAATTTGGCTCTTGTTTCTACTGCACAGCACGCTTTTGAGGATGGGCTTTTGGAGCCCCAAAGGCTTTCTGACTGAAGATGGAGTTGGACCTGAGGGTTAGGGTTTTCACAATTTGCATGGGAAACAAGTTAATGCTCAAGCTCAGGCTCTGACCCAGGTTTAGCATACAGTGTGAACATGCCCACATATTACAGTCTTGTCCTGGGGCCAACATCTTACAGCAGAATCTTGAAGATGAATGTACACATCTCCTAACTTCGTGTAGCCTGCTCAGTGAGGGGTTTCCAGTGCCTCCCTCACCCCGGTACACAGGTGTGTGAGATTTGCACCTGTGGCTGCTGCACACAGGCACAGCTTTCCAGGAAAGGTGTGTTTTCCAGTTCTTTTCTGTGCCAGTATTGCCGCCACCTGGAGATGAGAGGAATGAAGGGCTCCCAGCCATTTCCTTACCTTCATCCCTCTGCCTTTTTCTCAGCCACAAGCATCCTCCTCTATTTCAGCTGGAGGGAGTCTGGCAGCCTCCCAGCTTCTGTGGTTACGATATCCCATGAGTGCAGCCTGTTGCGAGCCTCGCTCTGCAAAAGACGAGGTCCTTATGCTCTTGGTAAAAGCACAGCTCCTGGGCACTGGGGGAGGCTTTTGCAAAAGGAAGCAACCCCCACTCAGCTTACTCGCAGTCCTTCACCTTTTGGGAGGAGGCAACTTGCCCTGGGCTTTCCCGTTCTTGTTAGTTTAGAATTTAAGTTGCAGAGCTGCACGAATGAATACAGGCTTGTGTGTTCGGCAGAGCTGTGCACACAAAGGAGAAGGGGTTTTGTCCATGTATTTTATGGCACTGCCCGTGAAGAGAGATGGGAGGGAGCTTATATGCTGCATATGCACGTGCACATTTTCATGTTGTCTGCACGTGTGTGCATGCGTATGTGCATTTCCATATAGTGTCTAATAGGGTCTTTGTTTCTCCAGAGAAGAAGGAAAAGGAAATCCGCATGTAATGAATCCATTTATTTTATGGAGCTCCCCTGGAGAGGGGCCGGGGAGCATGATTTATGCAAAAAAACAGGCAGCTGCTGTTGGGAGGGGGGGCATCAATCTGGTTTTGATTTTAATTCATAAGTGGAGGTGGCCACACAAGCCAAAGCCTCGTAAACTCCCCATAGAAAAGAGTGGCTCGTTGGTGTGAGGCTGTCAGAGCCTATTTGGCCATTAGTATCGAGCCGCTCTCCACTGTACCCGACTAATTCCCGCCCTGTTGTTCTGCTTTCTTAGCATGTGCTTCCCCGTGTTGAGGCCTCCCATTAAAAGAGAGAGGCAGAGCTGTACTGGGGCACAGACTGAAATCTTTGTATTGAAGGGCAAAAAAGCCCTTTACAGAGCATTTGCAGTTTATGTCACAACTCAGTATACAATGTATACTAATAAAAAAACCAACAAAAAATAACATTACTTGTATGCTACAGTCCAGTTTCTCCCTGCCGTTTATAAAAAACACATGAGGTGGGATGGAAAGGCTTCTGGGTTGGGATAAATGGCCTTGAAAATACATACCACTCATCAGTCATTTTTCCATCCCTGCCATTCTGCATAACTCAATGCATATTGTAAGGACTCTGAGTGTAAAGGGACAGTGAAGAGATGGTTTAACAGGGCAGATGTCTTCACAAATTGTGTTATTACATGGAAGTCTGTTTTATTACATCACATTTATTTATTCATCAGAATAAGAGTCCATGGAGTTTAACTGTCAGTAACGTAAGAGAGAACTGCCCATAGCATACTCACTCACTCTGTGATTCTCCCATATGACAAGAAAGTTTGATTTGGCTTTCTGATTTCCCCCACATGTCTGTGCATGGCACAGCTGATAGGCAAAGAATCTAATGCAGAATGTAGCTCAGGTCTGTATTCTTCACCATAATCTCATGCATGTCCAGCAGAGGTAGGCAGGTAAGTGGACAGATGGTTCCACTACATCAGTTCAGGAAACCAAGAATGAAATCTAGTCTTTCCTGAAAACTGTCCTCACATGCTACCAGCAATTAATTATTGGACCAAATTAATACTTTTTGTATTTCACTTACTCTGTGTAACTTGGGTCCCTATAAAGAACACAGATTTTCTTGTTCTCAACACTGAATGATATTTTTAGATCACTCAGATACATGTTGTCCCTACAGAGAACAGACAACACTTGTCTGTTGACAGTGAACTTCAGAAGACTTTTGCTTGGCAGAATTAAGGGCTAGTGGTGGGTCAGGGAGAAGAATTTGTAAGAAGAGGTGTGGTTCACTTACCACTCCCTAAAATGCCCAAACCACCTTGCAGAAGAAGGATTTGTTTTGAGAGCTACAAAAAGGAAGGTGGCTCATTTGCATGTTACACCTTTGTTGATTTTCCAGATAGTCTTTCCGTGGCTTTCTAAGAACTTCATTTGGCAGCAGCTTATACATCAAGGGTGTTTATGCTGCCAGCAATACAGCCCCTGGCATCACCCTGCTCTTGCATCACCAAACATTCTCCTGCATACAAACTCCTATTCCCAAGTATCTGGAAGTGAAAAAAAAAAAACAAACAAACCAACAACAAATCTTTAAAAATATAAAGGCCAAGTATGCACTGATGTGAAATGCTGATTTTAAAAAGCAGCCACAAGGTCTTTTTTTTTTTTTTTTTTTTTTTTTTTTTTTAACCAGTGGGATCAGGGCTTTTCCCTGAAGCCAAAAGTGCAAAAGTGGTAAAAAACCATCAGTTTTCAGGCCAAGAGGAAGAGCTGCTTTTACAGGCCATGCTGGAAAAAGCTCCTAGAACAGAGTCTGGTCTGTGGAGGAATGGATCAGGTCACAGAATTTCTCCCAGCAGTAGCTTTCAAGCATAAAGCTGGAACCATTTCACAATTTTATTTTGGAATAAACCTAATTGCTTATTAAGTCTCAGAACTACTAGTCCTCTAGCAGAGGCTAATAAAGATTAGCTGAACGGCCTCAAATTTACAGTAAAATGGCATCATCCACACTTACCCCTTGATAATACCCAATTCAATGATTTTACTGTTTGAGAGACAAGACTGAGCACCAACAACCAAAACACTGTGAAAGTCAGGTAACTAGAAGTAAACAGATCACCTTCATGCTCTTCTGTTTTACGTTTTTCTCCCTTGTATATAAACATAAGTGTCTTAGTAGCATTGCAAAGGATATTTATAATTAGGGAAATGTTTGAACTGGTCTCCCTTTCCACCTTCAGCTTGTTTTCAGTTCCACTTATCAAGAGCACATGTTTCAAGTCATCTTATTAACTGTACATTTTATGAAGTCTTGGTTGAATAATACTATACCTATCAAAGTTTTTCAATGGTCCCTTCAGCTACAGCTTGTGCAACTCTTAATTTTAATGTGTTCATCTTCCTACAGACCTACAGGAAAGAGAGGCACAATTATGTCCCAATTATGGTTAAGTCCCTGAGGAACTCAAGAGACTAAGGCTTGTCCCACACTGCAAAGCTCATTCAGCCAAAGAGGACTGCTGATGTGACTGTGCCAGCAAAACCTCTCATGTAGATGTCTTCAAACTGATGCAACCCTATATTGTCTTCATTTTTGTCATTGGATAAACAAGGAAATGGCCCAAGGCTGGGAAAAGAAGGCAGTAAATAATGCCCACTCCAGCCTCTAGACATGCAGACCACATTCCCCCTAGCTGGCTCAGCCAATGTTGTTATGCTCCTGATCATAGAGTAATTAACTTATTATTCCTCCACTAAAACCACACTTTTGTAGGTACTGTCTACTTCAGGAATGACCAGCATGCAAAAGTTTATTTTTGCTATTCTCTTGGAGTTTTACTTCGGCTTCTATAAATATGTCCCTTAATTGCTCACAAGAAAAACATGTTGGAAGAATCACCTCATGACTTTTCAAGATCACACAGAAAGTCTGTAGCAAAGCAGAGAATTGAGGCCAGGTGGTCTGTGTCCTCAGCTAGTCACCCAAGAACATGGATCAGATGAGGCATGAGAAGCAGGACAGCCTAGAAGCACCCCAAGAAAATCTGTGCCATTATCAGAATGTAACAACCCAGAAAACCAAACACAAAATAATCCTGGGAGAAAGGATGAGCTACCCCAACCAACAGACCCCAGGGCATGCTCACACATGGTGCTGCAAGGCTAGAGACATGGCTTGCTGAATATTCCACAGGATAGCACTACCTACATTTGCATGTCATGCTAGGCTATGACACCTCCTCTCCAGATGGACAGCTCTGAGGATAGTGAGAGCAAATAGTTTCCTGCAGTATCTCTGAAGATCAAGAGAAGCCTCCACACAACCAGAGTGAGGACCACACAGTGGGATTGAGACAGCAGCTGGGAGCAGAGAAGGTTCCAGCCTGGCCTCTGGGCACAAAGGACATGGTAACTTCTGATGCTCCTTACACAACAGCCGTAGGGCCATTGCTGCCTGTTTGGAAAGGGTCTTAGTATGCAATGAGGAAAGTTGAAAAAAAAAATCTTGAAGAGACTAAAGTCTAGCTCAGCTGTCAAGAACAAAGACCTTCCTAGCAACAAATAATTTAGCACAGCCCTGACTCCTTCATCTAAGAGGGGATTTTCATCCAAGAGCTCCTCACCAGGAATTACACCTTTTCAGCCAGCTCTCTGCAGTTCCTACTGATTTGGTCTAATGAAAGTGACTTCTAACCAGTACTGGTTTAGTAAAGTTCCCCCCAGATCAAAACTGACCTCAGTTGGCTCCTGTCATTTCCAAAAAGCTCCTGCTGATTTGGCTGACTGACTGAGCTCCAAGAAAATTGTGTGTAAGCCTTGCATTTGCAGAGGGTAAATTCTCCCTTTCTGGAACACAGAGGAGACAGGAACAAAGCCAACAGGAACAGAGTCAACTTGTCTGAATGAAAATGTTTGCAGCACCCCCTGCTCTAAGGCTACTGCCTCTGAGCTGGACATCAAGACATCCTGGGCAGACCACCATCCCATGCTACAGAGACACAAACCTTCCCAGCCCCTGGCCACTTTCTTTCTAGCTTTATTTGATTGCCCCAGGCCTGGACACTGGCACAACTGCATGCTGCTGCCACTTGCAGCAAGAACTATCATTCCTAAGAGTTCTCTCATCTAGCAAGGGGTCAAAAGATTAGGCCCAAAACAGATACTCAAAAGCACCCTGTACTTTGAAGATGAGCCCAACAGGACTTTCAGGCACTTTCCTCACCCCTCTCAAACTCTTGGCAGAACTGTGATTCAAAATTATTGCTTTAATTAGAGGCTTTTAGCTAGTTAAGCATCTGACTTCCATGCATGGCCCACCTGGCAAAGCAGGCACACCTCCCCCAAACCCACGTCAGGCCCATAACATTTGCAGGCTGTGTGGGCTGCTCTGTTTCAGGGCCGTGGAGCCTGTCGCGTTCCCCTCCAGCTGCAGCGTCGGCAGCGTCACGCTGACAGGTTCAAGCCATGCAGAGACAGTTGTTTTTATAACCCACTCTCTTTTAACAAAACTTTCCCAAGCTTAGTCCTCTACATTATAGTTAAGATCACCTGCTGCTCAAGGGGATTCAGATTCTTAAAGGAATATTGCAAAAAAAACCGCCAAAAAAAAACCCCAAAAAAGGCCAAAAAAACACCAAAAAAACCAAACCAAACCAAACCAAAAACCAAAAAAAAACCCCCAAAAACAAAACAAAACAAAAACAAAAACAACAACAACAAAAAAACCCCACCACAAACCCAAAAAAAACCCCCCAAAAAACCACCTGGAAAAACTGACATATAATGGCACCCGAGGAAGAAGAAAGTGCCTCAGCACTAACCAGTTAGTCCAAATACTGAGCTCTGCTAACATCTCTCATTCCTGACTGGCAACTCTCCACCTCTCTCTGTTGTTCCCTGGTGTCACCACAAGAAGCTCTTCTGACCTGCAGCTCTCCCTACTGTTCCAGCCCTGGGACCAGGACATATTTCCCAATAGTTGTCTTTGAGCCTTGATCAACAGCCAGTGTGACAATGACATGCTGGTCTACTCACAAATTAATCACAGCTCAGCTCTGGGATCCCACAACCCATCTCTGCTGCATGCCTTGGCCTTCGCTCATGACATCCCAACTGTTCTTGTCCCTCATTCACAGCACCACTCCTTCCATGCACTCCAGTCCCAATTCACCACCTTCTTTAGCCCATACAGACATAAAGCACCAGATGTGGAACATGTGAGTTCCTCTGCTGTATCAGTCCCAAGGTCTCCACAGTTCCGTATTTTACCTTCTGAAAGAGCTACCAGACTAGAGAGGAGAGGGTTTAAAATCCACTTAGTAGCCTGTCTACCATCTAAATTTGAACTGACATTAGCTTCAAAGCTGAAACATCATGTTTATTCTGGCTTTCAGTTATGTTGTTAATCACTACAGTGATTCTCCACATACTTGCCATTCACACACTGCCCAACCAAGTAAACAGTAATACTATAACTGCACTGAGTAGTGCTACTCAGGTCTTTTCTAAACTAATAGAATTAAATTAGAGCAATTCAAGATGTCTGAACAAATGAGTTTTCTCTCAAATCATGCACTGTCTCCTGGCATTCTGCAGCGAACTCCATTTGCCATGGAGCCTCCTCTTTAGTAAGTTTAGCTGGGTCTCTCTGAACTCCTCTCTAGTCTTGATTAACCAAATCTGGCTAGTGCTCACATAGTAATATTTAAAGCTCACGCAGTGCAAATGAAAAAAACATGCTATAAAAGGATTCAAAACAATACCATTTGTTTGTTTTTTTAAATTTTGTTATTGAATTTCATGCTATTGAATCCACAGCCCTGGAGACCAAAGTTGTCTTCTTAACTCAAAAGGAGCTGCACAGGCAAGACAAGATTCTTCACTGTGTGCTGGAGAATTGACTTCTATGCTCCCTAGTGAGTTTAGACTCTGAGTAACATTTAGTCCACAACTTTTTTGATTAAACAGTCAATGAGTGCAATGAAAGTCTGAGGCCTTTTAGAGAAAGGGATATTCTCACTCACTATGAACTGGACTACAAAAAAACCCAACTTATTTCACGCATGTATTGCCAAAGGGTTGTCAAATGGAAACAGCTTGTTGTGAAATGTTTTTGTCATGAGAATGAATATTCAGTCAAGAACAAAACAAAACTTACCAACCTCTCTGACTTTAAAAACAAAAAGCCCTCTGGCCAAGAGTTTTAAAGCTGTTCACCCTCAGCTGGCCTGAGATCCAGGATCCAACAAAGTTCAAGAGCTGCTGCCCAGTAGGAGAGAGAATGAGATCCCAGACAGGTGTGGACCAGGTGTGAAAAAGCAGAAGGTTAACAGACCCCATCCATCACTGGACAGCACATCTGTAAAAACGGAAATAAATATTAACTCAAGTCACTATCTTGTCTGGAGATGAGCAGAATTCCCCCCAGTGGTAACTACAGAATATCACGTGGTAAGGACTGCAGCTGAGCTGATTTACTGTGAAACTGTGCTTGTATGTTTGCAAGAGGCTCTCATTTCCTTGCTGCTGAATTGCTTCTTCTTAATACAAGAGACAAAGAGTCCTAGAGCTCTTCTGAATATCTCTCTGGTTCATTTTTCCAGTTGCAAAGCAAATGGTTTGAAGTTTGATTGTCTTGCCAGACTCATAAAAAGAAACTATCAAGTGCAAGCCAAATTGTGAAGAACAGCATGTTTTATGAAAACCCAATTAAACTGTGGCCATCAGTGGCTCACTTTCATCTTTGTCGAGCACTGCCTCAGCTTTCTTGATGCATGCCAAACTCATATTCTTCTCTGATATACTCAGTGAGATTACAGTTAATAGTTTTGTTTTGTTGTTTGGGGAAACACACACACACACAGAGTCCTTGTTTATATACTAGATCTGCAGGTACCAGAAACAAGTATCTTTGGGGCCAGGAGAGGATTTTATTTCCATGTATTGGATGTCAAAATGGGAACTGGTTGTCATTAGCACTCACACAAACAGGTACAGAATGTCCTTCCCAAAAACAAAGTGACAGACATTAAATGACAAGCACCACACTGCAATACACTTTGGGAATCCTCATCAGTGGAACAGCTCTTTGAGCTGCACAACATGACCCATGCAGACCCTACAGTCCAATGTACCAGGAGATTAGGAAAGTGTCGTAAAAGTACTCTTTTGGAAATTACCTTTTCCCTTATCTGTCTCTAAACAGGCCGAGTATCCAGCCTTCCACCCTGGAAGACACAGGGAAATGCAAGACCATATTGTGTTTTCACCTGATGGCAAGGAGGGCATCACTATGGTTTTCCAGCAACCTCCAACTGTCCTCCAGGTTGGTGATGAATAAAACTAAAGAATTCACTAAAAATGCAATGTAACAGATTGCAAAGCAGAAAGCACATACAGTAAGGGATGAAGTAAATTTTATTTAAATGGACCACCAATCATCACGCCAGTCCATCTAACCCTTTTTCCAATGTGCCAGTCCAGGAAGCATGCTTGATGATGACTGAAATAAAGAGATGTCCTACAGAAATGTCCTGTCTTGCACTGTTATCACTCTTCTGTTGTCTTCTCTTTAAAAGATTGTCTAATAAGATGGTCTCCTATTGTTTACTACTCCGTGCAATTTTGATGCTAAGTGATAAAAATGCATTGAGAAGAGCATTCCCTGCTTTTATTTTTTGCAATATTTGAGGCTTTTCAATACTGGAAAATTTTAAAAAAACATGAATTCATCAATGCTGAGCAATACTGGATTTTTTTTTTTTAAAAAAACAGAAAAACAACCAAAAACGTAGAAAGCAAATTCATTCTTTCCAGATTTGCAGAATGCAAAGATAAATCAAGGTTCAGATAACAATTCTCTATGGATTAGACAAATCTTCTGAGACTCAGAGTGGTAGCATATATAGGTGTGCACAAGAAGTGCCATGTTTTAAAATTTCTATCCAGCTGGAAAACAGCAGCATCACAAAGAAATACCACTCTGAGAACTACATCAGTGCACTACAGAGTTGGCTAAGTGAGCACTCTTCTCAGAAATACTTGGAGGAGTTAGATGACTGAGTCTCCAAAAGTAAAGGACTTTGAGGCTAATCCAGCTGATATATTTGTAATATGGTGCCAGCATCATTTCCCCGAATGGCTAAAGAAAAAGGGAAGAATGAAAAGGGTCAGTTGGGGAATATATGTGCACGTGGGGGAGGGGGGCAAAGAAAAGGCAAAACTAGCTGAGAACAGGCTCCATTTAAATTGCATACAGACCTCACACAAAGCACAGAGAATTGGTCAGTAGATTGAAGCCATCTGGCTGGAGGAGCCATAAGAGTAAAACCCTGCTGGAGATCTCCCCATCACGTCCCATCATGGTCCAAGATCAGAACACAGCACGGGCTTCCCTCACTCCCCCACTTTCATTCATGGAGTGAAATATAGGAAGACGAGGAAGAAGAGGATTGAAAAGTTCATCCTTATGACACAGCCCCTGCTCTTTTCACAAAGTATGAAGTCCCAAGGCCTCTCCAATAAATCTCAAGCTTTGGTGGCACCAAGAGAGAAACTGAGTCAAGGCTCTACGTGCTGCAGCCAACAGCACAGAACACTGACACCGACAGCTGGCTTCAGGCTTCCATGACTCCTCAGTGAAAGACCACCCCAGGGCTCTCCTAATGTGAATGAACCAGAGGACTCCGGTCCCTTCCTGCTCACCCTGGCCATTTACAAGCACGTCTGTTGTAGAAGGCAGATGCAGCATTTGTTACAGTGCAGCATGGAAACATCTGAAGAAGCAATATTTTTATTATAAAAACCTACAAATGTATTTTAAAACTTATAAAACATATCTTGATTTATGTCTCAGATAAAGCCTCTGCTTTAATTTAATGCAAATTAAGACTGCTTGTGTTTCACAACATTGGTATCTGAACACTTAGCAATGCAGTGGTCTTTATGCCAGCCAACCATTACAAATTTAATGGGTTTTTATTGCCTGTTTTTCTGAAGTCCCTCCTTTACCTGGGAAAATCAAGGCACTTAACATCTGGAAAAATTAAAGCTTTGGAAGTTTGCCGGTCTGATTGCCATAGTGTTGTTACAGAGTTTTTGTTCCTTATGATTCTTCCATGCAGCCCAAATATTAATTTCCAAAGATCAAGTCCAGTCCAAGTGGTTCCATTGTTTTCCATCATTTTGACTTGCCCATATGGAACATTCCCAAAGCATCAAAAGTCATCAGTATTTTTTAAACACTGAGAAGCTCAGAACTTAGCATTTCTATATCAGAAGTAATTTTGAGCAATCCTAAAGTCTTCTCCCTCTAATAAATGCCATCACTGAGGTATTTTAGCTGGCGTCATCAATGCCACAGATACTGAGTATAGGAACAGTGGCAGTGAAAATGCATAAGGAGTGTGGTGTGGGCAGAAATAGAACTGAAATGCAAATGGAAGTTGGATTAATTTTCCCACTGGATTTTTCTTGTTTACACTTAGCTTGAAATCTTGGAAGGAAACGTAATGAAATTATTCCTTGGTTATTTTACTTTTGAAAAATAGCCATATCCACTGGGAAAATAAGAGAACCTTAAAAATATAAACAAGTTATATTCAAGTGAGTCATTTGTTCTTCTACCCAAGTGCCATCTCTCTCTGCTCTCTTTGCAACATTTCCTTCTTACCATCTCCAGCCACCTTTCATCCTCCTTCACACTTCCAACTATTAATTTTTATCCCAATGTCATTCTCCTCCACCCTCTAAAGGCAGTTTCAGAAGCCAGCTGTCACTTCTTCATGGATGCAGGCATTTGGGGTACACAGTTGTGGTGTGGAATGGGCCAGCCTTTCCAGCTGATGAGATGTGGACCTCTGGACCAGACACCTGATCCACATGTGATGAACCCTGCAGGAGCCTCCACACCCTAAAGGACTCGTGACACTGGACAATCTTCAAGGACACTCCTGTATCTTACTGGTTGAGTAGGATGAATTGTATTTTGGTGCAGGATGATTGTGATTCTCTCCCCTTCTTGAGACTTATGACATTTCTTGTCACGTTTGTCTTTTATAATGAGAATTTTGAGTTTTCCAGGCTTTTATTTATGTAACTATAAAATATTATAGTAATATGTGCTTTCTAAGTATGGACAACCCAACAGGATAAGCCTGTGAATCTCTTTCTCTCTCATTATAACCAAGTATCCTAGAACAATTCTTAGGATCTGTAATATATGTAATGTATGTACAAGTCTAACAAGTAATTTTGAAGAGCTCACTAATTTTCCTCACTTAAAATCTTGGATGATTAATTGTTGGATTTGAACACATTTCTTCTGCTTTTGATCACCCAATGTTAAATTATAGACTTTAACATGAATTCTAGACGTTTTGCAACCTATTTGTAACCAGATTCAGGTTTCCTAATTTTTCAAGAAGGGGGAAGGGCTGCAAAGAGAGCGCTGACCTGCACTGACCCCTTCTGGAAAGGACCAAGAATGTACCATTGGAACCAAACCTGCACTGGTCCTGGGGTGCGTGTGGGAACTACTTGACCTAATAGCTTTTTCCATCTTGATTACTATGATTTTTAATCGTGTTTGGTTGGAACAGCCTCAGCCTTCAGAAGCTATTTGCATGGGTTAGGCTCTGGAGCAAATATACATGCCATCCATTAACATCCAGCGGACCAGAAAAGGTTCACAGGACCAGAAAAGTTTCTTTGTAGATGGAAGCAGATACACTAATACATTAGAAGACAAGAAAAATAACAAAACATAGTCCATTTTCGGACAGGAACATAACACAAATTAGCATGAAAAGAAAAATGGAGCCTTACAGAACATCTACAATGTGTAATCCCAAAGCAGTTCAAACAAGAAAATACAATTTCTCTGAGAACAGTCCTATAAAATCTCTGGAGGCCATGACCAGTTAGAGCATAAGTTTCTCAACTAAAATAAGGTACTTCCTTGCTCCTGACCAGACCCACATTTGGGAGCACAGGTTTAATTTTTATTCAAAAGGAAAAGGACGAATTCTTCAACCGTCAGTGACATCCTGTTCTGCTCCTTCGAAACATCCAGTTCCATCTAAACTGGACGACCCACCACAGTGCTGACAAATCACAGACCACGGCTGAACCAGCTTACAGAAAGAAAATCACTTTCTTTTCTCTCATGTACAGGGACATAGTATTCAGGGCTATATTTCTTCTGCCCTGAACACAAGGGCTTGATGAAATAAACACATTCAAAAATTATCTGCAAGAAATCAGAAATATGTCAAATTTCCAAATTTGGAAATAGATTGGGCTTCAACTCAAATTGGCACATGCTTTGTTTTTCTCCCTGGGACTCGATGGTCTGCACTACTAACAGTTGTAGAAATATTCGCAAGACAAAAAAAAAAAATCTCAGGAGACAAATTGCTCAAGGCAAGCAAGCAGGTTTTTAAGAATGCAACAATCTTCCTTCTTTGCACTTATTTGTCACTTAAAATCCTTTAGAGACAGCATTTGTTTGAGGGTGAAGCAAGCAAGTGTAAACACTTACGCATTTGAACTATCACCATGTTGCTGGTCTCCTTCTGTCTGACCAAAAGCCACACTGCTGCTTAAGTATCTGCTTCAAAAGTCCCACAACATGGAGAAATTTTTGAACAGCCACTAATCCTCTGTCTCTTAACTTCACCGTGGTGAGCCAGCACCACACTTACCAACTGTTGATTTCCATCCCATAAAGAGAGCCATCCCTTTAAGTTTTTCCAATCACAAGAGGCAACAAAGCCAACAGAAGAAATTGCACTTATTTTAAGCCATTGAATAAACTCTTCTGTTAGGCTGTTTCTTGCCCTAGGATAAAACTCACTTTATAAAGAAAAAAACCCAACAACCAACTCATAAAATTGTGACTTCACTACACCACTGTGCCCAGCAATGTTCCTTCTCCTCATAAGGAAATAATTCCCAGACTGGATGGCAGTAAATATTTTGTTTGGCTCTTATTTTGAAAATCACCCTGCTTCTAGAAATCATGGTATAGCATAAAGCAGTGAGAGAGGAAGAAGTCTCTTCTGGCAAGCATTCTTACTCAATTTGTTCTCTGAATAAATGGGATGGCCCCACTTTCATTGCTTGGCATAAAGCACAAGAGCCTGGACAGAAGCCCTGCCTTCATTCCCACTTCTTTGGAAAGTCCCAGAGTTGAGAGCTTAAACCTGCAACAGAAAGAGATTTGCAAAGTAGACTGTAACAAGAAGCAAGTGTAACATACAAGAGGAAGGAGATAGAAGGACTTCCTGTGACAAGAAGATCAAATTATACTTTACAATAAATTTTACGTTTATGTTGCAGTTCACATTTTGCGCCACGTTTTAGATACAAACTCAGAAAAACGTACAGAATATCTTGGATGAGCACTGTTGACCACTGATGAAACAGAACAGCATGAATGTCCATCAGGGTACATGACTCACAAGTAATTTTATTTCACTCTGTTAGTTTTCACTTTCTGGATTTTTTTTTAAGAGTTGAAATGACAGAAAACAAACAAGCACTTGGAGAAGCTCCATGAATGACCTTTGCTCTCAAGTACGGTTCAACTCAAGTACGCTCTTCACGATGATGCAGCATTACCATCTAAGACAAATTGTTGGTATCTGAAATCCCAGTGGACTATGGGGGTCTGAGCGAGCACCCCTAGGCTACCTTCCACCAAAGGCAGGTGTAAGAAGTCAGCAATGAGGTATGCTAAGAAAGATGATGGGAAAAGTGATCTCTCAGCAGCCTTCAAATTGTCAAAGGCAAGCAATATTGAAACAAAAAATGGAAAGTGTTTTAACTAGACTGACTGTTTACAAGAGTTACAGCCTGGACACGCACTGCTCCAAACTGTCCCCTGATGAAGCACTGCAGGAACAGGCAGGAACCTCAGGATCCTTGGAACATACAGATGTGACACTGGTGATTTGAAACAAAAGCAAGCCTACAGCTGGCTTGGAACCTTGATGCAGGAGGCACTCCAGAGCCCATCCAAACAGAGGAGCCATCTAGTTGAGGTAATACTGCCTCTCAGCCTTCCCCCACTGGAGAGACAGGAGATTCAGGAGCTATGGCAGGACTATAGCTCAGGTCTCTACAACACAAAGACACCACTACCTCTAGATTTACCTCCATCCTCCTAAACATGAGCGAGTGTGTGCCCAGGTGGCCAAGAAGGCACCTGGCCTGTATCAGCAATAGTGTGGCCAGCAGGACCAGCAGGGCAGTGATTGTCCCCCAGACTGGGCACTGGCAAGGCCAGACCTCCAGTGCTGTGTCCACTCTGGCCCCTCACTGCAAGGAGGACATGGAGGTGCTGGAGCGTGTCCAGAGAAGGGCAATGGAGCTGGTGAAGGGCTGGAGCTCAAGTCCCATAAGGAATGGATGAAGGAGCTGAGGGTGTTTAGGCTGGAGGAAGCTCAGGGGAGACCTTGTCACTCTACAACTCCCCAGAAGCTGTAGCCAGGCGGGGATTGGCCTCTTCTCCTCAGCAACCAGTGCCAGGACAAGAGGACACAGCCCCAGGCTGTGCCAAAGGAGGTTCAGGTTGGACATCAGAAAGGGTGATTCGATATGGGAATGGGCCACTCTGGGAGGTGGTGGAGTCACCATCCCTGGAGGTGTTCAAGGAAAGACTGGATGTGAAAGCCAGTGCCACAGTCTAGTCCCCATGGTGGCGTTCAGTCATGGGCTGGACTCGATGCCCTCAGAGGTCTTTTCCAACCCAGCTGAATGTGTGATGTTGTGATCCCAGGCTGATGCCGCCGCCAAAACACTCAAGCCTCCAAACAAACCAACAAAACAACAACAAAAAAACCAACCAACCAACTAAAAAAAAAAAAAAAAAAAAAAAAAAAAAAAAAAAAAAAACCAAACAAACAAACAAACAAAAACCAAAACAAACAAACAAACAAACAAAAAAAAAAAAAAAAAAAAACAAAACCAAAAAAAAAAAAAAAAAAACGAGGAGGAGGAGCAGCCCGCGCAGAAGACACTGCAGGCACTACCCTACCCCCGTTCCGCCCTTGGAGCCAGGGCGGGGGGACGCGCCCCGAAATGGCGGCGGCAGCACCGCCCCCGCCGGCGGAAGCGCCGTGACGGCAGCGCCGCCCCGGGAAGATGGCGGCGCCCAGCCTGCTGCGCGGGGGACTGCGGCGGGTCTTCTCCGGGCTCCTGGGGAGCCGCTGGGCCGCGCCCCCGGCCCGAGCCCTCCGCCAGGGTGAGTCCGGAGCGGGCTCTGCACCGCCCCGCGCCCTGGGGCCTCGCCGCTGTCTCCGAGAGTCGGTTGCGGTCACTGTAACTCGCCCTCTCCCCCCACCCCCCAAAATGCTACTTCTCTCAGGCTGTGTGGGTCTCATTCTGGGTTCCCGTCTCTTCTTTCTTTTGCAGTCGTGGAGGTGACTGAAGGCAACACGACCACAGTAAGTCCCTGCACCCCTTTTCCTTGGTATCTACCTTTGCCGTGGCTTCTCCCTCCCTCAGCCATGTGTGTCCCTGCCCTACCCCACAACAAGTAAAGCAAAAAAAGGCGATGCTTTTCCACTTGAAAAACCTCTCCGGGCGTGAAGGCAGAGCCAAGGCAGGAGCTGGTAGCGAGTGCAGGTGAGCAGTGGAGGGTTTGGCTGCTGAAGGAGAGGACCATCACCTGTTGCTGGTGGCAGAGCAGTGGCTCCGGTCAGGGCCACCGGTGAGCACCAAACCCCTCCCGCTGCCGGGTAAATCCCTCACCAGCGGCATTCGGGATCTAAAACACCAGAGACCATTCTTCAGACGGGTTCGCTTCCTGCACTGGTACCATTTGGCATCGTCACGAGTGTGGACAGGCACAGGGGAGGATTGCTGGGGCTCTGTCACTTCATCCTGCGGTGGCAGTTCGGTGTGGCATTGCAGGACTTGTCTGTACCCCCCGCATGGCACAAACATCTCACGCCTTTGGTCTGTGTTGTGTTTGTGTGTGCCGTACTGACTTCAGGTGATACAAAGCTTCTGTCCTATAACACACGTGGTAAAAAAAAAAATATATATATATATATATATATATATATATATATATAATTGAAAGGGAAATTTTCAAAGGAAGACTTTAAATACTAGAGGAAAACCACTCCTGAAATAGAAGTTTTGAAGTAACTGATAAAGAAGAGCGTCTTCTCAACTGCAGTTTAAGATACAAAGGAAAAGATTAAAGCAGTAAAATTAGATTTTTTTTTTTTTTTTGGCTAGTTAGCACCATCTAATCCGTTATACTTTTATCAAGAGAATTGTCATTTTTTAGAAGCACTGAAATTACTGAAGAGGAAAGGAGATTGCATCAGTCTAGTCACATTGGATATGGCAGTAGCACTATATGCCTTGGCTGGTGAGAGATAACACAGTTATTTTGATATATATATATTAGATGAGAGTGAAGGAGGAATTTGGGAATAGCTAGAAAAGGGTGCATTTAAATGTTAATATATATATACATAAATAATAAGGGGATGGACTATTTTGCTTGCTAATGAAACAAAAAGCCTGCTTGTTCATGCCTTTGAAACTTTAAGTATTTTTGTCAGAAATATATTTTGTTGAAAGTTTTGCTGTATTTGTGTAAGCAGACATTGTCATGTCTGAAACCTGCATGGAGCAGATAACTTACTCTATTTGATGTTACATATCTAAAATACCTGGCAATTAGCAAGATGTCATAAGACTATCAACAAAAAATAAGCTTAAAGTGTGACAGTAGGTATGATGGAAAGTGTCTATTTCTTGCCTCCAAGTGCCAAACTTTGTCTTTGCCCAGAGACCTGAAGAGTTTACAAGTGTGATCTGAAGTTGTTTTAACTGAAATAAGGGGAGTGTGCACACCAACAAAACACAGTCAATGGATTGCTGTATTTTGCACTCTAATCAGTTTCAAAGGGGATGTAAATTATATTCTCAAAAGTCCAAAACATAAATTGGAGCTTGAAGTAGAAAAAGTAAGGTTTACATTAGCAGAGCCCTTTATGAAAATAACTCTTTCTGGAGATCTGGATATATTTGCCGTGTAATATCCTAGCATCAGTCTGGAATCCATCAGTCCCCCTAGATGTGGAAAATGTCAGAAATGGTGTAAACTGGCAAACCAAAGGGCTGATGTGCTTCTCAGTGTATCCATTGGTCACTCCATTTATCCTGCCAATTCTGCATTAGTCTTCCCTGAATCCATCTTTCCCTGCTCGTCTTTCTGTGTCCTCGTTTTTAATCAGTATTGAAGTGTTTGATGTGAACCAGTTAATTAATCCCAGAGAAATACAGATTTGTCAGCACACTGAGAATGTAGAGCTCCCTCTTAGTTGTTTAACAGAAAAATAGCAGCTGAGTGGATTAACAGTATTGAAGTCCTCAGCAGTTGGGAAATAATTGCCAAAACTTGTACACTGAAATTTATCTCAGGAAAATTTGATGTTGACGTAGCATTCTGAGTCTTTATTTATTTCCAAGATGGAATTACAGTCATAGTGCAGTCTGAAGCCAGATTTCTGCCAGACTGGCAAGAATCAAGACTAGATACACCAGCTTCCCTGAAAATAACTTTACTGATTAATAGAAGATTAGGTACTGGCCTACATCTTATATTCATAGTTATTTGTTTTTGTAAAACTGGCTGTTGTACTTGTGGGGGTAAGAATCTTTCTTAAAAATTGACAATTCTGTCTGAGGTATTGAGATGCTTAACCTCAAGTACCTTACCTGTTTCCATTTTATCATCAGAAAGGCCGAAATCTGGCATATAAAATAGTCCTGTGAGTCCAGCTGGATGCCAGCTTTCCATGCACACTTACAGGAAAGGTCATGCTTGTCTCTTCCCAGATTTTCAGCCACAGAACCTGATGGTTTCTTAAAAGTAACCTTGCATTCCACCTATGTTTTCTTTTCATACTCTGATGCTTGCACTCTTTGAGGCTGACAGTTGGTGTTCAGAATCTGCTTTTAATCTGAATTTGACCAGAGAAAACTCAAAAATATCTTGGAGAAAAAAAACCCAAAAACTTAGTTTTATTGTCTCTTCTGTTTGTTTGTTAGGGTGCAATTAGAGATAGCTCTTCCTTCCATTAGTGAGTCCTCAAAAAAGAAAAAAAGACAAGTGCACATGTAGATAGACTTTGTATTTCTAACACTTCTACGATTACACACCTTGTACATCTCTTTGCATGTTACTTGTCGGAAAATTTAAGTCGCTTTATAGTGATGTAGAAAAGATTGTTTTATACTCTCATAAAATAATTGTTCTGAGAATTAAACTGGATAAAATATCGGTATTAAAAAATAAATCTACAAGCCCCACAGACATTTCCTAACTATCATTTCTTAAATTGAAAATTTTCTCAGAGTTTTCCTTGCTGGTGATTTATAATCCAGCAAGCCCCTGAATGTTTTCAGCTATAACATGCATCTGCTATTCTGTGACATTCTCATATTCCCAGAAAAAAAAGTTATTTTAAAGCTTTTGGCTAAAAGGCCTCTACACTTTCAGGGCATGGTGGTTCAAAAGAGTACTGCAATAAATGGAATTCAGGTGAATGTCAGAACTTCGTACTGACTGTCAACTAGTTTACATTTAGAAAAACATACACAAGAATTTGCTAAAGGGTTTTCTATGCCCTTTGAATTTCTCCTTCTTCTCCCAGTCTGTGGCATAAGCATACCAAAGGGCTTGTATCTGTATGAGAGTGAGTTGAATGATGCAGATACTGTTCCCCTTTTATCTGCACAGAATTGGTCAGTGTACTGTGGACTTGATAAAATGTATTCCTTGAGTCACAGGTGTGGGTAGAGCTGTCAGCTGTGCCTGATGCTTTGAATTTGTTTCCTAGATTGAAGGGAGAATTATAGAGGATGCTGAAGCACCACCCCCTCCAAACCCCTCTGGCCAGTGTCCCATCTGTCGCTGGAACCTGAAGCATAAGTATGATTATGTGGTAAGTTTAATTCCCCTAATCCTCATTGCTAGACAAGTATTGCTTTTATATCCACGTACCCCACAACCTGCCCCTCTCATCTTTTCCTGGGTGTAGGAAAAATACTGAACTCCAGCTCTGCTTCTCTTGGGTACAGCAAGAGTCTCGTACACAGTAACTGTTTGCCTTGGCTGGTGGTGTTCCTGGGAAGAAGGATGAGCTTGTAACAAATAGAAGGTTTGGAATTACTCACATGGCCATCTGATCTGAAAAAGCCATATAGCTCTTCTGTGCCCAGCTGCCTTTCACCATTGCACTTCACAGAGAATCAAAACAGGAATGTAGCATTTAGTCGGTGGATACAGACCTAGCTCCAGAGAGGCCAGAAAACTTGACTGAGTCAATTATATGACTTCAAGCACTACGATTTCTCATTTGTCATTGTCTACTAATAAGTTAATAACTGTTTCATACAGCTTGTAAAACTCTTTATGAGTATGAAGGACAGCATATGTTTTTACTTACTTTGCAACAGAAAAAACAGGTTTTATTCAAGCATTTTGCAGGAAATGCTAATGAGAAGTTTATTAACTAATGAGGGGATAACTAACACGAAACCTAGACTATGGGAAGGAAATCCCGTGTGCCTTATAAAACAAAAGCACAACAGTCACGAACACTTCAGAATAAGAAGCGTGATATAACAGATGCAGAATGTAACTTTACAAGAGGTCATGCAAACACAGAGTTTACAAAAGGACTAAGTTCCCCCCTTGCATGCTCAAAACCCAGCACTGGAATTAGAAAAGAAGAAAACCAGACAGGAACATGCTGTTACTAAGATAAGGCAACAGAAAACTCGGAATAAGCTAATGTCAATAGGATTAGAGAGGGGGATACAAATACATTGGGGGAAAAAGAAATGTTTGTGAGAAGGGCCATTAATGAGAGGAGAAGGGGACTGAAAGCCACACTGGTTGCAAAATAACTGAGCTGCTTGTGTGTAGTCAGAGTGTACACATGAAAAGGAAAAGTTATGTTTTAATATCTGTATATTGATGGCAATCCACAAATGTAAAACAACAGGAAAAAACAAATACAGAAATAACTTAAGCATTGAATTAGGTACAGACCAGCAGACCTGGATTGTATGTTGCCTCAAGGTCTGAAAAAATTAGCTAACAAATACATTACTTCACTCACAGGATTTTTTTGAAGCATGAAAAAAAAAAATCCTAGAGAATCATCAAATGGTTTGAAAACAGAAGTGAAATAGTAAGTAGATAAGAGAGGAAGGAGAATGATGCTGATGATTACCAATTGGTAAACAAAATGTTGCAAGTTCCAAATAAAAGGTGTTAGCTAGGAGTAAAAGCAAATAGCCTGTTGGATAGGACTAATTAAGACTCATGAATTATGAAGAATATGAGTACAGCAATAGTACCAGATGAAATACTTGCAGTTAGTCCAGACAAGTGAAACAACAGATGTGAGGTGTAAATGAAATATGTTTAGTGTCTTTCAAAGCATGTGTTGCAGAAATGGAGGAATTTAGAATCCAGTGTTGTCAGTGATGCTTACTCAGGCTGGGTGCTATATTAAACAGTGAAATAAGCTGGGGCAGGGGAATATTTAGTGTTTTCTGGCCTGGTTTCTCAACAGTGTGTGAAATCTGGCAATACAATGAATTTTCAGATTATAATAAATATGGTGAAATGACAAATACTGTTAAGGCTTCTAAATTACTACAAAACCGGATCATGTCTGTTTTGTGTTGCACGTGTTCAAATGCAGAGATACCTTGCAATTCTTTTTCATGGTTGCTGAATTGTGTTGTGATCAAAACCAGCTAGTTAGTTGCTCTGGAAAATACTTTTTTAAGGTTCATACATTTTATGTGACTTTTAAATGCAAGAAGTAAACAGCATCATTAAACTGGGTGATTCTAGAGATTTACAGAAACCATTCCATGAGTCACACATTAACAACCCTTGAGAAACTATAAACTGATGTTCATGGATGAAATAAGTTATGGCAGTGGATTGCATCTTGGAAATTTATATATAGACTTACACAGACTTAGTTCCTACTGCCGTGTGTGGTAGAAGACTCCACTGAGTATCTGGAGAGATAATCCATCAAGAACCAAAGAAGTTTTAGACAATGTGATTCTGTAGAGTCTGAGTTCAAGGATTAGAAATTGGTCACAACAGACAGTGTGAAACATGAATTTTATGTGTGTTTGTAGAGTGAACTAAGTTAGGAGTTTTCTTCAACACTTCACTTTGATTCTTAGATCCTGATTTCTACTGTTCAGTAAGGAGGCAAGAGAAAACTAAATGTGAAGAGACATTCTGTAGCCAGTCTTGAGAATCATTGCTAAGATAATTTCTAGGAAATCATGGTGCTAAGAGACAATCTAGGAACGTGTCTATCCCAGCTGTCACTTACATTTTGAATGCATGTGCATCAGTGGACATGTCCAATACTCCTTCTGGACAAAAAGCTAAAGAGAGCAGTGTGAACTGGTATTTTGGAATTGTAGAAGTTTCTTACCTCATATTTACAAGCTTCCCTCTCTGGGGCCGATAAGAACTAGGAGAAGTTTAAGTTCTGGATTATACCACTTCTCTGGTTGTGTAAATCCCTTATGTTTTTGAATGCTTTGTACCAGTCACAGATTTTCAGCATTTTAAATGTTAAGGTGAATTAAAATCTCCCTTTCCTACACTAAAGCACTCTCTACTGTTTTATTCTTTGTTGTAGCCATGATGAGCAGCAGAATCTTGAGATGCTTAAGTACCAAAGTGCAAGCATTTAATTCTGTGGGCAATTTAACAGTGGGACAATTTTCTCACTGATGGTTAATTGTCCTAAATGTCTGTAAATTGAGAGCAGCTATTTTTGTTAAAGATACAGCCTGGTTCATACAGCGTAACCTATAAGCCGAGCTTGGTGAGGGATTGGAATAGATGGTGGTTCCTTTGAGATTGATAAGCTGAGATCAGTCGGTTGCACAGAAGGGAAAGTGTGAGCTTTTTTGCTTGGGACGCTTGTAATTGGACTGAATGAGGCACTATGAAAAGGGAAGTGTTGAATTAGCCCCTGAGGGAGTTGAGTAATATGACCTCACAGGACTTTCCTTTTGTCATGTGCAACTAGCACAGTCTAAAGTAGTGGCATAATGAGTTACTCTGGCTGTCAGAGAACTGGGGGACCAGTGTCTCCAAAGTCATTAATCAACTGAGCAGGCATTGTGAGTGCTAGCAGGTCATGATTCCAACCTGCCTCGGCTGTGGTGTAGGGGGCTGCAGTTGTCTTTGCCAGTTCAATCCTGATCCTCTGCTGTGGCTCAGGATAACAGAGTTTAAGATAAAAATTCCCACAGTTTGTGGTCTGCGTGTGTCTGTCTGTCCAATGAAACGGAGATCTCAGTTGATGTTTTTTCATAGCCATCGGAGATAAATTATTTTGGTCATTGTATGGATGCAACTGGATTGAAACCCGCAATTCTGTTACAAAATGTGTGGAGAATGGTGTACAGCTCCCAGGAGTAAGGGAGAAAGGAAAAACTAGACTCTTGTATAACTGGAAATAATGACAGGCAGACTTGTCTGATACAGCTCAGTAGTAATTTGGCTGCACAGATAGAACTGTTCTTGTAGTAAATCAAAGTTTTAATGAATCACTTGTCAGTCAAGGATCTTGCTTTTCAAAGTGCCTGCAGACATTAAGATGCAGGTGCCTCTGCATTTTGGTTACCATCTATTCACAAGAATGTGTGGTATACAGTGCTCCATCCAGCAAGTTTGTCCAGCCCTTTTAGAAGTGGAGGCTAAACTTGTTTTTCATTTCCCCCCCTTATCCACTTCAAACACCATTAGTTTGAGTAGGCAGTAAATATGTCATCTTGCTTTGGCAACAGTTAGGGGAAACTGAACTGCAAGCTTTGCCTATTAGCCCTAGATTAATTCAGTCCAAGTTGTTTTCATCAAATGCTGCAGATTACAGGGGTGGGAATCTGGGTCCAGCCTCATGGGAGCTGTCCAGTGATTAAAGCAAATCCGCGGTTACAGGCTTGGCTGTCCACTAGCACAAAATGTGAATTTCACAGAACATGACGGTACCATGAGAACTTGCCAGACATATTTTTTAATTTGACCGCTCCATGTACTTGTTCACTTCCCACAGCTGCCCCATGAAGTTGGCTGTACCTGTCTGCCTTCTCCCAGTGGTAAGATACATCTGTGTGAAGACTCTGGGAGAGGCACCTGGTCTATTAACTGTGGGGAATCTTCAAAAATGGACAAACCTCTGGTCAAGTGCGCAGCATTTTAAGCCAAGCGGCGTGACTGTAATTTGGAGCTGTAGCAGCTGGGACTTGACTGATGATTTCAGTCAAGAAATGACTGCCACACCAGGGTGTTGGTCAGTTGGTGACACTGTTGGTCAGAGATGATAACAGAGAACAGATTTTCTTGATTTTTTTTCCCACAGGGAGAAAAAAAAAAATTATCTCCATTTGCTTCCCACCACCCCCCTTTGCATGGAAACACTTGATAACAAGCCTGTGACTCCATGAGGTGTGGTGGTAATGTGAGAAATCACTTGGACCACACACACTCCCTTCACATGAGTGTGTGGCCTACTTAGACTTCCATGGCTGCAAAGACTGAAACTGCCTCAAACTTGCCATCAGCTCTCTTCTTCCTCTTCTCCACAGAGTAATGCAGCAGGCTAGCAGCAAAGTCTTGCAAGTTTTTGTCCTTCTAGGCACTTGGAGCTGAACAGCCCCCTTAGGGAAGTATTACGTGCTAAATGGCAAATTGAGCTGTTGGCGATTTGAAGATCCAGACAGCTGAAGAAGAGGAAAAAGGGGGATGGAGTCTCACTCTAGTTTCCTGAATCCAATCCAGTGTATTTCAGGAGTGGTCAAAAGTCAGTGCCCTTGGACTGTTTGGCTGGCCTCCATCCAGTTTCTACCAGTGCAGCTGGCACCATCTGGTCCCCTGGTTCTCCTTGGCAGGCCATGTTTTAGCTGGGCTGAGGGACACTCTTCCCTTTCAACCATCCCAGACCTCCCAGGAACATGCTGCTAGTTGTTCAGCTGGGCTTTTCTCCTTCTTTGGATACAGCATCGTTCTGTAGGTATTATTGCAAAATAATTCATTTTGTATCAGGGAGACATTAAAGTCAGTGTCTAAATGTCAGTGGGCATACATGACATGCTGTGTTTTCAAAGGAGCTGGATCTGAAATTCAGTCAAGTAGACAAGTGGATGCAGAAAGAAAGCCAGGTATGGGAAGAGGGAAACTGTGTGTCATGGTGATATTAGTGAGAATGGTATTGATTTGGCGTGGGGGGTGGGAAGGACAAAAACAAATCATAAAACCCTGAAACAAAAACCCTCAACATTTTTTCTATAACACTTGTAACCAACATTTTGTCCCAGGTGACTGGAATCCATTTTTAAAAAGGGCAGAAAGGAGGAAGCTGAGAACTACTGATCTATCAGCCTCACCTCTGTGCCTAGGAAGATCACAGAACAGCCCCTAGAAGCTGTGCTAAGGCACATGGATGTCAGGGAGAAGATTTGATACAGCCAACAAGGCTTCATCAAGGACAAGTCCTGCCTGACAGACCCAGTGACCTTCAGTGATGGAGTGACTCCATCACTGGACAAGGGAAGGGCTTCACATGTCATTTATCTGGACTTCTGTAAAGCCTTTGACATGGTCCCCACAATATCTTTCTTTCTAAATTGGAGAGAGATAGGCTCAATGGCTGGTCTGCTAGATGCATAAGGAGTTGGTTGGATAGTCACATCCAGAGAGTAGTGGTCAATTGCTCAGAGTCTGGTTGACATCAGTGACAAGTGGTGTATGTCAGCGGTCCTTAGTGGGGACCAGTTCTATTTAGTACCTTCATTAATGACATAGGCAAAGGGATTGAGTGCACCTTTGTCAAGTTTGCAGATGACACACCTGAGGGGTGGGATGCCATCCAGAGGAACCTGGACAAGTTCAAGAAGTGGGTCTATGGGAATTTTGTGCAGTTTACAAGAACACGTGCAAAGCACTGCATCTGGGTCATTGCAGCCCCCATCAAGACAGGCTGGGGATGAACAGATGGAGAGCAGCCCTGGAGAAGGACTTGGGAGTGTTGCTGGATGAGAGGCTAGACATGACCCAGCAATGTGTACTTACAGGCCAGAAACCAAATTCTATCCTGAGCTGCATCGAACAGAGAGTGGCCAGCACAGCTAGGGACGGGATAAACTTAATGATCTTTAAGGTCCCTTCCAACCCAAACCATTCTAAGATTCTATGACAGTGTCAGAAGGGCATCCTAAATTCCAGCAGCCCCCTTGACAGCTGAGGTGGTCTTATGCAGTGGAGGTGGGTGAATAATTCCTAGTTTGCTAGATTTCTGAATACTCACTTTATATTCACTCATGATTATTTGTGTTTGCAAGGCCAGTAAATGAAGGTAGGAATGCTCCAGGGAGCTTTGTGTAAAAGAGCAAGGATGAGGGGATAGGAGCAAGTCTGTGAATCTGTGAACAGGCAGTCAGGGTCACCCAACATGAAAAGTAATAAGTACTCTTTGTTCTTCCTGTTGCCCTGGCAGGGAGGTGCAAAGTTCTGCCATGCCTCATTTGAACTTGCTCTGTCTGGATGCTCACTGGCAGGTCCCTTCAGCCTGCAGGCTGCCTCTGCATGGTCCTGCTGCATAATTACAAAAGCCATGGAGAAGGAAACTCTTAACCAGCAACAAGTCTGTCAACAGAAGGGAAAAAGCAAGTGTGAAGTCTCTGGAGGCCCTTTAGGCCAACTTATGCTGATGTCAGGATGTCAAGGATGCCTGCTTATATTGGCCTGAGGGACATCTTGCACTGGTGTTGTGTGTGGGAATGGAGAGCGTGGATCTGAATCCTGGGCTCTTGTACTCTGTACAGTTAATGGGACACTTGTGCAACAGCTGTTGCTGCTGTGTTTAAAAATTTGTCATTCCAGCCCTGTGATACTATCTGATCCTAGAGATCCCTTTAATTTTGTTTTTATTAAAATGGCTGCTTTACATTTCTAGAGTTTTTAATTGTAAAGGTCACCAGCAGCGTAGTCTAAATGATTCTTGAATCACAAACAAGCCCTCAGCATGCTTCAAGTGCTCCTATCATCCACCATGACTGTCACAGCCCCACCTAATGCACACACAGTTGAAGGACTGAGTGCAGCAATTTATCCTATTAGTCCTTACTCATCAGCACATATTCTTTTCTTACATAAAGCTTCCTCATGCAAGATCTTGGACCATTTCCCTGCTCCCCACCCCTCCAGAGAGACCTGAGGGAAGCTCCATCATGGGAAATTAGATAAAAGTTTGAGGAGTAGATAGCACAGAACAGTCTTGCTCGGGGGAACAAGGAGGGGGTCAGAGGTGATTTAACATATCTGTGAACTTTAGGACAGCAGCTGTGATGGCATTTCAAGTTGTGTAAACAATATCCATCTGTAGGTCTTGTGTAACTCTGCCTGAGTACCTAGGACACATTATCTTAGCAAGAATCTTGGAGCAAGTAGTGAAACAGTGAAGGAGCAGGGCTTGCAGCTGACATCATGTGTTTACACTAGTGAAGTCAGAGGAAGACTCAAACCATCTGAGTGACCTTACTAAGCGAAGCTGGCAGGCAGTGACAGCAAGCAAAAGCCACTTGTTGTCAAGCCGCAGACAAAGTGCGTAGGGAGGATTCATTGTTTTGTTTTATGTTGCTCTGAGTTCTGTACACAACACAAGGCTCAGCACAACACCTGAAGTCACAGCAGTGAAGGTAGCTGGGACACTGATGGTTTTGCCCTTCTCTCTCCCTCAGGATGTGTTGCTGCTGAGTCAGTTTATCCGTTCAGATGGAGGAATGCTGCCACGAAGGGTCACAGGCCTCTGCTTGGAGGAGCACAAGAAGGTTGCAGTCTGTGTGCAGATGGCTCACCGTGCAGGTACATGGCTCTGCCAGAGTTAACCCCTGAACTGCTTGAGAAGGGTCTCCTGCCCAGTTGGTGTAGCTCAGTGAGATGTCATTGTCCAGTCACCCAGCAAACTCGTTATGGTCCAAGTGCTGGGACAGGGTGATGGAACAGAGACTACTTGTTCTGCTTTCTCTGTGTCCTGACTCCTGCCTTGACAACAGACATTTATCCCTGTAGATGAGACAAGCGTTGCAGAAAGATCTGGGAAGTGGCTCAGTCTCCAGTAACTAATGATTAAACACCTGCTTCTGAAATTACTTGATTTACCTAAGCTTGACCTACCCCATTAGTAACATGCAACTCTGCCATCTGCCATGTGGTGACTTCTTTACTTCTCCCTGCCAGCGGGACCCTGGTTGATGCAGTCAAGAGTATTGTGCTGATCTTTATGCCTGGTACCTGAGTTGTATCCAAGTTAAATGGACTGAAGAATTTTAATAGTCAGATTTTCCATCCTGGAGATGGAATCTGATTGGACACCAATGCCCTCTGTCTTCTGTAAAAGCCTCTGTGATGAGCCCAAGTGACAGTATCTTTGGTGTGTATTTCCTCCCTATACCCAGCAAAACTTCCCAGCTTCTCTAGTTGGGATGCAGGTTCAGCAGTGACTAAAGATAAAATACCCTTTCTATTTTACTTGAGCTTTTGTTGTGCTGTCCCAGTAGTGACCTGGGTTCCCTGGCTTATGAGATGTAATGTGACTTCTGAATGCAATAGAAGCAAAGAGACACTGCAAAATATTCTCACGTCCTTTTCTGTTTCAGGTTTGTTGCCAAACCACAGGCCTCCACTTCCTGAAGGGCATATTCCAAAGAAACCCAAGCTGAACAGGTGAATCGTCTTGTCTTTCCACATTTCTCTTTTTCAGGATTAAATTGGAAAGGGAAAAGCAGTTCCTTACAACTGGGTGAGAAATGCCTCAGGCAGCAGGGTTCATAAAGAGTACTCAGCATTTTGGAGAAGATCTGTCACAATATTCACTTGGCAGTCTTTTAAGGACAAGTTGTATCTCATATGAACCATTTATTCACACAAGATTAGAACTGTCACACATGTTAGAGTCTGCCTGCCCTTCCTCAGCTGTGCTCACCTCCTCATCACTGGCAATCAGTAAGGCAGTCACAGGAGGATGCCACACATGGAGTCACAGCAGCACAGAGTAGCTGAGGTTGGAAGAGGCCTCTGAAGATTGTCTAGTCCAAGCTCCCCACTTAAGCAGAGTCACCTAGAGCAGCTTACTCAGAGCTGTGTCCAGCCAGGTTTTGAGTATATCCAAGGTTAGACCTTCCCCAGATTCTTCTGAGGGCAGCTTGTTCCAGAGAACCAGCCTCATACAAGACAGTGTTCTCTTACATTCAAACAGAATTTCTTTTTTGATTTGTGCCCATTGCCACTGAGCACCAATGACTGGGGAGAGCCCACCCCTCTCTTCTTTATACCCTCCCTTCAGGTACTTACAAACATTGGTAAGACCTCACTGAACCTTTTCTCCAGGCTGAGCAGTCCCTTCTCTCTTAGCCTTTTTAGCCCCCAGGAGCAGGAGGGTGCCCAGTCAGTGATAGCAGTAGTGAAGGGGGAGGGGGGCCTGAGCAGCCGGCAGGGGCCCATCACAGGCCTGTTGCCTTCTGCCCCATCCCAGTTTCCTCCAGTCAGTGATTTGCCCTCTGCCTGCCCTTCCTATGCAACCGAGTTTCCTCCCCCTCCCCAACCTGAATGGCCTCTGGCCTCTGGTAGGCGAAGGCAAAGCCTGCAGGCACCTCCTGCTCTGTGCTGGGCACTTGGAGGTGCTAATCCCCTGTTTATAACCTCACACTCTGTTTCCATGGGGATGTCAGAGTAGTGTATGAACCTCGCATTAGCAAACCCTGGGGTTACCAGAGGCCATGGGGCTGTCGCTGGGAGAGCTGAGACTGGAAGGCTGAGGATGGCTGGAGACTCCTGCATTTCAGGCCTGACTCTACAGTGGAGATTTGAGAGAGGCTCTTGGAAGTGCTGGCAGGCTGCATAATGGCTATCAGTGAGGGTCAAATTAGAGGACTCTGATCCAGCCCTGTAGCCATCAGATGCTTCAACTGTAATAACTTCTTACTTGTGTCTTACAAGTCTTGGGGGATTCTTTAGTATCTGTGTCTTATCTGGCAGCTGTGGTGTGGAGCACATTATCTTGTTATCCTTCACATTGCAATCCTGAGTAGCAGGTTGAGACTGGAAATGGTAAATGCAGTATCTTGCTGGAATCACACCAGGACTCCAGATCTGATGCCCTGACTCTTACAAATTGTTCGATAGGCCTTTAGTAAGAACAAAGAATGAATACCTCCAGATACATTCTACATGCAAGTAGGTGTGCTACACCTCTAAATTAATTAAATTGGAGATTACTGCATTGCTAGCCACTCCCTACACTGCCTTTGTTTTTCTCTTCCAAAGAGGGAATGTAGCAGGCGTGGTGGAAGCAATTTAGAAAAAGACAGCAGAGCTGTTTGCTGAGGGTATGGAATAGCATTGAAGTAGGTAGACTTTGGGTGGAGAACAGAGAATAGGATCAAGAAATGGGATTGAAAGTTTTCTTGGTGGGGCTGACACTACACAAATGAGTTGCAAGAGCTAAGATAAAGTGCAGGAGTCCTTCAGGAGTGTTCTCCTGGTCCCTCATGATACTGTCTTCTCAGCCTGCTGGAAGGGGAAAGCTCTTGTGTGTTGGAGCCTTGCAAAATCTTGGCCATTCTGTATGAGTTTTGACTCTGTGAACCCACACCTGAACTTCCCTCATTGCTCTCTGGAGCAGTAGCTGGCATGGCATAAGGCAGGAGTAACAAATTGCTTCCTTCCTCTAGCCTGAAGTGCACCCACATACTGAATGACTGAAGTCATTTAGCTGGTACTTATTTTGGGAATGAAGCCAGAGCTCTTATCAGAAGTTTCCCACATAAATGACTTGTCCAGGCTTACCTTGTTTTTGCCTCTGTACTTGTTTCCAAAGCTTCCTGTAAGTCTGCGGTAATTTCGGAAGCACTCAACCTGCGGTGCTGCCAAATGCAAGTGAGCTGACAGGGGAGAAAAGGGGCAAAAGTGGGCTTAAACTTTGGAGTGGAACAAGCTGCCTTGTTCAGTGCCATCAGAACATGTCTGGGTCATCCTCTAAATGTGTAATATCAGGGCTATTCACCTGACTTAGCTTGTCCCTTCATTGTGTTTATGTCTACTGGATTTTTAAGTGCCAGTTCAAGAAGGGATCAACAGGATCTAACGAGAGCCTATTACAGCAGGCAGTGCATTACACAGTTAAGTGATGTATTTCCCAAATCTTCGAGCTTCATCTCTTTTTGAGATCACTGTATTGGCTGTTCTAGCCATCTTTACCACTCTGCTTAGATGAGAGGTAGCAGTGCCTTTCTGCACTGCTGCTATAGCCCTGGGAATGACAACAGGGAGAAACTGAGATGCCTCATAGTATGCTTGGGCTCCTTGTTAAAGCTTTTCCCAGACAAAAACACAGGGAATGTAAGCAATCTGCTGTCTGTCTCTTTACTCTGAATAGAGAAAGTTTTTATTTTTGTAAAGGAATGGCTTCTGAGAAGTCACTGTCTACTCCAGATGTTACCTCACACACTCCTGTGGGAATTTCTAGTGTCTGGGAACTGCCTGCCATCTTATATTGAGCTGAAGAATGTTTTGCTCATGGTAGAGCTCTTGACATACTGCACCATCAGCTGCTAGAATGACAGGATGAGAGCCTAAGATAGCCTTAGGAACTATTCCACTCACACCATCTGAGACTGAAGGAGATTCATCACTTCAGTGTGAACTGGAAGTTTGAGCCCAGTGCCTCTGCCATGATACAGACCTGAGCATTGAATTACTGCATGTGGACTCAGAGCAGCAACCCTGGCCTGGCTGAAGTCTGGCAGATTACTTCATTTGGATGAGCAATCCTTTTCACTTTTTTCCTGTCTGGCAAAGTTCTGGCTGGTGCTCCCTGTGGCCAGGCTTCTTGCAAGGCTGTGTCAATATTTTGGGGAGCAGCTTCATTTGTTTCTGAAAGAGGGACAAATGGGCCTGATGAAAAAGTGATGTGTCCCTTAGACAATGTACAGGTGTGACCACTACAACACATCAGCTACGTGGGAGGAACTCTATGGCTCCTGGGCAAAGGTACTAAGAAAGTATATAAAGGACTGAGGAGCTGCATTAATGTATACTTTTGAAAGCACTAAAAAAAAAAAAAAAAGCTGTTCCTCAGCTATATTTTTACTGCAGTTGTGGCTGTCTTGGGCAGAATGTTTGGCCCATGTCACTGTCACCCTGATTAAAGTGAGCCTGCTTCAAATCCAAAGAGTCTGGCATGCACTGTCTAGCACCTAGCTGGGATTAAAAGGTATCATGCCACCATATGGAACTATCAGCAAACTGCCTTGTTTTAACAAGGGTCAAGGGTGCTGACATGCCACTGATTTAATGTTGTGAAGTGTGGATTTATCATGCTGAACCCCTCTGACTCTCAAGAAGGTGCTCTTCTGGTGTTTATTCAATTATGTTTTCCAAAAAGCAGAATTCCTGCTCTGTTTTCTGAACTAGTTGTACTATCTCAATTGTACGAACTTTGGACATTCCCTTCTACGTGCCCCGGATTTCTCTGCAAAGAGATAAGGTCTTCCCTGCTTTGCACTGGGTTATTTGGCAGCTGGCCTTCCTCTACCCACTCCATCTCCTTATCCTGTTTCCACTACTGGAATTCAAGAAGAGCAGAATGCTTTGAGAACATCAGATCTGCAGATCCTGCCTCATGCTTGGTCATTGTCTAGCATAGTATGGAATATTCATCCATGACGTGATGTAACGCAGGAGAGGAGATTGGGAACTGCAGAAGAAGGCAGAACATGGAAATGAAATGCTAAGCTTTGTGGTCCTGAGGTTGGTAGGAGATGTATAAGAACACCTTGTGGTCAGAATTCAACTGGGAAACATTCCACATCTCTCTCTTCTATACCCTGCAGTTGGGACACTGTCCAGGTGAGACTTGCCATGATATTTCTCATTTCTTGGACTTCAGTTCTTTGCCTTTTTGCTTTCTGTCTGATTCATTTTTGACAGTGATAGCTCCTGAATGTTACCACTTAACTGCTTTACTAGATACGGTTCTTTTGAAGAAGCAGCCATGGGAGTAACCCACATCATCCATGAACTCTTGAGTCTCCTCACCTTCTTTTACATATCATTTGCCTGCAGAAGTTGGACATTGAAAACAAATGAAGTTTACCTTGTCAGTGCAGAATTACTCCCTACAGTTCATTTTCCTCATGTTTGGCCCAGTCTGGGGTTTTCACTCTTTCCAGGGGATCATTCCACAAGCAAATTTGTCTTACAGCCAAGGATTGTTCCCTCATCCTCAGCCTGTGTTCTCCCTTTCAAAACTTCCTGCTGTTATTTCTGCATTTTTTCATGCTCCAGCCTGGCATGTTCCAGTTAAGTGCTGCAGCAACAAAATATTTTCACTAGCCTGTGAGGCTGAAGAAGTTCTAAGAGATTTCACCAGCACTGTGTAGGGTGACAGACTCCAGAGTCTCCAGTCTCCAGTTCCTATACTCCAGAGTCATGTGTGCAGGCCACCACACACTACAACCATTTGGGAAACCGTCAAGCTCAGCTGTAGGTCAAACTTCTTCCTTTCAGTAATGGAAACCTGAATAGCTCAGCAGTTTTCTTTTCAGCGTGGAGGTTTTTGCATGGAAAATGTGGACTAACAGTCTATCCAGAAGAGTCTCTGAATTCACGCCAGCATCTAGATGCTCTTTTAATATGAATATAGCACTCATGTTCTTCTGGCAGGTCTGAAGTATTGGTTGAAACACAACACTGCGAAGTTGTTTCCTATCCAAAAGGACTAGGGGATACCACAGGTTCCCTGACTCTGGGGTCTGTCAGCAAGAGGTCCTGTAAGATTATGAAGTACTTGTTTCTGAGTGCTCTGCTGCCACTCCATTTCCAGCTTCCTACTGGAAGAGCATAACTTGGCACAGATAGTATCCATGTCAATCCCTCCTCCATCACCTGAACGGAGGAGTTGCTCTATGTTAAGCAAGAGGCAGGCTCCTACAAATTCCTTCTGAATTACAAAGTTCTCAGGCTCTGTGGACACCTCTTGTCCCTGGGAGCAGAATCTGGTTTCCTTCCTATCAGCATTTCACTTCAGCAGCATGTGGTTCCTCTCATCTGCATGGGAACTGGTGTTGTGCAGAGTGTGAGTATTGAAAAGCAAAGAGCCAGAGCAGTTGCAGGTGAGCAGAGCCAGGAGGTGTCATGGGAAGGGATGTGGCAGGGAAGAGGCAGTCTCGCCAGCACTTTGATCGAGTGCTTCCTGCAGTCTGTAGCCCTCTGCCTTCTGCTCTTAATCCAAACAAAAGCCATATTGAAAAAATTCAGTGAGAGTTCAGAAGTTCAGACTTGAACTGTACCAACGTGGCCTTTGCTTGAGCTCTGTACAGGATTGTGGTTTTCCCATTTCCCTTACCCATGGAAGCCTTGTGCCTATTCCTTGATATTAAGTGGTAGCCTCCAAGTGGGAAGGCATGCCAACTGAATAGAATCCATGAAAACAGACTTCTGCATGCTACAGAGATTTTAGGCTATTAAAATGACTGCAGGTGAACTAACCATAGTTGTTTGCATCCTGCTCATATCTTGCTTTTTCCCATCAGGGAAATCCCATCAGGGTTCCTATCACACTTTATCCAAACTACTCATTTCTGCACTTGGAGTCTAGGAATTCTTGTTCTTGCTCAGGACCCTGCCATACTCAAGGGAGCAAGCAGAGCCCCAAGATGAGTCACAGTTCCCAGGACTGGCAGTTCTGTCCCCCTTTGCCCAGAGTGGGAGCTGTGGACACTGAGGTGACAGGTTATGACACTGCAGACCAGCAGCATTTGGCATCCACCTGAAGGGTTTGTCTTGACAACCTTCAGCTACTTGAGAAAATTCAGACACTGCCAGTGTGTGTTTGTAGGTGATTATAAAAACTCCTCAGGACAAACCTTATTAGATACAATGAAAATTAGAGAGACTTGGCTAGAAAAAGGTGTACCCTACCTTACATGGACATGGATGGCAGAGTTTGCAGGAAAGTCCCATGAGCTAGGCTTTGAAGCTCTCCTATGTGAGTTTTGTGGATTGTTTTTACTCACAGAAAAAAAACCCCAGATCTGTGAAATCAGTAGGAAATGGAGTTAGTCAAAGAGGAGAAGGAACTTTGTAGACTGACTGCTCCCAGGCATCAGGCTTTTGCACTGCTGAATCAAGGTAAAAAAAAAAAAAAAAAAAAAAGAGGCTGCAAACAAAATAGGACAAGTTTGAGTTTGGGACAAAGCAAGTATTAAAAGCCCTAAAAGCAAATGTGCTCCAGGAAGGGAAAGCGTCCAAATGTCTGTTTCAGCTAACAATGAAAAGCCCCAGCCTGCAGTCCCCAAAGGAAGCCAAAAGCCTGGACCAGAGGGCTGGATTAGACCTGCTCAAAAGAGAAATAACAAAAGCTTTAAAATCAGGCCATTACTAAATCCTCCTTCCTATGCAGAATTGGGGTGTGCACTTCCAGCCCCCACACAGAAACAGAGGGATTTCTTAAAAAGCCACTGTCTGTCTAAACCTGCATACAGCATTGATGTGTATCTCACATTCACACATTCACTTCTATCCCAGTGAGATCATTTATTATCACAGGAACACTTTCCCGTAATCGTGTGGACACGTGACTAGAATTGCACTTGGCACATGGATGCATTAAAACAATTTGGGAATTTTTTTCCCTCCTTTTCTGTAAGTGCAGTCTTGCAATACCAAAATTTTTGCTATGGCACCCCCCTTGCAACAAGGGAAATACGAAAAGGATGACCTAGCCCCTGTGCCCATCAATACCCCTACAGCTTCTCCCAAAGGCGCTGCATTGCCATGGTCCTTTGCCAGATTCTAAACTTGGGACCTGTGTTTGGTCTCTCTGAACTCCCCTTGCATGTGAAACTAGAGACAGAAAAGTCTCTCCTACTTCCTGTCCCAATGCTGTTATATAAGGGATTCCACTAATGCACTAGCATAGTACCACAGGTCGGAAGGGATGAGTTTAATGCACGTGTAGGAGAACAAGTGGCTGGATCTTGCTATATGTTGTCACCCAGACCCCTCCTGCTGTTGCTTCTAGGTGTTTTAACTGCCATAAACTCCTTAAAGCAAAGCATTTTGAAAGTGGCTTGATTTCAGAGGCGGAAAGCTCCACATGTGATTCATTTTTCAGTTTGTGCTGTTAGGGAGTATTGAGGAAGAAAAGTGCTAAATGGGCTGCTGTTATGCAGTCCGTAGCTGCCTGGCATCCAGGCTTTCTTTGTAGTTCTCAGGAATGTGCCAAATGCCTTCAAACAAATGTATTACATGGTCTCTGTCCAAAGTTCTTAATATCTCAAATTTGCACGATGCAAATAAAAGGTAAGGAAGCGTTGTGTGGGGAGGATGAGTGATTGAGGTTACATTAAGACCATGGGATTACTCAACAGAGGCATGCAAACATTGCTGGACAAAGTTTATCAGTCTGTTCCAAATTCTAATTTGTTGGAGCATTGTTTGTGCAGATTATGCTAAGGTTTTACTTTGGATCTTTATTGTCTGAAAAGACTCCTCTTTCTCTAAGGACCTCTATTCCCCTCTCTACTGGTAGCAAAAGATTTAAAGCCTAACAAAACTCCAGGCCACCCAGCCACAGGGTAAGGTTTCCAGTAACTGATTCTGGATCTGAAATCCCCTGCCTGTTTGTAAAGCCAAGTCTAAAACTTCAAATGGTGAAAAGCAGAGGATATTTGCCAGACACTGCTCTTCACAGAGATTTGTAGTTGCAATGATAATTCCTTTTTAATACCTCTTACACTGTAGGTGCTGACTTCCTGCACTAGCAAGCTGCAGTAGTGTTGTACAGAGAACACTAGAGCAAATTTGGACATATAAAAATATAAAACTAGGCCAGAAACCCATTCCATGCAGAAGTAATAACTAATTATCCCCCCAAAGTAAATCTATTCGTTTTTAGAAGCTTTCTCACAGAATTTAGCCTTTGTAATTAGTTTACCGTATTGAGACCAGCTGTTGAAATAACATTTCCCCTAGAGGCTGGATGCATTCAGTCTTGGACTTAGTTGCAATGAAGGGATTTGGCACTCCAGTTTAGCTGCAGGTGGACAGCTTGCCAGCAGCCTGGAAACTACACCTGATTTGTTTTGTGAAACTGGAAGTCAAGCAGGTGCCAGTGGGTTCAGTAGAGAGATGAGCTTAGAAATTCCAAAACAAACAAAATCTCCTTTCCAGTGGTCCCTTCTGAATTGAGGGAGCTCTGCTCATGTTTATTCCTTTTATAAGGAGGCATGTTAGGGAGGCAAAGGCTATAGTGCTTTGCTTCTGCTTCAGCTGGAACATTTTCTTAGTCTCAAACTGAAATGTGTTTGTGTTGTTTTGACAGGTACCTGACCCGCTGGCCCATCAAATCTGCAAAACCCATTTGGAAGAGGGGCCCTAAGTGGTGCAAAAAGCCCTTTCCAGTCGGACACCCTTTGCTGAAGGATAATGTCAAATATACACAAAAGCCTCTCTGTTTCAACCACTAGTGGCCAGAACTGGCATACTCAATAAGCACATGTTTTCCACATGTTCTGCTGGGTTTTTTTTTCAAGTTTGTCAATACATCCAATTTTCTTATTCAAAAATTGTCCTTAGTACTCTATATTGTGTCCAGCTGTGATATCTTCCTCTAGGAGAATACAAGAGCCATCAAAGCAAAGTTCAGCATGCAGGATGATTTGACGAAAGCAACGGGCAAAGACTTCTACCTCAAAGGCAGAAAGGATCTGAAGGCTTTTGTTTCTTTATTTTCCACAAATGGGTTTGGGAAAGGATGTTTCCTTCTTTTCCCTGCAGTGAGTGGTGTTTCCCCATTAACGTGTGTTTCAGATTTGCCTCATTTGTGCTTTTGTACCTGTGAGACAGATGGAAGAAAAATCTCTACAGCAGTGTGTTTTTTTAGCAGCAACAGGAAATTTTAATGACTACTGAAATTAATTTTTTTATTATTATCATCTGTATTATCCATCATTTGCAGCAGAACACCTGTGGCAGTGGCAAATAGGTGTGTGTCTTACATGTCCCCTTAAGAATTCCTGGCTTGTGCTTCACTCCTGAATCAACACTGTGTTGACATCCTTGATGACCTGGACTGGTTTATTTTTGCCCCGGCAAATAAATTGTTCATAATCTTCCATGCCAGTGATATGATTTCTTCCTGGGATAGTTTGGAACTGATTATCCATCCTGTAACTAAAAGCTGGCACCATTTCTCTCCCTGTGTAGTACACATACAGATCTTCCACCTACTGACCAGTGCTAATTATGGGCCTGGTATGAAAGGCTTATTAAATTTATCATGGTCATTACTGACCATGTTTTGGCTCCATTTCTTTGGTATTTATCTGGGGGCTACAAATCAATACAGAATTTTTATGTCCTACTAAATCACTTAACCTTGTATTGTTTTTATCAGAATCATCTGCTAATACCATAGCATGGACAAAAGGTAAGGATAAACCTGTATTATCCAGGAAATCAAATTAGATTTAAATAGTTCTTTTTACTCTTATTTTGTGAAATGAAAGCCCTAGATTCAGCCCCTTGAGCTGGCTAAGACCTTTTGCTTTGGGAGACAGAGCCAAGACTTCATTAACCATACTGAGATAAAATCTCTGGCTGTCTCTGTTTTAGAAAGCTTTGAAAGCTACAGCCCTGCAGAAAGGAAAATATTTTTCTTTATTCTCATACATACAGAAGTTACTCTGTCTTCTAGCCCAGGTAGCTCTGCTCAGGGAGCTTTGCTAATGGAGAAGTCACTGGATTAAACCATTGTCTTGAGATTAACCTAAATAAGCACATTGTTCAAGACCAGGTGATGCCCACAGCTATTTTTTTTCCTATAGTTTAGGGACATGAGCTGGAAAGACACCTCTAATTTTGGTGAAAACATCTGAAAAGCAAAATACTCTCTTCAATATGCCTTTCAGAGTTTCGATCTCTTACGGTATTCATCAGCTTTCTACCCTGACTCCCTCTGCTTTTATATCATTCATAGGTGACAGCAGGCATTCATTCATGTTTCCAAATTAGTTCTTGTGTAAGCAAGATGCTTTTGTAATCAGACAGATGGCCTAGGTTTGATTTCTGACCTAGAGCATGCCTGTCAGGGAAGAAAAATGCCATTTGTTACTATCCAAAGGATCCACAGTGACACATTACAGGGAGAACTTGGTGCTAATAACGCCAAGGTTGTGTTCAATCCCCATATGGGCCATTCACTTAAGAGCTGGATTCGATGAGCCTTGTGGGTCCCTTCCAACTCAGAATGTTTGGTGATTCTCTGAATTCAAGCTGGAGTTGAGGGAGGATTACATACAATGAAGTCCTAGGAAAAAAATCAGGGCCAATGTCCAGGCACAAAAGAATCCTGCTCAAAGTGCAGAGGTTACACATTTTTATTAGAACAAACAGATAACAAAATTTCCTAAGAATAAAAATCGAAACCTTTTCTAGTTCTTGAGTCCCTCTCTCAGACAGAAGAGTCACAGCATGAAGGGCAGATCAAGATTCTTCTCACCAGTGCCAAAGTAGACGTAGCCGAACTGCTTGGTCATTGGGACATGGTAGAATGTCAGTCCCAGCCACAGCAGGCTCCGCAGCACCACCACAGTGCCTGCCTTCTCCAGCTGGATACTCCACGAGCCTGTGTGAGAAGATGTGCAAGTGAATCACTGGAAAAGAGAAAGAGGCAGTGTTCCTGCAGCAAGTTATCCTAAGCTGAGAGAAGGGCTGCCATGGGTTCTGCCTGACCAGTTAACAGGGCACAAGGCTGCAGTGGAGTTTGTGAGAGCTGAAAAGAGGGAAGTCAGAGAGAACATAAACCTCGATGCCCTGATTTCCTTTTATCAGTTCAGCACTGCAGGCTGCCCTCGTTTCCAGATGTCTGTCTGGGTTCACATAGTAGCATATTCCCATGCCATGGTGGTAATGTCATATGCGTCACAGGAAGGGACCCACGAGCTCCAGACTGGCACAGCTGATCCCCAGGAGAGGCTGCAGCTATTCTTGACTGTTTGTGAGTGGGCAGCAGTTACTCCAACAAGCTCTGCCACCTACTTGGTGTAGCTAATAGCTACAGAGAGCCAAGATGAGCTACAGCAATCCTGCCTAGGTATGAAATTTGTCCTTAAAATAAACTTCTAGCATTAGTAGTGGGAAGAGGAAGAAGGTGCTTTCCTCCTTCAAGGAAGACTGGTTTCTCTGATGCAGCAACTGGAAAAAAATGAGAAAATGAAATGTAGGGTATTTCCTATCTGAGAAATTTATGGAAAAGGTTAATTCTCTTCAGTCTTTCTTGGCTCCACTGTTGAAGAGGATGTGCGTGGTAGGGGCAAAGGGATTAGTTTCCACATTAATTTTGTTTTGGCTCTACAGAATAGGTTCAGAGCCAGTGTGAAAATGCAGTTTCTTCTGGATGCAAGGAGCTCAGAGCCTCTGAGTATTTATTTTGCATCTGACATGACAGCTTGGGAATTGTGCCAGAGGGAGGGGGCTGAAGCATCAGCTTGGATTCAGTGCCGGAGGGCAAGGAGCTGCCAGGAGAAGAAAATACCAGCTTCAGCACCAACTCAGTAATGCCTAGAGGCTACAATGTAGGGAAGAAGTTTCCTGCTGAATCTCCATCGAAGAAAAAAAAAAAAAAAAAAAGAAGCAGGCCCAAATTTAAAAAATGTGGTTGGAACTGACAGGCTTCCACTGGCCTAGAGTCAAGCAGTCAGCCTATCTGTACCCAAAGCCAAAATCTGCCAATTCCAGAATAAGCAGAAAGCACATAACGTGTTGGGCCATTTAGGCAGTATTCATCTTTGTAGATAATTTTAGGCTCATTAATTTTAGGCTCATCAATTTATGCTATGATTCATGCTTACTCATGTCACGGTTAGTCTGGGGAAGGGCTTCTGTGATTGCTGTCAGCTGCCTGTCCTCCTGCTCCACTCACTTGTGACTCTTGGCCAATTTTAGTCACATCCAACAAAGGGCTGAAGGGCTTTAACACCCCAGGTTCCTACAGCAGGTCTCTCTGGGATGTGGCCCAAGGGCTGACTGCATCTCCTGGAGCTTTGGTCTGCCAGCAGCTGCAAGGAAGCACAGGCTCTCAGGCCTGCCTGGCAGCCACGAGGCAGCAGCCAGATGGGCAATCCGTGTTTGTGCTGCCTTGGGCTCCTGCCTGATCCCTCGCAGTAGATATTGTCTCATGTGCAGTTCATGGCAAACTACACTAGCTGTGGGAAGGAGGGTAGTTGAGGGGAAACATTTATGGGGTGGCTGCAGAATCAAAAAGGAACAATACAATTCAAAATGCTGTAAAACCAGGTGTTCTAAGTTGTGCTGCTCACCTGTGTGCTGTTGCCTAATTCTTAAGTTTGTATTTCTGTACTTCTCAAAAGCTTGTTGGACACCACTGTTTCCTCTGTCTCCTTCAGTAACAAATTCTACATATTTGTTATACTATAATATGCAAGTCTTGTGTCATTTCTGATCCGTTACCTTTCAAAGTACCCTCTTCAGTCATGTGCAAATGTGGAACTTACATCAGCAAGAATACCTACCTCCTTTCTGATAGACTGACTCGAGCTGCTGGACAGAAGTACAAAACAGACATTCACAGTCTTTTTCAGGAGATTCCTGCTTTGGAGAACTTACTTCTGACTCACTCTCCTCCACATTTTCACTAAAACAACTGGGGTTGCAGTAAAGCAGAGCACTACTTAATATCAAATGGTCAATACAGGTGTGTGCCATCTTTTCACCTTCCTTGCACTGTGACATTCTTTACACAAGTCCTAGGTACAATATGAGCTAGTATCTTCACAAGCAGTGGATTCACATACAAGGCAACCCCAATCTCCCATCCAGCCTCTCCAGTGCCACTCATACAAACACAAACTGGACTGGATCTTTTTTGTATCTGGAGTAAAAACACCTATTATGATTCAGCCCCTGGGATTACAAATCCTGACTGAGGGGATCTGCGTGTTCTTAAGAAATTTCACCACTTGGATCGCATGGAAACCCAGATGAGGAACACTTCACTACAAGGCAGATCATCCAGTGACTGAAGCACTACAGCCATTTGCTGTCAAACAACAAGCTTTCAGATTCTTGAACTTTGTGTCTAAAAGTTCTCATCATTTGCTAGTGACAGTAGCATGACCGTGCATAGGAGTGTTGATCAACAAGTAGCAGGCAAATAGATCTGAATGTAATAGTGACAAGTAACTCTCAATTTCTCCTTTAAATGACTGCTCCCAGCACATGGTTCTTCAGCTTGAATTTGTAGAAAAGATCTACAAGTCTTTCCTCCAAATACTGGTGGTACTTGGTGCAGCTTTACACACTGGTTTGTGGGGAAGGGGATGGTGACACACTGTAAACTTCTTGAAAAGTTTCTCTGACAAAAAGATAATGCAATGAGGAACTCTCATTGTCTTTGATTTAGGACCAGTCCTCTGAGAAGTAAGTCTGTCAAGAATAGGACTTGCCTTGCTGGGTGGTGAAAACCTTTAGGGATTGTATAATTTGTTAATGCCTCCCAACATACTGGAAGCATCTAACAACCTGAGTACATGTGATAGCTTGTTTATATATGTTCACCTACACAGATGAACCCTCTGCCCCAAACCGTTTACAGAGAACAAAAAGAAATGCCTGGAGCATGACAACTGGGAAAGGTAAGAGGGAAAACAGGGTATTTAATGCTCTTAGGAACTATATCTAGATTTAGACATCTTTTTGTTGGATAAATTCAGAGGAAGTAGATTAAACCAAGTTCAACATAATTAAATCCCCCTATCTGTGCTCTGGGGCAATAGAGTACATGGGTCCATGATCTCCTCAGAACATTTACCCAGTGACTCACAGGCTTATCAATCTCAGCAGAGTATTCATCAGCACTTAACTCTGCTGATCAAAAGAACTTCCCATGCACCTTCACACCTGGCAGAAATGGGCAGATATAATTGAAGATGACTCCATTCACTTTCACGCTGCATCTCTGAAGGCTGTGTGCAGTTTCTATATCTCCCTATCTTCTCTCCAAGCTGCCAGCTCTCAAAGGGCTTGATTTGTCATTTCATAAATGTAAGACCTTTGGGGAATATTAATTATTATTGTTATACATTGCAGCTCTTCTCTGGCCCTTCATTCTGCATGTAGTTCTACACAAATATGAACAGTAAGGTTTTGCTGATGCTGCATAAGCCTTCCTGTGAAATGAGGGCCTGAACAAAAACAAGCAGGTTACGTAAGGGCAATCCCATCTGGACCGGCACAACATAGGTTGAGAACAGGAAAAAATTACAAGAAGCTGTCTGGAACTGTAGTGTCATTTTCACTGACATCCTGTTTTCAGCCAGAATGATGATTAATCAAAGAGCTGCTCTTTATTCTGCAGAGCAAAAGAGTAGCAGCAGTGCCACCTTCCACCTTCTGCTAACTGGATCACTAGAGACATTTTTCTAACCTAATCATCAAAGGTGATTTTTTTCAATATACTTTTCCAGACTGGACTTTTGCAACACACAAAATCCATTCAGAAACTGCATTTGATACACAATGCTGGTGTATCTTTTAAGAAGAGACTACATTAAAGTTCTGGAACCTCTCTGGGTTTTTTGGACTTTTTCATAAAGGGAAAAAAAATTAGAACCCATTATCTCATTACTTTTTTTTCCCCCATACCTCACCACATCAGCAGTATTTGAGGAAATGGTGCATAAAACAAAATTTGAACTTGTGAGAAAGTTGTTCTCTCGGAAAGATACAGGAGAGTTGTGTTCTCTTCTATCACCGTTCAAATCTCACAATATTCAAACAAGATGCTTTTTTTTGGGAAGGGCCACCTTTCCTGTAGGAGTTTAAAATACTGATGTTGTAAATCCCTCTAGAAGTACTTTAAACAGTAACTAATGAACAGTATGCAATAATAGCTTAAAATGAATATGCCACCTTTTCTTCCTTAAGAGAAAGTCTTAGAAATGCATTTAATAATGCAATATAAAAAGGAATGAGAACTATGAAAATTAAATGCTACTTTCATCCTTTTTTTCTTTTTCTCTCTTTTGTTTTTTGAACTTCTGTGATATTACAGATGGATGTTGGGGTAAAACCATTGCATAGATAGCTTCAGGTCTCTATTACTATAAAAATACAGAAATGGGTCCAAATCCTTTCCATCACTGTCTGAGAATATTCTATGGCAGTCCCTGTGTCAGACAATATGTCTCTTACTGAGAGACTGGGAAGCTGAAAGCATCAGTCTGTAAGGTACACCAAGATTCCTAGATAAAAGTTGTCAAGAAAAAGAGATTTAAAAATATTATTATTTGCATTGGAGGGAATACAACTAGAAACTAGGAGACAGTAAGTTAATGTTGGATTTCCTAGACTTAAATACTGATTTTAACTTTCATCTCAGTGTGTGCTGTCTCTGAATCAGGCAGCAGAGTTAGCTTCACTCATCATGTAAAGCTTGCTGTGGTGCAGGGAACTGGTGGTCATTGCTCTCACATGAGAGATTCCTACCAGTAACACTTCTCTGGGGAGGTTCCCAAAGTTCAAAATACATTTCTTAAAAGAGCAAGTTAATATCTAAGCTGCACCCAGCAAACTTAAAAAAGCCAAGCACTGTCTGTGCTGAAACTGTTGCCTGTTGCTGCTCCAGAAGGGAAGGGAGGGAGCTGCTGTGTGGGAGGAAAGAGCATGGGAAAAGTATCCTCTGGATGAAGATCTGGAGCTTCCTATTCCCTCTTTGGATCAAGCTGCAGCCTCCACCCCTCCAAACACAGGCAGGAATTCTGAGGAGTTCCTTACATCTTTCTCAAACAAGAAAGTGCTTTGAAGATCCTGATACTCACCCAGTGTTAAACCACTGCCTTTTTTATGGCCCTTCAACAGCTGCCAGAACACCAGGGCTGAATTTCAAAAGTCAACCTCCTTCTCAGCTTCTTCTTCCTTCCAGTCGCCAATAGAAATCCCTGTCTCATCCCCCATGTCTGCCTCAGCTTTGGGCTGAATCATGTAATCCACAGAAGCAATAGGGTGCGTGAGACATGAGCTTTTAAACAAAACCCTTTTAAGAGGGCCGTTTGCAGAAGAACTTTCCTGCTGTAACTGGTCCACTTGCAGTATGACCTCTCATAACACTGCTGCTTTGGAGGTGATTCAGCAATGCCTCATTTCAGTGCAACCTTGAGAAGAAACAGCTTTAAGAGCTAGACAGCCTGACAGAGAGGCTCCATGTTGCAAAAGCTCACAGAGGGTCATAAAAGTGACATTATCAATTCCTCTTCAAAGGAGAAAATGTCTCAAGGGAAAAGCAGCCACAGCATGGTTGCACTTAGCATTAACACATTATGCTGCCACAAGAGCAGGTTACAACATCTATTGCTGCAGTTAGTCCTCAGTGAGAGTCAAGTATGGAGTTACAGGACAAATATTAACACCCAGAGAGGGGCAACATAACCATTTCCCTCTGCAAAAGCAGCCGCTGCTTGGCTGCATGACCCCAAGCACTTAGAGCTGACAAAGCCTCACTACACCAGTGGGATTTAGCTTCCATTTCCCTCCAACAGAAAATCCGACTCTGGGAAAAGCTTCCTACTTCTAATTTGTTGTCTGTAGGGAACAAAGACAAATTGCAAAGCAGAGCAGCTGTAAGGAAAGGTCACTGTGCTTTGGCTCTCAATAAATTGTGCCACACGGACGTTTCACACACAGCCTACCAGCCATAAGGATACATCCAAACAGTCCTGTGTGGGGCCCAAACTCCTTCGTGCCACTTACTGGCTGCAAACTAAATCTCTTCCATTTGCTTGACACACCACCTGCACCCCATATGTTAACACTGCTGTCAATATTTCCAATTCCCCATATAACTATTTAATAATAATTAAATAAAAACACAGACTGGTTGCAGGTTCAGTACTATTTTTAAAAGCCTCCAGAGCCAAGAAAGCACAGCTTACAGTCAGACACTGCCAGGCAGCTCCTGCATGGTCCTAATGCCTGCCATGTCCTTGACACACAAATACCACCATGCCCAAACCCCAAAGTAAAATGGTCATACTTTAGAGGCTTTTCCTCTCCATTATCCTCTCCCACTGGGAAGGCCTCTGCAGTAGAAATTATTTCAACAGGGCCAGGCCTTCTATTTACACACAAAGACCCTGTTTCCTACTGACAAGGAAGACTCAGGGATTGCAGTGCTGTCCCAGATACACAGTATTCAGGTACCTCCAAGTAAAAATGAAATTCAGGCCTTACTTAGACATCCAACAATAGTGCTGCTTAATACAACTGAAGCAGACTCTGCCCTTAAACTCTCATCCCCACCCTCATCATTCTACCATCACAGAGACCACAAAAGTGTTTATTTACTGCTTAGTGAGTCAGGTTGGGGAAACAATCTGGCTGAAAAATATACTAGACAGAAATAACATTATTTTTCCAGCTGGAATCTGACTGCACAGCCGGCGATGCCAACACAAAAGAAGGGACAATACACAGATATAAATGAGCACCAGAGGATGGGAAAGACTGAAAAAGCTAGCACTGAATCAAATTAGAGCCTCCCTTACAGCCCTGTTAGTTTGCCCTTTAGTCCTAAATCCACCTGATAAAACAAAACAAAACAAAAAAAAGATTGTAATTAAGAGAAAGATGCAGACTGTGCAGAAAACATTAGAATAAAGACTTGGAATAGGATTGTGCACTAGAGGAAACAGCAAAACTATATGCAATCAAAACTTATAAGGAGTAGGAAAAACTGATTAAAATCCATGCTGTTTGTATTCTGACAACTACAATACATATCACTGAATCTTGGGTTTTCTATATCAAATTTAGAAATCTCTCAGAGTGGCAAATCACCTCCTTCCAAAGCACAAGGTTATGCTGGATCTCATCACACTCCATATTTCTTGTTCAGCTGGTCGCTGTGGAAACGTTTTTGGAGCGTGCCAGGAGTCACGTAGCATCTACCTGGGGAGCCCCTGCATTAATCCGTCACCTTCGTGGGTTTCTCTGAGCCCATTGGTTGGTAGGAAGAAAAAGGAGTCTCTCGCCCCTCCCTGCTCTGAATGAAAGACGCTTCCTCTAAATCTTGCTACAGGATTTCAGGCTCAATTCAGCTTCTTTGGGGCTTTTGTCACCAAACAAATGTGATGTCTTTGAAAGAAAGATTAACAGTTTGATGAAAGGATGCAATGGGCAGCTTTGTTCTAGCCTGCTTCCCCTAGAGCTTTTGGTCACTGTCACTTTCTTACCCACGGGAGAATATCTGTCTGACTCTCAGAGGAGATTATGGCCACCTTGTAAGATTTTTCCTCTCCTGGTAACAAAGCACTGGCTACTTTGAGGAGGTGATAATGATGAACAGGGGCTGGATTAGGGGCAAAGAACCTCACATTGATCTCTGAATTCTGAGAAAACACAAAGGAGTCGATGCTGGGATTCAAAACCCACCAAATGCTTAGAGCACATCCAGTTTGCTCTCCTCCAGGAGGGGCAAGGCCACAAGCCCTGTCAGTTCCCCAGTTGTAGTCCTTACCTCATCATCAAATTAGCAAGGCTAGTTAAAAGGGCTTGGGATGAGGAACAGATGGCAAGGATTATAAACTGTTGATGTTTTTGTACTAAACTAGATACGAATTCTGGACCAAATTACCCGAAGAGTTTACCAGTTTCTGAGAATACTGTCACACTGAGCATTTCCACACAACACAGTGCAGTGCTAATTGTGAACACTAAAAGGCTGAACATGTTTTAATGCCTGTGATAGCCTAGCTATTTCTGATAGGCTATCACATACAGCATAACTACTGTACAAATACACCCAAAGATGAACTGTCCCTTGTCCTTTTCCCTTTACACACTGCCACATACCCCTTCAGCATGCAGAATTTAAATCCGTATGATATTTGTGTACAAATAAAACCAAGATATAACAAGATAGTGTATAAATAAAAACAAGATATAACAAGATAATGCTGATTGGCTTCCTCCTTTCAAAAGCTCTGTGTCCAAATGGGCAGCACACAGCAAAGCAAAGCTTTATACACTGGCTGGCACCAGTGCCGATGACTGCACAGGCAGGAGCTGCCACTCCTTGGAGCCCCTTCAGAAACAGATCACTCCTAGCAAGAGATGACCTCGTTCTGACTTCAATAATACACAAAATGTCCTAGGATTTCCCCCACAAGTAATTTTTCATCATTCCTTAGAGAAAAAGTTAGGCCAAGGCTGACTGATGTGGTGATAAACCTGCAGCTTCCGGTTCTGTAAGGCTTTACCAGCATTTCTCTTCATTTTAGCAAAAAGTTCATCTTCTTTTTATGTCCAAGGAACCAAGAGCTTAAATGAAGACAGGGTGGGTCATGATTTCTTTCACTGAGGAGAAAAAAACCCTTTAAATAAAAACTTTTTCAACCCAGGAAAGTTGCTACGAAGACTCTGCTTCTGTCCTCATTCTTTCCCTACAGCAGTCTGGAGGGTGAAGGACTCCACCAGAGCTCTCAGTTGATGGGCAGCCCTTTTCCAGTATAAACTGATCCAAGGTCTGACTAAACAAGACCCAGAGGTGACATTGACCTAGGACCCAAAAGCTGTGAATGCATTGCTTTATTATCCATGGACACAAAGCCCAAGGAAAACAGGCTCCTTTCCAGTAATCCAAGCAGACACCATGATCACCCAGTCAGAAGCTCTAATACTAGCCTGGCCCCAGAGTCCTCCTGCTGTGCTGCCACATGAGAGGTTCCAGTCTGATCTTGAACTCCTGAGCTGGCAGGGCCCCAGCTTGTAGGAGGGACAGCATCTTGTCTTGCTACCCTGCCAACTTTCTTGGGCCACAGCAGGAATGGCCTTAAGACCCTCTATGCATCACTGGCAAAAATTAAGAGGGACTGTACTTTTGAAGAATGTAGAAGACATGCTTATATATCGTGTATGTCTATTTGCAAGCATGCAATCTCTAAGGATGCTGAGAAAAACATTGAAAAGCCTAGTGATGATTTCAGAAATTGCCTAAGCTTGAAAGGGAGAGCATATCTTCTCTATACCTACAGTTCAGGAGGCCAGTATGCCACACACAGTCTGGAAACTCAGGACATATCTTTTCCTTGATTTGATGCTGCTCTTGTTGATTTTCTTTCTCATTTTACTTTTCCGTGGTTTCCTTTTCTGTGCTCAGCACTGACAATGCTGGCACCATAGTGCACCCTGCTGGAAGACAGCAAGTAGAGTCATCCTGGGATTATTTCTAGGGATGGCCGACTTCAGTTTGAACAGAGAAATTCAGGTACCAATGCTTTCACTAACAACCCACTAAACCAGCTGCTTGGTTCGATTTTCAGATCAGAAATCCTACTGTTCTGATGAACACTCATCTAGTTTTCTCATTCTCTAACACTGCATTCTAAAGCTTGTTTGTCAAAACTACTTGTATTAACGTCAGGTAACTCGGGATTCTGTAGCTCAGTTTCACACATTCACCAAGCATAAGGATCACATCTCCTAACCAGGAATGAGGATAGCTGTGAGCCATGCTAGGTATTTCAGTCTACATTTTCGCTACCTCTTTTTATCCTTGCGAACATCAAGTACTGCCCTCTCATTTATTATGAGTCTTTTAGTTTGGATTTCAGTGAGACAGCTTGAAAAGCCTTGTCCCCGTGTGGCTCTTGGCAGGCTAAGGAGTAAAGTGCTCTTGCTCTCGGCTTTCACAGTGCTGGGGAGGTGCTGCTTATTGTTAAGCAATGAAAGGGGAGGGCTCAGGTCACATCTGTGAAATGTTAGTGGAGAAGGGAGGCTGGGTGAAAGTAGGTGGCCAGCACAGCATAGCACTTCGCTGGATTTTGCAAGGCCGCTAGGGAGATAGGCAGCCATTTGTCTTAGAGCCCTGATAAAGGGCCCTTGCCTCTGGTGGCTGGCTGGGGGCTGTAAATACCTCTGCAGACACAGACTCTTCAAATGGCTGGAGACCTAGGCTGATAGGGGATTAATCGCCTTGAAGGGAGGAGGGAGGGGGGAGGGGGATCGAAAGCAAGTTAATTAGCTGTGTTAATGTATGGAGATAAAGCAGGGTCGTGCCTCCTGCCCTTCTTCCTTCCTGCACCCTGACTTTTGGGACAGCCATGATGGGGCTACCAAAATGGCCCTTGAGAACAGCCACAGAAACTATCTCCCACTTAGAAATGCAGTCCCTTCATCTTCAAGGACCCATTAGGCACCAGCTTTTGCTAAACCGATAAAGACCGTGCTAATGAACCTCAGATGACAGGAGGTTAGTGTTCTAACCGAGGCTACTGTTCAGCAAGCTTACAGAAAACCTCGTGCTCAAAGTTTTCAGCCAAGGAAATGGTCACAAATCCCTTTGTCTGTAATGCTGTATAACGAGTGCTCCAAAACCACTGCGCTTTCGCATGAAGAAATACAGCTACAATCCAAGTGGCTTTCACTTCCTCCACAGTCAAATGGTAAAGCAGCTGGAATGATCTTCTGTCTAGGCACTTCTTCTACCCTACCTTCATCTTGAAATGGCAAGTAGACAAGACTCACTGATTCACCCTGCCACTGCATATCCATTTGGACTGATGCTATAAAATCTCTCTCCCAGCAATAAAGACCCACAATGGCAGTAAGTCAGGAATCTCCTCTGTCCTGTTTTGAGCCCTCACATACCATATTTCAGAAAGCAAAGCCAGCTGAAATGAGCTGACTTGCACTTGGAACGCTTTGTCACCTTTGTGTTACTGTCACTGACAATGAAGAAGTCCAAGCTGAACATCAGCCTCCATGGCCATCATCAGGTTTATGGCCAGGCATACCAGGAATCTGGACTCCTACATACCACTGCCCATTAAACTGAAGTCACTTACACATGTCTGGGACTCTCGACTTGTATTTGCATTTGACTGAAACACAATGCCCAGGAAGACATCCAGCATGATGTTAAGATACCGAGACAAAGGCTCATCCATTACCCTTGCTAGCTGGTAATCTTTTCACTCTTAGAAATTGTATCTCATTGTTCATTTTAGCTGCTGATTCCTGTTATGCCTTTCTCTGCTATAATAAATAAAGCTTCAGTACCTAATACTTAAACTCCACTGAATATTTACACAGTGTAATACAGCCATTCTCACGGGCTTTTCCTCAAGATAAACAGATCAAACTGTTTATGTCTCTCACCAGCCCTTGAATCATTTTGTAACTCTTTTCTGCAACTCTCCAGTTTTGCAACGTGCAGTAATCCAGTTATGATTCCACTAACAATATATGCAAAAGTAAAATCACCCCCGTTTCTACTTGTTTATGTACCTGCAGATCATTACCCTTTAAAGTCTCAGGATCACTCTGATGGGAGCTGATGTTCAGTGGGTTGTGCCTGGATTTCCTTTCAGAGCCAGTTTCTAGAATATAATTCTCAAAGTCTAACTTACAGTCCTTACTTTCCTCGTGTGACTTTGCAGGTAAGTATACCAAAATGTACTCTATTTAAGTAAGCCCAGTTCTCCACATCTCAGTATCCATCCTTCCCTTGTCATTATTTGTCTCTCCACCAACCCTAACTTTGAGATAATTTATAAGTAAGTTGAAGAATATCAGTATTGGCACTGGTCCCTTTCTGACCTCTTCCAGAAATACACCCATTCATGTGAATTCTGAATCACAACTGCTAAGGAAGATTAAATTCAGGGGAGTAATTCTGCAATGCTGGGATTTATTAAAGATTATTATGCCACAAGTCTCCTGAGATAATGATTTCAGAAGTAACTTATGTGACTTTGCCATTTTAATGTTTTTGATCCACAGTAAATGTTGTTTAACTCTACCCTCCCTTAGCAAACAGCCTGAAAACTGTCTGAAACAGTATTTTTTTGTCTTTGCTTGATGCAAGTCCATATTCTTTAAAAAAAAACCAGAAAAAACATTCAGCTCTTCTGCCCTTCCACATGCTCATCAGCCTTTTTACCATCACCATTTAGTGACAGTTTCCAGTACCTTTACTATGTTTTCTTCTCATCTCAGTATAGTTTTAAAAAATCTGCCTTACCGTTGTCACAGAGTACTCCAGTTATTCTGGCTCCCTTTGTCATTCTCTACTCATTATAAATTCCAATTTGTATCAATCATTAATCATTCCAAACCTTCTGCATTTCCTTTTATGTGTCTTTTTTTATTCTAATTTCTACTCTCAATCTGCAAGTGAACTGTGGTAGGTTTTCAGCCAAAGGCAGCTATTTACTGACTGGGGGTCATGACTTTTGAAGAAAGTCTTCTCATATAAATCTTATTTCCACTCGTATCTTTTCCTATCTAGACATACCTCCCCACCTACACCAGTTTTTTAGCAGTGTTCTGTTGGTGTCCCTTATCTCCATATCAAAGTGATTCGAGTCAGTAACTTGTAACGAATCCTCAGAGTTAAGTTATCGCTTTTCCGAATTGCAGTTTCAAAGTGCCGAAGAACTGAATTCTCCATCCCTTGTCTCTCTTCCTTCCAAGCTTTCCATTCTACAATAGTACCTCAGGCTTTCACTCATCCCCTTTCTTTATCCTTGCAGAATGAGGCATAGTCTGATCTGGTACCAGGGTCACAGTAAAATCAAGCTTCCCCCATCATTATCAATGCCTGAAAAATGTCTATTATTTCATATCTTCACAACATTAAGTCATCAAGTGAAAATGCTGTAGGCATGCTAGGAATTATTGCTATTTGCCTTGCCATTCCATTATCTACAAGCAGATGTAAAATTGCCACAGCCCTAGTTCCTGAAATACTATGTCCAGGGTTCCAAATTCCATGCAGCAGAAAGGACAACGCTGGCGATGTGCCAGCAGCTGAAAGGCCACATGTAATTGTGCATAAAGTTGAGCAGATTGTCTGCTTAGACTAGAGCAAACAAGCTTATCTTTAATGCAGACATATGGCCAGCAAAACCTACAGATCCCAGCATGCAACGTTCTGGCCAGCTGGCCATTTGGATCAGGATGAAGTATTACATGATCTGATGCTGTGGTGACAGAAGATCTGTATCACAACCCCTCCATGTTCATGCTGTCGAGACAAGGTTCTCATTTCCCACTTTTCTCTAGAATAATTTTTAAAAATGCATTTTTTTTTAAAAAAAGCTAAGTCAGTCACTTGTCTGTGGGAGCTGAGACACCAAGAAAAAAAAAACAGAATGATTAAAGGAGCAGCAGCAACGTATTCTGAAGTTTTAAAGTGCACAGATAACCTGATAGATAGGCACACAGACAGAATCTGGAACCTGCAAACTCCACAGATATCACTGGTAAAGATAAGAATGGCAGACAGTTTTTTACAAAACTCCAGGTTTTCCAAATTTGCACTAAACTCTGCTTTTACCATTGTTGCTTTTATTCAACCCAGTTTTAACTTCCTTTCTTCCCACCTCTCAGCTGTCATATAAAATGTTCTCTCTGCCTCCAACTTTCCATTCTGTAAGACACCTCTGCTCTCCTATAATGACACACCATATATCTTATGACAGTTACCCCCTTGACAGTCATCACAGATGCTAAGTTTCCAATTAATAGAGAACAGAGTTGTTACTTTTAGACAGGTTAAAATCAGCCCTTAATGTCTCACTTCTGTTCTTTAGGTCTTTTAAGATGCTAGGGGAATTTAGCCAATGTGAGTTGGGAGTTTCACTCCATTGTCACTTAGCCCCAGATCACTTCTTATGTATTTATTGAGAAAAGAGACAATTCTAGCTTCAGTCACAATTCTAGATGCAATAAACTTGAGAATTCCTACTTCTGCTCTGACAATAACTGTTCAAGACAGGATCTAACCAGAAAAGGCAAGAAAAACTTTGGGTCGAAATTAGGGGATTTGCCAGAGCTATAACAACATGTCAGTAAATAGAAAAAGTACTGTCTGCTTTTTCTGCTCTGTCAGGACCAACGTGCACTGTCAGAGCTCAAGAAAAGTAATCTGAGAACCAGAGTTTGAGTATCTCACAACCAGGAGTGACTCTGGCAAAGCCATGCTGATAAAATCAGCAGAAAGCCTGTGTCAGTCCTGGTTTTTATCCCCCACATTTTCACAAGCAACCAGTACTTTTAGGCAACCAGAAGGCTTGTTAAAGGAGGTTGGGTTGATCTTTTTTTAATGTCAGAGCTCCTATCTGCATGAGACAGAATGCAATTAGAGAGGCTACACACCTTGCTGATCCTGTAACCAATTTCTGTCTTACCACCTTCACCTTCTTCACCTCCTTCACCTCATCCCCAAATTCAGGACAGAGCAGACAGAGCTGCACAGGCACCATGATGAATCTTCTCTTCCATTAAGAAGCACTCAGCTGCACTTTAGCTCAGATAGCCATTCAGAGGCAACTTTTTTAAGGATACTGAAATCTGCACTAGCAGCAACATCCTCCTGGGTAGGGGGTAGGTTCATGCTTACACAGATGTCAGGCTGTCACAGGAACACAACCATGATGGTGGCACATTTGAGCCCCACTTTCTATCTGCCACCAGGTAAAATACAGCTACAAGTCAATTTTGATTTGAAGACTTTAACAAAACCATCTTCATGTCTAACACATGGTGTGTCTCCCCACCACAAGGGCAGGAGGGAAAAAGAGAGGGGAGCAGCGGGAAGGCAAACAGTAGCAAAACCCAAACTACCATACAAAACTGCAGCTAAAATTTCTTAAGATATATCTAGTTATCTATCTAATCCCTCTTGCACTTCTGCTTTGAGTCAAAAGGGCCACCTCCATGAGCCAGTGTATGTAAAAATGTGCAGTTTCTCCAGACTGCACCACTGGAAAATAACTGCGTAAGGACACTCCCAGTAAGTTGAAGAGTGGTTTAGATTTTAGCGTTTTATGCTCTGTCAAAAATGTTCAGAATTCAGGCAGGAGCTCACATTCTCAGTTTTTTTGTTTGTTTGTTTGTTTTGTTTGTTTGTTTTTGTTTTGTTTTTGTTTTTGTTTGTTTGTTTTTGTTTGGTTTGGTTTGGTTTTTTGTGGGTTTTTTTTGTTTGGTTTTTTTTTTTGCCAAAGGGAAGATTGGGAGGGGTAAGAAGAGTAAGAAGAGGGGGCTAAGAAGAGAGGGGAAGGGAGGGAGAGAGAATCTGAAGAGCCATATACAACACTAGCAATTCACTGTCCATCCACTCAATTCCATCTGGCACAGGTCACCTAGTATCCTATCCTACTACTCCTGGACAGGAATAAAATAACAAATCTAAGTTTGAATTGTTTCCCTAGAATCTCCTTAGACAGAAGACATGAAAACACTTGGTCCAATCCAAAAAATTGCAGCAAATCAGCAAAAAACCAGATAGAAACAAATAACAAGCCACTCCCATCTCTTCAGAGAAATATCCTGCCAGAGGGATCCCTGGAAGAGATTTAAAATATATTTGCAGTTGTCCAGCAGAACAGTAGAGATGTAAACTGAAGATACAATCCAGAATGCCTGTATTTTTTTCTTCTTTCACGGTATATAATCCTGCCACCAGAGTATTCCAACACAGTTTATCAAAGGAACATTTCAATCCAGCCTCTCTGAGATATCAGCTTGGTGTTAATGAGAGCCCATTTAGATAAAGAAGAGAAATACTGAGTGGAACAAGAGGTGTGAAATACTTCAAACCACATAAATTCCTTCTATCACTGGTGGATTTATCTCTTCCAATAGGGTCACCAGTTGTCACAGGCTTTACAGAAGTCAGGAGGCAATATGGCACTGAGGCACAGTGTGATCAGACCTGTTGTGAGGATGTGACAGCCCTGGTACACTTACATCTTTCTGCTGTAAGCATTTAGAATTGCATAAAACAGGAAGCAATGACAATATTTAGTAAACAATAAAGTTCCTTTACAAATTCACAGAATCTTCTCTTAATCACCTCTACAGTAACCCACACCAGTCCCCTCAGTGTTTGCAAGGCTACTCAAACTTCCCTATTGCCTTCCCTTTCATTGCATCTGTTGATTCTGCTACCTTTACCTCGTGGGATATCATGCTCCAGAGAATCTAGAAAGTCAGTGGATGGGTCCAAGTCAGCCTTTTCCAGCAGGGTTTTATTCTTCAGGTTAACAGGATCAGTGAAATGGAAATAGGAACTTAACTTTTTTGCCTCCGCCAAAGACAGACCTGCAAACAGCCATTGGTGAACATCAATACATACATGAATGAACATTCACTATACTAAAAAGTATAACATTGTTTCTCTAATGCCCACAGCCTAGGACAGAATCACAGTCTTTCTGCAGGAGACCCACAGAAGGCTTGTCAGAAACAGGTGTCAGCTCTCCTCGATGCTGTGCACTGCAGACCACACTGACTGCAGTCCCAGGTAACCAGTGGGCAACGACTTGAGGACAACTTTCTGTGCCCATTTGGTCATGTCTTATACCCAAATGGACAATTCACCACTTCTACAATTGCTAAACACTGCCATAAACTACAGTTTATACAGACAAATGACTCAGTTTAATGACTCAGAACTATTACTGACTCTTTTCCCACCTTCCAGAGCTGAATCATACACCTGAACATTAGTGGCACTGGATTCTCTCCTCCCTCTTCATCTTATCCAAGGGAAAAAAAAAAACAAACCCCAAACAACTGAAATCAAAACATCAGTTAGAGAAAGTCATCTTAATTTACAGGTTTTATGACCAAAGTACAGTTGATCCTGTAGTGTAAAGAAGATCAGAATTTACCTTCGAAGTGTCTGTTTTCATGCACAGTCCCAAGAGGAGTCTTCACGAAGGCCCCGCGGGGGACGATGCCCACGGCTCTGTCTATCAGCTCTATGGTAGCTGTGAGCCGGGCCTCCTCCTTCATCACAGGCTTTAAAAAAAAACAAGCAAGTTTTAAAGCCAGGGCTATCCTTGTTTTCATTTCTGAAAATAAACTTGTGGTGACACAATGGACTTATCATCTTGGAGTCCAATGGCACTAAGAGGACATCCAAAGACATTTCTCTCCTAAGATAGGACAGAAAACATGGCTAGGAGCAGACAGTTCAGACTTACCAGAGGTCTAACTGTCCATCCCTTCATCTATTTTCTCCCTCTCAATTCATCTACTTATGACTTGTCTATTCATTTATAAAGAATGCTGCCTGCAGTTACTATTAAATGTTCAAAAACCACAGTGAGGATTTGTACCTGTTGTGCATAATAAAGCATAAGGGATATTTACTATTTCTGAGGTCTGTTGAACTCCAGCAAAAACTGAAGTAAGAGTTCAATCAAGAAGCTGTTGCTACGCAATGACGGCGAGGAATTACAGACAGAATTACGGAATATTCTGAGTTGGAAGTGACCCATAAGGATCATCAAATCCAACTCTCAAGCGAACAGCATACAGTGATTGAAACTGCAACCTTGGTATTGTAAGCACCGTGCTTTAACCAACAGGAAATCGTGGCTCTTTTGCCTGACCACACACTGATGCTGCCCATTACCAACGAGGAGAAGCCACCACCTGTCCAGAGTGGGGGACACAAATGTAGCAAACAGAGTTTGAAAACGCTTTGCTGTATTTACCTCCTTCCCACTTTGAATCAGACTTGCAGCAGCTTCTGCGTTCATCTCGGCCAAGTTGTACTCAAAAGAAGGGTCCCCCTGAAAGCGGCCCTTCACCTGCTCAGCCAGCGCCAGCATCTCCCTGCTGGCCGGCGTCAGGAGGCTCCAGTCCACGCAGTTCAAGCTGCCAACGACAAGCACGACCCAGGGCCGAGCCCGTTAGGGAACAGGGCTCGAAACAGCTTCGCCAGGCCCCTGAGGGCACGGCGGGGCTCCCTCCCGAAGGCCGGACAGCCCTCCCCCGGCCCGCACGGCCCCGGGCCTGTCCCTGCCCCGCACCTGTAGAGGCGGCTGCGGGGCGCGGCGCGGTCGGGGCCCAGCCCCTCGGCGATGTAGTAAGCGCCGCGCACGCCCTGCACGCAGCCCCAGAACCAGACCCGCTCGAAGCGGTAGTCGCGCTGCAGCAGCGGCAGCGAAGCGCCCAGAGCCGCCCGCCGCTCGGGGCTGAGGCCCGCCCCGCCGCCGGCCACCAGCTCCAGCGCCGCGGGCACCGACTGCGCCTCCATCGCGCCGCTGCCCCGTTGCCGGGAGACCGCGGCCCGCCCGCCCGCCCGGGCACCCCGCGCTGCCGCCAACGCCTCAGCAGCAGCAGCAGCAGCAGCGAGGGGCCAGGCGGCAGAGCCGGCGGGGCCGTGCTGGGGTCAGCCTGCCCCGACACGGCCCCGGTGAGGTGCGGTGTGGTGTCCGCCTGCCCTGTGCTCCTCCCTTCACACAGGCCCGAACCCAAAGCCAAGGCCAAAGCGCAGGACGCCGTACCTTTGCCTTGTGCCTTCACAGGGATGGCACAAAGGGCTCCGTTTGCTTTGTTTCTTACACGGACAACAGGAGGAAAACAAAAACCTTCTGAAGCTCACTGCTCACAATGTGACTGTTACAGATCCTGAGGAGGGCTGTGAAATTGATAAGGGAGAGGACTGAAGCACCTTCCCAATGAAGACAGTCGGAACTCTTCAGCGTGGAGGTTTTATGGCGACCTCATAGGAACCTTCCACCACCGACAGGGAAGGCAGAGGAGGAGCTCTTCATCCAGAGCCACAGTGAGAGGACAAGGAGTGATGGGTACAAACTGAAAGAGAGGGAATTCAGGTTAGATATTAGGAAGAAATTCTTTACTGTGAGGGTGGTGAGACACTGGAACAGGCTGCCCACAGAGGCTGTGGATGCCCCAAGCCCGGCAGTGTTCAAAGCCAGGCTGGGTACGGCCTTGAGCAACCTGGTCTAGTGGGAGGTGCCCCTGCCCATGGCAGGGGGTGTTGGGACTAGATCATCTTTAAGGTCCATTCCAATCCCTTTACATTCCGTGATTCTGTGATCTTATCTGGCTCGTGTACCTCTATAAATAAATGGCTTATTTATAAATTGCTTTGGATTGCTCTTTGGCAGCTCATTTTGCTGAATCACAGACATCCAGGAAACAGCTCCTGCCCTAAAAATCTTGCTGTCTGGCTTAACACAAAATATAATAAATAAGTAATGAGTTTGTGCAGCTGCTTAGACAAATAGAATTTCTGTTTGACGTCTTCAGGAAATTTAAGCTTTTGTATGTGTGTGTTATATAAATAAATACGTTCATGCACTTACATTTAAATCCATTGTAAAGTCATAAATTCTTTCTTTTTCATCCGTTTCCTGTTCACTTCTAAGGAAAACACTGATCCTGGGACCGATGCCTGCAATGGTTGTCACCTGATTTTCTGTCAAGTGAGATGTTTAATGGGCTGTACAGCACACAAGCTGACCCATTAGCTTTACTTACCCTGTACAAAAGGCAGCTCAGATTCCTGAAGATTAACCACGTTCTCTTTGACACGATTCAGGTAGGACACACAGGAGTGACCGCAGACTTTTTGTCCAGCTGCCACCTACCTGTGCCTGATTTGCTTAATGGAATAGGAATTTTCAGGCTTTGTAGACTCACTTAATCGCTGATCTCTAGAAGTGTGTGTTAGTATTTTACCTTAGGCCTATGATTGATCAGTAAACAGCAGAACTGCAAGCCAAACTCATTTCATATGAGTCAGAGAGGCAACCCAAAATCATAATGAATTTCTGCCACTGTCACTACAGATGGATTCAAACCAGATGCTAACAGCTGAGTGGCTCTTGAGCCTGTTAGGGATCTTCTAAGCCACCTAGTCTCTAGTCTTTGCCTGCCTTGACTGAAGATTATCAAAAAGAATATCTATAGCTTAAGGAAATTCTTCCTGATTCAGTAAAGTCTGGTGGGTAACTCTGCTCCCCTTTGTCTTGACCCCAATTACTAAACACTGATAAGGATCGGGAAGTAAGTGGTTGCATTATTTAACAAATGAAAGGTCAAAAGCGCTGCTATTCAGTAAGGTCAAAGGTTACCATCACTGTTATTAAACAGTTCAAAAGCAGTTTCTCCCATTCCTTGCCATCCCAGGCTCGAACAAGGAGCGCTCAGCAGCGGGCAGACAGGAGGGAAGAGAAGCAGCTGGCAGCTGGCTAGGTGGCATTTCTGAGACACCTGCTGCAGCAAGGGAAGGTGCCACAGTCCAGCAGCTCCCATCAGGGGACTGAGCTCTCCTGCCTTTGCACAGAACATGCACATACCTATGTGCCAAACAGCTTTAGCTTCTCCCAGCTCCACCCTTCAGAGCCAGCATCCTTTTGGGGGAGAAATCAGTCTCAGGCTCCCTTCCACTCATCTCAGGCAAGGTAGCAAAGTTTATAGAACTGAGCATCTTGAAATAACATGTGAGTTGCTGTTGTGTGCACAATGGCTCCTGGATTCTTGCACGCCTTCATAAAACATTTGAAAATACTTTTAGTGATGTAGTGAAATGAGCTCATCTCCCTACATCCTCATCTCCAAAGAAAGAAGAATAGCTATCATTCCCATTCCATGTCACTTCTGTTTCTGCTAGTACAAGTTAATAAGACTGTCCTCAAAATACTCTTGCAGAACAGCTGTTGCACTGTCCTGAGCACCCATTGGGCTGACACTGATCACAAGTTTTAGTGCTATCCAACACCTGCTTTTTTGTGTGGTGTGGACAAATCTGCAGTTGGTCCTGATGCAGCAAAAAATGGATAAGGGTTTTTCCTCCCAGGTGTGTTGAATATAAAATCTGATTTTCCTGCACATCATCTCAAAAGTTCAGACTGTCTCTGACTTCATAAACACTGCAGCTTTGAATCATTTTCCTGCTTGTAAGTCATTACTGCTAAGGATAGTAAAAGATGGTACGCAAGAGAGGAAAGTACAGGGTTTTTCTCAATAAGGAAGGAAAGATAGATGGCTTCTTGTCAGAAGGGGAGGAGACTGGGGATGACAAACAGCTGAACAAACTGCAAGAACTGCAAAGTAAAGCATTGAGCTATGCTGAGCATAAAAAGTAGGGAACCAGAGCCAAGTGACAGTTTAACAGCAACAGAAGGGATCAGGAGTGTCCCTACCTGATATAGAACAGACACTTTCCTCTGTCTTGGAGATTGTACTAAATATGGAAAAATGCTGGAAATACCTTGACTGCACAATGTTCAAAGGAAAAGGGTGTGGGTCTTTTGGCTTGTCCAGCACCAATGCCATTTTCTCCATTAGTGGGATTTGAGCTAGCTGTGTGCAGTCATGGGGAGACACAGAGAGGAAGGGGTGAAAGTGCAGTGTGTGCCATGAGCTGGACTCCTCCACTTCTGGAATGCCTGCAGTAGCACTCTCTGTAGCAACTCAGGAAGAAATTGGGCTAGTAGGTCAGGATGGGAACAGCTGTGCTGAGATACAGAGAAAATCTGCAGGATGACTGTCACAAACCTTCCCTGGAGATTCTCTTTGGCATAATCCTGGGCAGGCAATATGCCCAAAAAAAGTGGTTATCTTGCCTTACTCGGGAAAAGACAAGCACAAGAGCCAAAGAGCTTTGTCATTTCGTGACATGAAATTTTGTGTCTTTAAGGTTTGTTTCATGCTTTTCATCACTCCCCTAATAGCATCTATCACACTGACTGATCTTGGCACAGGGGGCAGGTGGAGTTTACTGGGGTAAGAAATACCAATGTGCTGATTACATCATCCTGCCCAGGCATCACTTGAGTTGCTGTGATCCCTCTGTAGCTGACAGCTGAACACACATGTCTCTCTTGGCTGTTTTTCAGGTACCCAGAGGAATGAGATGTAGCACTGTGACTCTGCACACACACATGCTGCCAGCCTGAGGAGGAAGGTGCTGTTGAGGAATCCTGGGAAAGACAAAGCAGCACGGGGAGAAATTGCTATGTCAGTGTAGTTCTGACTGTGGTTAGGCTTCAGGAGGATTTAATGCATTGGTATAGGTGTCATCCACGTTGGTATGGGTGTTATCCATGCCTAGCATTTTAGTGTCTTGGCACTAGGATTTAATATATCCACAAATAACTAATACAGGGTTTTTCAGACATCCGACAAAGATGGGGAGTGCATGAAAGATTGCTAAATTGTTTTGGTGATTCCCTGGAAGCAACTTGCTGATGACAGTCCCTGGTCTTTATAAGTTCAATTTTTAGGACTGACACTCACCTCTACAAACTGCAGTTGCTACAGCAAAATGGTAGAAGAGCATGCCTTATAATGCAGGGACCTGAACGAGTTAGGCTTTTCAGAGCCATGACCAAGACTCCACGCCACAGAGAGGAATGAACCAGCAGCCAGCAGTAATCACAGGTTTGGTGTAACAGCGTTTAATCAACTTGTTCTTGGAAGAGAGCTCAGCAAGTCTGAAGCTTTCAGGTGGCTCCAGTCAGAATCTCTCTAAAGTGTTTAAGCAAAAAAGCAAGGAAGACTGGGGTGATGCCTGATGCATGTGGCAATCTGATGATAGGATGGGTGTTTTTGGCCTAGCACCTGAGAGCCCAGAGCAAAAGTAAGGATGTGTATGCAGGGGAGCTCTGGGATCAGAACAATTGATGGGGCAGATCTCATTAATTAAAGACAAGGTTTCCAGAAAATATTCTTGTAGTAAGCTTGGTTTTTATCCAGGCAGAGCTTATGGCTGTTGGAGACATCTGCTTGTCTCTCTTTGCCAGATAGTTGGAGACCTTTTCTCAGTGTTCACTTTCTATAGTGATTGCCACTTTCAACAGTTTTTTTTCCCCCTTGGAAAATACCTCCCAACATTAAATCTCTACTCAGTCTAAGGCACCTACTTAGGTCTTTTAACCTTTAAAAATGTGTAGGAGCCAGAGACCAGCTCAGGTGGGGTGTGCAGCTTCAGATAACCATCTGTGTGTGCCCTCCAAGCATCAAACATCCAGAGAGGTGTTTACATCCCCATCTCTGGGGCACTGACTCTGGCCAGCAAAGCTTAGCCATCTCCTCAGCAAACCTTTTGCCTTTGCATGGATTCACTCTTCCACCTGCTGCTGAATTACTTTGTTTTAAAAACCCAGCTGCATTGTGCTGACCTTTGTATGTGGTTTCTATTCCCAATAATAGAGATGAGCCAGGTAAATGATATCAAAAAAGAAGAGGTAAACAGCGTTCTTTGCACAGGATCTGCTGCAGAGTCTGTTCCTCTACATGCAGTGTGTGGCCCTCACCCAGGCAGCCTTGCAGCTGCACTAACAAAGGAGGGGTTTCCTCGTTTTTACTGCAAGACTGAAAAATATGTTCTGTCTAATTCAGGAGAAAATGTTACTCCTCTGAAATTTCCAGCTTTTCTTTCTTGCCTCAACTCAGCCCTGGGCAGAGATTGAGGAAATTTGAGATGACCCAGGAGAGAGAGCAGCAGAGACCTCTGCCTAAACTGTTTGAATAGATAATACCCTTTCCAAATGCTGGCACCTGGGAATCCTTTAATGACTTGGATGGTGCTTTGGGTAGACTGAATATCTCCTTTCTGAAACAGAGGCTTATTATTATTTATTTATCTGCCTTAAATCCTGCAAGCAGTTAGAAAGTAACCCTTTCTTATGTTACATTCCTACTACTGTGCTAAATACCATGAGGCCAAAGTTTGTTCTCATTTACTCTGATTTAACTACAAGTGTAAATCTATATTAGAGCAGATACTTTGCATCAAATTTTCAAAGGGCAGAATTTGTCTCTATTCATTTAGTAATCTTAAACACACATTTCCCATTCATAAGGGAATTATATGTGAAAAATTCCAAACATTAAATGAATATGTGTCTCCAACATAGCTATTATTGAAAAGCTAAGTAATAGTTTGTAACTGAGAGGATAGGGTTGTCACTGAAAGAAGTAATAGACCACCCTGTAAAAAGTATTTTGTCCTCTGCGTTGGGAGATTGTTTTAACAACCTAACCTTTATTGACATTTCTTTATTGACAGAGCTCTGGTAGGAGTAATTTTTCCTTCTTGTCTGCGTAGAGGTTTCCATTTGATCTAAAGAGAGAATGCAATCTTTGGTTTCATGAGTATACATGAAGACTCTTCTTATAACCTGATCCAGGGTCCTAATCCCCTAAGATTTATTTCCTATCTCTCTCCTTCTTGTCTTGATTTGTCATTGTCTGCATCACTCCCAAAATCTGATCTACTCTATAAAATCACAGTTTGTAGGCCTGAGCCACATTCTTTTCAGACTCCCGCCTTTCTTGGTTTCATCTAATTTCCAGTTCTTTGATCTTTAAACAATTCATAGCAAAAAACAAAACTCTGGGTTTGTTTGGCACCTTGCAGAATGAATCCCCCTCCCAGTCTGGCCTTTAGTCTATATGGGATTACAAGTGGTGTCACAATAATAAGTACCAGCTTGCTTTCCTGCAATGTTACATTTGCCTTTGCTTCTACCAGCCTCTAGCTCAGAATTTCCTGCAGCAGAGTGACCTTGTCCAGCAAGGTCTGGAGGTCATTGCAGATCTGAGCCAAGGAAGTTTCCTTATGACAGTAAGAGAAACCACATGCCCAGGTCCCCCCTGTGAGTTTGTCAATGCAGCAGCACAGCAGTATGCCCGTGAAAGATGGTGTGGGTCTCTCACAGCCAGTTATTTGGGCTTCATAGCCAGTCGCAGGGCAATTTCCTGCTTAAAACTACTTGTGAGGTGTAGAGGTGCATATGAACTGTGAGGCCTGGGGCTGTTTTCCAGTGTGGAGGCCCAGATGTGCACTGCAGTCACATGCTGCTTGTTTGTCAGGATGGGTGTGTAATTGTCTGCTCTCTCTTCTGTCTCCTCCCTACCATGCTTCCGGCTTTCCACTGGAAAGAAAAGTGATTGATGAGGGCAAGAGGGTGGGTGGTACGTGGACTCCTGGTTTAGACTGCCTCAGAATTTCATACAGTTCACCTCAGACTAGTAACAACACATTGCAAGGCTTGACCTTGCTCAGTAGAATCACTGTGGGGTGGGCTGTTGCCAACTTCTGAGCACCTAAGACATGCAGACTGGGACTGTGGTAGTGCTTTTGAACCAATTTTCCTTTCCCAGACAACCACCACGAGGTGTCCTCAAGCATTCTTTGTTTTACAGCTACCATTACCAGCAGGGATGAGCTAAGGTATAATTGTTATGGGAGAGAGCTGTTAGGGTCAATACTGACTGATCTGCCTAGTTCTAGGACTTCAGTGGGTCTCTGTGTGCAAATGCTTAATCAGTTTTAAAATACAAAGCCACCTAAAGTTTCCTTTTCATTTGATCACAACTTTACTTTTGCCCCTGTTAACCTATGTGATGAAAGAATCACATCCTTTCAGCTTGAGATAGTTCGTCTTAGAAATTATGGGCCACAGTGGTATGAAGTTGGCTGAGGGAATGTGAATGCTGCAGCCATTTTCTAAACATCATCTACTAGATGTAAAGAGAAATAAGAACTCAGGTACGCTGTTAGATGTGTGCATTGCTGAGTGGTTGGAAGAATAGTGCTGTGAAAAGAACCTGGAATCAGGAATAGGTTAAAATACAGGTTTACCAATAGCCAGAGGCCATTGGTTAAATCCTAGGTCCAATAGAAGTCAGTGTCTAAGCTTTCTTTGATTTGGCTGGATCAGGATCTCATCTGGAGAGTGCAAATGAGGAGTCAATGGAACTGCAGTTGCAGAAACAGCAGTAAAACAGCTGTGGCCAATGTTTCACATGGAGAAACAAAATTACAAACCTACAATATGAACTTGATAAGAAAGTTGAAAGTGGTTTTGAGGTGTCTACCTGTTCTGAAGAGAAACTGTAGGATCACATCATAGGAGATGATTAGAGCACGGCCTGGACTCTGGCCATTGGGAGTTCCTCTCGCCCAAAGAAAACTCACAGCTGTCTCACATTACTGACTGAAGCAGACTCCTAAGGGGAGAGATTCCTCACAAATTACTTGTGAGAGCACAACAGCATGGTTCAAACTCCCAGAGGACTTCTGGTTACAATTATATAACAATACTAAAGTCCATTGAACTGATTGTTTAAGCCAGAAGTAACCTTGGCTGATGATGAGCTCACTTGTATGGTGTAGAAAGCCTACCTGGTAAATATTCATAGACTTTGCACCCACCAGAGCAGCCCCCTGCTACCTCAGTAGTAGGAACATCAAGCAGTCATTCCTACCATATAGGAGGTGGTTTGGGAGAAGGCAGAATAAAAGAAATCTCTTTTTCTTTAGTTTAAACACCTCCTTGGGTACTCTGAACAACTTAGGAATAGTAAGTAACATTATTTCTCTTCTCCTCCACTGTTTTTAAGCAGAAAATTTAATGCTAATACAACCTGAAGGTAACAAGGGAAGCATTTGTTTGTTTCTTTAGTAAGTAATTTTTAAAGTTCCTTTTAAAATCATATTTTATAAGGATTTTTTTCTTCACAAGGTTATTACTAGAAAAGACCTATAGTGGATGCAAAATTATCTCTCTCTCTCAGGTACTGTGTTCAGAAACAGATGTGAATTGTGCTCTATGGGGAACTCGTTGATGTTTTTTATTGTTACAGTTGCTAGATCAAAAAAATAGTGGAGGTAGTGGAGACAGCAGACCTTTTCAGCAGCCTAGGAGCAGGCAAACAGCAAATGAGAATTTCACTGAAATGATTTTGTACAGCAAAAGCTTGGTACACAGTGCCCTCTTTGTTCCACAGAGAAGAGTGCATCCCTCTGAACCTTGTTTCAAGAAATAAGCAAAATTTTAGTTAAGCAGTATGTTGAAGGGATGCCAGCTGTTCAACTTGGCCTCCTCCTTAATCTTTGTGTGTTTGGAAATGCTGTGCAAGTCAGGGCTCCTCCAGGCCAAAGTGGAGACTGCAACAAATATCTGAGCTTAGACATTTGTGTCCCTGCAGGGAGATCTATCAGACATGGACACACGAGCCTTTGCCAGCAGAAGTTGGGCTTTGAGCCTCTGTAGGAGCACCAGAACTGTGTTTGCTTCAAATGCTCTTTCTGTTCAAAGGCTCTTGGAGTTTGGAGAATTTGAGGAACCCAAATGCAAGGATCCAGTGAGATCCTCACTTGTTGTATTCTCTGTGCCTCTACTAAAGTTCAGCCAGGTTTGTCACAAGCTGGAAATGTCTCTCCTCTCCTAATTTTGGTAGCAACAAGAGGATGGGTCTTTTCGGAGAGCCCTCCTCACTGAAAGAAACACAAAATGCAGACATACCAGGAGCTAAGAGGAAAACACGAAGTTTCTGAGAAACAAATCTGCATGGGAAGGATCTGAGAGTAGCCTGTTGCCCAGTGGTGGGGAAATGCGTGTGGTGGACAGACTGCACTCGGTGTCTGTGGATGCAGCAGCTGCTGTGCCTGGCGCACACACAGGTGCTACTGAGGCCTCAGCTGCTCACAGTTCCAGGAACTGGAGGAAGACGCAGCCAGAAGGAGAAAGAAAACACAGATTGAATAATCAGGAAAAGAAGATAAACTGTGCTGAGTGGCAGCTGGTCTTTAGAAAACAGGCTGTGTAAATACCCCAAGGGCCTTGTGCATCATCCTTGGGAAGCTAGTCCCCAGAGGGGGACTCAGCTGGATCACCACGCCACTCCACACTGGAGGTATGTTTACTTCTGCACAGTCTTCAGTGTTTCCTGTGAGAACATTCCCCTGCTCATAATCAGTATCTGCTGACCTTTCAACAAGCAGTGTTTCCCTTCTGTGTCTATACACATCTGTCTGTGCCAGAAAAATCCTCCAAATAAATTATTTACTGCTTATCTTCTTCTGAAGGCAAAGGTGTAGTCCAGTCCCACTTTTTACAGTGTTGAGGGGAGAGACCAGTGACCAAATAACAGGATTGTGCATTTTGTTTTCAATGCATAGGTGACATACAGTGTAGTTTCTCTACCTGTGTATAATGGAAGCAGTTTGCCTGAAATAATTTTCTGCATCATATATACTGACAGCTCTACTGATACTTTTGCCATGGTAGGGATGGGTGGCTTTTAGAAGAGGAATGCAGCTTGCCAGCAGTATTTCAGTGCTGGCTGTTAGTGTTGCCTCTGGCTGTAAGTGTGCAAACCATCCTTCAACTAATTTTTGACAAAAGGTATCACCAGTTTGTGCTCCTATTAACCTGTAGGTCCATTTTGTGTCTGTTATATCCCCTTTTTTTCTGTTCATCCTTTGCTGTGTTTCTCTCTTCTCTCTCTGTCCTTCCCATGGCTCTCCAGAAATGTGCTTTGTAATGTTCATTCCCTGCAATTCATTTGCACTGTTGGACTTGCCAGGCCTGGAGGCACACAGAAGTTTTGGCACTGGCTTTGATATGATCTTCAGTGATCTTGGCAGAAGAACTGACCCCAGCTTGGAGCTGTGGGTTTCCTTATAGGGCTCTGCAGAGGCCCCACAGAGAAGGGGTGACCAAAGGAGAGAGACAGCTGAAATGATTTGTATCAAACAGTTTCTTTGTCTAAGCTGAGGTTTGGACCAGAAGAGCAGTGCTGTCAAAGCAGCACTTAGGTGCCCTCTGGCTCTGCTTGGTGCTTGGGCTGTAGCTTTTGTAGCAGTGAGACCTTCAGTCCTGCACCATCCAAACCCTTGGTCTCCCTTTCACTGTCCCTAGGCACTGGTTTTCACCCACCTCTTCCATGCTTTTGTTACTTGTCACCCAAAACCTGGTTCAGCAAAGGAGCTATCTGACAGAAAACTTTCCATGACTGACTTATTCTAGATAATTAATAAGTGAGAAACTCTGCCTAGTGCAGTCTACACCAATGGCCTGTCAAGCATATAGCAGTGCTATTGACATGCTGTGCTTGATGCCTCACATAGACAACATCCCTGCTCTAAGAAATTGTCAGCTTGATTCAGAAGTGAAAAATGGGAGGAAGAAGAGAAGAGATGCTCCATGGCAGAGATCTGCCCTCCCCCCAGAGCATGCATGTTACCTGGAGTGTTTTTTTCATGCAGGGGAAAGGAGCTGGGGATTAGCTGTTGTCTTTACTCTGCAGGCAAGCAGCAGGTAGTAGGAACAAACCAGGGAGTAGAAAAATAGTGTAAAGAATTAACTTGCAGATTCATAAGAGCTGAAAGGAATTAAACGCATGGTGACTCCTGGAATCTACTTCTGAACTTACTGTTCCACTCCTTAATCCTCTATCTGAGATCCATACAGCGTCAGTTAGGGATCTGCGTCATCCCTTTGTTTATTGGCTGTTCATGGTGCCCACAGACTCCAATTGAGAACAGATAATTATTCACATTTACTGCAGTACTAGGGAACTTGTGCTGTGTATCAGAATCTAATTGTTCTAGGAATACAAACAAACAGAAGACACAGAAGCACAGGGAAAAAAAAAAGCAAAATTGCTTTCAGTCTAAGAAGATTAAAAAAAAAAAGAGCTGGAAAGAAGAAAGCATTATCACTTCCTTTTCATGTACGGGAACTAGAGCATTAAGAGATCAAATAACTTGGTCAAAGTCATAGAGAGGGTGGGCCAGGAAATGAACCCAATCCATCACCAGCCTTTGCTTGCGATCCCATCTCTTCTTTAAAGAAGGACTCTTCTCCACCTGTGCAGGGAATGTGGTCACATAGCTGCCAGGGAACAGTGTGAATGGGAGCATAAAGCTCTCAGTTTAGGATGTAGGTTAAATTGTGGTTTTTATAAGGGATAAGAACTAATGCTGCTAATGACTGGCTACTCAATTCCACAGATCCATGAGAAGGACTCAGATTATACTCACTTGCACCTGTGACTTGCCTAAATCTGACAACTTACAGAATATACAATCACCTAAATACTAACACAGCAGTGTTTCAGGACAGAAAAGTGGGGAAACTAGAGATTTGGAACAAAAATCTGGTTTGAGCTACCTATTATTTAATGAAGATTGTCTTGAATATCCTCTTGAAGAAAGCCTGTCTGGAAGTTGCTGATGGATGGAAAAGGCAGCTTGTTTTTCCAGGAGCTGAAGTGGTTGCAGCCACTTGTATTGCAGGTGGGCAGTGGGCATGCAGCTGGTGGCTCCTGTGAGTCCATCAATTTGGCACTGTCATCACAGCTGCTGGAGATCCATTCCTGTATCCTGCCCTCTGTAAACAACAGCTCATAACCACAAAGCATCAGGCGTCTCTGGTCCAGCATCAGATCAGGGAGCCAGAGAGCTGCTTGCTGAAAGCTGCTTTCTATTTGCTTGCAGACATGTCAATATTTACTGAGTGAGGCTCCACTTTTGCCCAGCTGGAGCATGACAGCTTTGCCACTCTTGCACTCAGTGGCCCTATCTTCCAGCATTAACATCAGGAGGTGATGAGTGACCAGGCTGGCCTGATAAATGGGAAGAGATCTGCAAACAGAGAACAGCAAACACTTCCTGGGGGGCTCAGGACACCTGCTGAGAAAGATGTTCTTTTTTTTCAAGGATCAGGTAGCTTCTGATGCTGTATCAGGAGAGACACAGGAAGGGTGCTGTTGGAGGTGTTGGGTGCTGGGGAAGGCCCAGCTGTGAGCAGGAGTACACGATGAGCTGTTAATGTGCACAGTGCCATCTCAGAGCTGTAGCTGTGTCGCTGGGCTTTCAGCAGAGCCCTGTGAGTGCAATACTGGGGGCAGGGGGGGGAATAATAGTCCAAGAGGTGCACCAGCAAGGTTGATGCCCTTTCCTGTTTCTGATGGGAACAGGGAAGGCACGATGCAGAACACACTTTGCAGGGAAGATGCTGTCAGTGGCTGGAGGGCACTGAGCTCTGCTGCACAGTTACAGCTGCAGTTCCTCAGTTATCAGATGTGTTTGAGTGAGCCATTATATGCAAATAAAATCAAGAGGCCAGTTTCTGACGTTTAGTGTTCAAGCTTAATTCTCTGGGATTTCACAGCTATTTGCAGATACTTTAGTGGTAGACACATTACAACTAATGGTTTGAATTTGGCCAGAGTTTATTGGCATGGTCTGCTCTGCATTAGGTGGACAATAGCTCCCAGTGGTGGGGACTGGCAGAAGGGAGGGATTAGTAAACAGTAGAAAAGGCTTAGAGACACTGAGGGAGAATATTCTGAAAAGGATAAGCTGTTCAGTTTGGGATTCTTCTAGGTTAGGGTTTTTTGTTTTTGTTTTTTTTTTCATTCTTCTCCATCAGGACCATAGGGAAAGAAATTTAAATGACTGAAAACTGGACCTTTTTGTACAATTTAAGTGACAGGATGGCACAATAAGTTCTCCAGATTTGGCTGAGACAAAAGTTCCTCAGAGATGTCAGTGTTGGTGGCAGCATTTCCCTGAGGATTTAGGAAACAAGAGGGTCTGCAAGGAGGATATGAGGACAGGGAGTCCAGACATTATGTAGAATCATAGAATCATTTATGTTGGAAAAGACCTCTAAGATCACTGAGGCCAGCTGTTAACCCAGCACTGCCAGTTTCACCACTGAATGGAAACAGCAGAGTGCAGAATAAGGGAGGCAGCAATAGATTGAGTATTGAAAGAAAAGCTATAAACAATGAAAGGAAGACAGAAAAAAAAATATATAAATGGAGAATAATATAGTTTATGCATTAAATGAGAAATAAGAGTTTTGGCAGCTGAAGTGTGTATACAACCAAGCAGTGTCAGTAGCTTTTTTTCTGGCTTTTCTAATGCCATGCTTTGCATCATGGCTGGTTTAACATAGTGTGGGACTAATGACCCAGAGGTTCAGATTGCTTTTCCCATTATGGATTTGACATTTCACCTCAGTGAGGCCCAGCATCCCACAGTGATGATGGGGGATTGTTTAAATGAATTTTCACAAACAGGATAGGAAACAATCTGCCACACCAGAAAAGGGTACCACACTCAGTACTGTCATTCAAGGAGCAGTGCAAGGCTGCAAGGGTCCCAGCCCTGCTACCCTGATCTAGCAGAGCCTGGGGCAGGCAGCAGCTGCACTGGGCTGCCTCCCAGGAGCAGGGTGGACAAGAGCAGCCAACATCTGTTCCCCTTTAGTCTCTTGTTCCTTTATGTTTTGGTGTAGTGCTTTTGTGCATAATAAGTTGCATGCTCTGGCACATCCCCAGCCACTGTCCTGGATGGTGGCTCCTCAGGCAGGCAGTGCTGCTGGAACTCCGAGGCTGGGATATGTTGGGAGGTGGTGCAGGCTACGGACTCCAGCATTTCTGATGGCCCAGCTCCTCCTGTCCCACTGGATTTGGCAGGATTCCTGGGGCTTGCCAGACTCTACCAGGAAGAGGCTGAACCATGAAAGTTAGTTCCCCTTCATGTCACTGCTTCCAGTTAATTTGATTACAAGGGGAACAAGTCAGGACAGTGTCCAAGGCTTCCTTTCATCCACGCCCTGTTGCACAGTGTCTGCAAGGGGAGCACCTGCACCTGCAAGGTCCAGTTGTCTGGAGCCACCCAGGCCACTGATGATTTTCAGCTCACACAGATGCCACTGAACACACTCAGTTGCTTTAGGAGAAATGGAAAGGGGAATAACATACTAACAGTCTTCCACAAAGGCCTTGTGCTTTCTCAGCTTCCACTGTTGCTTCAGGAAGTTTACTGGGATCCTGGTAAGGGAGCTAAAGACAATTTCTTGATGAGAAAAGTGGTCATAGGTACTTTGTGGCATATTTCTCCATTTAACCCTGTACTGAAGGAACTTGCAAAGCAGCATCCAGGGCAGCAGCCCAGAAGGTCATGGCTCCTTGTGCAACAAAGGGTTTAGACAGATTTTAGGAGGGGAGGCTTTTTTCTCTCTGAGCAATGTATGAAATTCCAGCTAATTTCCTTCTGCCTTGGTGTTTGATGGTGGGCCTGCAACTCCTCCAGGCTGGGAAGCACATAAGGATAGTATAATTGCCTTCTACCTCTTAGCCTTTTGAAACATGAGGGGTGGGATCCTTACAAATGTTTGTCATCCAGAAAATCACCAGCAAGAGCACAGCACTGAGCTGAAGTAGTGAGGCACCAGCTTCTGCATGACTGCACACTGCAGTCAGGAGTAGTACTGATGGTAGTATTGCACATGGAAGTGCGGGGTTAGCCTGTCCTGAAGGGGCCGACCCGTCGTACCGACAGTCCCAGGGTTACCGGCGATTAGCAGCCCCTCGCCACCCGCAACCAGGGTTCTTGCTGCAGAATAGCCCGCACCAGAGCAAGGGAGAAGGAGGAATGAGAGGGGACTCTCGGGGAGGTGAACCAGAGGAACTTTATTCTCCGGCTCGGGTCCCAGGAGAGACCACGAGCAGGGTTAGCAGCAACTTTTAAACATCAGGGGTGGGTGAATATACAACCAATGGGTGAACAGGGAGGAGTGTCTTTCCAAACAACAACCAATGGTAAATGACGGGGTGATGAATACATTATAACGGAACCAACCAGAACTACAGAATCAGAGAACTCTCTAGAAAAAGGGGTAGGGAACAAACTGATGGACAGATCTAAAATTATATAATTCGAATGATTGACAACTGAACCTTAACAAGTAAACAACTATTATGGGATGTCTGTTACTAGGGTAACAGGGTTTTGGCGGGAAGGGGTGAGGGGAGAGGAAGCCATTTTGGGAAAAGGAAACAAGCATAAATTTAACAATTAAACACTGAACTTAAGTCGAACTGAACTTGGTGAAGCACCACCACATGGAAGAGCAGTTCAGATGGTAAAGAGATGTCAGGAATACACAGTGGGACAGATATTGGAGGGTAGTGAACCTAGAGCAGCTCCAAACGATTGTGAAATTACCCTTCTTCACATACAGCTCTAAGACAAAGCTGGCTGGATCCATAGTCCCAAAACTCACAGCAAGGGAAAATGAATAAAGCATGAGGCCCTAAGCAGAGGGAGCTCCTGGCTTCCAAATTTTCCAAACCAACATCACTCAGGCCAGCATGTCTGCTTGGGTGGATATGTTCTCCTCTTGAAGTCATAAGGAGAAAGGGAGTAAGACCTGGGAAGCTGAGTAGCTTGCCCTTCTGTGGTGGTTTTGGCAGGGATAGAGTTAATTTTCTTCATAGTAACTAGTATGGGGCTATGTTTTGGATTTGTGATGGAAACAGTGTTGATAACACTGGGATGTTTGCTTTATTGCTGAGGGCTTGCACAGCATCAAGGTCCTTCCTGATCTTTAAACCCCACCACCAGCAATGTGGCTGTGGCTGCAGAAGGAGCTGGAAGGGGACACAACCAGGACAGCTGACCCCCAACTGACCAAAGGGGCATTCCACACCATACAGCATCGTGCTCAGTATATAAAGCTGGGGGAAGAAGGAGGAAGTGGGGACATTTGGAGTTGCTGTGTTTTACCTTCCCAAGGCACCATTGCCCACAACAGAGCCCTGCTTTCCTGGGGATGGCTGAGCACCTGCCTGCCCTTGGGAAGCAGCAAATGAATTCCTTGTTTTCCTTTGCTTGTGGGTGTGGCTTTTTCTTTCCCTATTAAATTGTCTTTATCTCAACCCACAAGGTTTCTCACCCACGTGAAGTTGAACCATGACACCTGCTCACACATCCAAGAGGCAGGAGACAGTGGTGGCTGTGACCTGCTGATGATGCACCAGTGGATATTTGGGCACCTTTTCCTGGCCCCATCTCTGTGCTAGGGGGAAGATGCTGGACTTCCTCACACCCCCTTCCTTGGGGTCTGCACAGCAGGGCAGCTGTCATGGCTGGGGAGCACATATAGCTGTGAAAACTATTGCTGTTCCATGGGTGGCTGTTCAAGGGCTCAACCCTTTGGTTTTTCTTTCATGCTTATGACAGCTTCATTTTCCAGAAGCCAGTGAAAAGAGGATATGATGGAATCAAGTGAACCTCTCTGATTGCTTCTCCCAGGAAAACAGCTTATGGACAAGAACCCTACAAAGCCAGAAAAGAACTGCCAGGAAAAACAAAACAACTTCTGAGCAGTGGCTTCCCCTCCAGCTAGGGAAACCTCTGCCATGTCTTCCATAACAGAACAGCTTGTATCTCCCTCTTCATGTCACCGTACAGATCCGGTACTTGCATGCCAGACACCCTTTGTATGTTGCTTTGCAAGAGTAGAATGTAAGGGTAGGAGAAGCAAACACAGAGCAATGAGCACTTCGGTACTGGTTGTTCCTTTCCGCTTCTGATCCTCCACTGAGAGGGAGCCAGTTTGGGAACCTGCAGAGGATGCTGATAAAGAACAGATGGGGCTTTAACTTACCAAAAAGGCCATGGGTTAGTATTCTCTATTGGAAAATTACTTTGCCTTTTTTTTTTCCCTAACAATTGCTTCTAACTTTGCAGGTTAAGGACATGTCATATGGACTTGCTCTGGGTCCTGGCTCCTGTACATGAAAGCCTTTTGGGCACAGAGCTGCCCACACCAGCTATCCAAAGGACATAAAAAGAAATTTGTCCTCTTTCCTGGGAATCAGTAGTTCTCCGAACAAATGAACCCTTACTTGGTTTGCTTTTGCTTAAAGAGAGATACAGGCTTGAATAAGTATTAGAGTCAAAACAAAAGCTGTTTGTTCTTTGATTATTAATCTTTAACAGAAACCTGTAAACAGTGGACTGTGGGGATAATGCTGTACTGGAGACGGTGCATTAGTGCCACCAGGATCTGAGATACAGGCTGATGTATTTGAGTGCTGACTTCTCAATCTCAGGGAAAAAAAATATTGCTGCAGACTGTAGGAAATGTGTCTGGTTAGTTGTGTTTGCAAATAATCTCTCTGAGAGAAGACAATAGACTTTCCCTCCTTTTTTCTTTTTTTAAAGACTTGTCATCGTTGATACAGTTCAGGCCCATAATTGTACTGTTAAAAGAATTAGGATTTCCTTTCTTAAATGTGGGATCTCAGAAGGGAAGGAGACATTGCTGTCTTGAATTGCTTTCTGCTTGGAGGCAATTTAGTTACTTAAGCTTGCTTTGCTTCCCAAATTTTCAGGCTCTGTCACACACAGGGCATGCCTACCCCAACATCAGTGTTTAATTGCAGCACAGCAACTGCATAGAAACTCTAACAGGAATGAAGTAACAGCAAGACAGAAATCCAGGGAGGCCCATGAAGTCCAGCCAGAGGCTTGAGCAAGCTTGTCAGACCACACTGCTGCAGCTTGACTGCTGTTGACATCCTGACTACTTGGAGTTAGATGAGTCTGCCAGTGCACCATTCCCTTCTCCAACCGCATTTTAAAAAGGAACATCTTGTGGATCCCTCCACAAAGTCCTGGTATAATCTGCCATTCTGCACACTGGACAGGTTTTCCAGGGCTCTCCAGTGGCCTCAGATCATCCTGAAGCTTTTATGTCTCTGAACGTTTTAAGATAATGAATCCCAAGTCCATGAAGGGAACTCAGCTCCCCTCCTCACCAGAAAAATAATTCTCTAGAATCAGAGCAAATGATAATATGTCCCATGGACTGCCTCCAACCAAGGGCTCAAGCACCGGCATGGCAAAGTGGAAAAGTAGCCCTGAGTGAAATCAGTGTTGGTCTAGGACCACTCCCCCGAAATATGTCACAGGCTGGCTTTACCCACTAGTCACTTCCTGACAGTCAAGTATACTACGATCTGCTCTTCTTAACCAAGAATTTCTATTCCTGGCCCATACTATGCTTACTCTAGCAGAGCCTTGATCTTTCATTAGAGAAGCAGAATATGAATATCTCCCATTCACAGCCCAGTATCTCAAATGAAGGAAAAATACAACAGAGAAGCTACTCACATTTTCCTTCCTTCATTTCCACCAATAACTCATAGTTCTCTCTTTCTTTATTATGCTGAATAATTTCTCATCACTTTCCAAAAACTTGGAGGCCAGGATTCTGCTCCCAATCAAACTAGACTAAGGCAAACTAGATTTTGTTTTTGTAATGTTTTTCTGTGTAGTATCTCCAGCCTCTTAATCATCTTTGTTGTTGTTCTTTGGTCTGCTTCTCATTTGTCATGATTTTTCTGGTAAATGGGATTCCTCAAAATGAGCACAACATTCCATCAAGTGCAATATTCCAGACACAGGAGCCCTGCATGTCCCATTGTGTGTGTGATGTTGCCCTCAGGTGGTTACTCCAAAGAGAAAATGCAGCCTTAACAAAGCCTTTGGTATTTCAAGACAGACTTGTAACAGCACAGGATCTGCAGAAAAGGTAACCCTGTGCTCTCAACTGATGCCTTTGCAACAGAAACCAGGACTACACTGGCTTTTTTTGATCCTCATCCAGTTTTCTGCATTTTAAGTGTATTTCTTAATGTGGATGTTACTGTGCTTAAAGAGCAGCAGGAAGAAGCTCAGCTTTGGTGAGCTACACAAAGCTGGAAGGGAATCCTAAGATAAGAAGCACAAGAATTGAGAGTCTTTCACCATCAACAGCTTTATTAATACTAATTTTATCACCACAGCTACTTGTCTTGGTCACACTTTCCAGCAATTCTTGAGACTCTTTAGAGTCTCAAAACTCTGTGTATCATAATATCAGATTTCCATTCTTTATTGTACTAGGTGTTGTGTAATTCCTAGATTATAATTCACATAAAGTCATGGAAGGTGCCACAAGGTGACAAGAGATTTTGCTAAAGGTCTAACTAGAAATTCATCATGCTGTCTCTCCCCTGACTGAGCTCTTCACAAAGCTAAACCATGGTGTTCACATATTCCCTTCTCCCATCACAGCGTCACTGTCTCATTGATTATGGTGCCATTTATTTCCCAGCCTTTTCTATTCCTCTCTGCCCCTTTGTTATGGAAGTGACTGTGCCTATCACTGATTTCAAGTGCATTCCTGACCAGTTTAAAAGATGACAATTTGTTCTGGTTTTATTTTGCTCTGCACTGAGCTTCCTCTCTCCACACTGCACTATCCTCCACAGAGGTGCCCAGAGCTTTTCCCACAGATCAGCTCTAAGCCTGAATTTTTTCACTTAAATATTAGGTAACTGAAATATGTTTTTCCAGCTTCCCTTAACTTGTACTGGCACATAGAGAGTTCCATCTATTGTCACTTTGTCCCACTTCCCTAACTTTTGGTTCATTCCCACTGATTTCAAATGCCAAAACTCTCACTTGGTTTAAAAGGAGTGGCATTTACTAGGGCCTATATAGGGTTTTACCAGTCTCTCTTATCTTACATAGATTCAGCCACCTCACTGAACACTTCATCCTTTGGATGTGGCACAAAAGTAAGCTCTAATCTCCCTAATGGCACTGAAGATTTTGCCATTGAAACCAAAAGTTTTGTATCATTCTTCACTACTCTGTCTCAGCCCTGATCATAGGAGTTGCCTGAGTTGCCTTACAAATCCCATCAATCCCTAAGAGCTAATAAAGGATGCTTTCTTCTATATTTTCTTTCACAACCTCACTTAATTTCCTTGCTTCCCATAGAACCAATGCTTGTACCATCACTTGGTGTGTCTATAGGTGTGTCCTCCTAGTAATGTCTTGATCTGTTTGCCAATTTCAACAACTTCAGCAAGCAGAGATTTCAAAAATAGTTCTGAAAGGTGTTTCTACATGTTTCATGAAAACCGATAGTTTTGGGAGGTGCAGGGGGAATTTTATCAACACACCTAGAGAGAACAAAGTCTTAGAACGACTCAGTTGGAAAGTTTTTGTGTTTGTACTTGCAAAATACAAAGTCTTTGTGTTTGCAAATAGTAGCTGCATTTTGCAAATACATGTAGAAAATGAGGCTTCATTAGTTCTGCTGCTTGTGGAACTGATTATTAATCTTTGGCAAGGGTTCATCCTGCAAGTTGTTGTTGCCAAGTTTTCTTAAGAGCCACTTGCAAAGGGCTTTATCCTTGTACCTTTTTGGAAGGGCCAGTCAGTTGTGTATGCTGGGATTTGTCTTAGCTAAGTCTTTGCAAGAATGCTGAAAAGATGAAGGCAAAAAAATATACTTTTAAACTTGTTGGTAGAGTATTGTTTACTGTATCCAGACAGATATGTTAAAAAAAAATTCTGGCCTATTTTACCAGCTGTATTTGTGGGTCCTCTTACAGGGCTCAGGGTCCATAGTGCTGTTTCCTTTAGGTGAGATGTCTGCAGTGCTGTTATTACAGTATACTCAAACATGCCTGATTCTCCAGACTAACTGTTTTTAATGAAAAAAGAAAATCATATCCTTATGTTAGAAGTTCAGCTGATTCAGTCTTCATTTTCTTAATGCCTCTGGACCTGAAGAGTTTCTTCAGATTAGTGTTATTGTTGTTGTTATACAATGTAGGCATAACAACTAATAATGGACAGCAGGGCTACCATAGAGAGAATAAATAATTACTCAGAAAGGATACCACAGAAGCATTTCCAGATAGCTAGTGGAGTTCCCAAAAGGGGAGGAAATAATGCACAGAATCGGAGCAGAAAAGTGTCCAAAATTTCCATTGAAATGAACGGATCATGAGACCAACTTCTCAAAACACACATCTTTTCTTGTGCATTTCCTCAGGCCTGCAAAGGGAGCTCACGCTCCAGCAGTCCCTTGGCTGCCTCCCAGACCAATTGTGGGAGCTCTGTGGGTGCCTAATGCTCAGCTGAAATCTCTGCAAAGCCACACTTAAATCTGGGCTTCCCCTTTCCCTCTGAAGCCTTGCTAGTTTTGGGGAGCTGCCTCTGCAGAGCTATGGCAGAGCAACAGGACAGAGAACCTGCCTCTCTCTCTCCTGCAATGCACCTGTCCCTCCCATCCCACAAATCCCACTGATGCTCACCAAAAGACAAACCAGGAGTTTGCCAAGATCAGGATGAAGGAAAGGAACTTGGGATCTAGCTTGTGATAATAGTACTATTAGAGAATCCTCAGCAGCAGTAATTCCCATTGAGAAGGATGGAAACCATTCTCTGCCACTTCTTTTTGCCTCAGCCAAATATGATAATTGCTTTTTTAGATTTTACTTTGCAAATTATATAAATTATTGAGTAGAAACCCCTTATGCATACTGATTTATTGAAGAAGACACAGCCTTTGTTGTGTTGTGTTTATTGTGTTGAAGACACAGCCTTTGTTTCTGCCACCAATACTTCTGTCACTATAATTATGAAAAAATCACCCAGGATATTCTTTTATATCTATACTCTTGCACAGATCTTAGGAGTAGTCCTTCCCTCAAGAGCATTTGACCAGTTGCATTACATGTTTTTAATGATTTTTGCTTTCATTGCAAGATGGTAATTTTACATGGCTTGGAGCAATGTTGGCAGGAGATATATACTGCCCTGCTAAGACAGTAAGACAATAAAAATGGCAAAACTGACCAGGGTTTAAATTTGTTTCTCTACTGATTGGATGGAGTTTCCTTCTATACAAGCAACTGCTTGTGTCCAGGCTGCTGTGCACCTGAGTCAGCCTGCAAACCTCCATCACACTTCCCAAAATGCCAGCAATGTGTCCAGGCCCAAGGGGGCTCTGCCTCACTTAACGCTGCAGGATTAGCACTCTCAGTGTGCAGAACAGCAGGACCCATATCCCGGAGCACAGAAAGGACCTGCACACCCGGTTTCAGAGCATGCCCTGGCACACACGCTGGGACCATCACGTTTTGCACCCCAAGGCTCTGAGCTCCCAGTGCCTGCTGCCTGCCTCCCATCACCAATATCCCCGAGATTATCCCTGGGGTATCACTGGCCTAAATACACTGGTGCGGACTTGAAAGTTGCCTTTGTTTTTAATGATGCCACGTCTCTAAATCCAGCACACGTAACCAGCCCCCTGTTTCCAAACAGCTGTTGTGTAACTCGGCTCCCCGCCCCCGGAGATGTCGCCTGCCATTCATTTAATGGGCTCGGTTTCACTGGGAAGTGCCTGGGGGAACCTCTTAGCTCCCTAATTAGCAACAGAAGGGGCCAGTCCTGGAGGTAGCGGTGAAACATTTGTGAGGTCTCCTGACAATGAGGGAGGCAGAGAAGGGGGCGCTTCCAGCTGGGAAAACATTAACTTTTATTCAACTTGCAGTGCAGAACAGAGGACTGAAGAGAAACTGTTGGACGGAAGGTACTTGTAGAAATTTTGAGGGCTTTCTAGGCAAGAAAAGAGCATTTGTGAAGGGGGAGGAGGGAATGAGAGAGATTATCCAAGTGTCCATTGCTCCTGCAGCTTGAGTTTTATATAAAACACCGTGGAGAAACACAGAGGCCTTGTGGGCTGGCTGCTGGTGGAGGCAGGAGCAAGGCATTGCTGCGATCTGCTCTTAGATGCTTGAGCTGGCTCTTGTTAATAAGATTCAGGATTTAACAGCTTTGGAAGTGCTTAGGAGCTCAGTGTTTCCTCTGAGGATGTGATCACTGAGGCTGAAGACAGAGCCTGCCATTCAGCACTGGAGTAGCTTTTGGTGCAAAACAAGCCTCCCACCAACCAGCTGAGTGTCCTGTGACCTTACAAGGAAGGGGAACACTTTTCTCAGTATGGTGATGTGCTTGGGGCTATTCCTTAATCCCCAGGACTCAGCAACATGTGGTAAACTCTCTGTTTTTCCCCACGCAATTTCATTTCTAGGCAAGGCTTTTTTCATGCAATACCAGTTGAGGAGAGTTCTGGGGGTATGGACAGTCCCAGCTTGGACCCATTGGACCTTGGGGACCATTTCCTTTCAGAAGTTATGCAGGGAAATACATTATTCGGTATCTCTGGACTGTGGGAACAAGTATCCAGTGAAGCAAAGGAAAGCCTTGTCAGCCTTAAGGACCTTCCTTAAAAGCAAAAAGAGAAGGTGAAGATTGAAGAGAAAGTGAAATTGTGATGCAAGCAGGGTTGCAGAAGCCTGGAGGTGCAGAGGAGAGATCTTAAACTTTCAGACAACACCCTGCCCTGCAACATCACTGGCCAGCAGCCCACTGGTAGTGGCCATTCACTGGGTGAGCTCATCCCTGCTATTCACTAACATCCCTTGTTACTGAGCCCCATCTGCTCTCTGGTTATATTCTTAAGACAGTGAATCTGATTTTGTGCATAAAAAAAAAAGAAAATTATGCAGCAAAGGATTCAAGCTGTAAGATGAAAAGCAGCACATTTTAGCCAGGGCCATAACACCCAATGAGGGCATTGCAATGACTTCAAAGGTCAAAATAATAATATCTGAGTTACAACAGCATCTCAGGTTATAAAAGAGCTGTGCTCAAAGCTTCTATGGTCCACTCTTACCCGTGTTTTTGAGCTCATTTCATAACCAAAAATCACCAGCTTTTCTTCTTGTGTCTCAGGTTTTGGTATTAACAGTATTTATGGAGCTCGGATTATGATTATATGCAATTGGAAATAAGAAAGAAGAAAAGTTTTTTTAAAAAAGTGCATGAATAGAAAAAAAAAAAAAAAAAAAAAAAAAAAGGCAGAATTATGCATACTGGGAGCTCCTCTCTCCCACTAGTGGACACCTAGTATTTTGCAGAACTCCTGCTTGGCCTTTGTTTTTTCCAGCAGCAGTGAATGGTCCTGGGAGAGCTGTCAGGTTATGTTGTGTTTGGCTCCTCCTTCTCATATCCAGCGTCTAAAACGGCTGAAAAAATACTTTCTACAGTTCCACGTGCACATTTTTTGTCATTGCTGCAGGGGTGATCCTGCAGATCAGTGACAAGAGTGAGACAAAAACATAGGAAACAAGGTCTCTGCTAGTATGTGATTTATGCAATGGAAACATATTAAATCCCCTTATAAAATTACACCACGTAGAAAAAGACTACAGGATGGCAACAACTGAAAGTTTAGATGGAGATGCAATAATGAGATACAGTATACCAAATATTATTCTTTCTCCTGGTTATTTTGTTCTTTTTGTTGTTGTTGGGGTCGTTCTTCCCATGCCAGAAGAGCAGCTACACCAGCAAAATCACAGCAGGGTGACAGAGGCAGAAAACTTTCCAATAGTGCTCCAATGAGGCTTTTTAAAAACACATTTGCTGATACATATTTCCCTAAGGAATCCTGCTCCAGTACAGGGAGATACTCTGAGACATTTGAGTGGATCCTTTCCTGTGGGATTCCCCTTTCCACTTATGGCACATGCATTAAATCCAGCGGAAGGCAGCCTTGCTGACTCCAGCAAGTAGTTTTTGCCTGGATTTGTGCATTTTGGCCACTAGAGGTTGTAAGAGAGAGGGGAAAAAAATTGTGTTCCACCAGACAATCTGCTGCAGCATCCCAGAGTAGAATTTTCTCTGGGACTCTTTGATTTTTGTCCACTAGAGCTCCCACAAAACTCCTGCACAAACCTTGCATGTACGTAGACATGATCCTGACATTCTCAGCTATTTCAGATTTATCAGTGGCAGTTTGTTGCTTTTTAGCCCCAGGGCATTAATGGCCTTAGTGTGATCTCTTGAATCTGAAGTAAAAGGTCTTCTGATTCTCAAAATCTTTTAGGCAGAGAGCAGCAACCTGTACCTTTTCTCTGCAGCATGAACTAGCTCTTTTGGCTCTTTCCACACATTCCTTGTATAGATAATTTCACTCTAAGATGTTTAAGCCAGCCCTTCTTCCCCCAGCCTTTTTGCTTTTTCCTAGTGGTGAGTAAGAATTAGAATTTTGCTGTGGTCTCCTGGAAGCATCACAGCCTGTTGTACCTAAACTTGGCCCCATACAGGGTCTTCAGCAACCTTCCACATGGGCTGTAATTCTTTCCTCTAATTCTCCAGTCTTCTAACTATAGTACCTCTGCTTTCAGGTAAACCATCTTCCAAGAAGGGTCAAGAGAGCTGAATTTCGTTTAGGAAATAAAACGTTAAAGCTAAGTAATCCAAAGAGTAGCCACGATCAAAAATGGCAAAAAAGTTGAACTTCAACTAGATGAAGTATTTTTAAGCTTTTCTTCTTGATGTCTCTTTTTGATGGCACAAAGGCTACATATGAACTCACAGCAGTACAAGACCTAATCATCACAGAGCTCACTGGTGATGGGGCTCCACTTCAAGCATTGCACACTGATAGGAATCATATCCTCTGTGGTAAAAGGTAGCTATTCCTGGAGTGAAGCACAACAAAGACATTGCAACAATTTCATTTCCCTGGCTACAGTTTATCTCAGAATTTTGGGGGCAGGATAATCAGTGCAATATTTTAAACTTTCAAAAATTACTTCTCAGTCTTTTTAAAACTACTTTTTTTTTTTTTTTTTTTTTTTTTTTTTTTTTTTTTTTTTTTTTTCCTCCTCAGTATTTATATCAGTATTTTCAGCTTTATCTTCATGTGATTGAAAATGAATGTCTTCAGTCCTAACTCTTTATCATGGACAACCACCAGTAGACTCAGCTTATTTACCAGGACTGGAAAAACCAAAGAGTCTCAATTCCAGAATTTTATGGATGGTAAATAGCAGCAAGACACACTGATGATAAATGTATTGTACTGTACCTTACAGTGCACATCTTAATGTATGGCAGTGGCCTTGGTTGTGTCATTTTGTCAGTCCTTGAGTTTGAGAGACAACCACTTGTGTCATGGATCTCAAGGTCCTCAATTCAATGGCAAAAAAGAATTACTATATTCACATACCTCAAAATGTCTTTATGTATACACTTAAAAAAAAAAAAACAACAAAGCCCTGTAAGAAATCCTTTTTTCATCTTCCACCCTAAAACTCCCTGACTACAAAGCAGAACTTCAGACTTAGGAATTAGGCAGCACAGATTCCCCTATTACTTAGAGTTCGTAGATGGAAATCTTTTCCATCTGAAGCAGTCTCACAATTTAATTTTTATGACTGAGGCTCACCTTTGCCCTATCTTCTCCATAGATGGAGACAGCAAAGTGTCCTAAGAGAACCCACCAAAATTAGGAAAATTCATGTTTCAAGTTTCCTTATTTTGGTATTACAAAGGTATTGCACACACTAAATGCGTCCTTCTAGCCCAGTCCCTGTCTCTGCCAGTGGCCAAATGGGGAAGCTCAAGAATAATTTGAGTGGAGGCCATGCCCATAGTGGCAATTTCCTGGATATCCTGAGTCTCCATCAGTGGAAAGCCCAAGGCCCTCCCAAGCCAGCAAGGATTTCTCAGTGGATTTCTTGCTGGCACCATGCCCTACTGTGTAACACCCTTTGCTTCCCTGGCTGAAGAGGGGTCTTGTCTCTGCCTCGGCCAGCCCTGACACCTCGACAGTGAAGGGCACAGCTCAGTAGCAGGATGAACTTCACCAACCCCTGTGAGGTCTTGTTTGCCCAAAGGAGTGAAGCAACAACAGCAGGAAAAAAGAGGAGTCTGCTCAGGGTTAACTGCTGGCTTTATTCATCAGGGTATCTGCCCCAGCAGACACCCCTCAGCAGAAGCAGTGGGGAAGAAAGGCAAGGGAAAAAAAGCTGGAAACCTCCCCAATGCATCACCTTCTATTGGGGGGAGGAACTCAGGGATGGGTTTAACTGGGGACAAATCAGGGACCATGGGGGTATGGCTCTCCAGTTAAATGACATACATTGTAACAAATCAATAACTCGGGTGGGGAGACAGCTGAAGTCTTGTCCAATCACTTGGGGTCCTTACTGGAACTTTGCAGACTTTTGGGAGAGACCCCAAAGTGACAGACAAGGCCCAGGGGCTGGATGACTTATAACTGACACATAACTGGAGTTGGGGTAAAACCGAAAAGGGTGGAACATGGGTGACATGGGGCAAACCATTACAACTTATAAAATATAATACAAAACAAGGAACAAATACATACATAAAACTGATAAAACCAAAACCACACCACTACACCAGTGGTGGTGTAGTGGTGTGCTGGCAACTGGCAGCTTCCACCCTCAGTGCTGTTCACGGGGCCAGGTAGGGCCAGAACCCCTCCTCAGGTTCAGGATTTGGGGTCAAATCCCAGCCTCTCCAGCTGGTGTGCATGTATCAGATAAGCATGTGAACTTGAGGCATTCATTCAGCTGGGCATGCAGCTGTGAGAGGCTGGAAGAGACTGCTGGCTCGAAACATTTCGGTGGGTGTGAGGGGAAGGGGCAGGAGGGGCCTTGCTCTGGTGGCTGCAATCCCTGGCACACTGCAGGCAATGTTCCACAGCTGCCTCTGGAGCCCCAGTGTAGCCCCAGAGCAGACAGATGACAGTAAGTGCCACCTGGGGGGACAGCCCAGGAAGGCCAAAGGGCACTAAAACTGAGACATGAGGCAAGCACATGTCTTGGTCCTATCTCCTTTTGGAAGTTCTATAAGCTGAACACTGCTGGAACTAGCAGTGGTAACTATACTAATTCTTTCCTATATCTTTTCTGTCTTTTTCTTCTTCTAATTCCTTCTTCTTGGAGTTTTCAGTTATTTAAAATCAGGCAGGCTTGTAGTTTGCTAAGTTGAATGGACTAAGTTATTACTTTGGGAAATGTTTTATGTTGATTGAATTCTGCTCCAAACCTTTTGCTGAAGTTCTCTGATTTTCTAAAGTTGTCAGTAAAGTTGTTTGCTGTTTTGATCTCTTGAGAAGATCTTGTCAATATTTCTCCCCTGCATCTAACTCAGAGTCCATAAAAAACTGGAAGCCCTTTTAAGAGCCTCATTGTGCAAGTTTTTGGGGGCCTTACAGCAACCTAGCAGGGTACTCAGCAAAGCAGATGCAGAAGCAGCTCTATCTTGTGAGCCAGAATTCACTTGACCTCATTGCCTCTATGCACCTTCCACAGTTAAGCAGATTGATTACACTGAAATATCTTCCTTTTAAAATTATTCTGCTTAGTCCAGTCCTTAGCTGGTGCCTTCTCCTCGTTGATTTTACAATCACTAGGGAGCTTGATCCTTCACCGTCACCAGCTGTGTAATAAAGGTGAAGGAATTATATCCCACAGTGGCAGATCCTTGCATCTTTGTATGGCCCTGAACAACTGCTGGGTCACAGGAGTTATCACCAGGTTTTCATCATTGTAAGTCCAGCTTCTTTTGCTTGGGCACAACAGCTGTGTGTGACTCAGTAGCAGGCAAGACATGGACTGGGCTAAGGACTGCTGATGTGACCTCTGTAGCTTGAAGCATGGCAGTGTTTTTCTCCATCTGCATGATATGGTTTCTAATTTTAGGAACAAAGCCAGCCATGCAGAAGTCCTGAAGACAAAGAAGAGCTGGATCAAGAGGGAATTGGCAAAATGGAAGGAAGGGCAGATGAGGATGAACAGAGTACCAGTGCTAGAAGTTGCAACAGTTCTGAGGGGTTCTCTTCCGCTATGGCCGCTACCCGAAAAATCTGCCCCAACTCGTCCCACCTTTCGATAGAAAAGGCGTTTTGTACATCTGCTCTTACGTTGTTTTCTACTCCATAGCAATAAAGTTGGCAATTTCCTTTTCTCCGTTTTATCCCGTTTGCGCAATACCAGTGCCCACACACCTCTGTTCGCTTTTTCGTCAGCTGAATTTCGTGGCTGTAGAATTTTCCGTGTTTTACCCCTTTTTTAAACTCTTAAGTCTGGTGCTGCCCCGCGGCCGCGCGCCCTCAGCCGTGCGCACTTTGGCGCGTATCATTCATATTGCGCGGCGCGGCGCGTATTTTTCACCGTCTGCGGCGCGAAACTTCCGCTCCCACCTCCCCTCCACCCTTTCCTCCTCCTCCTATTCCTCCTCCCACCCCCGTCTCGGTGCCCGCAGTGCATTTTTCGCTCCGTTCCCGCTGCCCCCGGCGCCGCCTTCCCGCCAGCTCCGGTTCTTTCTGTGTCTTCCACAGCCCCGGGCTCTCCCCGCTCTCCTCCCGCTCCGCCGGCTCCTTCTTGTCTTGCTGCATTTGCTGCAGGTGCAGCCTGTCGCTGCTTTGTGGATTCGCTGCTCAAATTTCCTTTCGCTGCGGGCTCTTGGTTCGCCACTTGGCGGATTCTGTCTCTCCCCTCCCGGCTCGCCTTGGCCCGCCTCCTTTTTCGCTGCAGCCTCGGCCGCCGCCTCCCGGGCCGTCAGATGCTGCAATAAATTAGCCGAGATTTTCATTATTCTTTTTTTTTTTTTTTTTTTTTTTTTTTTTTTTTTTTTTTTTTTTTTTTTCCTGAGGAGGCACGGGTTTAGACAACCTGTTGCCTCGGCTGCCTGAGTCTGTGAGGGAGGAACAGGTCAGTCATTACTGCACACCTACAAACATCTCAAATTAGGTACTCTTGCTGCTCAGAGATCAGATCTAGAAGGCATGCTCAGATCCACGGCTTCCCGTGGAACAGCGCTCCTGGTGCTCCTGTTAACAGCTGCTGGGAGAGTAATGCTGCCTCTTCCCTCACACTGCAATTTGGGACCCTGATGTTCAGGCCATACGCAGCAGAGATCTGCCTCTCCTTCTTGCCCTTGCCTGCAAGGATTTAAATCACAGCTCCTGCCTCTCATTTATAGCAGGACTTCTGAGCTGATAGATGATAAATCAGCTTTCTGTTCATTATTTGACAAGGTGAGGGAAGCAATCCCCAGTAGCACACAGAGTTGATTTGCAAGGAAAGCAGTAAGGTGCAGTGTTTGTCCACCTGCAGCAGAAGCTTCCCGTGGCCATGGGACATGTGGGAAGGGATTATGAGCTGCATGTCACCTGTGCTTTAAGGGCTCTCACTACAGAAGTTCCAGCCACTGTGATTCTATTGGATCTGAAATGGCACACAGCATGGCTCCTTAGTACTACTCTGCCTGGCTGGAAATTCTCAAGGACAACTTGGAGGATTTTAATGTGATGCATTTTCTATCTTCTTAACAACAGCCATACCTGATTCCTAGTTCTGGGGCAAAGAAAAATGTGTAAGAATATCTTTGTGCCATCTGGGAGTACCTGAATAGTTCAGCATGCCAGAGAGAGCTGCTTGTATCAGCCATGACATCTTGGGAATTCTTTACATGCACTGCTGCTACAACAAAAGTTGTTTATTTTTGTGATGATACCATTTTATAATTCCCTTTTCACAATGTACAAGGATTTCCTTCTGTTATTTGAAAGAAGAGTTTCTTGAAGTATTCTTGAGAGAGACTAAATAAGCAGTAAAAGCCTGCTCTCTGTTTCCCTCTGTCTAATTGCAGACCAAACTTAAATGACTGGTACTCTAAAATGGAGTAATTTTTTGTCTGAGATCTAATCTCATGCTTTTTATGACCTACTGTACCCCAAAACTGGCCCAGATAAATAAATTAAAGGATGTGCTGGGAATTTATTCAGACTTTTTTTACTGAGTACTCTAGTGATGGCAGACCAACATACAAACTCCTGTTGTGAGCTGCTGTTCCTTTGAGCTATGACAGAACTGATCTTTGGTAATCTCTCAAGTGTTACACTCAAGAGCAAAGAATTCCTAATCCAGCAGGATGATACACAGTCTCACTGGGGCTTGCAGTTACTGGGCACATTGTTTAGTCATTGGGCAACTGGGACTTGAGTGTTATCAACAGGCGCTCCAAAGATCTTTGGCTTGACCTCAGAGCTGGGCTAAAATGTTAACATGGTTTCTTTCTTTCGCTATAAATTTCTAGCTATGAAATCAGACAGGCCTAATTTTGGGCACATTGTCTGTGAAGTCAGGAAGCCTGTATGCAGTTTTGAGAGAAAATCTCCTTAATTGAGATAAAAAGAAGGATATTAAGTTTGTGTGGAATACACAAATTGTTTCAAATTGTTACCGGACACCTTCACTGCCGTAGGACGAGGTTCTGCCTCTGGAAGAGGCCATTACTGACTGCATTTTCTGGCCTCTGCCTCTAGGGGAAATGTGTCTGCTGGGGCTCTGAGCGTTCAACACCACAAACTGGTTTAATGGCCACTGGCCAGGCTGCCAACAGATCCTATGGGAGCCTTTGCCACCATACCTGGGGACTCTCACCCATCCAAACCTGAACTCTGATACCTGACCCTGGCAAGTGAAATGCTAATTTATGTCAGGATGAATCTGTGTGCTTCCTTCTTCAAGTCCTGGCTTTATTACAGAATCTGCTTTATCCTAAAGGAGACTTATGTGTACAAGAGGTGCAGAGTATCAGGTGAGCAGAGGACCAAGAGTGATCACTTGGGTAGTAGCTGAAATTAATGCTTCTCACTTCCAGATATGACCTCCAGATTCTCTCTTTAGTATCTTTGCTATTTTTATAATTCATGTTCAATTTCTGTACACATTCCAGAAGCCATAATAATAGTAAACCCCTCTCCCACTCCGTTAACCTAATGAAATGCAAAACAGGCTAACAAAACTTGGTGCAATTGCAAATAAGCAGTTTTATAAGATGTATGAATAAAACTTGTGACAACTGACTTTTCTGTTTCATCCTTATAGAAATGGCAATGGAACAAGTTCCAATTTGTTTGAAGTTCTAGTCCTGGCATTTATTATTAATGCGATGTGTCTGGCCACAGACACAGTTACAAAGGCAGCAATCTGAATTCCTGACAATACAGACTTTAAGTACCAAAGATCATGATCATACAATTTTGTTCCTTGTTCTTTTATTTTAATGTATTTTTTATCTAGGGTTCACAGGAAAAACAGATAATTTGAAAACATTTTCCTGTAAAGCATACTATTTAGGACTTGTTCTGAACTTTTCATTTGCCTGCTTAAAGGTAGATAAGCCAAAATCTTCAAAGTGTTCCATCCTTATCAAAATTTTAAGTCTCTACCTTATCTTTTGTTGTATTGCACATAAAGTTATACTCAAAACAGAAAAGTAGTTTTCTATTGTTGCTTGTTTCTTACTTGGCTCATTCCAGAAAATGTTTTCGTTAAAGAGCTTTCAGACAAGGAGAAGGCTTAGGACCCCAAGCATGTTGGGACTGAAACCTCATGGCAGAGTGAATACCTAGAAGCTTTTTAATATTTTTCCTCGGATTTTGTTATTTTTTTTCCACTTCCCTGTTTGTTATCCTGCCATCCCCTTTGCGCCTATGGTGCAGTGTAGAATTTAGCTTATTTTCTTGGATTACTCATTCACTGGAGTGGAATATGTTTCTTGCCCCGTGTTGGGGGTTAGGTTTGTTCTTTTTTGACTCTAAACAATTTTCCCCCATAAGTTACGAGGACATTAAATACCAGGTGCTAAGGGTGCTTGACCAAAACAAAGAGGTGGCCAAAAGTCAGGAGAGGGAGATGAGGAGATAAGGACAGGGCTGGGGGCAGCTTTGCTCTCTGGCTCTCAGCATGGCATGGGAGGGAACACAGGCAGGTGCTGCTTGCTGCGGGAGGAGTTCACTGTCCCAGCCGGGTCCGTCCTGAGAAAATCCACCCCCATCTGCTGGTGAGCCGGAATGCTGAGCTCGCCTCCTCTTGCCCTGCTGGGCCGGCCCTGTGCCCGCAGTTTCTTCGGCGGGTTTGTTGAGGGTTTGTTTTTGCTACTCTGTAGCCCTGCACTCCCTGCCCTGCCCTGCCGGGACATCCCTGACATTCCCGCTGCCATCGGCGGAGCTTCTCATCATCCACCAGCCCGGGATTTTTTCCACCGTTCCAGCTTGGTTGCTCTCAGAGTCCCAAGAGACTGGACTGCCCTGGGCTTTGTGAAACAAAGCCCCTGGAGGTTCCTGTTTCTGTTATTATTATTGTTGTTATTGTTGGTTGCTTGCCTTTGTTATACATACTAGTAAAGAATTGTTATTCCTATTCCCATACCTCTGCCTGAAAGCTCCTTTAATTTTCTAAATTATAATAATTGGAAGGGAGGCCCTGCCCCTCCTTAGCAGATCCCTGTCTTTCAAACCAAGACAGGCCATTACCAGTCAGAAGTCAGGAGGCACTGTGAGCCTTTGGTGCTAAAGAGGGATCCAGAAGTTTGTTGTAAGTCCTGAGCAGACCCTAATGGCCTCTGGCTGCTTTAGATTTTGTAAAAAAAAATCACTGTTGAGTCAAAGTCAATTGGCAAGGAATTAATTTCGTTATATTTTCCACTTTTTCCTTACCTAAACATTGTTGCTCCTAAATCTTTATGGAAGCACGACTGCTATGTTGAGCTGCCCTTTTACAATAGCCACTTTTGCAATAACCATTTTCACATTGAGTGCAAAAGTTGTCTCTTTGCTAAGTACAGCTTACGGACTCAGGAAAGACTGTTTCCATTTGATAATCTATCACTTGCAAATTATGTACTTGTAACATATGTTATATTAACATGGGACCTGGGAGGAATGTGAAAGGCACAGAACATAGATGTTGAATTTTTAAAAAAAAAATCTCTGGCTAAAACCCATAGAATTATAGAATGGTTTGGGAAGGAAGGAACCTTAAAGATCATCTTGTTCTACCCCCCTGCCATGGGCAGGGACACCTTCCACTAGACCAAGTTGCTCAGAGCCCCATTCAGCCTATCCTTGAACACTTCCAGGGATAAGGCATCCTTGGTTTCTCTGGGCAACCTCTTCCAGTGCCTTTCCACCCTCACAGGGTGAAATTTCTTCCTAACATCTAATCTAAACCTATTCTCCTTTAGTTTGAATCCATTTTCCCTTGTCCTGTCACTACATGCTCTTGTAAATAGTCTATCTTTCTTGTAGGCTCCCTTCAGATACTTGAAAATTGACTAATGTATAAATGCTTATATTAAAAAAAATAGCTGGGTTTGGTTCATAATTTTACAATTTTAGGAAATGTGGAAGTGGTGGCAAATTAAGGACTGCTGGAAAGGATCAAGAGATATGGTTATGAGGAAACAAATGGAGCATGCTTTTCAAATTAAGTTTATTGGATTTTTGTGAAGCGTGTAGTCAAGCCTCTTTCTTCTCCTTAGAAAAAGGGTTTGTGGTTAGAGCAGCTTGATTTGTGTTGGATGCAAAATAGCATTTGCTTCCTCTGGCTTTGAAATAGAGTTGGCTCTGGAGAGAGGCCAGTCAGCCACTGTGTGCAGCAAGGGCACCTGGCAGATTAAGCTCCAAAAGACACAGCATCCATCTAAACCTGCTGAGGAGATTCTGGAACTGAAGAGGAAGAGTAACTACTCGGCAAGAAACACAAGCTAAGGCCATCATGGGATAGATCGAAGTTACCACCAACTTTTTCCAAAGCTGAGAAAAAGACAAGGTAGTCGTGTCTTACAAAGTCCAGTGATGCTGGAGTGAGTCCAGAGAAGGGCAATGGAACTGGTGGAGGGTCTGGAGCACACATCCTGTGAGGAGAAGCTGAGGGAGGCAAGGTTGTTTTTCCAGGAGGAAAGGGAGGCTCCGGGGTGATGTTTTCAGTCTACAACTGCCTGAAAGGAGGATGTAGCCAGTGGGTATCGGCCCCTTCCCCCAGGCAACTAAAGGCAGGACAAGAGGACACGGCCTAAAGCTGTATCAGGGAAATTTAGGCTGGACATTAGGAAAGATTTCTTCACAGAAAGGGAGATAAGACACCGGGCTGGGCTGCTCAGGGCAGCGGTGGGGCCGCCATCCCTGGGGGTGTTTAAGGAAAGGCGGGACGGGTCTCTCTGCGCGGTGGCGTTCGGTCACGGGTCGGACGCGACGGTTTCAGAGGAATTTTCCAACCTAATCGATTCTGTAATTCGGTGACTCATCTTTTCGTTAGGACAAGGATTGCCGAGGAGAGGCGGCAGCGCTGGGCACGGCGGTGCCGGGCCGGGCCTGTGCCGGGGCGGGGCGGGGAAGGCCGCGGTTGGCGGCGGGCGGCACGTGGGGGGCGGGCCACGGGCACGGGAAAGGGACGCGGCGCCGGGAGAGCGGTGAGGGGCGCTCGGGTAAGGGCCGGGCGGCGTTCCCTCGGGGTTCCCTCGCCTGCTGTGCTGCTGCAGCGCTCTGTTTGCAGCCCCTTCCCCAGGCGGGCGCTCCGGGCCCGAGCGGCCGGCGGGGCGGGGGAGGCCCCGGGCGGTGCTTGTGGCGGCCTGGCCCGGCCCGGCCTGGGTCCATCCCGGGTCCATCCCAGCGCTCGGTGCCGCCGGGACTGACCGGGGGTGGTTGGGGCAGTGCCGGGCACCTCTGGGGCCGGCCCTGGTTCGCTCCTGAGCGCCCGGAGGCGCTGGGGGAGGCGGCCGCGTTGGGTGCCCCGGCTGGGGCGGGATAAGGGATCTGCAGAGCTGACCAGGGTTTGTGAGTATGGGGGCAAGAGGCGCACACAGGATGGGGCCCGGCTCTATTCCTGGTGCCCGGACAGGGCAGGACAGGAGGCCACAGGTACAGAAACACGGGGGGGATGTCTCTGAGACCATCAGCGCTGGATGTGGAGTGAAGGTGGCCAAGCACTGGCACAGGCCCAGAGGGGATGTGCAGTCTCCATCCTTGGAAACGTTCAAAAGATGCCTGGACATGGGCCTGGGGAGCTGACTCCAGGTGGCCCAGCTTTAGCAGGAGGTTGGTCCAAATGAGCTCCAAAGGCCCCTTCCGACCTCAGCTGTTCCATAATAATGCGCTTTCAAGTCAGTGAAACTGTAGTGCATATTAAATCACCATTGCCGTTTGCAAAAGTGCTTGCTATTTGTAACATCCATAATAGCAGAGCCATTCAGTTTGCTGCACAGTTCTTATTTGACATTAATGAGTTGAATGAGTTTTGAACAGTAAAAGTGAGCCAGGCAAGTTTTGTGGCATTAATTCCTTGCTTCTCTATGATATTTCCAAATGGTGTTCCACGGTCATGCCACAGGCTATATAACAAGTGCACTGAAAACTTCAGTGAGACAGTATATCATGTGTACAGCATTCCCCTTTCCTATTACTGCCTTTTTGCTTTGTGAAATTTGGGTGAATTTTGGATGCAATACTGGAAATAGTTGAAGTTGTTAAAATCAGAGAGCTACTTCCTTGGGAAAAACTGCACAGATAATGCCACAAACGTGATTTCAAGACAGTAGGACAGTGAAAAGACCATTATTGTAGGAAATGTTTGTAATTATATTTTTAAGACCATGTGACCTGTTGTTTTGATTTTTGTTTTGTTTGTTTGTTTTTTTAAGCAGGCATTTCTTAATAGCTAAAATGGTTTTAAAGAAGAAGAAGGAAATTCAGGTGGATGCATTTTTTCTTGATCATCATCAGCTTGAAAAACTTCAGAGTAAGTAGGGTGTTTTTTTCTGAACTAGTGTGTGATTTCTCTTGCTTTGGAGTAGTTACTGAAATTGATCTGGTTTTTTGCTTGTTATGTTTTATTTCTAGTGGTTTTGCTTTGTGAGTTTCAGGTGTGTTTGCTCAGCTATGGTTTGTTTTTATTTTGTAATGATGATGACTTCTTACCTTGGCAGAGTCAAAAATATCCTTTTGAGCATTGTGGCTTTGGTTTGAAAACTCTTTACTTTGTTTTATCTGTGGTAGTAGAAGGTAGTACTTATAATCCTACTTTCAGGCCTGTAATTCAGTGATATCTGATGTGTTAGCCTTAATGTGTGGGATAAGGCTGAATTTCCAAGGGTCACAGAATGATTGAGGTTGGAAGGGTTCTTTGGTCTCCCAGTCTTTGTGTTTTCTGTAGTTAATGTCTTTTAAAGCTTCTGTTCAAATGGTGTTTTCTTTTGTGGGGATTTTTTTTGTTTGTTTGTTTGTTTGATGAGAGGAACTTCCAGTGATATTTACTGTAAAAAAACCCAAACAAAGTAATACAAGATTTCTATACTGAAGTTGCTGTGAGGGAGCACTGGTGAAGTCCCACCTGGATTGCTGCATCCAGTTCTTGGCTCCTCAGTACAAGAGTAATATGGACATGTTGGAGAGACTCCAGCTAAGGGCTAAGATGATGAAAGGGCTGGAGCATCCCTCCTATGAGGAAAGCTGAGAGAGCTGGGACTCTTTGGTCTGGTGAAGAGAAGGCTCAGGAGGACCTTAGCAATGGGTAAAAAATACCTGAAGGGAGGACATCAAGGAGGCAGAGCCAGTATTATTTCTGTGCTGAATAGTGATAGGATAGGAAGGCATGGGCACAAACTGAGACACTAAAGATTCCCTCTAAGCATCTTTTCTGATGTGAGGGGAAACACTTTTTTAATGTGAGAGTGACTGGGGACTGGTGCAGCTTCAACAGGGCAGCTGGGGAGTCTCCAGCCTTGGAGGTATTCCAGAACCTCCTGGCCATGGTCCTGGGCAGCCAGCTCCAGGTGACCCTATTTGAGCAGTGGGGTTGGACCAGATTACCCCCAGAGGTCCCTTACTATTGTGTTCCAGTGAAACTGAATTTTTTCCATTTGTTAGGGAAAAAAAAAAAAGAAAATGTGTTAGGTGTTGTTAGGTGACTTAAGGGTGTGTGGCACCAATGGCCTTTACTGGAACTAGAAAAAAACCCCCTAAGAATCAAGCAGTCATTTCTTCTTCTTATAAATTATGTGTTATTTATACTGCTTATTGTAATTACTTTATAAAAAGATCCTCTTCTTCCAAATGTAGGGTTTTCAAAGGCTGAAGAGCAAAATCTGGCATCTCTGCTTCTGCAGTGTGCACAGCTGAGAAATGGCATCCAGCAGATCCAGTGTATCAAACAGGTACAGTTTCAGTGTTGTTGTTGGGGGCTTCTGGTAACTGAGAGTGTGTCCCGTGCAATGTTAATGGCAAATACAGCTCTAAAATAAACTTCTAATGTTTTGTACATTCCTGGAAACACAGAAAAAGCAGTTGCACATGTATCAGGTTGTAATGTAGTTCTAGTACTTAATTAGCAAAGGCCATGGTTACTGAAAATGGTGGAAGGCAAGTGACACCAAGTTTCCTATTTAGTATGTTTTTTTTTTTTTTTTTTTTTTTTTTTTTTTTTTGTGTGTTTTGTTTTGTTTTGTTTTTGTTTTTTAGTTTGTAGAGGTGTTCTTGGAACATTATTTGAACTTGAAACTCAAGGGAAAATGGTAAAGAGGGGACAGTTTTGCACCATATGCTTGCATGAGAGGGAAATCTGCCACTGTTAAAAATGGTATATTCAGAGTTTTTTGTTCATCGTGTATTCTTTTGGTTATAGATAATGCCATTGGTGAAGCAGATGGATCAGGACTCTGCAGGTGATCCCATGGTTAAAGCTTGTTTGGATGTTTTGGGAGAGACATATTTTTCACTGGGTGCAAAGAATCCTTTGAAGAAAGTATTAGCAAGGTAAAAGATTGAGTAGTTAGCCTTTGTTTATTTTTTTAAATGCTTTCTTAACTGTAAGTCAGTAATTTGTCATTCTCTATAAATTGCTGTAACTTAATTACTGAAAATTTGCAGTACTTAATACGTGCATATGTACTGTTTCTGTTTTTAAGTTAAAAAATCTTAATTATAAATAACGTATCACTGGATAAATAACTTCAAAGTGAAGCCTTGTTTTGGTCTTTTTCATTATTGGAAAGAAAATAAAGCGTGTAATTAGCAGTTTGAACTTTAAAATCCAATGTTAGAATTGAAATTTAAAACGCAAAATCAGCTTTGTCAGGAGAAGATGGCTCAGAGGAATCCTATCTAAATTGTGGTTTCTTGTGCCTATTTTTATTGCAACTAATTTTGTTTTATTGCACAATTATTGCTGTATTTCTTTAGTGAATTTGTTATAGCCTTAGCATTTTTTAGATCTGGTGCTGAGCTGTCTTTCTTTCTTTGTCTGAAAACATTCACTGTCCCGCTGAGATGCAAGGCTTCCATCCTGGATTTGGTTGCAGCCACCCCGAAGCTGTGCACCCCTCTGAGTTTTCTAGCTGCAAACTGAGAATTTGCATGTCAATTTTAAAACAGATGATGTTTTTGTGCAGGAAGAAACATCTGTCTGTATATTGTAGTTTTAGCTGACATGGATTTTGGTGCAGTGGGCATTATACCACCTCAGGAAAAACAAACTAAATGTGCTGTTTCTTCATGTTGCAGTTCACTGAATGGTCTTCCCGGACATTTGATGATGTCAGCCGTGCAAAGCTTTGTCTGCTGCCTTCGAGAAGAACTGAAAACCACAGATGTGTATTTGTACAGAAAAGTACTGGACAACCTTGCTTCCTGTATGGAGGACTTCAGCTTAGGTGCAGTGACATCAAATGTCTTCTGGTTAAACCTGCTGAGCACTGGTGCCACACCTGATAGTAATGTTTGCAGTTATGTGAAATAGATAGTGCTGGCTAGTACTCAGTACTTAAAATATGTTTTGTTTCCTCTAGGTAGAGCCTGTATTAAAGACCTGTTTGAAGAAGGTAAAGTCACATTTATGAAAATGTAAAATATGTATGCATCTGTAAAATATGCTTCACTGCAGGTTATTAGGGAAGGGATGTGTGTGAAGAAGTGACATGAAGTAGGCATGAAGATCTATTAGATCTGATTTCCTCCTGGTTAATTTTCAATAAACTAGTATCCTTACGTGGTACTTTTTTGTGAAAGACAAAACTTTGATTTATACCTTTAATTTCCAGGGGTCAGTTTTGCTTTACTGGGCAACCTTGATTCAAATATGGGTACCAGTGAGCAATTCTGGTAGGGAGGGTCTATATCTCACAGAATTTGGGCCAAGTGAGTTGCAGACTTGTTTTGTACCAGGTTGTTGCAAAGCAGTTTGAGGTTTTGTTTTAGCATTGCTTGCGTTTGTCTATAATAATACTAGTTTAATTTGTTGGTGGGGTGGAATAATCACCACTGTATGGGTAACTATTCACTGTAGCTGGGTATGTGTGATGTATTGAGATGTGTGTGTGATTGCTTTGCTGGAAATTTTCTGTTCTATTTCTCTTGTAAGTAAATTTATACCATAATTATTTTCACTAGTTCTTCAGTTTCTGCAGAAGTTGCTGCTTGACATACAGGAAGAAATCAGGCAAGTGAATTCAATAGAAGCTCTATTTTATCTGGTTTTATTTCTCTCTTGCAAGATAATTTGATTTGGTTTGAAATATCACTTTGGTGGCCATACATTGATGAAGGATGGGAATATAATTTTACAGTGAAGCAGATTTAAATAAAAACTGATTTGTGTCTTTTGTGGCAGTATAGTAATATAAGAGAGGTAAGGCACTGATACTGTTAGAGCTACTATGAAGGGAAGCCTTTGAGTTGAGGTTTTGCTATTTGAATTGTGACTAAACAGTGTAATTAATAGATGTAAAATTCAGGTAGAGTAAAACTCTTTCATGTTCCATGAAACCAAGAGGAGAAGGGTACTTAATGAAGTGGTTTTTATGTGCTGAAAGTTTCAGTATTTTCTGACTTCATGTAAGAAGAATGTCACATCACAGAAATATCTTTCGTACATGGAGGAACCACTTGAAAAATTAGAAAAGAGCAGCACTGCATTCTGTTGGCCTTTTTGGAGAGTTTCTGGAAAAGTTCAGCTCTCCTCAGGCAGAATCACATGAATGAAAGTTTGTCACAGGAACCTGCAGAGAATGTAGCAGACTTTGTCATTTTTGTTTAACTTCATTTTAACAAAGTACCCTTGAGTCTGCTTCTTGTTTTCCTGTAGTTATATATCTGATCAACTCAAGCAATAAATTAGTTTTTACCATTAATTCTATCTAAAGTTGGCAGAATATGGTGTTCTGGGGGTGGTGAAGAATGATTTTAATTTGCTTTTTGTGTGCTTGCTTGTCTCCTTTTTTTTTTTCCCCCACAGAAAGAATAATGGAAATCGTATTGTTCAGACTCAGCTGATGCATGATTTACTGATAGCCATTAAAGTCTCAATGATGCTTATACAGAAATTGCAAGAAAATATCCAGGGAAGTCTTTGGAAACACAGTAAATCTTTTGTTTGGCAAAATATGTGTAGTTTACTGAAAAGTTCCACAAACTTCCTAATGGATGGTAAGTTTAGTGACATTTAAACCCTAATATTTTTATTAACTTATTGTCTTTGTAGTAAACAACCTGTATGTATAAAAACTTAAGTTTAGCTTGCATGGAAATTGAGCTACTGAAATTAATGGGAGTGGGAGCAGTAGTTTTTTGGTGAGCTATGATTTGTAGATTGCAGTTTAAGAGTGTACAGTTTAACTTGTCCCACTACAAAAACTAATTATTAATGCTGTTATTAATAATTCAAAAACTAACGGAAATGCTTTTGAGAGTCACTAAATGTCTGCCTATTTAGAAATATCTAAATCTCTAAGAAATACGCTGTCAGAACTATTTATGGGAACACCATAACTAGTAGTGTTTTCTTCTCATACAGACATTTTTATGCTACAGAATTTATCACATGTCAGTAGTCTCTGCTACAGCCCTCCTTGCCTTCGTGGGCAATCATAAGTGGTTTTTTTCTGTTAAAGGTATAAGCAGTTTCTTATTACACTGGAGGATAAAGTTATTAACGTGTGCTGTCCAGGTGGACACTACAGATTTGTGATGATACGACTACAAGTAGTCTCACAAAATTCAAGACCATCTTTTATAAATTTGCTACAAAGTTCTAGCACTCAGTGTTTGGTGCATTCTAATGTAAAATATCTCTGCTGTGTAGCAACGCTCCTGCAGACTGTTCAGACTACCTCAGGACTGGCTGTAATTCTCTTTACCAGAGCTATGTATGAACCAGCTGAGGAATTACCTTCACTGGTAAGTGTATTTCTTGGCTGAAGATTGTGCAATATCATGTTACCCTGTGCTGTCAGTGTTGTCTGGAGGCTTTGCTGGTGCAGATACCAGGGCTTGCCAGCCTCTCTCAGTCCTTGGCTGGAGTATAATCCTCTCTTCTCTCCTAGCTATATGAACTAATAACACTCAGGTTTCGAATTTGAGAAACACTATTTACAAGAAATCTCCTCAGATCTTCTAAGCTACTCACAAAACAGATGTTCTGCTGTGCTGAGGTGCTGTAATGGGTGTGCTTTTGGTGTTCCAGATCAGTGACTTGCTCCTTGGGACAGTGGAACACTCAGGTGTGCCAGCGTGGTTCCTGAGGAGCTGTGGCGTTCTGTGCACGGCAGAGCTCCCGGACTCGGTCCGGCTCTTCCTTTGCCATGGAGCACTGGCTATGCTGGATTGGAAAAATGGCAGCATGGGGGAAAATGGAGAGAAACTGTTATTGGATATTGCATCAGTCTTGTTGTCGCTGACTTCAGAGTAAGTTTTCCTCTATGTTGTTTCATGTTTGGGAGGCGAGGTTTATCTTTTTCATTCTATTTTTGCATGACCCATGCGGTCTTGCTGGAATATCTCTGATGTTTTCAGTGTAATGATACTCAATTTTGCCACAGATCATGCAATCTTGTTAATATATTCATAAAGCCTCTGTAAATTTGAAAAATATAATGATGTTGCATATGCAGTTCTAAGCTTTAGTATTTTTCTTGCATGCTAAAATTTTGTTTTCTAGTGTAAACGAGATAAATTTAGCAATTCCTTTATGGTAAGGTGTATCAGTATCAGTTCTTATGTAGACAGATAAATTTCATTTTCAGGATATCATATCCTCTCCTTTTGAGAGTTCAGAGGAAAGCAAAGTGTGCCAGTGAGTGGAATCCTTGAAATGAGTTTTAGTTGTTTTTTTTCTGGATGCTTGCATCTAAGAGCCCACCAGCACTATTGGATTGGAGATTAAAACATGAATTCCATTCAGCCTTGGATTGTGCTTTGGAGATCAGTTTCATGGTTTTGTTTTTGCACATGGGATACTCAGTTTTGGTGATTTCACATGGCAATGAATAATTTTCCTTGTATTTTCAAGAAGCATGCAAAAACATAATGCTGCTAAAATGTTAGCAGGTGCATAGTAATTTTTATTTTTTTGTTTTATTGTTGTGGGACTTGTATGGTTTCTTTTCCCCATTGTTAGGAGGTTTAGCTGCAACCACTTAATAGCACATCAGGTATCTAAGCATATACTTGGCAACATCCAGTTGATCACTTGTTCATTTCTTTTCCGCCATGAATGGCTTTTGTCTCCTAACCTGTTTTCGTGTAAGGTAAATGAATGTGATGAATAGTTATTCTGAAATACAAAATTTATTTTTTTATACTGATAAATGAAGATAATGAACTTTTTTTTGTTTGCTCTTTTTAAAAGGTTAAAAGAATCCAGTGTGGCAACATCTTTGTCTAGAATCCTTGCTATTTGGACTAATTCAGCACTGGCTGCCCTTGTTTCAGGCTCTCCAGATCTAAAAATCAAACTTCATGGGAACTCTGATATAATTGGGAAGCTGCTGGAATACATTTATACACACTGGGACCACCCTCTGGATGCCATCAGACACCAAACCAAATTGATTTTCAAGAATCTTCTGCAGATACACCAAACCACCATTGTCGAATCCAATGGAAAATCAGACCCATTCTTTGCAAGGCTGATAAAGCATTTACTGAGCCTGGATTGGCATGTAAAAGGGAAATATGCTTCCCTTGGCTCTCTGGTGGAGTGTGTGGGCACTGAAAATATCCTGCAGTTGGACAGAACAATTCCAGTACAAATCCTGGATGTGATGAGTGATCAGTCTCTTGCACCTTACGCTAGTGATCTTCTGGAAACCATGTTTACAAACCACAAGGCCCATTTTACTTTGAGTTTTCAGGAAGGCAGCTGGATTGACCAGTGGCACAACATCTGGGTTTCTCCTCTTCTGGTAATACTGTGTGAAGGGAACCATGACCAAACTACTTACATAATAGATTACTATTTACCAAAATTGCTCAAATGTAACCCTGACAGTCTGAGCTACATGATAAAAATTCTTCAGGCCTCTGCAGATGCTAATCTGGGTAAGAAAATAAACTTTGTATTTGTAATTATGATTGAATTTTAAAAAAAGTCTTAGCCATGTGATTTCTGGTCTATTATTATTGTTATTTTGGGAGAAAAATTCCAGATGGTTATTATTGCTATTAGTATTTCAAGGTGAAAGTCATAATAATAATAAGTGTCTCTTTGTGCCATGAGCAATATCCTTCCTGTGGACCTTTTGGGTCTCTTTACCAGGGTTTGTTAAATTTCTGTATTCTCTACTACTAGTTTTCTTTTGTTTTTTCTTTTTGTTTCTTACACAGGTGTGTCCAGTAACAGATTGTTTTATCTTCTAATTATGTGGATAGAAGATCTATGATTCTCTTGTTTTGAAGTAATTTAATGTGACACTAAAAGAGTGTCACACTAAAAGACCTCACAAGGTCTTTTTTTCATATGACATACTTGAGATGAAGCTTTTTTGGAACCAGGTGATTTAGAACTAGTTTAATCTATAGCAGCACTATCTTTTGGAAATTATGGAGTAGAAATAAAAAAGGAGTGGGTCATGTGTTTAAAGTATTGTGAGTTTCTGACAAGCACTGCAAATAGTACATTGCTTGTGTTAATCAGACAGTAATTATTACTGGTTTTCATTTTCTTTAGGCTCTTGCTGTACTAGAGGAGCTCTTGGAGCATTAATGGCATGTTTGAGAACAGCCAGGGCTCATGGACACCTGGAACTTTCAAATATCATGAGCAGTGGTCTTGTATCCACTGAGTGTATAAAACAGGGTCTGGTTCATCAGCACAGCCAGGTAAAGGGACAACAGTTCATGTATCCTTTAAATAAGAGTAATCGCTTTGATCCTGATTACTGTGTTAGTGTTGTATTAAAACAAAGGTGTCATCATAGGTGTCAGTAACTCTTTTGTGGTGAACTTTTAAATATCTTTCAGGTTTGCATTGATGCTTTAGGTTTACTGTGTGAAACTCATCGTACTACTGAAATTGTGTCTCTGGAAGAAATGCAACTAATTCAATTTTTTATTATGTACAACTTGAACAACCAATCTCCTTCCATAAGGCAACAGATTGTATCTCTGCTGAGAAAGGTAATTCCAAACTATGAGCAGTGCCTAATGTGCCTCTTAAGTTATTTATACCATTTAAAAAGAAATAATGAACATGTTATGAAGTTGCTTATTGGAAAGAATAGAAGCGCTAAGACCAGGATTGTGCTTTATGTATTACCCAACTGGATGGTGTTAAGTCATCACAGCAAGGATGGCTTAAACAAAATATGAAGTGGCAAAGGCACAGTAACTTCATGGGTGGTGGTGGGTGTTGCTTGACCTGCCAGCACCTACACACTTTGCCAATAGCAAAGCAAAGTGCCCTGGAGTCAGCAGTGAACCCTGTGCTGCCTTTGCTGGGGCCCTGAGGCTGTCCTTATATGGACTTGTCACACCTCAGGCTAATTCAGTCACTTCATCACCCACAGAAACCTGACCTGGAAAACAAAGTAGAGGAATATTCAGCATGGTGTGGCTGTGCCATTACAGTCTGCAGTGAATGATTCTCTCTGTCTGGTGGAAGTTGCCAAGGTCACACATAGCTCATGGGAGAAGGGTGGGGATTAAATGAGGGACCACATATGTGTAAAGAACATCTTGGAAGATGTTCATGGCAAAAGAATGTAGTGTGGAAGGAGAAAATAATTAATTTGAAAAGGGAGGAAAATGAGGGAGTCAGTTTGGCAAAAACAAAAGAGAAATCCCATCTTTTCTTGCCTGGTGCAGACTGAGGAGCATGAGATGGAAAAGTTGTGCTAGATGGGAGTGTGATAAGAAAGGAAATACTACTTATGGGTAGTAAAAGAGGTGGTGGAAGCATTTTTGAAGTGAGTCAAACTCTGAGACACACTGAGGCTGTAGAAATTATCTGCATTTAGCTTTTTTATAGATGGACACAGTTGCACAGAAAATTAGGTAAGTGGAGAAGACTTGGCATGAATTTAGGGAGGGAGATGGAAGAAGGTGTTGGAGGTGTAGAGGGAGGAGAGAAAAAATTAGTCACAAGAGAGATGGGAAACAAAACCTTGGGTTTGGAGTAGAGAGGCAAGGATCTGTTCTGTGTTACACTGTATGCAAACATCCTAAAAATTACAAGCAGTGTGATTTGAAAAATAAGCTGGAAATCTGCCTTTCCCTTATTTCACTGTCAATGATTCTTGTCTCACCTATGTTTTCTTTTGTTTTAAGTTATTTTGCAGGATACAAGAAAGTTCTCAAGTGCTTTATAAATTGGAGCAAAATAAAACCAAGCAAGAGTTAGTTGAGAACTCAACTAAAATGCCTCCTTTGAGGATTTTGCAGCAATACAAAGTAAGTAGGTTGCTAGAGATTCAGGTAATAGAGGTGGGATAGCATTTCTGAGAGTTCATTGTTCCTGAACACCACTGGATAAGTTAGACTCTGTGTGTGTGTCAGGCAATAGTGCAGTGCAGAAGGAAAACCTATAAAGGCAAACAGTGCTGAGGAGCTTGTCCTCTGCGGTGCACTTGTGCAAGCTTATTTTTACTAGATATACTGTTGTTGATGAACTGAATGCCCGTTGGTATTTGGAGGGTGTATTTAAGGTAAATTTTGTTTGAAACTAATAAAGGTTATTTTCTGAGGGATGTGCATTGAAACAGCAGTAAATGAGGAGTGGCTGGAGAGGTACCCTCAATTAAAAAAAAAAAAAAAAAAAAAAAAAAGGGGAGGGGGGTAAATTTCCTGTCATGTGTTGGTCATTTAGTAACAAGCTTTAAATGATGTATGTTATTCGGACTTAAAATAGAGATCAGTTGAGCTTCAGTCTTTTTTTAGGTCTCCAGAGTAATCAGTGAGTGAGAGAATGAATGACAAGAGCTTTAGCATGAAAACTTCTTTTGTATTTGTCCTTTTGATCCTATTTAAAGGCTCACATCATCAGTTTCTTTGTGTCAGTCTGTCCTTTGAGTTCTGCCTTTCTCAGTCAGCTAACTTTCAAGATTCAAAATTCAATGGCTGTCTTTTTTTGGTGGTGGGGAAGGGAAACTTGTATTTAAAACCCCAAATGATTGTCCAGCCCTCACTGTACTCTAAGAAACAAGAACCTCTCTCTGTACTGTGAACGTTGGCCTCCCGTTTTTCCAAAAATATCTGTAAGGTCATAATTTTTGGGGTAAAGCAGTGTCCTGAATACAGTTACTTAGGCTTTTGTTTGTAGGACAGCAAGTAAACGGTCTTATTTTTTTTTTTTTTTTCTTGTGATTTTTTTTCCCCCTCCCCAGGATTTCATGTCATCTGTATGTGCCAAACTTTTTGAGGTGTTGTTTCCTGGTTCATCACACCCAACCAGGTTTTCTGCACTAAGTATTTTGGAATCAATAGCAGAAATATTTTCTGTTCCAAAAGGTGAGAAGTCTAATTTATATACTTTAATAGACTGTAGGAATGGGAGGTATTGAAGACATGTCTTTTATCCCAGCTAGTCATTTTCTGTCAAAGTGAAAGGGTATTCTTAGTCCTTAATTTCTATGGCATTTCCTGCATTGCTTTTGTTTTACCTCAATGGAGAATAATAAGTCTAATTGGAAAAAGGAATATTGAAGTAAATGCAAATAATTAATGCCTGTTGCATATCTTCTATAAATTTGGGGTTTCTTGCACAGCCTGTTTTTTAGGTAGGTTTCTTTTTTTTTTATTATGAGGAGAACCTCTGGAGAAGTTTCAATGTATTTGATAACTTGGCTCCTTTTTCCTGCATGTGTGTCTTGGTAGGTTGAAATGCTGAATTCACAAAAACTCTTGACTGAAAAATGCTGCATATCCTCATGATATTATGCTAAATAGAAAACAGTTTTCTTGTCCAGTTAATGATGATTTATTGGTGTTATTTTAAATTTTCTTCATGATTCTATGAGAATCTTAATGCAAGAAGTATTTGTTAGAGCCTTGGAGTATTGATATTATTGCTAAATCTCATCTCTGGATCATATGGCCAACACAAAAAGTATGTTTCAGTCCTAAATTATAAAATTTTTCTTTAAAGAAATGAGTTGTCTAAGATTAAAGTTGATTTTGAGAGGGAATAAAAAATACCATCTTGCTAAATAATTTCTCAAAACTCCTTGATAAATGAACACATTAATGTTACTATTATGGGTATGTAGTATATTGTTACTGCTTTTTAAAAAATATAAAGTTATCCTCCGTTGTTTATAAAAGCAGCTGAGGATTTTATAAATTGGACATTACTTCTGTAAAGGCAATTCAGCTGTTGTGTTCTGTGCTGTATTATGGTGCAGTTGTTTACATCCTAAAACTTCTGCCTTCTTTACAGCATTAAGTCAAGTCATCAGAATTCACAACTCATTTATAGCTAAATTAAAACCAAAAGAAATTTTTATGGCTTATATTTTAAGGGATTACTCCTATGACAAAATAACTCAAAACACCAAGTGCCAAAAGCTTTCAACTTCTTTTTTGAAAGAAATTATTTACTGATATTACATTCTTACAGAAAAAGGTTTTTAAGCAAAACTATATAAAGATTATTTCTAATGCTGAATTTAAAGGGAGTAAATGGGGTTCTGTTTCTGGCAATAAGTTATTTTCTGTATTACTAAGAGTAACTTTTTAAATATGGTAAGCCTTTTTTATTCCTAACAATATGGTATTTTAAGAGTTATTAAGAGAAGTAATATTAAAATAATAATTTAGCTAAAATTTTAACGCTTCTTTTAGTATAGCAAAGCAGAGTGTGAAGATAGTGCTTATTCTGGAAGGAGTTACAGCACAACTATCTAAAACATTAATTTCTTTGAACAGGCCAGGCACAAGTTTTTCAGTTGGATCAGGAGATTGATTCTACTCGTGTCCAAACTTTGATCCAGTGTTTCGCCAGTACATTTGAGGAAGTAAAAATTCTGGCATTTAGACTTCTCATGAAACTACGTGATGTTGCATTGAATTTACAGGTATGAACTTGAAGAGTTTAGAGGAAGTGATTTTGTGGAAGATGAATGGTTGGTAGTACACCAGGTGTTTGTGTTAGGTACAGAGCAGGAATCCTGGGCCTTAGAAGCTGGTCCAAGCTGCCTGCAGTAGTGTTCATCACTGACACCTTCTGTGTGTTTTTATACAGCTTCTGCCCTTACCTAAGGAGACTTGTTTCACTAATGGATGAAGGAGTTTGGGAAGTTCATTGGGTATGACTATGAACTATCAGAGTAATAGTTAATGCAAAGCCCTTGGCTTAGCTGTGATATCCCTTTGAGGCATTTTGACTTGGTCACTCTTGTACTTTCAGGAAATTCAAATTCCTGTTTCCCTTCCTTCCTGATTATCTCAGATTTCATCATCTGATTGGTTTTTTGATTTCTCACAAATTTTGCCCTTTAAATTGATATTGATTTGTCTGTAAAAACTTAATGAAAAGTTATTTTTAAATTAATTAGTAGTGATGAACAAATACTGCTACCAAGTAAACTGTGCTTCTCTTCAATGTCCATTAGCAGATAAGACACAGTAATTAAAAAAAAAAATACTTTCCTGTGAGGTGCAGTGTGAATGAATACTGCTTTATAAATGGCTGTCCCCATCCTCAATGTCTATGTAATTGTTTCCTTGCTAGATACGTGAACGTGCATGTTTTGAGTGTAAGGTGGTCAGTGCACAAAACAAGTGTTTCATAAGAAATATGTACCAGCAAACTTAATGAAAAGCAGGTTCTCAGATTCCAGGGTGGTAAGAAGCTTAACTAAAACAATCTGGAAGTTCAGTTAAATGAGCAATATTACTGCTTTGTTTTTTTTTTTTTTCAGGATTCTGAAAATCTAGATCTTCTATTCCAAGCAGCAATTGATCTTAGCACGAGTACCAAGCCATACGATTGTGTCACTGCTTCGTATTTGTTGAACTTTTTAGTATATCACAAAGAACTGCAGCACATTTGTTTAGGAAAATGGCTTGAGCCTAACCCCCAGGTGGATGAAAACACAGCAGTGAGTACAGTGGAGAAGAACACTTTAGCAGGTAAGATTGGGAGGAAAAGTCTTTTTATATTTATTGGAAGTTTGCTGCTTTTCCATAAGGCTTTTGGTAGGAGGCTTATTAAGTGGGAGATGCATATTTCTAACAGGGTTTTAAGTTTATTGTGTTTTGCTTTTAAGAAGCCAAGTTCTTTAGTAAGATCTTAATCTGGTCCTGTTTGTGTTGAGGCTGTTGAATATTCTGTAAGATGGCTTTTGTTATTATTTTGACCATATAGACACCTAAGTAGTGAGCCTGGTGAAGCTTAGTGCATGAACTGCAGAGGGAAGGACTCTCTGTTTCCCCAGAGAGCTCTTACCCAGAGGAAAGGCACTTGTAGTTGCTCTTTGTTTGTTTCAATGCTCCATGTTTGCAGAGCTGCCCCTTGGAGGGCTCTGTTCTCTTGGACCCATTTTGCTGTGTGATTTGCAGTCCTGTGAATACACATCCACATTAATGAGGCTTTGTTCACATATGGGATATTTTTGTTTTGGTTTAGTACCCCTGGATGAAAGATGACAGGGCTCTAGATGGCAGGTTTGGGAAATTAGTTAATCAAGCTTCCTCTACCTTAAGTAATCTTCACTGAAACTAAAATACCTAAGTTCATTATTTGTAGTAAAACATTTTATATAATTTGCAGTAATCTCACTCTTCTGTACTTTTTTTTTCCCATTCTTGGCTTCTCTACTGATACCTGTTAATGCTTTCTTCATATGCAGTGAAGTAACAATTTTGAGACATGGTTGTAGTTGCCATAAGTAAAGGAAATACGTGGGTAACCTCATGTCTCATTGGTCTGGGAGTATCTGCTGCTGGTGATGATCCATGGTTCCTTGTTAGGATCTGTAATTTGTTCTGATTCTGGCACTGAGATGTCACAAACTATAAATAGAATTAAAATAGGCACATGTATCCTTGAAAATTGGTCAGGTTGTTTAGTGGAAAACATAAGGTTCAAATGTATAATCATGAACTTTTGATCTTTAATATTCTGCTGTGGTCATCATTGCATTAATGTGGCTGTAAGGGTGAAGTCTGATTTGCAGTATAGGACAGGTAACTCCTTGTGACTTCATCATGAGCAGTGGGATTGTCCCTGAACATAGGATGTGGGTTCTGCTTTTCACAGCTGCCATTTGGTTCAGAGAAACAGATTAAATGGACTATAAAAAATATTGCTGGAGTTCAGGTAACTGAAAATCAAGGGTAAACATATATTTCAATGACAAAAGAGGGAAAAGTAAAGGAAATTGCTGTGCATATTCCATTGAATTGTTGTGTACACAGGTTTTATTCCTGTTTCCTAAAGCAGATTTGTTTCCTAGAAAATACAGTATATGAATGTTCAATGCAAATCTGTGCTTTAAAATATTTTAGTTATCAAGCTTTTGTTGGTCAATGTTGAAGAAGAAATACTCCAAGCCAAGAAGTCTCTGCTCCAAGCAGCAGCATCATTCCCCATGTATGGGAGAGTGCACTGTATAACTGGGGCTTTGCAGCAATTACCCTTCAAGTAAGTGAAATATACTAAATAAGTTGTAACTCCATATTTTAAGCAAACCATACTAAATGGGAAGTTGTAACTCCATGTTTAAGTGCAGTGGAGGAGCTGTTAAGGAGAACAGAAAATCATAGAGTATTATTTATAAGGAAATCCAGTACCTGTGGCTTTTCAAACTCTTCTTGGCTGCTGCAGTGTTTGATACTTCCTTTGTATGTGTTAAACTCAGCCTTAAGACTTTTCAATCTCTACCTTATTTATAGTTTTCATAAATATTGTTGCACAAGTGTTTGTAATTTTGATTCTTTCTTTTAAATATAATATTATTTTAATCCATGTTATGATGTGTTTTCACTGGGATTTTGGTTTTGATTTTTTTCCCTTAAGTAACTTGACACTGGTGTCTGAATGGAAAGAAATGGTGACCAGGCTCATTCTGATGTCATACAGCCTCTCTGCTGTAGTATCACCAGTAGTACAGAGCTCATCACCAGAGGGTCTTATTCCAATGGATAGTGATCCAGGTAAAGAACCAAACAGAATCCCAAAAGAATTCTTTTTAAATCTGATGCTCCTGAAGGTCTCTTTGTGTTGCAGTCATTCAGAACTAGACCAAGCATCCCTCCCTTTCAGCTTCTCATTTTGTCATAATTTTAGGTCACTCTTTTAATTTCTGATAAAGCTTTCTTGACTTCTTTACTAAAAACCCCACAAACATTTGCAGACTGTGTTGTTGTATCTCTTTCAAAACAGGGACTATAAATTCAGGTTTTTTTTCCTTGATCGTTCTAATCACCATAGAACCTTGTTGTGGGTTTTCTTTTTAATGCCAGTAGCTTTCTTTTGTACTTATATACCCAGAATGGATTACATTAGTATAAAGAACTGGAAGTAGAAGGCAAAATTATCTTAAATATCCCCCTTGTTTAATGTGCAGAAAGTGCGAGTCGTCTGCAGATGATTCTGCACGAGATACAACCACAGGACACAAATGATTATTTTATGCAAACAAAAGTTCTGAAAGAACACTGCAAAGAAGAATCTCAAAAGCTGGCTGACCAGAGGCCGACGAAAAACATTTGCATGGAAATGAGAGGTAAATTCAAGGCTACATTAGTAATTAAATCAAGGTATTTCTTATAGAGGAGGCATTTTATGTGGATGATCGGTTGGAAATTACTTGCTTGTGTAATGTTTCAGTTCTTACCTGTCAGAAGCTAGTTAGTTATCCATGGACATGGTTTTTAAGACTAATTTACTGTGCTGAAGATTGTGGTTAATCTCTCTTAAGACACAAATGAAAATTAATTAGTTTGATATTGGCCTAGACTCTGTTGCCTTAACTGCACTGGCCAGGTATTCTTGAACACCTTTTCTATCAAAGAATGTTTATAAATGTTTTATTTCTTGTTGAGAGATGTTACAGTGATTTTCCTCTCCGTGTACACGAGACTTGTGGAGACCATGTTCATGCAATACAACTTATTGCATGACATTACATAAGCAGCAACTTCAGTTTGAGATTCCAGTGGTAAAATAGCAGGTGTAGTATTTGTTTTCATGAATAGCAGCTATGAAACAGAACCTTACAAGGATAAAGAAACTGTAAACTTTGCCATCTTTAGTGTAGGCCGGAATAAATTTATAGAATATCTGTACACTTTAAAATTTAACAGTTTATGCAAGCTTTTGAACTTCCTTTCCCCGGTTGCTCTTTCCGATGTGTGAATAGTTTGGCGGCCCGAATGTTCCTTTTCATGAGAACGGGGCAACACCTGCAAGTGCCGCAATGGCCACCAGGTGGCAGCGCTGTGTCACAAACGCCTCTTCCTTCTGGGAGGCGCCCGGAGAACATCCCGGGAGCGATGGATGCGGGAATGCCTGCCTTCGAAACTCTACCTGTGGCTCTAGCTGCTGTGCAAGGAAATAGGAATTGTGACCGAAATCTAAAACAACACTTCCCTGGTAAAATGTTTATACTGCTGCCTTTCCCAAGTGCAAGAAAGTAAAGCAACTGTTGAGCAGGGTAAGCAATTAGGGTCAATGAGATGGAGTTATCTTTTGGGCAGGCAAGTTTAGAAATTTTTTCATAGTTAATTGTGTTTTGTAAGATAGGCTGTGTGAAGTTTGAATTACACACCTGCATCTGTGAACTTTGAGTTACACTATTGCATTTGTTGGTTTTTGTTTGTTTGTTTGTTTGTTTTTAAGGCAAAGACAAGCAAGTGTGTGATGTCACAGCTCAAATGGTTCTTGTATGTTGCTGGCGAAGCATGAAGGAAGTATCTCTGCTCTTAGGGACACTGTGTAAACTTTTGCCTTCACAGACTGAACCTTCAGATGGGTTAATTACTGTAGAACAGGTAGGAAAAAATTATTATAAAACCTGCAATTTCTTCTTGGGTGATGATGAGGCAAAGGCTGTTTTCAGAATGTTTTTTCTTAAATCTGTGTTCTATTTGAGAAAAGTTGTGGGCTTTAAATTCCTTTTAATTGCCATGGCCTAAGTGTTTTCTTTGTTATACTTGGTTATCTGTCCTGTTTTGATCCAGTGGTATTCAGAAAGCATAACTGCAGTAGAAACAGGTAAGTGAAGAAGTTATACATCGCTAACAAAATAATTCATTCTGATTGTATGGGGTTATTGACGAGATGTGGGCTGTGTTTAGGGATACCAGTGCCTGCCTGTCACCCTCCCCATTCTCTCTCACTCAGGATACATTAGTCACTAATAGAATTGCTAAAAATCTTCTAAACTGACTTCATAGTCAAAGTCCCTTTCGTATCATTTTGAACTCTACGTATTTGGATTCTGCTTAAATCTCTTCCTTAATTAGCCTTCAGAGTCAAAAGTTCTGAAAGTCAAACATGCTGACTAGTCTTAGTCTTGTTCTTCCTCCTATCCATTGTTATGAATAATTTGTATGTAATGTGACTATCTTTTTTCCTCTGATATTTTTGATATGAGAGATCAGAAATGTTAATTTGCCATCTGGATCTCTTGCAGAACGTTGAGTTCAGTGTTTACAAGAAATTAGATTACCACAGGCATTTATTTGGGAAATATTTTGTGTTTATTAAATTTCTGTTTTAATTGCTGACCTTTTCATTTCCATATGTTTCAACAAAAACAGTTTGCATAGAAGACTGAAGTATGAAAGACCAACTACTTTATAACCTCTTTCTTTCCAGCAGAAAACACTTTCTTAGTTTTTCCTTAGGTGTTAGAACTTTACATTTTAAAATAAAAGATAGTATTATGTACTCTAGATTTTATTTCTTATCTAATGTTGTGGTGCCATGGAAATGATGTTGGTGTCTTTATTTTTGCATTGTCTCCAGTCCTCATGTTTTCATCTGGTTAACAGCTGTGCTTGTATTGTTGCTGGGGTCTGGAGGGCAGATGAGGGAACAGATATTAATTTCCACCATTATGTTCCTTAATCTGCACCAAGTTAAAGAGGAATTGGTGTTTTAGAATGAGTCAGTTTTAACTGTAGCATCTCTGGTTTTGGAAAGCAGACTTTGGTAGGTGCTCTTTCAGAAATAATACATTATTAAAGAAGGAATTGGACCCCCATGGTCTTTGTGGGTCCCTTCCAGCTCAGGATTATCTGTGATTCTATAAAGATACCTTCTTTTCCTGTAGATGCCTCTTCAGCTTGTTTATGCGTCAGATGTCTTCCTGTAAAACAAAAGGCCCACATTCTCATTTGAAAAATGCTAATGGATGAGAAGTCAGTTTGTAGTCCTGATTTTACTCGGACTTGCAAGGAAATACACAAAGAAAAATGTGGGCATTTTCTTTGTACTTTTGTAACTTTAGGTCATTGCAGTGTTTTGTACAAAAATAGGAGGGTTTCATCAGAAATGACAAAAAATGCCAATGCTTTAACAGCTGGGGCTTCAGACTTACTAGCACTTTTCAGCATTGACAAATCGGCAAATGGGATTTTGTTATCTTATGCATGTAGAACTTTTCTTTCAAGTTGCCTGTGCTTTTTTTTTGTTTTGCAACTATTGGAAGAGATTTAAGAATACAGGGAACGAAAACTTCGAGAGAGACCTTGGTCAACTTGCCTTGAGCCAGGGCTAAGTAATTATTGAGAAAAATCTGGTAGCAGCTCTTGGCCAGTGTGTGTCATCCTGTTGCAAACCTTCCTCCTGTTGTACCATGCCCCACATCTAGGTCAGTAACTGCATTGAATTGGATCCATGCTGTCATAACTTACCCAAAAGATCACAATGGGGGTTGAATTTGCACACAGTCTTCTAATGGATTGTACCTGCTTTTTTAATGGAGCATGCAGATGGAAAGACAGTGTCTTACAGTGCTGGTGTGCATTAGGAAATGGCACAACAGAACTGCTTCCTGGCAGGCAGTGTGGTGCTGGGGGGCTACTCTTTGCAGCAGTAATGCTGCCTGTTGTGCTGTGTACCTCTAGGGGAGAGGTTGGCAGGGAGGCAACTCCAGCATGATGTTTGATTGTTGTTTGTAGGAAGTTGGGACATCGGATTTGCACTCTCCTTGTCTTTTGACTAGGAGATTGGGTTTATGTGGCAGTCTTCAAAAATCTCAGCTATTTTACATGGTGGTCTTGCCTTTAGAAATAATAAACACAGGAAATGCAGAGTACAGCTGGAGGAGTCTCTCTCTACAAGTGCATATTCTACTTTCATTTTCCATCTGATGCTGAAAGTCCAGAGACAGGACTCAGAGCTCTCTGCCTGTTAAGAAAATCAGTATCAATAGGTATCATGTAACCATCAGGTAATAGAGAAACATCTAATGAAGATTCTGTGTTGTTTTTGTCATATGACATGCAAGTCATTAATGCTCCGAGTCTGGAGGAACATTTAACTCTTCCTCAAACTCCTGTTTGTCTCACCTGGGAAGTTTTAGGACAGTTTTGGGAGATAAGCTTGCCAGAGCTGTGTGCCAAAGTGAAAAGAAACAGGCAGTAGAAGTAAAGACTTAGTTGTCCCATGGCCTGTATTAATATTTTGGAACATCTTGGAGAGAATTTATATCTTGAATACCCAGATTCTTGCCCTCAGTAGCAAGAGTATGTTGTTGATTGTTGAATTAGTAGGATTCACCTGTTATATTCTAAATTTCAGGCCAATAACTGAGTTATGGTAGTGCTGCTTCTAGCCTGTGAATTTAGGAAAGACTTCTGAAGTAAATTTTAATAAAAGCATTAAGTATGTGCTATGTATTTTAAACAAATTAAGTGGAAACTTTGATTTAGACCTTGAAAGTTAATGAGAATTATGAGGAAAAAAAACCCAACAAACAAGACAGCCTACGCTTTGTGGAATGAGATTGTGGGGATCTGTAAACTTCCAAACAGATTTAAAAGCTTTGTGTTGCAATAGAGCTCTAGAAACTAACTATAAAGGAAAGTTTAGTCATCACATTTACAATTTTAATGCTTTTAAAAATAGCTCACATTACTACAACATCATATTCATTTTATAATTGTTTCTAATGGTCAACAACAATTATGCAGAATTCTGGAATGTTAGAAATTTGTATTTGTCTATGTATTACCTAATCTAATGTAAATTTGTTTCCCTTTGGTACAATTTCTAGAGTTTTAATTTTGTATTCTAAATAATTTTACCTTTTTTTTTTTTTCTGCTGTTGTGCTTTGACATTTTCCTTGGGGTTTTAGGCAAGAGTGTGGTCAAACAAGAAGGATTCTGCATTTGTTTCCCCTGAAAATCAGAGTTGTCACCTTCTTCCCTTAAAATCTGAATATGTCTCTCATGGACAAATAACCAATTTCATGTCCTTTATACTTTTGAACTTTTTAAAAGAATATAGAACTACCCCCTTAACCTAAAAAAAAGAGTGAGTATAATATTTCTTATAATTAAAGTAAGTGGTTGTTTATTATAGGACTTCTAGTTGCCTTTTGTTTGTACCAGTGACCCTTCCAACCGGGGGGGGGGATTGCTGCTTTGAACTGCAAAATATTTTTGCATATATAAATAAATTATGTCTATGTAATTTCAAATGGCTTAGTAACTTTTTCTTTCCTTTTTAGGTTAAAAATATTGGTGATTACTTTAAACATCATCTGCTGCAATCAAGGCACAGGGGTGCATTTGAATTGGCATATGCTGGCTTCGTGCAACTTACAGAAATGCTTTCCAGGTAGAACATGGGCAACTTACTGTGTAATATAAGTTTTACCAAATTCTGGCATTGATCCTGAAACTGGCTGTGCAGGCAGATCCATGCTTTCATGTGGATTTTATTTAAGTTTGGTGTGGGCAGGATTATGACAGTTACATGATGTCTGTGACTTGGACTACAATACTCATGGTTAGAGATAGTGCTTAGGCATTGAAAAATGATACAGACATATAATGCTTGCTACATTTTTCTTAATTTCTGGTGTGTTAGTTTCCTGAACAGCTCTTAAAAACTCTTGGGAAAAGTAGGAGTGTAGAGTTCTTCCATCTCACTCCCTTTTTCTGGTCCTTTATGAAAATGTATGCCAGACTTTTTTGCTTTAGCCAGGACATTTTCTTGGAAACTTCTCTTACCTGTCACTGAGTTGGTTGTTGTGACATTTGGAAGACTACCTGACAGTGATATGCACTCTGGTTTTTTTCTTTCCCCTTGTAACTTTATAGTTTCCTAGAAGAACTTAATGAACAGAATTGTCCTGAGGTCTGGGCAAGATCATTGGAATTTCCATTACATGCTTAGCTACTGATTTCAAGTGCTGGTTATGTTTCTTTGTGGTATACAGTGTTTATATCCTATCCATGTTTTAATAAGAGAAAATTTCTACTGACTAGGTAGAGTTTGGTAGGCTTTTTTTGTTGTTGTTGTTTTTCTTTTTAAATATGAAACACCAGTCAGATTTTCAATTTGAAGTACTGTATTTTCACACCAATGCCAGGTTAAGTAACCACTGTGTTCCTTTTGGCCCACATCAGCCAGTTTGAGTGCAGATCCGTTTCTTCTTTGTTTCAAACTGGAAACAGTTTTGATGCTTTTAGTACAGAGTGGCTGGCTGATCAGGTTCACTGTGTGTCCCCTCAGAAAATTTTCCCAACAAAACTGAGGCTTGGTCTCTGCTGGAGGATGCTGGGTGAGGCTGCTGCATCCATGTACCAGCACTGCTGCAGTAATGGTATTTGACCTGTGCTGGTGCTCATTCTCTGTGCCAGTGAGATGTTAAACTGCATGCCATGATTTTCTTGGTGATATCTCTCTCCAAGGAATGTTGTTTTCTTTCAGGTGATAGCAATCTGAGGGATTTCAAATTGCCCTGAGGATTTTGTTGAGCACTCATACAACCTTGCTTTACACTTGGTTGTTTACTCAAAAAGAAAAAAAGAAACTCCTTATCTTTTTGCCTGTTCTTATGTTTTATATACACTTGTTTACATATTGGGATGTTCTTCTATACCATGAAAATTTGGTTCAGGAAGTTCTAAGGTAATGCAAGTTTTCTCTCATCTACATGAAGAGATTGTCTGGCCATCAGAGTAATAGGGTTTAAAAAAACAACCAACAAACTGACCTTTGACTACCATGAGTCTATTTGAGACTAGAAGGGAGGTAATCCAAACAGGTACAGCCCCACTGGTCTGATCTCAGTCAATATGCAGGACTGTCTTGTAGCAAAGGCAAAGTAAAAAGCAGGAAATAATGGAAAACATAGAAAACATGCAGTCTTGCTGTCTTCTTTGATTTTCAGTTTTTAAATTTCTTTTAAAAGCTGAGGCAAATAGAATAGAGCAAATCTACCCAGACTTTGGAAAAGTTGCTGATGTGTTTGTTGCTTCTGCTTTCTGCCATTGTATTTAATGCAGCACAATTGACTTAACAGCAGCCTTATGGTAGGTTGAAAAATGAAGAGCCAAGCCCAAGAGAACTCTGCTTCCCTGAAAATTATTCAGACATTAAGTGATATGTATGTATCATCCAAAATAATAGTCCTCCAAAACTAAGGAAGTTTTCTCTTCTCAGTTAGCAGTTGTCTGTTACAATTTTTTTGCTTATCCATACTTCCCAGCATTTTTAAAGTTAAGATATTTCAAGTAGAGGGAGTGTTCCTTTGGGAAAAAAGATTTATAAGAACTGGAGAGCAGCTCTGTGGACATACATTCGTTTCAACGAAAGACAATATTTTCCAGGAACTACAGGTCTCAAGGCTTATATTTGTATTTAAAACAAAGGAGAAAGGAGACTGATACCAGAACAGGAAATGACTCTTTGATTTGGTCCTCCTGGGATATGAGGAGTATTTTGAGACTCTCCTCCAAAAGGGGCGAATTAAGTCTCAGTGAATGCAGCTGCCTTGCAGATCTGTTGATTATCATGGAGTCTTTCCATGTCCCCTACTGCAGCTGGGGGACTCCATTCTGCAAGTGAATCTCAACTGGCCTGCCTCTCTTCGTAGCTGAGAGGCTCATGGGCAGCTTTGAAGCATGTGTGAGAGAATCTGTATTAATTTACTGCTGCATCCACAAATGCCAGAGGAGAAAGCTTTTGTCTGAGGCAGCTTAAGTAATGTACAGCTTAGCATGATAATTTGTTCAACAGGATTGAACTCAGGATGGGCAGAAACATCCCTGACACTTGAATTTGTTCTTTCTGTAAAACACAGTAAAAAATCTATCACTAAGACTGTGCCAGATCCTTTTCCCAGGCATTTATGAATGACTCCAGTTGAACACAGTCCTTCACTTATTTATAGCCAAGCACTTTTTAAAAACTTTATGCTGCAGTGTTTTTTATCTGAGCTTGCTTCTAGCTGTACAGCCCTTAAACCAGTCTTTATAAGAACCAAGAGCAGACTTTTTTCTAGACAGAATGATAGTATTCAGACCTGTTTGAGTTAGTGGTGAAAGAAAAATATTTCCTCTGCAGAGATTTCTTACCAACCTGATGAAATTGATCTGTCTTGAAATTTGGATGTAAAATGCTGAGTCTGCTCTAATATGCAAGTTACCATTCTTCTCTTTCCCTGTTGATACTCCTTCTGGGAGTGTAGTGCTGCCTTTGTCATGCCTGCTTAATGTTGCCTGCAGCTGCACCTTCAGAAAACCATACAGTTACATAACAAGCAACATTCATATCAATGAAATAAGCAATGTATTTTTAAAAAGACTATTTCCTGTCAAAGGCCTGGAGAAATTTAAAAGTGCTCATTTGATCTGATAACATGGTGGTTCAGGGAAGTCAGAAATCTGTTTTAAACTTGAAAACTTGAATCTCCTGTAATCCTTATTAATCAAGCAATTTCTCTGTCCCAAATGACATTTTGCCTGCTTTGCATTTCTTTTATTCAGTGATGTCTTTGCTGAGAGATCAGGTAGATCACAGGAGATTTGAAATGGTATTGCATAGCTATGGAGGTAGTGCTTTTGTTCACTAAAGTTGTAGAGTGCAAGGGTAGGGTTTGGGAAGAGTAATGTCATACAGCACAATGTGTTTACTTAGGAATAATTTATTTTGAACACTTTAAAATATTTGATTGGAACTTAAACATGGTGAGCACTATTTTAGGCAATGCAGTAAGTTAGGTCCATAATAGCTTTCTGGAAAATTTACTAAAAGATAAAGGTAAAAATCATGCTTTTATTTTAAAAATGTTTAATCTGTCAGTATCAGTGAAAATTATTTACCTGTACCTAGTCAGTGTCTGATCTTCTGTGGTATTTTTTTGGGGAACTGGGAATAGACCTCCTGCTAATCTGCTGCAGAAAACTCTGCTTCTATCTCATTTTGTTGCTCTGAAGTGACTGTAACTCTTTGCTTTCCCAACCTGCTATGATCTGCCAGGAAGACTTGTAAAATGGAAGTATCACTAATGGAATTTCTAGTGAAACTTACCAAAATTGTAAATAAATTTTCAGCAAAAGTGTAATCAGAGATGTGAAGGAAAGAGTGTTGAAGGGAGAGAAAGTAAGTGGGGGAGAAAAATTATTCTTATATATTGAGATGTGTATATTGTTAGGAAATATATGACATCCGGAAGTATGAGATACAATGTTAAGGCACTGCTCAGGTTGTAAATGTATTAATTTTTAACCCTGTTCATGTTTTCCCTCCAAATTTCTTTTCCTGCTTGGTGTGAGAGATGGGGTAATGATATTGTCTTTCTGAAATTTTGGAGCCACCCAAGGTTCTCTCTGCTCTGCTTCATTGATAGAGAAACCTCAAACCCTTCTCAGTGCACCTATATAATCTGGAAAATTTTGTTTCATGTAGAGGAGATGCTATGAAAAGGAGGATGCAAGTGGAAGGACTTTGCAGTTTCAGAGGAGTTGTTCTTAAAAGTAGACTTGTAACTTGAATAGTAATGTGTTTTTGAGGTTAGATTCTGGTCTGAGAAGTACCAGGGGCAGTATTGTGTCTATAAAAAGTGAGAATCACGTTACTTATGTGAAAAAGAATAATACTGCAGGCCTGTTGAGAGAGAAAAAAATTGTGAAAGAACCCCACTTTTCCCCTAGATAGTAACTGCTTACAGTGATTGGAAACACTGAATTCTGGATGCTTCTGGTCATATGATGTTTATGCCACAAGGCATTTGCATCCAGGCAAGCCAAATTCAAGGATGGCCCGTTGTTAGCACACCATTTATTTCAGATAGGAGAAAATACAGATATATGACTTAGGGAGAGGAGTTTAGCTTGAATTTAGGATTGCCAGGCTTTTGTACTCATTGATACTGATCACAGAAAGGGTTTGGGGCATGCATGAAATTGTTCTAACTGACAGATTAATAGACAGAAACTTGTGGATTACACTTAATATACTGCATCTTGAATAATTTGTCTATCAGCTCACTGTGTTATATTTTCATTATCAACAGTATTTGTTTTATCTGGTAGAAATAATTACTATTTCATTCTGGAAAATGACATTTGATCTTGAGGGTTTAACTTTTTTTATTGTAAAGCTTCGTTATTCTTAAAATTTAGGGCCACCTGCTTCATATGACAATATTCTTCTTGCCAGACCACAAGGAGACAGAGCTGCCAAATGGAAGGGAGTAGTCATCTCCATTGCAAAGTCAATAGTCTCTAATGTTTCTAACCCTACAGCAGTAACTCTTTCACCTTCTCATAAATAAAAGTGCATTGGTGGGTGACTGAACAAGGTAGAATTACTCGTGGCAGGATCAAAGCAATGTGGCTTTAAGGGAGTCTGAAGTTTATTTGACTTCGGTATGCTTCTCCTCTTTCTACTAATATTGAGAGGAGAAAAATCCCTCAGTTTACTTAAGAATAAAGTATTCAGTGTGCTACATAGCAACTTCTAAATATTTCCTTAATGCTTTACTTTGTGCTCCTCTGCACCCCAGCAGATGTAGGTATTTCTCATGGGGTGTTAGTGTTAATACTGAGATAACATACTGAAGAGAGATGAGCACTGTTCTCTCTGCACGTTTGAATGAAGACATTTAAATTCTGCTTACCTAGGGAGGTAAGACCAGGTACCTCCATGATCTGAAGGAGCAGATTTTGCAGAATGTATTGATGTGGATGAAGAGAACTGCAAATCATGTCTTAACTGCTGAGACTCATGGAGGAGATCCGTGAGAAGTGTTGTGTGGTCTGTCCTAGAGTTGTATCCTCATTGTGTACCCAAAAGTGAGCAAAGGAATGAATCCTGAAAGTAAGCAAGGGCAAGCCACTTACCAGCAAAAGAAAGAGAGTAGTTAAAGAAAAGAGAACTCACTGTGAGTTTCCAGGTTAATCTGATTGCGTCTGTCATAGACTTGAGGTAGGAAGTGATATTCTTTTATGCTATGGTACAAGGTGACGTAGCGCTTGGGAAGCCCAGTTCCTCTTGAACTCTGGACTGGTGGTTTGCATTCTGGCTGCCCTTTTGAAGAGGTACTGCCCTTAAAAAATGGGGAGAATACCTGGCAGCAGTGTAAGAAATGTGGTGGAAATCCTGCAGGAATTACTGAAGAGTAAGAAGTGTTCTGTGTCTTCTGCTGATCTGTCTAGTACTTCCTGTGACCTCAGTTTTCTGCACTACTAATTTTCTAGACTTTTTGTAAAAGAAGGAAAGGACTGTTTCACTGCAGATTAAAACCTCATTTATTGTTCACAATCGGGTTTTTAGCCAATGTAAATTCTTGCTTTAATAAGAGGAGGATGAAGAAGGGAATATATGGACACCTTCCATTTGATTTTGGTTTTTACATCAGAACTTGCTGCCTTTTACCTTTTCTTTTAAATTCTTTTTTTCAGTCACCCAGGTAGAAAAGTTGATTGTAGTCTTACCATAAGGTCTCACTACTTAATCATGACTTTAATTATAGTTTATATTTTTAGGTAAGGCAAGTTCTGCATGGTTGAGATAATTGCAGTTGTATTGCCCACAGTGATGAATTATTTCTTCTGCTCTGAATCACGTGTCAAACCAGTGTGACAGGTTTTAATAACAATGTCCTGTTAATAGAAATGATCCTTTTGGAACATTGACGTAAGATTAATGGGCTAGTGTTGCACACTGAATGTGGTACATTTCATTGAACTGAGCAGCACCCGTAATTGAAGCAGACTTGAGTTTTTCCTTGTCCTTGGAAGTCCTTTGCCTTTCAGGCAGTGCTGAGTTTTATAACTGCAGAGGAGGAGTATTTGATGATAGGAGAGCAATTTAGGTGCTTTACAAAAAGTTTGACTGACTTAGTATTGAAAAGAGCACTATGTCTTGTTTTCATTCCTTCCATTGCTCTGAGGTTTGCAGGGTTGTTTACAAACTGTGTCCTTACTTTGAGGGGCTTCAGTTTCAGGTTGTATGGTTACAAACATGATTATTAGTGTAAGGGTCATGCATCAGCTACTGTGTGACAACAAAGATAGAAATTTGTGAAGTGTCACTTCCTACACAGTGGCTGATGTGCATATGTCTTTGTTTTTTTCTCCAGAACATGATAATAATTTTTGGCAGAAGAGAACTGTTGCAGCATGGAAGCACAGAACCATGTTTTCTGTTCAGTTAAATATATTTTGCTAGTGACACTTAATAAGTAAGGTTAATATCATTTGTACCAACACTGGAAAAATGTACAATTTTTAAAAAATTCATCTTATTTCATAATGAAAATCTGTGTATGTGCTTGGAGATGTTAAGATACAGTAAGAAATATTCTTAAGGTTGCTAAATGCTTTCTTTGACTTTGTCCTTGTTTTGTTCACTTGTTTCATGTTTCTTATATATCTGTTTGATGTAGATGTAACAATGAGAGTCTGCACAAGATGCCAGAGCACTGGCTAAGCTGTGTGTTAAAGGAAATCAAATCTTGTGATCCTTCTTCCACACTGTGTGCAACCAGACGGAGTGCGGGAATTCCTTTCTACATACAGGTACCAGCTAACATCACGGCCTCTGATTTAAATGTATTCTCCAGATAGGACATTAAAAAAAGGGAAATTATGTATTTTTTTTCCAACTCCAACCCCTTCTGACCAAACAGTTGATTTTTTCCTTTTTTTAATACAGACTTCCATGGCCTTTGTGCAGACAAGAAGCCGTTTGTAGTTAAACCGTGTTTGGCATCACAGTTCTATTGACTCTTGTGCTTTCTGGTTTGTGGTAGATTTCAATGACATTTCTAAAGATTGTATTTAGGCTTTGTGTTACAATTGTAATAATTTTGGCAAATTCATAGATTAATTCACAGATTAAGTAAGGCTTTGTTAACCATGTAACTATGTGCTACTTCAGTGTAGGAGGGTGGTAAAATATGAACAGACCTTCTCAGAATTGTAAAATGGTGGCCTATTAAATACTGCAAAGAACTTGGTAAGGCCACTCACTGAAGCACGAGTAACAGTGTCACGCTCACCGTTGTTGACTGGCTGTCTCAAGTGCAGTGAAGGAATAGATTACTGAAGACTTCTTTCTGTGAACGTGGGGCCATGCTCCCACATTCTTCCCACTCCCTGTGCTACCTTCAGCTCCATTAATCCCAGCCTCTTTAACTTCTGCCAAGTTCAGAACTGATGGCAGGTTGGCAGTGTTTTCTCTCTGCTTGAAGTGTCTCCGCTTGCTGAGTGCCCCACATTAGTATGCAGCAGCTCATCTACATCCTTGTGGGGTCAGTCACTGCAGAGTTGGTTTGCAGATTACATTTCACATATTTTCATTCCTTCGGTCCTTAAAGCAGCCATATTTGCTTTCCCCTAAATTAACCTCCATGATCTTGATTTTCAACCAGTTTTCTAAGACAAGAGTCCAAGAGTAACTATACAATTTGTAACTTTCTCCACTCTCTGAAGTACAGTCTCAAGCACGTTCCAAGGATCTGAGGGACTGCTGGGAGCAAGCTCTCGCTGCCAGAATAATTCATCTTGCTTGTTTTCCACTCTGAGTATGCCCTGAGAAAGTTGAGGCAGCCAGCTTCTGTCTGACCTCTTGTGTCAGTCACAGCCTGCTCCTGGCTTTGCTGGATGTGTGTGCAAGGCAGCAGAGAGCAGAAGTAGGGCACTGGTTTTAGACACATTTTTCCTTCTCAGATTCAGCAGTTAAATATCTTTCTCACTTCTAAGAGTAAGTTGTCCGCAGAAGGAATTTGGTGATTTTGTGTTTTCCCCATTCACACCACACAGTTTGAATATGGTGGACATCATCTAGTTTTAATCTTGACAATGTGGAAATAAAAAAAAAGCATGTTTGAATCAATTTTTAATGTAAAAAGTTAGGTTACTGTAAGGACTAGATGGGACCCAGTGATAGCCCACTGCAGAAAACATGTAGTCTGCAGTTGGCTATTGACTCCAGAGGAGAAAGCTTGCACTGTGCCACAGCTCTGTGGATAAACAGGTCAGAAGCTTCTTTTTTGACAGCTCTGGAAGACTACAAAGTCTAGTCAATTAACAGGAAAGTTTGAAATTAACAGTGAGATCAGTCTGAAATAAACTGTTTCCAGATTATAATTTTATAGTAAAGAGAGGTGATAGTTTTCTTTGGCAGTTGGAATGTGCCCCTAGACTTAGTTAAATGAATTGAACCTTCAATGCCATGTGGCATTTAGATAATAAAAATACACGTTACAATGTGTATCCCAACAATAGTAAAAGAAGGTTATTTTATTAATGCAGTGTGGTCTCTTTGCTATTTTCATCCTGTGATGTGTTCTTGTTAATCTAAAACACATCTATTTTAATGAGAATATATAATTTTTAAGGTTATAACCATTCCATGACCTCTTTAAAACAGGAATGTTATTACTGAATAGTGCAAAAGTGCAGCTCCAGTTAGTGGGTGGGAAAATATGATTTTCAGCTTTAACATTATGAAATTTTAGTCTTCAAGTCGTTCTTTTCTATTTTATACTTCATGAACACCTTTTTTCTCCCAGCTGCCCTCTCTGTTTCTCCTGTCATTAAAGATAAACTGACAGAAACTACTCCTGGGTTTCTGCCTAAACTCTGTAATTCATTTGGTTCTTACTGATGCTGAACAGACTCTAGGCCCCAAAGCACAAGTGGATAATAATCTTTTATTGGTAATAAATGATTTCTGATTAACTATTTGTACTAACTTGGAAAAATTCAACAAGAGCTACTAGATAAAGAGAGAGAGACTGTTCTAAATTCAGTTCTGAATTTTAGAGAAGTAATTTAGAATATTTTCATCTCAGCTGGATGTCCTAGTCACTGAAAAATACTGTTTGGAGATGAATGCATCTCTTCCCTTTTTTAAAAATGTGCTGCTTGTTTTATCCTGTGTTGCCAACCAGAATTTGTTATTTGGCCAGCCTTTGTCATCTCAAATAGGTGTTATTAACCTAAAAAAAAAAAAACATAATCCATACTAGGAAAAAACAAAATCCATACTAGTAAATATGTATAGTACAGATACTTCTGCTGTCCAAAAATGCTTTGATTTTTATACTGAGAGGCTTTGAACAAAGCTGAGTTGAAACTGAACCTTCATTTTTTGCAAATTTTTCCTCATTCTGTATGGTCAGAAGCTAGGCTGTGGTATGGTACATACAGGAATGAGAGCAGAAGTGGTAATACAAGAGAAATGGCTAGAAACACCTGATTTTTAAATTTTTTCTCCTTTCTGTAGGCTTTGTTGGCATCAGAACCAAAGAAGGGCAAAACAGATTTGCTGAAAATGACAATGAAAGAATTGATATCTCTGGCTGCACCTTTGAATGAACCTTTAAGTGTAATTCCACAGGTAAAATTCAGCCTCTCATCAAAAGGCAAACGTTAAAAGTGTGTTTACGCTATTTCAAGCGGTTAAAAAAGTGTGTGTTTTTAATGAGGATATTCTCTTCTTACTATCTATAGCTAGGTTTTAAAATGGGTTTGCATGTGCAGAGGTTATGAAGTTACTGTAAAACATACTAAAAAATGGATTGGGCATAATTCCATAGCTTTTCTCTAGTACAGCAAATGAAGTGACATATGAGCGATTTACTGCCTAGAGTCTATTTCTAAACAGATAGATAAGTAACTTCCTTTTTACAAGTTTGTAAATGACCAAGCAAGCTTTGCTTACATTTAAAGTAAATAAATGAGTTACTTACGCATGAATCATAGTAAAACACTGCATGGAAACTAATTTTAGTAATACTTAGTAACTTCTAAAACTGAAGTACATAGATTTGGAATAGTAAAAAACTTACTTTAAAGGCATGACCTTTCTCTTCAAAATGTTATAATTTAATTTCTGTTTGTAAGTGCAAGCTATAATTTGTTCACAATACACAGGAGGATGTCCTAATGACTCGGCCAGATTTTCTGCTGGTATAAATTTATGTAGCCTTGTCAAAGTCCATGAAGCTGTGTGTCTTACCACCTTGCCTTACAGAGGGTAGAGAAATATCAGAAAATGCTCCACATGGTAAAGTAAGCCTGGCTGTCAGTTTTAGCTTAAAATTGCCCTCCTGTGAGTTGTAGTTTATTTTTTCTCACGGTATCTACAGCGTGTCAAGAATGTTGGAAAAGATGATTCTGGACACCAAAAGTTATTTTTACAGCCATGATAAGCTAAGGATAAAAGAATGTTGGCCTTCACTTGCAATGCCTGGACTATAGTTGTTAGAGGAATATAGTTTAAACTGTAACTGTTATTAACAGTGTTTACTGCAGCACTATTTTAATACATTTTTAAGCAGCAGTATTTCTTGTGTTTAATATGATAATAAAGTGCTGTAAATGTGCATATAGATTGTTTATGCTTTGCATGTTCACTGTTGTAATTACATAAACTAAATTTAAGATGTTTACTAATGAATTTATGTTTTTCATTTATTTCTTCTCCCACCACAGGTTCATGCTTTAAATATCCTTCGGGCACTGTACAGGGATACACGTTTAGGTGAAAACATCATGCCTTATGTTGCAGATGGAATAAAAGCATCAATTCTAGGGTTTATGTCACCTGTCTGGGCAGTAAGTTAATTCTTAATTTTACTTCTCTAGTTTAACAGGATCTAGAGTGGTCCTGTTCAGTGAAGTATTGGTCATGGCTATAAATGCCAGTGCTACAATTTCTGGAATGTAACATTTTAAGGTACAGTAAAAAATAATGTAGATGGTCTTGGTGATGGTTTGGTTTTGGGGTGGTGTTTTTTTTTTTTTTTTTTTTGTTTTTTTTTTTGTTTTTTTTTGTTTAATTTTTCTTGCTATGAAGTGCTGATATCCACAAAAAGTAGCGATAAAGGTTACCTTATAGGTTAAAGTCTCTCTGGCTGTTAAATTTTGAGTCAGTGCACTTAGTAAGAAGTGCTTTTGTATTCATCCTGTTATTTTGCTCTGGAATTAAAGATCTCATATGGCATATTCAGGCAGAACACTTCATGATCTGCTGTGCATAAGGGTGAATGCTTTGAATCATTAAAAATATGGATGTAATCTGTATAATGAAGACAGACATCTTCAAAGAACCTGAACTTTCCAGTAGTACCATCTTCATTGGAAGGATGCTCTGAATTAATAGTTTCCATGTGCTGACCTGTAGCACACTTTTCACTCAGCAGTTATTCTTTTTGACTCTACATTAATGGCTGTATTTAAAAAAAACCCCATGCATTTCAAAGGGATTTTTAAAGCACAGCTGTTATTTCTTTTCCTTTAGGTACGAAATTCATCTACACTTCTTTTTAGTGCTCTGATTACAAGAATTTTTGGAGTTAAAAGAGGGAAAGATGAAAATTCAAAAAAAAATAGGTAAGCTTCATATCAGTTTCAAGTTTGCAAAACATGGCCTTAGCCAACAGCAATTTGAAAATGTTGCTTGCTTTATGGATATATTTGAATCAGGATGTTACAAGAACATCTATCTGTGCTTAAACCATGCTGCCAAGGAGTAAGTGGTAGGGCCAAAAGTATCTGCTGTTGAACACAGAGTTAATTTGTACTTGTGCAATTTCACAAGAGTGGAATGTTGCTGAGAGGTTTTGCTACCAGTGGCTCTTCCAAGGGCCAGGAGCTCTCATGGTCACAAAACAGACAGACCTACTGCTCTTGAGACTGAAGAGAAAGGGGGTAAAATAGAAGAGGAACAGTGGTTACATGTGTCCACTTCCTTCTAGAGCAGGTATGGAGTTAATTTCACCCCTACTATTTGAGATTTTCCTCTGTAGTCTTCCTCCTCTAGAGTACTGTTCATATCTCTTTCCTCCAAGCTCTAAAGATTGCATCTTACAGAGCTATTTCTCTTCCAAGGGATCCTGCTCTTGGATTCTCTAGTCCTGCTTGAAATCCCTTACTCTTTCACTTTATGTAAAACCAGTTTTCCTCTAGCTCTTAAAACTCCCCAGTCCTGTGCATTCCAGTTTCTTTGCACCCTCCAGTTACTGCACAAGGACCCCCATGTTTTCTTTGGCCTCTTCCTTCAGCCTTTCCAGCAAACGAAGCATATCCGTGCCCTGTGCTCTGTAACTGAGGTTTCTGCTCTAGGAGGGATGTGAAAATAACCCTGGATGTAGAATAAACTCATTAAAAAATATTCGTGGGTAAGCCCGAGGGGCCATAGAGTGGTCACGGTATGGATATTATGGTAACCATTTCAGAAATTCCTAATGGATTTTCACATCACAGGCAAGGCATGCAGTTCCTGAAAGAAGGCAATTGTTACAATTTACCTGCAGAAACTCCACCCATTTTATAGTGGTTCCTTACTGTTGATCTGTGTAACTAATAAAATTTTCATGCATATTTTAGAAAACTAAATGTCTTGGGGTGATACTGATCTGTCATCTTTTAGATACTACATAGGTGCCATTTTAGCTGTGTGAAATAATTGATTTCAGGTGTCACTTGAAAAATTAAGTTACTGTGCGTGTATGAACATGAGGAAGAAATGCAGGTGGGAAGCTGAAGGGAGATTTCCTTTAGAAAATGACTCTTTCCCCAAAACAAGTTGAAATGTTAACTGCTCTATTGCATGAAATTATTCTTGTTTTGTCACATACCCAAGTCACTTCTAAATTCACTCCTGCAACCCTCCTGAAGCCCAAGCAGAGCAATAAAAAGTGCTTTTCATTTCTTGCCTTCCTACTTTGGTTTAATAATAGCATTTAAAGTTGCTTTTTTTCTTTTATTTTTATATTGAGCACTTAAAGAAAGAGATAGACACCCTGCTTTTTAAAATTTGTATCTTTGGGGAAAACACGGCACTAACTTCTGCAGTGGGGAGGCAAACTGACTTCTCAAATGCATGCAGTGTGATGATGTGTGGAATCTGAGATTTCTGTTTGTGAACCTGCAGAAAGTAACACATTTGAGCATCTGTTGGGGATGAGAGATACCAGAACCAAGGAAAAGAATCCTTTATGTAGCTGAAATAAAAATTATTAATGACAATGTTGATTTTAATGTGGCTGGCCCTGTTGACTTGCTTCTTTGAAAATTTTGTTTACAGTAATTTCTCTATAGTAATTTTGACCAAAAGATATTAAAGCTGGGCTGGCTTACTTTTCTTCATCTGTTCGTTTAGCAGTTGTGCATTAAACATTGCATGTAATCACTTCTGCTGTTTTCCGTGTGTGCTTGTCAAAACCATGACACAGGGTTTAGGAAGACACTTCTTAAGACAGGCCAGTGAGATAGAGGAGGTGTGAAAACAGGCAGAGATGTGATTTGTAGCTCCTGTCTCTGCAGGAGAAGCCCACAGGTGGGTATGAGGTGGGTTGTGTTTGGGAAGAGAGAGGTCTGTGTTTCTGTGGTTTGGCACCACGAGGTGTCACCATTGCTGCACAGTTCCCTGTAACCTCATGCCTGGGTGCAGCTGTGCTTGGGCGCTTCTCCTCGGGGAGCTTTGAACTCAAGGAGCGTTTTGCTGGAACAGAATTCATATATTAAAACCAAGTAATTTTTTTGCCCACTTCCAAAGCCACTGGCATTTTAGTGACTTGGATCTATAGGAGCTTTTGTGAAAGTCACCTGGGTTTAAACTGCTTCTGTTCTGTTGCCTTGAGGATGTTCTGTTTACATTCAGGAACAGTCTGTCCAGAGACCAATTCTCCCATTAGGACCCTGCTTGGGTTTCCAGTTTACCTGATTTTAGATTAGGAGGTTAAATCCAGCACTTTTGCATCAGCAGGGAGTTAGGTTATTACTGGGTTATTCTGGGCATCTCTCTAAAAAGGGATGGACTTTCTGTCTGGCTTCTTAAGAAGAGTTCCTATGATACTGATAGAAATGGGGTGGTTTGTGTAGACTTTCAGATGGAAGCTTTGCTGAAACATGAAGTATTAATGCATTTTTTTTATTATTTTAGCATAGACGAAAAATAAGATGAGTTGGTGTCCTGGGGTGAAAATTAATATGTCCTTGGGTTGGAAAATGAATATGTGAAAAATAACAACTATGTGCAGTCTTGCAAGTAGAAGAGAGAGGGGCTGTGTGAAGGCTGTTTACAATGGTCCATGGAACTATACATGTTGAGCTTTCTCTTCTAGTGAAAATAAAGTTAGAACTCTTCTCTGGCTTTTCTCTTTCTGAGAAAGTCTGTATCAAAACTTGTAATGCTGCTGCAAGTGTGTGTGATAGTGTCTGTATCTAGATATATGTGTGTGTATTTGGCTAAATGATGTTCTGAATTTCAGAGACTTTCCATTTGTAAAATGGCCCAGTTAGCACTTACTTGTAGAGGGTGTAGTTTAGATTTTGTATACTTGATTTGGCAATACAATTTTCTTAAATGCTATGATAATTTAAAATCTACCAGGCTTGGAATGAAATTCTAGCCACATACATTCAGAGTACTGAGGAGGGTTGGAAAGAAGTCTTTGCATTGTGCCCATTGATATTTGGTTACAGAAAGTGTGTTCTGCACAGATAATCATGCTGTGCTTTAGAGAAAATACCCCCCTTCTCTGAGCCCTTCACAGCACAGGTGTTTATGTTGGTGCCGTCAGTAACCTCATACTTGCTGTGTCTGCATCCTGGCTGCCTGGCTGAGGTGGGATCAGCTGTGAGCTGTTCCCCAGCCCCACTGCTGTTCAGCACTTTAACTGTGCCCTGGGATCTGCTCTCCACCAGGCAGTGACTCAGGAGAGGGTCCCAGTTTCTGGGCACATCCTCCTCTGGCTGCTCTGGCATCATAGTGTGATGTCAGCTGGAAGAGAGCTGAAAGAATAGCTTGTTCCAACGCCCCTGCCATGGAAAGGGGCACCTTCCACTAGACCAGATTGCTCAAAGCCCTATCCAACCTGGCCTTGAACACTTTAAGGGACAGGGCATCCATAAATTCTCTGGGCAGCCTGATCCCAGAATTTCACAGTGAAGAATTTCTTCCTAATACCTGATCTAATCCTGCCGCCTGTCAATTTAAAGCCATTCTCTCCTGTCCTATCCCTACACACTCTTATAAAAAGTTCCTCTGCAGCTTTTCTTGAGGCACCACACTGAGGGGCCCATTGAAGACCCAAGTAATGCACTTGATTTAATGTAAATTGATTGAATAGGACTTTGGACAGCAATGAGTTCTGTAGGCCAATGATTATTTTGATTAAATAGCCACTTTTTTTTTTTTTTCTTGTGCGGTCAATTTGCAATGTAGATTTCTTCATTCCATGCACTTCTAAAGAAGCTGGAGGGTCGTATGTGCTTCACAGTTCTGTTTCTTTCACGGTCATTTCTTTTTCATCTTAATGTTGCTACAGTGTGGCTGTTTTTGCTGTAGTTGATTGTAGGTTCCAGTGTCACATAAAAAATTAGGATGTCCTGATAGGATGCTATATATGTATTATCATAGTTAATGCAGACCTTAAAATCAAAATGAAAATCAGGGTAACTTATATGTACAGTTAACTGAAATTAATTTTGAAATGTAATTAAATTTCTTGTCATAGAGGAATTATCTTCTGTCCAAAGGAGGTACAGTAATAATAGTAGTACTTTCTTTTATATATATATATATATATAGGTATATGTCAGATACCTTTCTGTTCTGTGGTACAATGCTAATTAAAGCTGTTGCAGCTTGTTAGTGAACAAGACACTTACCATCAGACATTTGATGAGACTCTTCTTATCAAATTCCTGCTATTTCAGGCTTTTTTTTTTTTTTTTTAATTCTCCACTGTCCCCCATCCCAAAGGATAAGCATGATCAGGAATTGCCTTTGAGCCAACTTGCTATTTGACTCAGAACAAGGTTCAGTCTTTAGGGTAATAAAAAAGGATCATCTTGGTTTATCTGAAAATGAAATGTTTTGATTTGGAATATAAATGTTGCAGAGTCCTTAGGAAGAGTGACCAGTGGCTTCAGATACGGGTTGGGATTAAAAGAAAAAATGGGAACTGGAGAGAATTCCCTCTGCTTCTCACCTTGATGGAGGTTTTTCAAGAAGAAAAAGCTACAACTCTAATTAATAAACAGTTTTAAGCAAGGCTGAAATGGTACTGTGCAGGCTGATGATTTTTAAATTTCATAACTGGTGTGTATATATGTATATATTTGCATTTTGGGAGGAGGGAAGTTCCTATGTATTTATAGTATAGAGAAGGATAATACATATGCAGGAAAATACTTAATCGCCAACACAGATTTTCTGTGGAGTTAATTAATACTCATGCTGCCTGGAATTTGAGTATGAATGCTGCCATGTTTTCAATGTTGGTTTAGATCTATTTGAAAAGAAAGAAAACTTTTCTTGCCATCTACATAATACCTTGACTTCATTTATAGCTGTCAATAGATGTTAATGACTTGAAACTCTGGAAGGGGGAAACTTTTCTTTTTAATTACAATAAGATGAAAACAATGTAGATGTTAACAGGTTATGAAGATGCCCTGCTAGCTGTGAGGCAGTCAACACGTGTGACTGCCCTCTGCTTTCCTTGTTTTGATTGCAAGTTGAGTGTTCAGCACTTCTCAGTAAGTGGTTGCTTGCACACTTGAAGGTCATTGAGTAAAATCAAATTAACTTCTAAAAACACTTAAGTTGGTCTATTTTTTCTTGTAAATTATATGCTTTTCCTTTAACGTTAAGGTTTTTAAGAGCATAAGGAATCACATTTAATGCTGTGAAAAGTTAGAGGAAAAAACTAGAAAGTGAATGTTCTCATGCAAACCTCTCTTTTCATAACATTATCCCTAAATTAAATTAATCTGATATCATCTTCCTTTTCTCTAAGTTACTTTTCAGTTGTAGCTTCAAGTACATAGATGATACCGTAAGGACATGATTCCTGTTCTATATTCCACTCTTGGCAGGTTTACACTTCCAGTATTTCTAACTTAGCACCTGAAAAATCTGTCTGACATCAAGGATGTTTTCTTAATCTTAACAGCAAGCTTATTAGACATTTTCAGTGGATCATGCTAAGCTCTGTAGGACTTCTGGGATGGGTCAGTGTTGCTCACAGAGGAGTGGCCAGTCCTGTTCTGGGGTAAGCCAAAAGAAACATTGGTGATACTAATGCGGTCAGGCTCCAGTGGCACATCAGTGTGGTAAAATGGGATGGCTCTTAGGTGAGCTCCCTGGAGGGGATGCTCACAGTGACTCAGCCCTTAAATGCTCGGTGCAGACTTGGAGATGCACCAGAATTCCCATGTGCCAGCTGAGGTGCAGCTCCCTGTGAGGGGTGGTGACCATGGCCATGACTCCAGGAATGCTGAGCCACTTGTTCTGGCTCCAGCAGGGATGTGCATGTACGGCTCGATTCACAAAACCAGCTCGCTGAGCTCTGGACCTCTTGGACTGCTTGCTGTGCAAGCCTTGGGATTGCTTTATCTTGGATCTTGTAGTGATTCCCTAGTGGGTTTTCTCTGGCAGCGTTGGCCTGTTGCAACTCTTCAGTGGAAATACTGTGTCAGTGACAGTGAGGTTTCATGAGGTGACTGAGCTGTTTAAATGCCTCTGGTGCTTTTCCTCTGGCTCCTTCTGCAGCATGTTCCCTCTATGCCACCTCAGTTGTTCTGGTGGATGCTTTCAAAGTAGTTATTAAGGATTTGTCGCAGTACGTTGCCTTGTGAGGGGGTTGTTTTTGTTTAAAAAAAAATCCTGTGCCCCTCTGTGTGCCAAAAATAGGCCATATTTATTTTGTTCAACTTTTTTGTTGTAAATACTCTGGCTCTCTTTTTTTTTATTGACATTGACAGATTTAGAAGACCTAATCTTAGGACTCAAGAAAACATGCAAAAGTTCAGGCTGACTCAGATACCGTTACGGCTTTTGCCGATTAATAGTTCAATAACAATATGCTTGTTTAAACATTATTTTGAACAGGCTCCCAAAGTGCCTTTATAAAAAGGATAATGATGATAAGGTGCTATTACCTTGTAAGTTGAAGGTAAAATTTATGAAAGTTTTGTGCAGAAACAGAAACAAATTGAAAACAAGCTCCTAAACAAATCTGTTTCCCTTTGTGTTATTGCTTTAATTACTCTTTATTTTGCAGGTCTAAACTAAAACCCTAAAATTCCCTGTAGCAGAAAATAGGGACTTCGCGAGGCTGAGGATGCTCTCTGTCTGTAGGTTTTCTACTGGTTTTAGGAACACAATGTGTCTTTTTCCTTTTGATAAAATACCTAAAATCTACAGAACCATTTTTACTTCAAGATCTTATCTTGTCTGTACAGAGTCAGAAAAGCAATAACCTACATAAATCCCAGTCACATTTCTGGGGCCTAAAGTACACTTAAATCATTGGTGTGCAAATGTGTATCTCTGCTCTCCTGAATAGGGAGTGTGTTCATAACATCCTGTCTTAAGTCAGCACCAGAAAAGAGAAAGATTAACGTGGTAAAATGACCTGAATGAAAGTTTAACCAAAGTGAAACATCCTAAAAATACATATGCTAGCCCAAGGTAACTCCAGTTCATTCATTTTTTAAAATAAGTTAGGGGAATAATGACAAAGTTTGTTTCTACCAAGTGAATAAAATGCATTCCATGAAGCAAAAATTAATGTAAACTAGCTGGACAAGTAGGTAATTTAGTTTCTGCCCTAGTGATAAAAGTTTTCATTAGTATCAGTAGAGGTAATTGTTCTATTTTGATCTGTGCATATTATACATATCCCTTATTCATTAACTTCACTATGCTAAGTAAAGAGCAGCTGCACCTTACGGAATACTCCCAGAGAGAAAGTGTGGATTATTGAAGCTGAAATTTACAATGCTAAATTTGTGGTAAGAGTCTAAAGATAGTAGTGTTACAGGCAGTGGTTGAACAAAATTCTTGGAGACTTTATATATATATATATATATATATATATATATATGTGATCTCTTAATTTTAGTTATATTTGTTTGTATACATAGATTTGTATGTACATATACTCATAAACACAAGTTTGTTAAAAGTACTTATTTGTAAAATAATTATTGTAAACAGTTTTCAATATAGTTTAATATACATGCATATATTTAAAGGTACATTTGTCTATGTGCATCAAAGTTGAGTGGTGATTGATGTGTTGCTATAGGTTCCAGGTAGTATGTGTGATGTTGGTTTTAGCTGCTGGTGCCCTGTTTTTGTTCTGAGCCCATTGTATGCATACTTCTCTATTTAGCATCGCAGCAAAAGTGCTTTTGCAGAAGTGCTCTTCAGAAGTTACTTTGCTGAACTGTGTGTTGCATAATTATTCCTCTTAAGTCATACTTTGCCTGATGTATTTGTTCTATGCAGGTGCTCTTTCCATACCTGATCACACAAAGACTGTAATAAATAGCAAAACAAGAGGTATAAAGAAACTCGTGCTTAAGAGATCAAAGCAAACCAGACCATGCAGTCCTTTGGAAATCTTGGCTAGCTCTCTTGTAAATAAAATGCTTCTAAAGCAGAAGGTATTTAACTACCATATTTATACAGGTTTTGATTGGCAGTTCAGTTATTAACCTCATAAAAACACAGCAATGTAAACTAGTACAAATGTTTATTCTAGCACTTTTATCTGAAGGAAAATGAAAACCAAGATATAGTGGCGTATTCTTAGTTCCTTTAAAGTATTTATTTTAGGTCTGTGTATCATAAAAGAATGTTTTTTTCAAGTCAGTGAACTTAAACTATTTTGCTTACTGTTCTGGGATTTAAGTGTTTTCTAATTACTAAAAAAACAAGTGTTAGATTTATTGAAGGTACAGAGTCACTACATCTTTAATAAAGGCCCAAACCCCACATCTTTATGATGATGCTTCTTTCCCCTTCATAGTGTTTTCCATGTCATGCAGGGTATAAATGAAATCTGAATTGGTTTTTGTAAGTGATTTGATGAGGTTACAGAAGAGTTGTGCCTTTTTGTCATGGAAGAGGTGTCCTGTATCATGTTAGGTCTAGAAAAACAAGTATGCAATAATCTGTATCCTTGCTCTTGGGCTTATTAGCCAATGCATTACACCATTTTTTTTTTTAACAGTTGTTTTTTCCAGGCTTCATTGTAGCCTCCCACAAAATACATGGCCATTTTGCCTTCTATGGCAGCACTAAAATTCTCTTTTGCGGGTAAAATGTTTTATTGAAAGCAGTTTGTTGTGAGTCCTGAGACAGTATGTGATTTCAGGAATTTAACTCTTAGGTATATTCTTTAAAACAAAATTATCTGAGACAAATTTAAATTTGTATATAATCTTTATTTCTAAAGGAACGTGCCTACTGTTGTTGTCTCTTTCTCTTAGTAAGAATAGTGGTGGTTCTCTGGTGGTCATCCAGAGAGACTGATAATCAAGAGCTTTCATAAATATATACTATTTCTGAAATAAAAACTTAACTGATTGTTTTTATTTCTACATCAAGCTAGTATTTTAAATACTGTCATACAATGTGGCAAAAATAATAGCTTGTGCTGAATTAAAGACTAAGTTACTAACTTAATAAAAACTGTTAAATCTCAAGAATTTTGTTCTGAGCAGGATCTTTTGTTTACTGTACTTGCAGTGGCTTGTGATAGCCAGCAAATGCAGGAAGACGAGAAAAACATTGATCTTTTAAGAAGGCAGTGTTAAAGTCATAGTGGCAGAGGGGAAGTAGCTAAGTGGAACCATACAAACTATAAAGAGATCTCTTTGTCCTGTTTCCTTGATTCCCATGAGTGTATGGCAGCTAGCAACACTACATCAGGTCAGTGGTGTCTTTGGATGAGTTAAAACCTCCAAAATCTCAAGGACATTTCATAACTATTCTGAGTAACAATGCTTCATTCCCCTTGCCCAATTTAAAACTTCCAAGCTATGATTTGTGACCAGTGGTCCTTTCTGTACTCTCTGCAGCCACTGCAGGAAGATTATTAGCTCTCTAGTCTTTGATTCCTTCAAGTGGTTGTAGGCTGCTGAGAGATCTACCCTGCACCTTCTCTTTGTCAAACAGGACAAACCTGGCTCCATCAGCTTCTTACAGGGCCTGTGCTGTAGGCCCTGCCCATCTGAGCAGCTGTTTGCTGAAGTCTTTCTTGTGTGTTCTCATCTCTTCTGGACTTTGCAAACCAGAACATGATGGAGGATTCTGTGTGCAGCCTCACTGATCTGCTGCTGCTTTGTTCTAACGAGCGCAGTTCCATTTGTGGTTTGCCTTGTGAGCAGTGAGGATGTGCCCTTGGCTTGCTCTCAGCTCAGCATCCACTGTAACCCATAGATTTGTTCTCTTGGGGCTTTTGGTTTCTGAGCCTTTTGGTTTTCAGTCTGTTTTTCAGTGGTTTTCAGTGCTGATGCTCAGGATTCTTCATCCCAAGTGCAAAATCTGTAGTTTTATGAATAGTTCTCCTTATTACCACTTTTGAATAATTTCAAATGTTACATATTTGCCTTTGTAGTTGTATAATATTATGCTGTTTTGCTGTGTTCTAAAATACAAGATAAGATTATCCTTTGAGTCAAATATGGTAAATTCTTTGAGTTTTGCTTTCCCTGTAGTTATAACCTGTCTGTTTTCTGTACCTTTATTACTGTTACTCATCCTGTCACAGCAAGCAGATGATTGTCATATAATTTAGTCCTATTAAAGGAGCAAAAAATTACTGTAATTCTTAAAGTATGTATCAGATTAGCTTTGGTCTTTACCATAACCTCAGCATAAATCAATCTGCCATACATTTTTTTTCTTGGTTTATTTTTGTGTAGTTGAAATAAAACTGTTTCCCATTTATTTTGAGTTTATGCTTCTGAAATCTATCTTTGTTAGCAAGGAAATATGCTTCCTATATTTTGAGACAACATCTAACTGTTTAATAAGTGATAAGGGTCAGGGAAAGAACACAAATGTTAAAATGGGCAACTAAAACCTAGTCTAGTCAGGTTAGCCCAGTTAAGTTTCATTGCGGGATTTTTTCATAATTCAGTGATGTCAAAAGAAACAATTATGTAAAATGTATATTGTCTATATAAATCTGTCATTTTGAGTGATAGTTTTGCCAAAGTCTGTCCTGGTTTTCAAGTTCTTTAAGCAGCAGTTGTCCTTGCAGTGCCAAGAGTAGGTTGGATTCTGTTTCTGCATTACTGCTCTTTAGCATAAAGGATCATCTGACATGAGGTTACTTATTCCAATGTAAGGATTGGTATAACACAAGTAGATTTTACAAGAGACAATTAAAAATATTTCTGTAACTTCATCAAAACTATATTCTTGGTCCTGATCTAAGTCTGTCTTGTCTATATTTTTTTTCACGTTCCAGTTTTATTTTTTTATTTTTAAATGTAGTGTTGTTTTACCCTGTCAAATATCTGACCATGCATTTGTCAGCTGACGTGAGATGTTAGCAGTATTTGTGTTTCAAAAAGAACATCAGAAACCCTTGCTGTCCTCAGAAGATTGTCTCTAAATCTCACCTCTGCTATACTCAAATATGAACATAATTGCTGCAAATGGTCTTTTATATGTCAGTTACTAAAAACAGCCTACAAGGTTATAAAGCTTCGTTCTTCTGAAAAATAAATGAAAGAACAGAAGCAGGTAATCTCTGACACATGTCACAGTAAAATGATATGTATGCCCCAGTGTCACAGCAGAATTTTAATCTCCTAGAGTGTTCTTTTAAGTGTACAGCACAGTTTTTAAAAGAACACTGCAGCGTCCATGGTTTTATTCTTAAATGTATTTTTTAAATGCAGTTAAATATCCACCCACTTGTTATGTATAAAGGTGGCATATTTTTTTAGAAAGACATTAGTTAAATAAACACAGAAGTTAACCCTTGAGTTGTGTAGCATTAAGTTGCTACTGAGACAAGCACAATGTGTAATCACTGGAGATGTCACAGTTTTCCGCAGCATTTATGAATTGGTTCTGGAAGTTTGATGTTATTGATATCTTCACAAGCAAAGCACATGAAAACTTTAAAGCATATGATTCTTGGCTTAGTTTAAGCCACTCCAAGTTCTGCTCTGAAAAGTGATAAAGCCAAAGAACTGGTACTAAGTGAATGGAAGAACTGCTGACCCTCTAAGAGCATAACAAGGGCTTCCGAGTTATTTCAGAAAAAAGTAAAACTGATTTTTGCATCTTTTCTGAGGAAGCATTACCAACACTCTAAACTGTGTATCATGCTTAAACCAGACTTTCCCTTGAAGTTTTATAGACTTAGTCTGAGGTTTTTTGGGGTTTTTTAAAAATTTTTACCCCTATCAGTAGTTGTTTTTTTGTAAGTTAGCTATGATTTTTCTGAGTTGTTTTCCAAGTGCTTGTTGCTAGCTACTAAATTCTGTCTTTCCTATCATCACATGCCTTCAAAGTAATTTCTTGCCAATTGATGTGACTTCTATATTCAGTGAAAGATTTTTCTTGCCCCTCTTTTGCCTTCTCCAGAATCTATTTAAGAGGAAGGATTTGACTCAAGGGCACACAGAGGATTGTTAAGAGTGGTGGGTGTTGCTTGATACCATATAACATGGTACAGAAGATACCTCTCTATTACTGTTTCTTGTTAATGGAACATCTTTTTAGCTGGGGAGAACGAATGAAGATAGCAAAGAAACCTGTGTATGTCTCTCTCTACATAGACTTTCTTTGTCAGTCTTTCTTCTGAGTGCCTAACCATGACTGCTGTGTCTAGCCATCAAAATGAAACCTTTTGTGAATGGGTTGTACTCTGTCGTCTGGCTTTTGAACAGAATTGCTTGCATGAAAAAACAATGACAGAGTTAAACTGGAAACTCTCTGAGATGTAAATATTGCATCTTCTTAAGTGCTGCAGTATTCTGCATGCATGCAATTCTTCAAATTATTTTTACAAGTGAATTTAGTAAGATATGAATGCTTCCATTATTTTCTCTCTCAGCCTTTTTACATCAAAGCATCATTTTAATTATGTACTTGAATGATGTTCTACATTAGGGAGAGGAATTTTATTGTAAGCATCATCAGCCCATTGATAACTTTTCTGTTTTACTCCCTCTCTTAGTAAATAACCTTCCACTAGCTCATTGTTTGGGTCTCAGTAATCCTGTTTGAAATTCTGGATTGTGAAATTGTACTTCTTCAAGTTAAAAACGGGGAAAAAAGAAAATGCTGTTACAGAGTCTGTGGTTGAACATACTGTTAAAGATGCTCTCTGAAGCAATATAAAAATAGTTTCAGCTGGACACGAGGTAAAATAGTAATATCTTAGGGCTCTTCTCAGTTACTTCTTTAATAAACACATTTTAGGAGGAGTAGATGTACAATCTTGTGATCTGCAGAATGTTTGGTTTAAGATTTTAATTATGGTAACTCTGTTGCCAAAAATCTGTGTTTGAACTATGTCGGTGACTAATGGGAGGTAGTTATCTGTATTTTTAATTTAAACCTATTGTTCCCTGTCAGATCTGTCTTAGAATAGGAAGAAAAAGTTTGTTTCATGAAGATTGTTGACAGTGGCTTTTGGGTTGTTTTAGTCCACATTTACTTGATATGTTTCTTTTATAGATATGTCAGGGATTTGTCTTTTTTTAAAGACATGGATAACTTATTACTTGTGAAGCCTAATTCACATTTTTGTGCTTATGTACATGTATGAATCTATTTATATCACTAGCATGCATGGGACATATCTCAAAGTGCTAGTACTTGTTTTTCAGAGGAGTATGTTTTTTGATGAAATTAATATAAAATATGTGGCTTAGTGTCATGAACAGCTTTGAGGAGCAGAACCATTATACTTTTTTGTTGTTCCAGTCTGTTACAGTACACAAATAGTTGTATGTGCATATTTCCAGGGGCAAAAAGCATGGTCAGCATTAAAAAATGAAACAATTAAATTCCTCTGTTCCATGCTGTCTAGCTATTTTGCTTCCTGCTTATTCCCAGTTGTGCATCTCCTTGCCTTAACATCCCCAAGTAGTGGATTCACACTTAAAGTAATGCTCTGTATTTTGAGCATGCTTTTTAATTTTGCAGCACTTATGATAATGTGTAGTGTTTCTTGTTTCCCCTCTGAACTGAAGGCCCTTTTAACAATCTGCTCAGACAGTTGTGTCTCCTTTTGTCTGAAAATGCCTGTGGACATCTTCTGTGCAGATAATGCCTTCAATGGTTTTGATTAGGCTACCTTCTCCCATCAATAAGCTCTAGAGCAGTAAAGCAAGTAGGAGGTTATGTAGGTTATGTAAGTTACCCACTTCAGTAGTTACAATTTTTTTTTCCCTGTCAAAAAGATGTATGAGACCATGCTAATTGCAAAGAATTTTTGAGGCTTTGTAAGGATATTCAGTTCCATTATTTATTATTGATTCAAATGTGGCTGCTGAATTTTTAATACATTGAAAATGGACCTGCTTAAAAGTACTCGTGAGGTGCTACTTGTGTATATTCCTCTCTTAAATCTCTAAGCAGTGCCCATCCATTCCACAGGAAACTTGACCCCAATTCTGCTTTTACATGTTGCTCTCTGTGGCACAAGAGATGGAGATGTCGCAGCATTTTTGGATAGAACTTTTTCTTTTTAAATACAGAGTTCTTAGTGTTTTACCTAGGAAAATTCAGTAGGATGGGCTGTTTGACCTGATAGATCTTAGGTTTAGTGCTGTCTCTGGCTTTGCATCTTCAGTTTGCTACATACTATATGTGCAAAAAAATTGAAGCAGTTTTGAGGACATGGTTAGACAAAATTGCATAGATGTCTTCTGCTTGAATAACCAATTATTATATTGATGTCTTTAAACTATCCTCATTTCTTCAGTTTATATCAATTCACAGTTTTAATGCTTCCATGTATTTTTTAAATCTGAAATCTTCTTCGTAGCTATAACAGCTACTGCATATTCCTTGCTTTTAGTTCTAGCAGTTCACTATATTATATATATTCACAGAATTTTTCTTACTTGCCTTGGGAAAGTTTCCTGTCCCTCTTTGAACATTTGTTTCCACCTAACAGTCTGGTTTTGCTGTGTTTATTCTGTGGTCTGTGGCTAAGGCATGTTATGTTAGCTGAGTGCTGGAAGGAGCTCTGCTGATGTTTGCCATGTGCTCGTTTACTCGTGCGTGATTTTTTCGTCTGCTTATTTTTACGCACATTCAGTCTTGCCATCTCATTGTGTTATTTTTCCAAACCTGGATCTGTCTGCTTATTGGAAGCTTTGCACTGGAGTCATGCTAACATGGAACATTTATCTTGGTTGATCTTGTGGCAAGCAAACTCTGCAGTCAGCTTTGTTTTTCTAAATGATGGCCTTTCATTTATTTATTTTTAAAGGAAGACTTTTTTTATCTGCATACCATATATGTCCAGTTAGAGCTTCCCCACGGTAACATTCAAGTGGTTCTTGCTTCGATGATGCTGAATGGTTTCATATAAACCATGAAGCCATCCTTTATCTGATCAAAAGATTGTTAAACAAATACAGAAGATTTCTACTTACGTCTTTTTAGCTTGAATTGGTTTGGTGTTGCAGCTTTAGCTGTGCAGCTTTACTGGTTCTAACTAGGGATGAGTTCATGAGGTATTTGTACATCACTCTTTTGAACATGGTTGCTCCATCTGCAGAAGCAGAAATGTAGCCTGCAGTGTCACTACTGCCATGTGCTGGGAGCAGTGCTGTGGAAAAAGGCCTAATGGAAGCTCAGATTCTTCTGCCACTGCATTTTTCACATCTCCTGTGAATTCCTATTCTGAGGTGCTTTCTAGTATCAACATGCTATGGGTATCTGTTAGTACATGTCTATTAAGCGTGTTCTATTAGTTGGTTAGGGCATGAGCCATGCTGAAGCAAATGTTGTCTTCTCTTGTTCAAGCAGAATATCATTAAAATAGTGTCGAAATTTAAACTGTTGGGTCTTTTTCTTTTTAGTGTGATTAAGATCCCTTTTTCCCATAAGGGCCTGATCAGTTTAGCTGACAAAGTGTTAGTGAGCACACACAGAGACAGTTACTTAACTTGTGTAAACTACACTCTCACCATTTTTCATGAAAATATTTTGCCCTTATTTGAGAGTTCATTGTGTGTGTGTGTCATTCTTCTGCCTCTTCAGCTTCACTGTGGCATCAGAAATACAACAAATAAACTGATATTTGAGTGTAACCAATTACTGCAGAATGCTAATTATAACTCTTTTTCATTTGTTTCTGCAGAATGACAGGAAGGGAGTTCTTCTCTCGGTTTCCAAGCCTTTATCCTTTCCTTCTCAAGCAGTTAGAGGTTGTAACCAACACTTTGAACAGGTAAGATGATGTCTGCAAAAACTTTGAAATACAAAGTGAAGTGAAAAGGTTAAACTGAGTCATGTCATGTACATAGCCTAGTGCCATTGTATACATCAGTGCTTCTTGAAATGATACAGTTCTAATGTTTTTGCTGAGGCTTTTTTCTTTTAACTTTGGCACATTGCATTTAGTCTCTGAAGACTGAACTACTGTCGACTAATTAAGAGTTGCTGTGTTCTTAGGATCAGATGTTAAGGAACTTATATTTTCCAGGGAAACAGAACCCGGGTGTTCGAGTGTCTCACATTTAACAACGAGGCTTCCCAGCATGTTTAAGTGATACAGGGTCATAGGCCTCAAGTAACACCACATGAACACTTCCCAGCCTGTGGCACACTGACTCTAGGGAAGGGCCTTGATCTTGTTTTAAAGACTCCACAAATGGTGGCTGAGAGCTACAATTTGATCAATGCAGATGATACCATTTGGGATGACGCTGTTACCTCCAGGTTCATGAACTTTCAAAGTAAACCAGTGCTGGCTTTGTTTTTTCTTAAAATGCTATGATATAAACTGTAGAAACTGAGCAGCTGATTTATGGGCGAGGTTCAGCTGACTGTTTAATGGGCCTGAGTTGGACAGTTGGAAGCAGGAGTTTCACCAGTCATTTCATGGGGGTTTTTTTTTGCAGTCTCTGTTCTAAGAAAAGAGGTTGTGTATATTCTGCACAGTAACCCACTCTACCTGACGTTATAAAAGGCGACAGTGTCATCACTAGCAAATTTTGGAAAGTTTTTCAGTTGAAAAAGATTGAAAACTGCCCTCTGAAATGTTGGTCTTGAATGCTTTTTCAATGTGGATTAAGATTAGTATCTTATTATTAGTAGTTAAATAAATCAAAAAGTATTGATTTTAACTTGGTTTTCTGATTGTTTTTACTATACGAATAGTAAACTCTTGGTGTCAAAGACAAGAACTATTCTTTAGTAAAACATGTAGTTTACTAAACACACATTGCCTTTCAAACTGATAGAACTTTTTTTTAAAACCACTTTTTTGCAACTCAGCTCTCAGTTTCCTGGTTCATAGAGAAACATTATCTGTGCATGTTTTTAATACTGTTTAAAAATGAAGGCAGCTCACCGCATTTGGGAATAAAGGAGGCTTGCAATAATGTGAGAAAGTGAAGGCAATACAGCCAGGAGTGTCTTCGTTAGAGGGGTCCCCTGCAGAAGGACTGGCTGCCATGTTTTATCCCAGCAGGGTTTGCACTCCTGTGTAATGATCAGCCTAGGATAACTCCTTGAACCGGAGGTACAGAAGGCTGTTTTTTGGGGAAGAGGCTCAAGACTAGCATAAAGGAGGATGCTTTTTTTCACCAAATGCTTCTTACAAATTTTTATTTAGTGAAGCTGAGGATTTGAAAATCCATCCAAGCCTGTTTCTTTTGCTTTTAATCCTGGGAAGACTGTATCCATCTCCAATGGATGGCTCTCACTCAGCGCTCAGCACGGCACCGTTTGTCCCCTTTATTATAAGGTATGGTGAGTTCATAGTTGTTTCTTATGTGATGGGAGTTTTTTCTTGAGTCTTTGGAATTTTTTTAGATAAAATGCCTTTTTAAGCTTCTCTTCTGTTTTAATCCTTAAAGGAAAAATTGGTATTCATTGGTGGGACTTTCTTATATTATTAATACTTGTTTTAGAGAATTAAAAAGAATATTGACTTATGTTAATCCTTGTGTGACTTGTTTGTAAATTTTCATCTGCAAGTGCTGTATGGAATCACTGCTGCTTCTGAGAGGGGTAGATTAAAACTGATGAGCTTGACAGATTTTAGCAATGCAAGATTTGCTATACAAGCTTCTGATGGGTTTCTTCAGTCCTAGAGAATGATTGTTTGCAACTCATAAATGTAATAATGTCTGACATACAGATTTGTAGAAGTGTGTATGTATCTGTTTCCATATCCATCCATGAATACAGGTAGCTAGATAAAGATATAGATCTGTCCTTTATCTAACGTGTTTCTAAGATGACTTTTCAAGTATTTATAGAGTGTAACTTTGATTTATATGGTGGTTGCAAGAAGATATTCAGCAGATACTTTGCTACTCTGTATGCCTCCTTTTGGGGATTAGGAGCTCATAAGGGAGCCAGGGTTGTGGTGGGTAGGGGGAAATGAGCATCACCAGTATTTCAGAGGAGTTCTTGCTATATGTGTGAAAGCTTCAGTGCAGTAGGGTGAGAAACTTCTGTGCTTGCTCATCTAATAGTGAAACAAGACAAAGTTGTTATTCTAAGATCTTTGAATTCTTTTTTAACTACTGTTTATGTTAGAAAATAGCATCTCTGTCTGCTTCTTTTTCCCAGCAGATGTGATGTATTTCTTGCCTTTTATGATGTTCTATGAATTTTCAAGAATAAATACCAATAACCATTTTTTCTGAAAGGAAAAAACCTGTAATAGGAGTTTTTAAATACACTGTATTTAACAAATATATTTGGCTTTCTGCCATGTCTGAATCTTAAATGCTTTTTGGGGAAATGTTTAGAACTATTTGTTACATCAGTAATTGTCTCTGTTTTGATGCCTTTATTAATGCACTGGAGAATGCTTTTTTTAATGTAATGTTTCGGCATCATTTTGGTTATTGCTAATAGATTAACTTTTGATAAGCTTTTGGTTATGACTTTTTAGTTTTGTCTTGGCTTCTGTTATGACCACTACTTTTTGCAAGGTACATACACCAGCAAAATAACTTTTCAAACTTAGCTAGCTTTTTATCTTGAGGTTATTTAAATTCATTCAGGAGATGTGCAGGGAGAACCCAAATAAAATCTTAAAGCTAAGAACCTGGAATATTGAAGACGCTTGTAGTGTTAGACCATTTCCTTTAAATGTGTTCCTGAAGAGGAATGATGCAGCAGATAAAGATGATGTTTTCTACATTTCCTTTCCATTGATTTTGGTAGTAAATGCTGTGGATGCAGGTGTAAAACTAGCAGAAATTTATTAGGTATTTGTGGTAAAAAGTTGTAGGTGGGTGTACAGACATGCATTTTTTTGTCTCATTACATAGTATTGAAGTTTTTTTGGTTGCCAGGGGACAATACCAAGGATTATGCAGAGGTAAGTGTATTTATGATGTAAGTCAGTGTGTTGAAATACTGGCTATATTTCTGTATACAGTTCTTACACCCTTGTTGTTTGAATGTTTTCTGTTCATTCTGACTGCATTTGTTGGAATATGCAGGGATGATTTATCTTGGTAAAAAAATACATTGCTATTTTCTCTTCTATTTCTCCTTCTATTTTTCATTATGCAATAGCAAATGAACAAAAATAAAATTGTTTCCTATTCATTTGGTTATTCTTCAGAAGGTGGTAATGTAGGTCGTTGTGAAGTAACCAATTAGAGAGCATCAAAGAGAAGGTCTGGTGCCAAAGGCCCTGTGTACCAAGTCATTAAATCGTGTATATAAACTGTTTCTTTGAATTGCTCAGTGCACTGTTGTGTTCTATAGCATCTGCACATACATACTAATTACATGGTAGTCCAATGCAATTATAAGATGTAATTGCCATGCCATACCATGCCTTACCATGAGATTTTTGTCAAGGATGGTGTACCAGTGTCAGGGAAGGATACAGCCACATGGTGGGAGAGAAAAGGTGAATGTGACCCATAACTGGTCCTAACACCCCTTCCAGGGCTGAGCCTGCAAGGAAGTGGCATTCACTTGTTGCACTGAGAAGATGAACAGAATATTGTGTTTGCAAGGAAATAAGCAGTTCAGTGAACAAAACTGGGTTGAGCAGAAAGAATTCAAGTTGGGCTTGTGAAGAGTTTTACTAAAGCTCGAGTGGAATTTTCCATCTAGTGGGAGTTTAGCTGTGGTTGCTCTGACCATGCCGAGATGAATTGCACAGTATGAGCAGGATTAAATGCTGCAAGGACAAATCTCAATCTCTGCACGTAGTTGTTACTCCCTGTTGAACCAGGGCACTTGATTACCTATCTGCAGTTCTGTTAAGCTATTTTTCCCCCTGCAGATGTTTTATTTGGAAGGGAACACTTTGATTCACAGCTTATTACCTCACTTTTTATTTTTTTTTAAAAGAGCTAGATAGGTCTGTTTTAATGGTTACTTTCTAAGATGAAAGAATGTACAGCATGTTTTTGATTAACAAGGGAGGTAATCGGGAGGTAACGTTTTAAGTATGAAACAAAAACATAACCTCCCTTTTGCCTCCCTCTCCCTTTTTCAAAGACCTGTAATCTCTTCAGAATGATCTAGAATTGAGTTACCTTATGTCCTCTTGTACCATGGCATTGACAGTGTTTGTTTAGTGTTAAATGTTCTGGGCTGAATGCTCTGAAGGAGTAAATGGATATTGCTTTATTGACTTGTATACTTTTTCACTAATGGAAGTCTAGCTCTATTTAAGAGTGTGATTTCTTAATATTTTAGAAAGTTTTTTTTAAATTAGTTTAAATGTCAAACAATATAAGATTTTAAAACCTTGTTGGATGTATGTGCTTTGGCTTCCCCTTGACAAAACTTTAATTCTTCGTGAAATTTCCTCTTCATAACTTTAGCACATAGACAGATTTCAAAGCAGTGCTGCTTCTAGGTGTATTATGTTGCAAGAATTGTGAACATCTTTCCATAAAATTAAGAGTTATGAAATAGACACTTTTCTTGGACAGAATTTTGTAATCTGTTATACATCTTTGTGCAAAAAGGAGGAGCTGAATTCCCAAGCGCCCTGATGCTGTTTCCCATCAGGGACCAGGGTGGGTGGCTGTGGGAAGGAAGGACATTACAGCTGCCCTCTCCCCTTCTACCCTTCTCCATCCACCACTCAGGACTGATAGGGTTGTGGTTTTGCACTTGAGAGCTTGTTGATGTACAAGCATAATCACTGTGACTGTTAGTTGATGAGAGACACTAAGATGCAAGGAAAAGAAAATCGTGTGAGGTGAGGAAAAATATTTTGTGGGTTGGGGCATTGTCATTTTTTAATTAAAAAATTAAGGAAACATGTAGTCGTTCCTAACAGAGTGTTTAGGGAAGGAGAGAGAAAATTATTATCAATTATGAGTTTTGGAAATACATTGATCAGGGTTTATTTTAGCTTCCAGCAAGCAGAGCAGCTGACCATGAATTCTGAGTCTCTCTGTGAGTTTCAGTTGTGTCTTACTATTTCATAAATGTGAGAGATCACTTCTTAAAAAAAAGGACTTAAATGTAGTAGTATGAATATTGCAGAAGATAGTGTGGATTTAAATTTTCACCAGTCAGTAATGTTACTTGCATGTAAGTTGCTCATTTGAGAAAGTTATTCTTTGTTGACTTGTGCCTATAACTTTGATTGTTTCATTATATAAAATTATATCCAGTCTGTCAGGTCACTGGTTCTGTTCCACTGTAGGCCTGTGACAAAGGCTGTATGGGCTTCTTGGGAATGGGTGTAGGGTGAGATGGAATAATAAAGAAACAAAATTCAAATTTAAAATCAAAAGTTTCTATACGACTTTGTGATAAGTTTTAAATTTTATATTTAATAAACAGCACAAAACCCAGGCAATTGATGAAGTTCTAGTAACAAGAAATCCTTGATGTGTTTGAGGAGAGCTTGGTGGAAATAATTATTGAGTGTGCATTTTATAAGCTGAAATTGCTGTTTACATAAATTTAAATGCAGATTCGCTGGTGTTTTTGTTTCACACATGTACACTTATATATGTGGTTTTAGTGTATCATCCTGTATCTGACTTGAAAGCAGCCATCTGATTTTCTGTAGACTGAGCACAAGAATCTCTTGGTAAGTGGCCAAACTAGGTAGCTGACTATGTAACTAAGTGTACTTCCTGTGCTTTTCTCCTCTTTTCCCTGTGTTTTAGTGTGACATGGCTGCAGTAGGAGAATTAATATTATTAAAATTTCCCTGGTTTCAACTGTCATTTATGACTGGGCATCTTACCAGGGGTCTGATAAGGAAAGAGCTGTTGTGGGAATATCTTTTCATTTTAGATTAAAAGAATTACATGTTTTTACATTACATGTGTTGTATTAAAATAGCTGTTTCTGATTACAGTTGTTTACGAAAGCATCTCCCTGGGTTCCATTATCAATTGCACATCTTCTCAGTCTTTGGTCTCTGTTTTTTTAATTTCTTTCGGGGTTTTTTTGGTTCCTAATGTTTGTTTAGTATAACTGCTTAGCATTATAACTTTCTGCAAATACTGCATTATTTGGAGTCCCTGTGAGACTGGGAGCAGGCTCTGACTCACTGGAATGTCCTGTCCTTCTTTAGGAAGCTCATGGGGCTGACCAGTCATTGCGGGATGACAGATATGCTTTTTTATTATGGGCAAGGTTCCCAAAACATGGGCTGGCCGAGACATTTGGAGAAAAGAAGCAATGTGCACCCCCTAAAGCATGCATTGTTTTAGATTCTTATTATATTAAATCTCTTGCTTGACATCTAAAGTGGAAATTTTGCATAGCTGGGGGAGAAGGAGGGGATGTGTCCATTTCCCCACTGAGCTTATCACTAATGAGTTGGGACTGTCTTGGAAGTCTCCCATTTCTGCTTAATCTGTTCTCTGTGCAATCCTGATTGCAGAGTGATTAATAGTGACCTGTAAAAATATTTATGAGTCACTGTAAATATTTATTAATAAGAAGGCTTTCAGTCTTTTTCTTCCTTTTAGCCATTTTAAATAACAATTTGTAAACAGGCAGCAATTTTTTCCAATTTGATTAAGTTCAAATTGTAGTGCTAGAGAAGAATGCAAAGGGCTTGATTGGCAATAGGCTGCTCAAGACCCTTTGATCTACTAAAACTCTTCATTCATCTTGTACATTCTTTACTGTATTCCTGTCTTTCCTCTGAAACTGTAGACAGATGTGTCATATCCAAGTGGTGCTGATGGGAAATAACACAGCCCTCAGGTATTTGTTATTAATTTCTTATTCCAGTTTTCACTGTGTTCATCAGTCATTGGCAGATTATTGTCTGAAGCAGTTTAGGAAATACACATAAACTGCAGGGAGCTGTCAGATTTATGTGAAATAAAGGGTGACATCTAGCAGAGAGGCATTTGTGAGCACTGAGAGTAACTCTCTTCTTCCAGTGGTGCAGACTCCTGAAGAGGACCAGTAGCTGGGATCCTGGGTTAAAATTTGATGTATGTTGAATTTGATGTATGCTAACTTGAAACATGATCCAGTAAAAAATATGACAGGGTGCTGAACTGTCAATATATGATTGGTGAAGTAATTTTTTTATTCATTTATGCACTTAAAATTAACAGTAACAGAGATAAGTATCCAAAAAATAACATTTAGCTTATTCTGGAAAAGTATTTACAGAAAGGAACACGAAAATGGAGAGAAATTATACATTACCTATCCAGAGGATGATATGGGAAAGCAAGTATAATGGCATTTTAAAAAGCCAATATTCTTTAGAAAGAACAGTCTGAATTTGAGAAGAGTCAATACTGGAAAGTCTTTTTAGCAATGGTCTAAATACTTGTGTGATGGTTGAAAGGGAAGTATCTTTGAAAACCCATGTCCTTTGGATATTTTCATGGGTCTGATGATATGCTTTTTTAATTGTTCATATTGCAGTTTTGCTTACAATCATCTGATGCTATGAAAATCATCACAAGGTGCTGAGACTTAATTTCTCCATTCAACTTCCCTTTCACAGAGTTCAAAATAACGATAGAGTTGCTAAGACAGAAAGTAGTCTTTGTTTTGTTTTTTTCCCCCAACAGTTTGGATAGTAAGTGGTATGTTTTTCTTTCTGCTATTCTCAGTTGTGAAACATCATGGTGGCTATTGACAAATTAACAAAGCAGAAATATGGTTGTGAATGAAATTGTCTTTTACATGATCTTGAATTAAGAGCAGTTGTTTTTTTTCTCTTGAGTGCTGTGAACCAAAATGGAGGCTTTACCCTCACGTAAATTAAGTGATAGTTAAATAAACCTATTTATTTAATAAACTTTATTTATTGAATAAACTTTAGGCAAACTCTTTGAGATTTTTTGATGGGAATTCAAGAACAGATGCCATTTAAATTCTGTCAACATGTTCTATAGGAAATCTCCATTTGACAAGAACATATTTCTGTTTCTCTGAAGTTTATACCCTGTATTAGTAATAGTTTTCATAGACTCAGATATTAGAGATCCTAGGTGTTTTGGCTTGCTGAACCACAACAATTCAAGTTTCTGATGTTGATTCAGCTTGGTATCAGTTGGCCACTTGTTTACATTAACCTAGACCTTGGTGACAAGAAGAGAGAAATGTCTATAATTTTTCCTTAGAAAGCCCTTGGAAACATATGGAGAAACAGCTCCTGGCAGAACTTGTGGACAGCTTTCACAAATAAAAGCCTGTGTACTTTGCCTACATACTTTCTGCAGTATTTATGGCTACTCTGCTTCATTAAGTGCTTGTGCGGAAAATACTGCCCTTACAAAAACATAAGGTTTTCTCTTAATTGCCCAAGTTGGAAGAATAAAATACTTAACACAGTGTATAAAGGGACTAAAAGTTTGGGCAACCATTAACTTCACTTTAAAGGAAATAGATAAGAAATTAGAGGTGTAGTACTGCATAAATAACGTGAAATTAAATTTGGCTTGTTTCTGTCCATGGTTTTGTTCAAACATTTTCTGAGCTACATTTATGTCTTGATTGTAGATCTAAAACCTCCAGCAAACTATTGATAGTTCTGTAATATTTTCCTACTCTTCAGGTAAACATTGAGAAACTATATCAAGTCTCAAGCTTTTCTGGATTTTTTTTTTTAAATCTTAGATTAGAGAACAAAAATTATCTTCAGACCAATTACAATACAGGCTTCCACAGAGAAATAAGTTTTTAAAATTAAATGCTTTGTATACTTTAATTGCTAAAAAACATGAAAAAAACAAAATGGAAAGTGGTTTTGTTTGCTAAAAAGAAAAGCACAGACCAAGGAAGTCAATAAATGAACAGAAGAAGCTATAGGTATATGTGTAGCAAATTGTCATTGATATTGCAGGAAACCTTACTCTCCCAGTAACAAATAGGTACTGTCCTACTTATTCATCTACAGTCTAAAAAGTCCAAGTTACTTAATTGTGTGGAAGCATGAGTGTTATTTTTAATTCTATTTTTGGGCCTCACTTAGCTTGAAAACCTGTCACATTGCATTTGAAGTTGCTGAAGGTATTCCTTTAGGAGATAATTTGAAGGGGGAAAAATGAACTAGTGTATAATCATGAGGAATGCATTCAATGCTCTTGAATCTTGATAGCCAAACTCATTGTAATACAAGCTGAATCTGTTGCTAAATACTATTCTCTCTGGTCTTTGACTATCATCCTTCTCCTGCTCCAATTTCTTGGCTTTAAATTTTGCTTTGGAACTGATGGCATAACTTGGATTATATAGCTGCGTCACAGAGGGAAGACAAAATGTCCTTCTCATACTATACTGTGTTTGTACAGGATCAGACAGAAGACTTACCACAATTTTTTCTTAGAGTGGACTTGTTAGGACTTTGTGGCACAACTAGCTCAAGGATTTAAAGAGTACCATCTATGTGATTTTTGTTTATTTATATTTTTCAGTCGCTTTAATCTTTTAAAGGCCCTGGTGGCTATTAAAATGCTTTAACTTGCAGGCAGAGGTGGCTGGTTTGAATTGCAAACTTTCCTGCCTCATGCTGCACTCTTGTCCCAAGCTCTTTGTGATGGTGGTAGGATACTTGGTTTGACTTAGAAGCTCAGAGACCCCTTCTGCAGAACATTCACTGTTTCATTAACAAGCAGTGACACTGTTAGTAATGCACAGATCATGTGACAACAGCTACTAAAACCTGGAAATAGACGTTCCTCTCCTTGTTAGTCCTTCTAACAACTGTAAGAATTATTTAATGTTATGAACATATTTTCAGCAAATTAATCCTACTCATTTTTTCTGTGACCTTTATCTTTAAAAGGTAATCCTTATTTTGCGTTGTTAATTTGAGTAATATGAAGTCTGTTGAGGGAGAGAAATAAGAAAGGGTAGAAAATAAGCACATAGGAAACACCTGCAGGTTTGTTTTTTCTTTTCTTCTTTTTTTTTTTTTTTCAAAAAAAGCTTAAGATATTATTATTTACAGCTAGTGTTCTGTTGTTTGTAGCCAGAGTAATAAATTAGATACTTTGATGTGTGCAGAGGAGTATGGAATCTTTGTGCCTTGCGAGAGTTGGTCATAAATCACATCAGTTGGGAGGGTGGTTCAGGATCTCAGTGTTGAAGCTGGAACGGAGCAGTGGAAATGCATTGAGTTGAGTCTACGGTTACAGGGAGCGAAACCTTCTCAGATTTATTGACTTTTTGTTCTTGATCGTGGACTGTTTCAAGTAAACATGTTTACATCCAATTCCTCATGCACCTAGATAAACAGTACTGAGTTCAAGGTGAAATACTATAGTTGTTAATAGCCCTCAGGACTGAATAGAAGTATATCACATGAGGATTTTGCAAGTTTCGTTCTGGTTGCTGCCTTGAAGCATAATAAAATTAGGTTGGCGTAAGTATGTTTTGACAACGTTAGGTAATTAATTAATAAATAATATTGACAACATTTTAGATAATTCCTAGATTTTAAAGTCTGCTTGTATCACAGCTGCATGTAAAGGTGGAGTCACCCCACCACCCCCAAGCACCTTTCACACCAAAGGAGATGGAACAGTTTTAAATGCAGCTTTGCACACACATCCATGTTGTCCAAATGAATGCGAGACTCCACTGCTTGTATTTCCTATGGAGAGGATGAGCCTGCAGCAGATTTGCATTGTGCTGTTGCCAGATGAAGCTCAGAGTCTGGATGGTGAAGTGCAATGTCTGGAGTCCTTCTCTGCCAGTGTCCCGACTAGGCAACTGCTGTCACACAAATGAAACTCATCTCAGGGATGGCAGTGTGCTAAACTGCTGCAGGAGGAGTAACCTGAATAGTTTCATAGCCTTAAAATGCTTCTTTTTCTTAAGCTGCTGTGTTTTGATGCAGATATAAACCAAGTCACTGTGGTTGCCAAAGTTGTGCAATAATACTTCTTGATGCAGTTTGTGAGATTGCTTCCCATAATGGTTGCTAAATTCATGATAAAATAAGTTTTTAACAATACAGTTAGTAGACTCAGTGTTAAAGTGTATGGTTTGGAGCTTGGTATAGCAAAGAGCAAAAAAATTGCTAAATTTGGTTAGAATGTTATTTTTCTGTTACTCAGTTGTTTTATTTACATTCAGTCTTTTTATCCTTTCTCAAAAATTGATCCTGTTTAGTTTTATTTACAGGTGAGAGGTTAAATGTAAGTGGGATCCAGTAAAAATCAAAACTCTCTGTTCTAGGGTGCTGCTAGAGGATGGAAAAACTAGTGTATGTTTTGAGATCCTCCTGACAAGCTTCTTGTATGATTCAGGAATGAAGCCAAGTGCCTTCAAAACATGAGCGATGTACACCTAAGTGCCTTCAGGGTATGCAGAAGTTCAGGGATAGGTCACTAGTGGGGACTTGGCATGACATCTGACATATGCCTATGAAAGAAGAAGTAATTTTGAAATGTTATCAGTGCTGTTTCTTGCTGAGGGGTAGAGATTGGAAACAAATGATTTTTTTCTGAGTGTTAGATTTAAAAATAAATAAATATTTTAAACAAATGAGAAAAAACAGTAGGAATCTTAACCCCTCTCAGGTTTGCAAAGCTATTTGTTGATGTGAAATACCTTCCATGTGTTCCCATATGTGTTCCTATAAAGCAGATACTTCATTGTTCCTAAACTTTCAGAATGCTTTTGTTCCTTAGTACAGACTTCACAGGCCTGCTGTTCTCCGGGTTCCCACTGTGGTCTGAGTCCCTGTGAGTGTGAGAAGCCTGAATGTGTAGGAGAGTGGCAGGCTAGTGGCTGGGTTGCCCTTTGGGCAGGTGGGAGCTGTGGGATTGCATTTCCCTCAGGCACAGAAGATTTCAGAGCCGGGTCCATGGCATCCTGGGGGAGTTCTCCATAACTGGACACCTGTATGGTTGCTCTGCAGGAGGACTTCAGGCAGCTGAGAAAATTTTGCCTGTAACATGAAACTATTTTCTTCTCTCTACATATAGAGCAGTCACTTCTATTTTCATAATAAATTTGATAAAATAATAGAGTGGAACAAAATTTGGCATGTAAAATACTGTATCTCCATATATGTAGGTGCATGTGTTTTGAGTCTTTGATGTTCTTACGAGACAAAAAAGTTAAAGATCGGTCATTTAAAAGTATGTAGTAATTCATTACATTGTGTTTGAGGAAAAAAAAACAAACCTCTTGAAGCATGTAGTGTTGGAAAGTACCCTTGCACAAGTTAGAGGAAACTGGAATTTTACCCATTTTCCACTCCTCCTGTGAAAACATGTCAGATTCCTTGGGATGTGTAAAAGGTCATAAACAAAATTAAGAAAATGTGGTTCAGCAGTGCTGAACAAATGGTTGCAGATAATCACTTCTTAGGTTTCAGTTTACCGTGAAGTACAATTAAAATGGTTTTTTTGTTTTTTTTTAAAGGAAGTACTTTTAGGAATAGCCAAATTGAATGTCTTCTTGCACCTTGTCAGTCAATGCAGGATTGAAGCTTTTCCCTATGGGAGAGCTTCTAATTGTGACTGTTCTGCTTTAGCATCCTGTTGTGAAGGTTGGTCAAAGTTGGTAAAAAGGAAATGTAAAGATGGTCTTTGTAAAAATCATAATGGAACAGACAACCTTATTTGCAAGGGTGAAAATTGCCTCAGAACCCTGTTGTTCCAGGGGTAGTTCCTCTCTCTGGTTCCTCTGAAGGAGATCTGTGTCTTTCAGGCATGCCATGGCATAATAGATCTATTTCAGTTAAGACTCTTTGGTTTCTTAGTGTTCAAAACCCTATTAATTTGGTTGCTGGTTCAAGATGGAACCTGTTCTCTGTATTTCTTTCATGTGAACTAAAGTAAACTACTACTTTGAGTGTTGATTTAAATTTGCTACAGATATTTGAAAATTTAGAATACCTTTTAATTTCTTTTAATTTTTAAACATGTAGTCATGACACTGCAGGGTTTTTTGTTTTTTTTTCGGCAGAGGTCAAAATAGTTTTGGGAAGGGATAATCCCATCTACATGGGATTGTGAGGTGAAAGTATATATGAAGCAATTGAGGAAAGGGAGGAGAGTATTGGAGTAGGGAAGGCCATCTCTCAAGTCATTGTAATCATCTGGGCGGGATCAGAGCATAACTTCAGGTGTACTGCATTTTCCATCACCTAAGACATTTGGCCTTTTATTGTCTAAACCCTGTAGTAGTTTTCTCAGTTTTCTGGGGGGCCGAATTGTGCCTGCATTATCAAAATTGACACATGGAAGAATTGCTGGCTTCGAAAGACTTTGCCTAACCTACTTAGCTGATTAAGGACTCTTACTCATGTCAATTCAGTGTACATGCTACTGAAGTGGTACATGACTAGTTAATGTGTTACTGTAAGCTCATTCTATGTGTATTTTCATAAATCTACAGCCAGTCGTCAAAACCTTAATAGCACTAAAAGATAAGAGATTCTTTTTGGCATTTACTTTATATAGAGTCTTGCATCTTAGCAGTTAATTTTAAATAAAAACTATTTTTCCTTTAAATACTGATTATAAATAATGAAAAGTTATTTTCCAATATGTCTTTTATTTCCTGCCTTTAAATGTGTTCTAAAAACCAGTGGGGCATTTGACCCAAAATTCGGTAGATACCATGTTGTGTTCTCATGGAAACATCTGATTAACAACATGGAGCTAAAGTTTAAGTCAAACTTATAATACATTTGAATGTGATTAGTAAGTAACATAAACATCCAGAAAGATGCTACAGGAGTATATATTTACCTGTTTAACAGCGTGATTGCATTATTTCCTTTTTTATTCTTTCTTTATGTAAACACCAGAACTTGTGAATGAAAACAAATCCTCTGGCATAGCTCTAGTATGACTTATCTTTCACTACTGAGCAGGCTGTATATTGGATTTGTGAGAAATATGTTCTAGTTTTCATTGCATTCTCCTTTGAGCTGTTTTAGGCAGCCCAGTGGATGGCTGGATGACAAATAGAGGTGTCTGTGTTTTTTCCAGGTGTGGGCACTCCCCCGTGTACCGCTGCCGGGAGATGTCAGGCCGGGCCCTCGTTCCCTTCGTTATGGCCAATGAACTTCCACACACAATGCTGGCCCTGCTGAGGGGGCTCCCAGATTCCACCACTCAGGGCATGAGACACAACACTGTTCATGGAACCCTACTGCAAGTAAGCTGGGGAGGCTTGTTTTGCACTGATTTGGGGTTTTTTTTTTTTACTTGTAGAGATTTTTAAAAAATTGCTTTGGTCATACTTGACAGCCACATAACATGCCGTGAGTTGTGCTTAACGTTCACACGTTGTCAAAACATACATGAAAGACTGCTTTTGGGTTGATTCTGTCAGATGATAAATGTGGAATGCACATTTCAGCTGTCATTTGAAGGCAGTAAGCTGTAAGTAGTAACATTTACATTTCACGTAATGTTTCATCTCCAGAGATTAGAGTGCTTTAAGAGCAAATATCCCTATCTGAATGTATTTACAGAGAGATCTGTGTGACTTGCCCAAAATGACTGAGCAAATCTGAGGCAAAGCTGAACTCCATGCACCAATAGCATTGTATATATATTCAAACTTGCTACTTACCCACATAATTATTTATTACTTCATTTGCTTTTCCTGCTACAGCAACAGCTTCCTCTCAGTTGTGGTAAGCTTTATACTGCTGTCTTCTGGAAACATTCTGGAGAACAGCTCACTTATCAGAAATTTCTTCATCCTCCATATATCATTCCCCTGGTTTATGGCAGTCAGTTCACTGTGTTTCATTTTTAGGCTATCGTGGTAATAAGTTACTGATTTTTATTGCCTGTTTTTCACAAGCAACCCTCCAACAAAGCCATATTGTACACGATCAGCTCTGTTGGTCTGTCTTAGTTGGCAAGATTTCTAGGTGCACATTCCCACTGTAAGCTGTGTGTGCTGGGGTGTGTATGGCTGTTTTGATTTGCTTTTTAATTGTATCTTTCCCAGCATATTATTTCCCTTCAAAATCAAGACTTTCAGGAAATCTAGGAAAGGAGTGAAGTCCCTCTAGGGCTGTTAATGTCAACTTTACCTGTAAAGGGTTTCAGGTATTTGAATATGGATTTGGATGATGGTTGGTTGCAGTGAAGGGTTTTGCAGGGTGTGAGATGGGCTCCTGCTCTGAAAAGCAGTTGATGCACCTGCTACATGCAAGTGATTGGACTGTGAGCTGCTGTGCCTGTGTGGGAAGGGGGAGATTGCCATCCTCAAATTAGCTGTGCAGCCCTGCTGTGTCACAGCTCCTGAAGTGTTAGGAAGAGAAAGTTGTTCCAACAGTGAGAATGAAATGCTTTCTCAATCCAAAATGATTATAACTCCACTCATGAGAGTGTGGGCTGGCAGTAGTGTATAGAGTTAATTGCCTTCTTTTCAGTTACCTGGAAAAAAATTATAGTAAAAATGATAATAATGGAGGGTGGATATCAAAGAGCCCAAAGATGATCTAGTTTTTAATTCAGTATTGTTTACATGATCTTATGCATAGCTGTAGGGAGCTTTCAACACCTGTGAGGTGGGAGATATTCCCTGAGCTTTAACCTGATTTTTCATCAGTTTTGAGCAGCTACTGGGAACTACTACTGCAGTTTGTACTGTGTAAGGAGAGACCAGTCCTGCCAGAGAATGATATTCTTCAAAAAAATGAGAGTGGTACCATAGCAGTTCAGTGGTTTGGTTTCTTCGGCTTTGCTGTTATCACTTATAAATTAAACATGTTCAAAATGTTTATTTAATGCTGGGTTCAATTTTGTGTGTGGCTGACATATATGGCAACTATCCGTTGCTAGTTTAAAATAAGAAAACATTCAGAAGAACTACTGTAGGGTGGTAAAGATGTTCAAAAAATGGAGGGAAGGCAGTGGTGTTTGTTGTAGCTCCAAATTACCAATGCCAGGTAGTTCAGCCTGCAGTTAGCTTGCACCTCTGGTAAGCAGTACAAAAAGGAAAGTATTGTGACTTTTTAGGGGTTCCTGGATGCCTGGTTTCAGTTTTATTCTTATCAGTGTTAATTGGGACTTGCAAATTTGCTGGTAAGGCTTACTGAAATGTAGAATATATCATTCTGGGGAGTTGGTTAAATCACTGTTTCTCAGAAGGCTTACTTGAAGAGGTGGTGATTTGGCAGTGTTCAAAACTGTTTGCATTGCTTTTCCATGACACAGTGGAGGATTTATCATCCTCCTTGATATAAAACCAAAACAAAAATCCCTACTAGAAAGAGCAAGTCTGTACATAACTCGATAAAATATACATTTTTCCAACAATACAAGGCAATATCTTACAAAAATGGAATTCAGTAATTTAATTTGTTCAGTCACATGAGAAGCTACTAAGTTCATTGTTCAAGTTTTTTATTTCAGTGTTCATATACTGTCAAGTGCTGAAAAGGAAGGCTGGAATTATTCAGAGTTAGGTGGCAGATGGAGTAAATTGTGGAGGTATATTTCAGTTATGTTCTAGAGTTATGTAGTCTCTTCATCTATTGCAAGCCAAATGTTAATTTATAGAAAGATCATTCAAAAACAGTTCAGCATGTAGTGCTTGTCCAGACATGGCTTGGTTTTCAAAATGCAGAGATTGCCAAGAAATATTTTTTTACAGTGGATATAGATGTTTTGCTTCACACCTCTGCATTATGTGAAAATGTCTTTTTCTCTGTAGTGTTTTGACTGTGGCTCAGTTTGCATAGGAACATGAATGTCCATGAGGATAAAATAATGTTATGCTTTACAGGTTTTAAGACTAATTCTTTTCAAGAATTATCTAAGAGGGGTGCTGCTGTTCTGTAACACTTGGGGAGTTTATGATACTCTTCTGCGTCATGAGCAAATGCACTGACTTGAATAAGGCAATTGAAAAATCTTTTCTATGATTAATGTTTTCTTTATCAGTACAGGTTTTGCTTTGCTTCATAATCCAAATTAGCATGGGTTAGGGGAAGGAAATTTCTAATTCACAAGAAAATGCATATTTTTTTACTAGCTTTTTTGAATAATGAAACATTTCTGATTTGTTTTGTTTAAAGATGTAGGCTTTTTAGCTGATCAGCTGAAAGGAAGAGCTCATCCAGAGCTTTATGTAGGGACTTTTGGAAAAGTATCAAAATTTGACTAGGAAAGCCTTTATGTTTGTGAATCTTTCTGACTTTTGGCTGTTGCCAAGGAACTTACAAATATTTAGGAAATTTGTGAGGTTTCCTTATCAGAGAATCAAATGTTCTTTTGACCTTCTGCCTTTTTGGGATTGGAACTTCTGCAGTATATATTCCATCTTCTCAGAAAAATTGAGAAATTCAGAATGAACTAGGCAAGGCTGCCTTTTACCTTCACATCCACATTCCTTGGTTGTGATTGAGTTCCAGCAGAGCTCCTCTCCTTGTTTCCTCTGCTGCTTTTATTGGGGAGTTGTCATCAGTGCAACAGACAGTGTCAACAGACTGTTTCCAGCTGTCTGTAGAAGCCCTTGTCCACTTGTTCTGCCTGGTTTGGCAGCTTGTGGCAGACACCCCCTGCAGTGTCACCCACACTTCAGTCCTTAGCTGTAAACTCCCAGCTGGCTCATCATCCATCCCCAGACAAAGCTCTGTGCATTCCAGCTGTTCTTCCACAGAGAGGTCAACCCTCATCTTCTCATCCTGCCTACCTGTCCTTCCTAAAGAACCTGTATCCCTCCATTGTATTACCCCAAACATGTCAGCTATTGTATCTTATCTCTGTGATCCCAGCAAGATCACAGACTGCATCTGCTCACAGACCTTTTAGTTCCTCTAATTCTTTAAGCCCTTCTTTTGAGTGCTTCAAAGTGAAGAAGAGTTACAGGGACCCTATAAAGATTTGTCCAAAAAACAAGGCAGCACCTTTAATTCATCTGGTTGTGGGTTATTTATGATGATTAAAAAACCCTCCCAAATGCATAAACTTTCAGATAGGTTTGCCAAGGAAAGCAGATGTTAGACTTCAGCTTTTGTTTTTATCTTGAGAGAATCAGTTAACATGATTGATGTTGGATTTTGAAGCCTGTGTGATGTTCATAGATGGAGAATCCAGTTGTTTTTAGTACAGTGGAATAGCAATAGTATGACTGGAGCTTTCAGTCACAGTTCTGCACTCATTAGTTTCCAGAAATCTTTTTCACATTTTTATACTGGAAAAATCTGTACTCCAGTGAGAGTGTATATACCCTTACATGCTGTTCATATCAAGAAGAATCCATTGGGCAGCTGCCATTAATCATGAGCAGATGTAATTACTGTTAAGGTTTATTTGTTTTTCAAATGAATGAATCTGCACATCAATTGACTCATTATCTTGTGTTTTATCAGTTTGATCTTCACATTCACTTTGGCAGGCCTACAGTTACATATTTTCAGAACACAAGGGATTGGTTCAATGAAAGTTATTAAAAGAGACATTGTGTTTTCATTAACTTGTCTGTGCCTTGTTCTGAAATGTTGAAGGTGCTGCCTTACTTTCTACATGGTGACAGTGTCTAGCTTGAGATTGGGATACAAACCAGTAAAAAAAAAAGCTTGCTTCTCTTATTTGGCCATTCTATTTGAAGAGCTTTTTGCATTCTCTTTGACATTTTTTGAGCATGAATTAGGAGGAAGGATGATTCAGTAACTTCTTCCTCATCACTTGCTGCTTGTATATGGAGGGGAACTACATGACTTTGTCTGTGTCCCTCCATTTGCTGCCTCCACCAGGAGATGAATTGCACAGTCCAAGATAAAGCTTTTGATAGAAGTTCATGCACATATCATTAATGAACAGTTTCTGTTTGGAATTTGCTTTGGTCATGATGAGTATTTACATTTTTGGTGGTACTTGTACAAGCAATCAAACAACTGCATAGAATAAAATTAAAAAAAAAAAATCCTCTGCTTGTTTGTCTTGTCATGTTCTTGCAGAAGGATCCTTCCTGTTGTGACTGGTTTTGGTCACTGCTGTAACTCAAAAGTCACAGAAATTCTGCTTGTTCTGCTGTGGTCCATAGGAACATTTCTCTCTATCCCCCATCTTTTCATCTGAGGCCTGGCTGGTAGCTTCTTTTCTTCTCACTGCCATCCTACCACTTATTCCTGTTACTTTGTCACTCCTACTGATTTATCCTGAGGATTGTTCCCTGAGCATATGCCAATGTTTTGCATTGCAAGAGAAAACCTGTATTCCTTCTGTCTGGGGATCTGTTCTCAAAGAGATACAAAATATAACTGCCAGATAAAATGGAGAATTTGTTATGCTTTGATGCATGGTTAAAACTTCATGGAGATAAAAATGGAAATTCACTTACTTAATGTTTTGAGTGTCAGCAGTCATTTGCTCTTCACAAATTGTTATGCTTAATATTCAAACTTGCTCCAAACTTAATTTTGATCCACAAAATTCTGTGATGTTAGAGCAGCCAGCTGGTTCAAAGTGTGTGTTTGTGTGTGTATGGGGCTGATTTTTTTTCCTTGTTTGTTTTTTTGTGATCACTAATTCAAACAGTTGTTAAGCATATGAATGCAAAGTCTCATGCAAGGAATGTTGTTTTGAGATTTTGAACTTTTTTTATTTAGTTTTTGAATCAAGCAACACTTGCATCTCAAATCTAAAGAACAGAATGAGTCACATTGACTCAGTTGCATGTGACAGAAATTAGACTTATAGGAAATATTTGGCTTCATAACTCTTAACATTATTTAACATTAATTCTAAAAATTAAACTTCCTACTGACTTTATTGGGTCAAGAGCTTGTCAGTTACTTTTCAAGGAACACCAGCATCTTACGGAACTAGACTCATCTCTCTGAAAATTATTTCAAATGAAAGAATCTAGAGCCCTTGTATTAAAAATATTAATATGATTAAAATACTTGCATGGTGGGTTTTTCTGTACAAGACTTTTCTCATAGTATCATGGAATTGTTTGGGTTGGAGGAGACCTTAAAGATCAGGTTCCAACCCCCCTGCCCTAGGCAGGGACATATTTTCCTACTTGAGGTTGCTCAGAGACCCGTCTAGCCTGGCCTTGAGTACTATGAGAGTCATGTACTATTCATTTTTTTTATTTCTGGACTTTACTGAATACATCATGGTTTGTGCAATGGAAGAACTTTAAATTATCTGTATCAACTCTTTGGATATGCTGATTCTTTAAATCTTAATGGAAAGCTGGAAGAAGTGATTTAAAGATGAAATAATTGATTTAAAGGATAGTTGGAGCTTTCTTTAGAGCAGCAAGAATATCAGGAGAAGAACTCAACCTTGTAACAGCCATACTGGGTCCTGTAAAGATTTATCTGAGTCGGAGTGCTCCATCCAGTAAGGAGCACAAACCTAGGAAAAAGAGTAAGGCAGACAAAGCAGCTGGAGAAACATCTGCATATGCTGTCTTAGCTTCCAGCACTTTTGAGCCAGAGATGTACGGATGTGGCTTTTTGGAAGATAAAAATTCAATACATGATTGTACTAATGAAAAGCAGCAATTCATGATGAAAACATTAATCTGTTAGGTAGTTTAATTATCTGGCAGAGTTGTATTAAGACAGGTTGTTGTTGATGAAAGTAGAGTCTGCCTAATGAATGCAGATGCCTCTTTCCTTCCTTTGAGAAGAGGAGGAAGATTTTTAGCTGAAATGGCTCCAAAGGAAGGTCAAGCTTTAGGTATTTCAGATTGTGATCACTCTTGTGTTTTATGAGTTTAATACTTGAATACTTACTCAGAGGACTAAGTACAGCTTAAATAATTTGAAAATTAAGCAGGGAAGAATGATACCAGAAGGAGAACTCACAGACAGTCAATAGATCTTCCTTCTATTGGACTGAATAGGTAATAAAACCCCCCTGACTGTGAGAATATGAGGAGACAAGTCAAATACATTTTGAAGGTCATTCTTGGATGCTGGTCCTTGTTGTTGGGTAAAAGAGAGAGGTGTACTATTTATTATTTTCACCTAAAAATCCTTAGTGTGAATTAGCTGCAGTGTTGTTAGTGACCATATTTTTTTCCTTGTTTTGAAGACAGAGGATCTCTACTTTCTGAGACAATGAGTGGGGAAGTAGTGCATTGTTTACTTGGCTTTATTCAGTAGCCTAGAAACATTGTCTGTGGTGAATTACATTTTATTTGTTTTGGCAGTAAAGTTTGAAGTGTAGCAATTCAATGTTGGCTCATAAAAACTTAATATAGTAAACAAACCTTACATTATCTACTGATCAAAGAAATAAACCTGCTAAAATTAAATGTTTTCCAGTGAAACTTCCTTTCAGCTGTTTCTTTTCTAACCTCAGTCTTCAGTGTTCAAGATAAGCCTTACTTTAAAGATTAGTACAAACAGAAAAGAAATACTGATGTCAAGTTGGAAACATTCACTTATATGGAGCTGGCAATAACAGAACAGTTGTCTCATTTCTTTGTTGAAATTTGTATTGACTGTTACATAAGGGTACACTGATATAGGGAGACAGTAAGCATTTGAGAATGCGATTTGTATCTATGAATGCAACAGAAATGCAGCTGAGTTCCAGGAATGGGAGGAGGCAGTCTCTGAAAGAGAGTCATTGATGAGATTTTGCCAGTGGTTTTCTTTCAGCTGTTTTTTTAATTAAAAAAAACAAACTGGAAAAAAGACACGTAATCTGACTGATCAACTGGGCAGCCCTGCTAGTTGTACATTGCTTTGAAGTTGCTTTAACTGTAATTAGTAATGCTCCCAAATACTGTCTCTGACTTCCTAAGACATGTCACCACTTTCCAAAAGAACATAGATGTACACAGCTCTTACAACTCTGTTAGGTCTTTCCAGTTTCTGCATCATTATTGAGTTCCTTCCTTCAGCAGCTAAGGATATGCAAAGATGCTGTTGTTGTAAACCTTGTGGGATCACATCTTTCTAGTAAAAAAAAAAAAAAAAGTACTGTGGTTTGGAACAAAAAATGAGCAACATTCATCAGTCAGTGAAAACAACTGCTGTTTTAATTGAGAGGTAACTATAATAATGATTACTCTGGGTTGTGCCAGAGTAAGGCATGTCAGTTGCCCCCTTTGTACAGGCAGAGAGATGCCTTGATGGATGCACTGCTTCCCTCTCTCCCATACCCTAGATTTTGATACTTGTTACTCTGGTTATGGTAAGCAGTTGCTTTGCAGATGTTTTGGCCTTACTGTTCTAGTGTACCTAATTCCACTCCTTTATGAATAAAAGCTCCTGCAACCCTGCTAGCAGAGGTCTTGGTGGGTGCCTGTGTGTGTGGCCATTTGAGGTACCCTGCCTGGTGTTCAGTTACAGCCATCCATACATCCACACAACCTGGCGCCTCTGGTTGTGTTTGTGGACAATTGTGCAGTGACTGAAAACACTGTCTCTGAATGTGGTTATATAAAACAACTTTGATTTGTGGTTAACAAAGAGAAATCCTCTTTATAGGCACAGTTTTCACAGTGGATGCATTATTTTGTCTTTAAATGATGGACATGTGAGGAACAAATAACTCAGCACAGTGTTTCACTTTTCATTACTGAAGTCTTCCTGAAGAGAGTTGAACTATTCTAGGCACTGCTTGAGTAATTTGATTTAGACCTCCCAGAACAACAACTGAACTGTTGTGAAGTCTGAATTTTTGAGTGTTCCATTCTGTGCATATTTCTTGCACCTGTTTTGTATTATGAATCTATAACTATCCCTCATGATTAGTCAGGAAAGCAATCCTATCACTCTGTCACTGGCAGAGGATGTTTTTACAGTTGGGAAGGGAAAAGTTGAAACTTGTAAAGCTTACCAAAGATATGATATTCTCTTAGGTGGTGCAGTGGATTAATTTAGTACTCCATGGAGTTCATTTTTCATCTCCAAAGACATGTTCTCCATCCAGCCCACATAGGATTTTTTTCTCTTTCCTTTTGATCTGAGAACCATGTCTTTAAAACTTTCAGAGCCAAGAGAAGGACACTCCTGAATACACTTTCTGGATGTACTTTTAAAATACCCATCCATGATAAGTTCTGACTGCTTGAGGGTGTATGAAAAATACTTACATACAGTGAGACCTTTTTACTATTCTCTGTGTTTTCAGAAGTTCGGGCTATAGTGAGTAATAGGGGAAAATGCTTTCTATGGTTTTTGGAAGCTCTCTCAGGCTGTTTACAAAAGAGAAGAATATCCTTCATGAAAGGAAGAGAATCTGGGGAAATGGACTTTCAAAAGAATGCTGTGAGGGAGAACCAAATGAAGAAGTACGAGTGTTTTTAAGTGGTAACTACTCAGTAAGGACTTACCAATGTTTATGACCAGGTTGCAAGAATCTTGAATAGTGATACAAAAAAATTGGAAGGAATAAAGGAAGAAAAACCTGATAATGTAAGGAAGCGAGACAAAAGAGACCAAAACAAGAATAAGATATATTTCCAATGTGTGAAAATAGGTACCAAGAGTGTTAATGCATCCAATCACATAGCGTGCTTTCTGTCTTAACCAATTTAATGCATGTTAATTGCTTTTGATTTTTTAAATGTTTGTATGTCACAGGCATTTCTTGCAGTAGTGTTTCTTACTACCTTTTATTTTCTTGCCTTTATATATTTAAGTATTTTAAAATACCACCATTTTTGAAGTAGTTATTGTTGTGCTAAAATTTTCAGGGAATATTTTTTCACATGGCTGTTTGACTTAAAGTGTATTTTCTTTAACTAAAGCTCTAAATGACTGAATCTGAATTTGAACATACTCTGTAAATGTGTTCCTCTGGTTTTATTCCTCCAATGCTGTTTGTGCATAGGCCGGAAAAGAATGATAAACGGATACCCAGGTGTAGGAAGGGTTGTGCAGAAATTTGACAGACATAAAGAAAATACATGGGACAGAAAGCTTATGTGGGTGTGTGATTAACAAGGAGAAGCTGTGTTATGGTTGTACCTAGTGGTGGAGAGTTTATTTGGAGGAGCAGGAGTGGTGCCTGGCTGTAATGGTCTGTCTGCATGCTTTGCTTTTAAGTCAAGGGCAATGCGGAGAGCAAAGCTCTACTGAGGCACAGTCTGTGCACAGCACTGTCTAGTACAGCATGCTTCCAGTTCTGGGGCATTTCTGCTAAAATCCTCAACTAAAAGCCAGTGACACTAAACTGGAAGGAGCTGTCAACTCCCTTGGGGGCAGAGAGGCCTTGCAGAGGGACCTCAACAAATTAGAGAGATGGGCAACCACCAACTCTATGAAGTTTAACGATGACAAGTGCCCAATTCTGCACTTAGGATGAGGCAGCCCTGTGTAGACTGGGAAATGAGAAGTTGGAGAACAGCTCCATGGAAAGGGTGCTTGGAGTCCTGGTCGATGGCAAGTGGAACATGAGCCAGCAGTGCCCTGGCAGTCAGGAGGGCCAACCCTGTCCTGTGGGGCATCAGGCACAGCACGGTCAGCCAGGGGAGGGGATTGTCCCGCTCTGCTCTGCACTGGGGCAGCCTCAGCTTGAATATTGTGTGCTGTTCTCAGTGACACAGTATAAGAAAGACGTGTAACTATTAGGGAGTGCCCAGAGGAGGCCCATGAGGTTCAGGAAGGGCCTTGAGGGGAAGTCCTATGAGGAACAGCTGAGGTTGCTTGGTCTGTTCAGCCTGGGGAAGAGGAGACTGAGGGGAGACCTCATTGCAGTGTGCAGCTTTCTTGTGAGGGGAAAAGGAGGAGCAGGTACTGGCTTCTTTACTCTTGTGACCAGGAATCAAGGAAACAGCATGAGGCTGAGTTGGGAGAGGTTTTGATTGGATATCCAGAAAACAGCAGAGAGTCTGGCCAGGCACTGGAGAGAATGGTTACAGCAGCAGCCTGGAAGAGTTCAGGAAGGCTTGGCACAGTGCTCTCAAGCACATGGTGTGACCCTCAGGGATGGTCCTTTGCAAGGCCAGAAGTGACAATAATGTGGATTCTAAGTTGGGTGGTGAAAAATGTGGCTTCCAGTGGAGCTGCAAACAGCTTTTGGACTTGTAGTATCTGGCAGAGCCTTCCTTAGGTGCTGGAAACAGCCAGGGTGTGGTCTAACTGCAGAAGAGAGCAAGGGGAGATGCTGAAAGGGTGAGGGATGCTTCTAAATTTATCACCTGTCAAGATCCCTCCTTTTCTTTACTTCATAAAAGGTGCCAGTTTTCTTTGGATCATCAGAGTCTCCTTGATGTTTGGGAGTGTGGAAACCTCCCCCACAGCTTTAAGCAACCAAAGAATTAGTAAGGTTTCTGAAGGAATGATGAGCAGCAGGTGCTTCTATTCTGCCCTAATTCCTTCTCAAGTTTGTGCCTCTGTTATCTCTACCCTGTTTCCCCTGGCACCCTCACTATCAGCTAACTCCCTCTTGTCAGCTCGTTTCAGATATTTGCTCCTTTTTATCTCTGTTTTGGACCTCATCCTCTCTTACAGAATAGCTGTTGTTGTGGTACTTCGTTGCTTATTGCACTGAAGTAATTATCATGCTGTCAGAAATGCAGACCAAATATATCTGTATATTGATTTTATTCAGAAGTGTAAACTTCAGATTCAGTACATTTTCACATCTGCAATGAATGTCTCAATCTCTATTTAGCAGGTAACCTCTGCAGATTGTAGTTTTTATTGTGAAAAATAAGCAGTAGTTTTTGGTGGGTTTTTTTCCTCAAATATACACAGGTATCTTCAAAGCTGCACAAAGGTCCTTGTGACAGAAGGCACATTGTATTGGGAAATCTTTAAATTTTGAAAATCGGATCCATCCTTTTATGGTGCAAAGGCATCAACAATATTAAACCTTCCTTTTCACTTTGAGAAATCACTTGTGAATTCAACATGAAAACAACTGACATAAATGGAAGCATTTATAGTTCACACTGAGTTTTATTTGAGTATGCTTAATTCTCTAAGCACCTTTTCTTCCTTTCACCAGTCCAAATGCATGCATTTGCCTAGCTTTATAATATTAAATTTATAGCCTTAAAAGAGAAAAAAATTAAGGTAGGAAAAGCCAACTTCTCTCAGTCCTTACAAAACACTTTTATAGCAAACAAAACACCTGTTACGTGCTCATCTCACATTTGTAAAGTGCAGAAAATCTTTCATTTATTCTTCCAAGTTTCTGTCCATCTTGTTTCATTGGTGAAACAGACACTGCTGGCAAATGGAACAGGAAATGTAAAGAGCACAATGTTTTGGTTTTTTCCCACAGAAAATATAGGTGAAGCCATGCTTGAGTGCGTGCTTGATTTTTGTACCTTTTGAATTATTTTGTGGCATAAGAAACAACCAGGTAGAGCCTTCCCTCTTTGGAATGAAGTTACTTTTGAACCCAAACCAACTCAAGGCAAAGAAGAAAGCTTAAATCATGTTGTCAGTATGCTATGTGAAACATGCTTAATACATTTTAGTTATTATGTTAATAGAAAAGTAAGTAATATCAGCATAAAATATGTGTGCTGTGGTGATTCTCCTGTTTTCCCATCTAGTAAATACTACCCACTTCCAAAAAAAAGCCACAGGAAGATGTAGAGATGGACATAGTAACACTCTGAAAGATTTCACATATACACCCAGTTGCCAGATTTTTGTTAGACTTTGTTATTTCCTGATGTAACATCTAATAAAAAACATATGCTCTGTGTGTATCCTGTCTTGCAGCATAAAAATGCATCCTGTAGAAAATCCCTGAAGCATTTCAAAAGGAAGAGACTTGGTGTCCTCACCTCAGGGTACCACTTTCTTATGGGAGCCTTGTTAAGCACGTAGGATTTCAAACATCTATGGCTGTACTAATATTAAAAGTGGCCATAAATAGAATGAAATGCATCAGGGGCTTCCAGCAATAGGCACACTTTTTTTAAATTTATTTTCTGGTTTGAGACAATAATGGTCAATTATATTTCTGAATTATCATATTGTAAACTATTACTGTAAAATTAATCAAAATAAAATAAGTTTGGAGATACTAGGAACTGAGGAAGGGATGTGGTTCTGAGTGTAGCTATTTCTTGGGGTATTGTACAATAATTAGAAACATTTAAAAATTATATTGCAGCATCCAGCATCTTCAGTTGTCAGAAGTGAAAAAAAGCTTACGAAAGCCAAAATGAGCTTTTAAGTTTAACTAGTTTTGAAATATACACAATATGGCCTCTTGGTACTCAGTGATCACTGGTGTGTAAAAAAGTGCTGTCTTTGAAACATCACACTGCCTTTAGCAATAAAAGGAGAATATTGTTTTCTCTAAAAAATAGGAAATGTTGGTAAAAATGGTAGAGACACAGTATTGAAAAAGGAAATATAACTACAAAGTAATGTAGCTCAAAAATTTGTTTCAATTTCATAATTTTTCATTTTCCTGAAAAGCCCTATTGTGCTTATAGAGAAGAAAAAAAAAATTAAGTTAGTCTGTCAGACAGATACATTGAATATATAGCATTGTAATTTAATCTGATTTGACACAAGAGTTAATAGTTGTAATGACATTTAAAGCTGTTTTCAGTCTTGTGTAACGTGGTACTTCGTGAAGAAGTTAATTTCCTGTAAAGTTGAATTTTTGAAGTTCTGTGATCACATGGTCCAAATAAATGATCTCATCCTAAATTTTTCCTAAGTCAAGTTGCAAATGTTCCTAAACTTATCATGTCCAGCTCTCAAATGATTACAGCAGTAACTTCTTGGGTTTTTTTATTCTCAAAGTGCAGTAGGCTATTAGATTTTCTCAGAAAGGGAGACATTTCTTCCATCAACTCTTGGACTAGTTGAATCTTGTTAATGTTTTTCCATCAGCCTTTTCTTTCCAGAGGAATTAATGTTCCATCTGCATGTTATCTTTTAATTCAGTTTTTATCAGTGATATTTATAAAGATTGGATAGGACAACAGGAAGAAAGGCTTGGAAGTTGGGAGTCAGTCATATATTTTTGCTTTCAGTCATGACCAAGGCTTATAATGGGGTTGTCTACGTTAAAAATCTCTGGGGTTTTACTCTGACAACTTTGTTGAACAGAGTTACAGCACCATGATTATGGCACCACAGAAGTCCTCAAAACAGTTTGCAGTGCTGCAATTACAGAATCATAAAACACTTTGGAGGTTTCCCTGGACAATGCCATTCAGTTGTGGTGCTGTGAGCAGGAGGTGTTGCCAGAAAACTGAATTAGACAAACATGATTTGGGTCTTTTCTTTAATTAGCTTGGTTTCTTATGAATAAAATAGGTTATTTTGGTTGAAAGTATGAAATTTGCACAAGTTCTTCAGTAACTAAAACAAAGGTGATAAATTTGACGATTTTTTTCATTTTTCATGGTTTATAATACAAAACATTCATATTCAGTATTGCTACTGCCTTGTAAACAATGCTGTCTGTAGGACATCTCTTCACAAGTTTATGTAGGGAAAGCTGTAATGTCACCAGTAAGTATTTTATTTTTACCTTTTAACTTGTTTTCAGACAGCCGTTGTTGTTTGTAACTAGAAGAGAGCTAATCCTCTTTAACATCAAGTAAATTTATAAATAGGTGGGCTTCCCTTTTGCAGCTGCTTGGTAATTTTTAATGTGTTGTAAAGCCAACAAGACTGATCAAGTAAGTGCACAGAAAATGCATAATGTGTTTGGAGAGGGGAAGAGGAAACTTGGTTTCAAATAAAGTTGTTTTGTTTTAGCAAGTGCAGTTAAACCATGGAATTTTGTGGAATTTTAGTAGACTTAAACTACCTCTGTGGATTTCCTAACTTCTGACACGTTCCGGCTAGTTCATTTTGTTGTCTTTCTTTGCCAAACTGAAATATTTGTAGTGTCAATTTGAAACAGTCATACTTGATATTGTTATATGTGCTTTATTGTAGTTTTAGCTCTGTAGTAATTTTTACTGCTTAAAACCAAAATATATGAAGATTTATGGGTTGATTCTTCAACTTAAACCTTCAATCCCCAGCATAATTTGTTGATAACCAGTGGATCCTTTGTGATCAGGATTGAGGACAGGATATGGAGCAGACACCTCTATAAAAATGGTGATGAGGGAGATGCACACAAGATCTGTGTGACAAGGAGCCATTCAGTGTGTGTCACCTTTTAGCTGCTTTGTATCACAGATTACGAACAAAGTGCTAAAAACATGAGGAAGGGTAGCAGTGCCTTCCACCATTTCTGTTCTACCAAATTCACTGTGAAGTGACTTGAAACCACAAGCTCTCCCTGGAATCTGGTTTAGTTTATCTAAAGGTAGTAAAGTCAAGTGTTTAATCTGTTAACTAAAGAAACTGTTGATTTTAGTGGGTGATTTTGCAATTGCAGCCACTGGTAAAATACAGAAGCCACAGGACATAGCCTGTGGAGTGGTGGGTGTAGGAGGACACAAGCACGACCAGATTGGTACTGATTGCAAAGGGATAACACAGTGAAGAACCCATTGAGATACTCTTACCACTTGCGTTTGGTGTTTACTTCAATGAAAAAGGGTGTGAAGTACCTTAATAGTCCCTTCTGTCACTGATGCAGGGTGGTTTTCAGCTGTCTTGAGCCAATCTGGCTTTAAGTGACATGGGTGCTTAGTTGTTGTTCTCATTGCCGGTTTTGAGGCCCTAATGCCCCAGAGGATTTGTGTAGGCTCATGCTCTGCAAACAGCCTGTGCACAGCAGTCCACATGCAGCTGATCACCACTAGTCCTCTGGCTGCTGGGTGTTGCAGCTGCCACAGATCAGCTGATAGTCCTCTTGGAGCCATTTCAGCAAAAACAAATAAGATTTAAATATTTGGATGTTATTTAAATATTCCAATTTCAATATCAGGCGTCTGCTAACCTAACTGATGTGACTGAAGGGAATGAGGAGCTGGCTTCCGTTAGAAACCTGCGTAGGATGTTTGAAATTGTCAAACTTCAGCAGAATGTGGTGTCGAAAAAGTGATGGACATGGTAACATTTGCCTCTGCCATCAGTGCGTTCAGAAGGCAACAATTTCTGTGCAGTTCAATATCCAAAGCTAAATAGAGGGTTAAGTGACTTTCAAAAACTATTCTTAGAGGCGATGAGACAGCTCATTGGGATTATCCTCTGGGATAATAAAATCAAAAGCATGCATGTGCAAATGTTGGAAAAGGTGGTCTTGAGTAAGGGAAAGTGTTGGAAGAACTTGCTTTTCAAAAAAATCTTCTGTGACATAACTGTTGCTGTTGACATTCCCTTATGTCAAAACCACATCAGTTGCATGCAAGTGGAAGAGAGAAGGGGAAAAAATAACAATAAAGAACAGATCTTTCTGACCAGCATCTAATTCCTCTGAAGAGAAGAGCTCCAGGAAATATCATCATTTTATTCTGGATGTTGTCTGTTACTGGTGAATTCACAAAGGCAGTATTCATCTACTGTGGTGCTGCTGATTGTAAAACAAAGTGCACAATCTTCCTAGAGCTTGGAAAATGTTTGGTAGTTTTGAGTTTGGCACTTGCTGTGATAGCGTAGGATGCTTGTTTGTCTGGGGAAAAAATCCACTAGGCAATGAAGCATTGTCGCTAATTAAAATCAGAAGGAATACTTGAGCCGTTTGGGGGAGATGTAATCAGCTGACTAGGGAGATTAAACTTTGGGAACAAAAGACAAATACATTGCAGGTAGAATTCCAAATGTTCAAAGCAGAGATGAAAAATTCATTAACGTTGCTCTCTGATTATGCAGTTAGCCCTTTCTTTGCCCTTACGTTTACCTTGGCTGGGGCACTTGCAGTTAAATGGCACTGTGGAAATTACTGGAAAACATTAACATTAACTTGTTATTGTAAGCTGACATCATGCTGAGCCTGATGGGAAGTGAAAATTTATAAATAGCTTGTCCATATGTGTAAGGCAAAAATCTGCTGATCTTCAGCTGTAGCGTGATTCATGTATTTGCTGTAGTTTAAACTTCATCATGAGTTTTCTGTGTTTCTATGAACTTTGTAGTTTCAAAAACTTCAGGAAGATCAGTGGTCCAAAACTGACAGAACTGAGGAAATACTGTTGATATTTTCAGTGCAGTTTTGGTTGTACAATCTGTATCGTACTGACACTTAGGTTTTCTTCCCTCTGTGTTTTCTGATGAGCCAAGTGCTTACAAAAAAATATGCTTAAAGCATAATTTTGGCTTTTTTTTTTCTCCCCCATAAATTCTCATGTGCATGCCTACTGTCTATGAACTGGAACTTACAGGATCTAGATTGTCTGTCTCTGAGATGCATCCTTTATATATTTCAAATAAATCAGTTAATCTCTGATTCCTGGCCTGCAAGACTTTATTCTATAATCTTTTATAATATGGAACTGGGAGGGTGATATTGAGAAACAAAATGTGATTACATAAGTAAAATCTTTATTCCTACATCATTCACAGAAAATAATAAAGAGATGTTGTGTATTTCAGGGAGCCAGTCCTCTTTCCTCTCAGATGATCTTCTTTGTGGGAAAGTGGCTGCATCCACTGGGCTGAACAGTGCTGCCATGTAGTCCAATGAGACAGAAAATACAGGAGTGCTGTTGAGTTGAGGGTTGTCTTTTTTCTCACATGTTACAGCTAAGTGGGATCCTCTCATACAAATTAATTCCTAGATGTTACTGTAATAAAAAGAAGAAAAAAGAGTTTGCATTAAGTGCGTCTTTCTTTTTCCAGCTGTCTTATGTACTGCCCTTGTAAAGCTGCACTCATTATTAATGTTTATCTGTGGAATTCAATATAACTTATCTGCAGGTTAAGCCCACCCATCAGCTCTGCTGTCTAGACATAAAGTTACTTTTATTGCATGTTTCAGTTGTATGTTCCCTTTTATAGGGAAAATTTTGACAGAGGAAAATTCTTGTGAATTCTACTTGTATTCAGCTGTGTTGCTCTGTGTCAGAGGTGTTCGGCATTGGAGCTGGGGGTCTGGGCACCAACATGGACTGTGTTGGATGGATCTGCATAGCTGTAGCACCCGATGTTCCCCTTGTTACCTGCATTTAACTGTGTGAGAATTTTCTCTAAGGGAGGGACATTTGCCCTATTGTTTGCACTCAGAGAGGTGCAGCAATCCTTGCCATGGAAGAGCAGTCAATCTTAGCTAAATTCAGCAGGCTTTGAAATGTTGGCTTAGAGTTCAAACAAAAGAGTGCAGTTGGTAATATTGAGTTCCTCAGATGCAAATGGGGCCATTAATGCTGGCAAAATTCTTGTAAATAATAAGCAAGGGAAGTTGATCCTCATGCACAGAGACATGTACAGTCACAGATCATCTGACAATGTATGAATGGGGAAAAGCTTTCAGAAGCTGTAATACAACCTTGAAAGATGTCACCTTTTTTGTTTTTAAATTACCCTGGTTATAGGTAGCTGCACCGGGACTTTTCATGTGTCAAACTATTCCTCCATCTTTAAAAATACTGAATATTTTTCTTTCATTTGAGAGAGACCTGTATATGTATTTTCTCCTCTGTAAATTTAAAATCATTAGTTGAGAGAAGTAAATAATTTTCTGTAACTGCAAGCTTTATTTCACTTTATTTTATAATGTGAATTTGGGAACTAAAAGCATCAAATTGATTTAGCTTACTTCTAATTATTTTCTCAGCTTGTGTGTTACTAGAGACATTCCTGAGGCAAAAGATCACCTCTGCTGAAACCAGCAGAGCTGCAGGGTCAAGTGGCAGTGTACTTCTGAGCACTCTTGGTAAACATGTTCATACTGTGTCTCTTACCATGTCAGCTTCTTTGTGTCAGTGGGGTAGCTGACAATATTCCTCCTAATTGTAAATATCCCTCAGTAAACAGGAATGTGTGCCTTGGTCTTTTATTTGCATTTGTTTCCTTCATGTGGGCATGCACAGGAGAGCTGTTATGAAGACATTGCCTGGGAAAAAAACAATTTCAAATTGTTTCACTGCCACCCCTCAAAAAAAAAGAAGAGGGAAAAGAAAGCTGGGGTGTGTATGTGTGTAGCTTTATATCCTTTGAGGTAGCTGGATTAAGACAATGATGGGTTTTAGGATGGCAGAGTGTAGATTTTGAAGAAGAGACTTCATTGTATCCTTCCTGCTGTTTGTTCTGATCTGAAATACAGGCTGAGGACAACTCCCAACTGCTCCCAGCAGTCTGGTTTGTTCGTTTCTCTAGATTTACAGGTTTTGGTTACATGCTGTGGGAAGATAATAAGGATGTTTGCAGAGAGTGGAAATGCCACCAGCTCCACAATAGCCTCTTTCATCTCTGCTCAGGCTGGCTGGTTAGGAGGATGTGTGTGAGACCCACAGATTTGCCTTTTCTTTCTTTGACTTGCCTTTTCTTAGCCCTGTCTGCTTACTGGGGTTTTCTCTTTGCTCATCAGCCAGTCCTTGTGGTTGGGTTTCTCTGCCCGGCACATGTACCGTCAGTTGAATGACAGCTTAAAAAGTATTGTAAATACTTACGGTAAAAAAAGTCCTAATAATGGTAAAGTGAGACCTAATTTCTGTGTGAATAGGCAAACCATGTACTTCTAAGAGAAAATTCAGATGGGTCTTCCAAGTAAAATGAATCTACTGTTTCCTGGCAGCAAACTTCTCATTGTTTTGTTTTCTCCTAGTGAAAATTTCTCCTAGTCACATACACAAAGGTTAAGCTGCAATTCAGTTTCATCCTGACTAAAATAGGAAGAAAAACCTGGAGAAAAACCTAATAAAAATAGTAATGCAACAATTTTTATCTATGAAGTTTCACATTTTTTGGGCTTTTTTTAGGCAAAACCAGGTTTATATTAAATGTGAAGAATACATTTTTAATGATGGATGTTTTGTGATATATGTCTGTCACTGAGAAGAAAGCAACTTTGCTATCTTTCAGCATCTTTGAACTTTCATTAGTTATGGCACATTCGTAATTTTCAGATGATTAAATAGCTGTGTTATTCTTGCTGAGTTATACAGAGTTAACTGGTATTGTATTTTTATTCATTAATTTTTCAAGCCTTTTTTTACTTCTTAATTCAATCAAAACATGCTTGCCTTCATTTTAATCAAAACAACTTTTAATTAATGTATAAACCTAGCTTAATGAATTTTGTTGGATATATTTGGAAGAAGGGTTCAAGTGCTATAATTTCTCATGAATAATAAAACAAAACTGGGTAATTAGATAATGAAATGTGCTGACAAAACAAAGCTAAAATTCTGGAGAAATTGAATTGTGAGCCTGCTGTTGCTTTCAAGAAAGAAAAAGATTTTATACAGTTTTAATAAATTGTTTGGAGAAGGAAATAGTTGAACCTCAGACTGAATTTGTTAGTTCATACAAAAACAAGTTTAAGGAAGCAATATTTATATGCAATCATATAATGTATCTCTGGAAGAAATAATAATCTGATCTGTTTGATGTGGAACTGCTATTATGTAACGAAAGACTTCTAAGAAAGGAAATAGTAGGAACAAAGTCTGTAAAAATTTGGTATATCTAAATGATCTAGGGCTGAAAAGAATGATGGCTTTTTTAACACATTTGTGAGTGAGAGGAGAATTGATGAACATTTGAAATTCCTCTTCAGTATATTGCCATTTAAATGGGGACATAAATTCAGAATATTTACTCTCTCCCACAAGCACCAGATAAAAACTTCTCTCATAATTAAATACCTCAGGTGAAGAAAATCCTTAATGACTGTCATGGAATTGATCTATGCACAGAGTTGCTAAACCTCAGTGTGACAGAGTCTGGGTTGTGGGGACACAGAGCCCAGGGTGCCACCAGCAGTGCCTGGTGCAGCACCTTTGCGCCCTGTGCTTCTGGACTAATTTTAAATTCTGCAGTGATCGTGGCTGCTTTTGTCTGGGAGACCAGCATGGACTGCAGGCACCATGTTCTTACCTTACCCTCTGGTGATAAAACATTTTTCTTTTCCACAGATACCAATTTTTAACAGAGCAAGGTGGTAAAGCAGATAGTTATAAACACTCCCATCTATTTTTGCATGGATATCCTCTTGGAAAACTGGGGGTGGTAGACGAGGTTTTTATTCCCATTGTAATTATCACACTGGCACTTTTCATCTTTAAGGAAAAAAGAGATTTTAAGACTTGCTTTCCCCTGGAGATAATTATTGTAACTTTGAACTTTTTATCATACTTATAAAAATGCCTTCGCCTGTCACAGCAGCTTGCCAGTTTTTATCTACTTGGTTGTAGTAAAAAAAAGATCGGACCTAAATTTCAGAAAACAGAGATAACTTGGCAGTTGAATTTATCATAGAAGTAGAATAAAATTTTATCTGCCTTTAAATGAGAGAAGAAAAGAAAAAATATGTTTGAGGGTTTTTTACTAGTGTGTTAATACTCAGGCAAAACCTTTTGATGGGACTGTTCACCCACATGTACATATGGAGTGAAAGCCCACATGTAGCTTACTAAATCTTCTTACTGTTGCCATTTTGCAAATGCCTTTTTTTTTTCCTTCCCATATTACTTCAACCTTCATAGCTTGGTGAGTAGCGTATTTTTGAAAGCTCAGTATTTACACAGTATTTTCTTTCAGCTGCTGAAACATCTGTATTCTTTATGTTTTTTTAGGGAATTAAAGGATATATGTTGAGAATGTAAAGTTTCAAGTGATGTCAGTTTGGTTTTTAGGTTTGTATTTTTTTTCCCCCCAGTAAGCACTGCAGTGAACACTGGGAGCATTGTTTCAGTTTTGCACTTAGGAATGTGACTATTTGTACTGTATACTTAATTTCATCCAAACATAGCTGAGGGCATGCATGAAAAAGTTTTTATTGCTTTGGGTCATCTTAAGGGGGGAGGAAAGCTCAATGTTGCTACTTCACTGAGAAGTGTGCAACTGGATAACCTCCTGTTTTTGGAAGATCTCGTTGTTTGAAAAAGGCACTAGGTGCAGCAACATGATGAAGAATGTCCTGTCTTTCAAATGCAAACATGCTCATGTACACCAGTTATCCACCTAATTATTGTTTTATGTCAGAAATTAAAAGTTTATTATGAATTTCAGAAATCTTAATTCCTCCTATGAAATTATTGCTAATGCTATCAAATGTTAATTATAATTTGTTAGAAAATGTGTCATGCTAGATCAGCTTTGTGGCTGTTGAAAGGTTGTGCTGTATTTGCAGTCTCTGTATGTATGCAGGAGAACTCTTGGCACCAAAATAAGTTTGCACTAGATAAATTTTGCATTTGATACAAGTTTGCCTCCGTCACTACATTGCTTCATTATTTAAATTATGTATTTCCCAGCATTTCACGCTGATATGAGAGCTACTAGAGATAATGATATGCTGCATATCATATCATAGTTAGTGTGGGGGAAAAATGTCTCTTCCTGATTCTTGTGATTTACATTTTTGACCTAGCTGATGTCCAACCATTTAAGTAATTTTTTTTGTTTTGTTTTGTTTTGTTTTTTGTTTTTAAAGCAATGTGCATTTTTCTTTACTTAGTCATCCAAAACGAACACTTAGAAAATAGCAGATGTTATGTCTTAAGGCCTACTTGGGTACAAAGAAAACACTCAACTTTCTCATGTCATGAGAGGGCAACAGTGTTGCATCTGAAAGCACACTGGTGAGTGGAGGATGGATGTGAACAGGACAAAAGGATATGTGTACAGATTGACCAGTGGGGAACCAAGCTGGCTGTTCCTTTTTTCTCTTCCTTCCCTTCTCTGCTTTTTCCCCTTTTCTTGAGGCTTCTACAGCTGAAAAACCAGGGTGAAACATTGAAAGTACTGGAAGTTGGGAATGGCTGAAGAGCAGAACATCACTTCGTTGACGTGCTGAGTCCTTGGGTTTTACTCATTAGGATACAGTGTCACACCTGGGTTGGCTTGGGAGAGTTTGTTTTTTTTTCTGTGTTATTTTGCACTAAGTAGTCCTCCCATGCAGGTGGTTTTACCTGCAGCAGTGTAGACATGATGACTCAGAGTTAGAAGCTTGTGGACTGAGTGGTCTCAGAATGATCAGTCACTGGACACTGTTGCCCATCATGCATCCAATATCTGGACTTCCCATGGCTTGCACCATTTTAATAACTCTTGTTCAGTTAGATGGACAGTCTCTGCTGTCCTGTTGGTGGATCATCCTGGCTCCTCCGCAGCCTGCATAGAGGAGGAAAAGGTTTCTGGACATCCATGAACTCACCATCTTTAATGCAGGATTCCACAGAACTACGGACAATACCTTGTCTCAGTGAAGTGTTGTATCTATTAAAAAGAGCCACTGTCAGCCAGCAAGACTTGATAAACCTCCTTGAAGACTTGATCTTCCTCCACAGATCTTTGCAAAATCTTTGATAAAACTACCTTGAAAAAAGAAAAAAATAAATCATTAATATATTGCCTTTGTGTAATAAAAAAACAATGCCATGTACGCAAAGAACACCATGATCTCACTGCATTTATGTGTGAGGAATTCAGCAGGAGATTTTAAATCATGTAGTATTTTGGACTTGAGGAGAGCCATGTGCTAGAAAGCCTGTCTATTTTATTACCTATATTAAACAGTCTCGTAAAATTTGCTACCTCTTCGTGCAAATATTGCCTGGCTTGTAGTCTTAGATCATGGAAGCCAAAGAATGATGTGCCACATGTGATGGAAGTGAAGAACTACTGAGGTTAACTTTTACACCTTGCTTTTTTGGTTGCTTCTGGCTATCGTTTACATAAAGTAAGGCTTTGTATAAAACATGTTGATGTTAATTGCAATTTCCAGTTTAGCTTAGGCATTCAAAAATCTCATGCTTAAAAAAGATTTTCTTTGTGGGGAAAGCTTTCTAGGTGTCTAAAATTTGGTGAGGGTGCCTGAATAAAAGACAGAGGGCTTGCAGTGAAATAACAAGAAAATCAGGATTTTGTGTATGTCAGAAAAAGTCAGAACATGCTAAATTGTAGTTGAACATTTTCTTTGATGGATGCAAGCACTTTTCAAGAGTGCATCAAACTCTCACATGAGTTGCACCTTCTAATTCTATTGTTTAAATAGGACTTGTGTCCCGTGATTTTTACCGTCTGAATAGTCTTGAAAGGATTGGTTCATACAAAGAATTAACTACAGAAGAGTTTTGGTTGCCTTTTGAGCACTGAATTTCCTACCTGGACAAATTTAAATCCACCAGTTTTACCTCCTTAATATACACAGTTTTTTCTCTTTCAAGACCTTTACCTTGAACAATCAACCTACTTAGGTTTCCTCTGCCCTCTACATGAAAAGCACTTGGAGAATTATTTTCAGAGCTGAAGAGATTAAATTAATTTAAGCTTCTGGGAAAAAATGTGATAGCCCCTTCATAATTGTGAAACAGATTTTATATTATTGCTTAGAGGTAAATCCATTGTCGTTCCTGGAAATGAACACAAGCACGGAAGAATAAAATTGGAAAGGTTAAGGCATCAAATGGTTTTCAATTAGCAGAGGATATAAAAAGCAATAAGAGCTTCTGCATAAACGTTATTTTCCATTTTCATTCTTTTTTTTCTGTTGTGTCTATGACTTAACAGGGAATAAGGGCAAGCCACAAAAATATAGAGAAACTATTAGTAGTGGCAGTTTAGTGCATTGGTTTTCATGAAGAAAACGAGTAGGTAAACCATTTCAATAATCAAACTTGCACAGGCAATAGCAGACTGAAGGAGAGGATTTAAGGTAGACATCTCTGGTGACACTTTGAAATGTTTGCAAGGTTGCACTTCTGCAAAGTGTTTTGTAGAAAAAGATCAAGATGCAAAAAGATCTTGCAAAGATGCTATAAACAAAATGATGTTCAGAGGACTTCAGAAGAATTAGAAAAGACAAAACACAGGCTACTTCTCCAGGATGTGTCTTGCCTACAGAGCACCTGCTAACAAAGGGAGACAGGAGTTTATTTCATTGTTCCTGTCAAAGGGCCCCAGTGGGATCTCTGTGTTTAGTAAGTGCCTCACTAGGAAAAAATCTGGACTGACTGAATAGTGTCCAGAGAACAGTTGTTTGCGGTGAGGGCAATGGTGGGAGCAGACAGGAACACCTTACCCCAAGAGCTTGGATTTTGAGGGTGGAAGACCTAGAGGAGGTTGCATTCTGCTTTCTTGGCTGGTTTCAGGACTAGGACAGTCAGGCATTTGTTTCATCGAAGAATGTTTAGATCCTGCCACAGTGTTTGTATGGATTAGATAGTCTCTTGACATCTCTTCTGTTTCTGTGCTTATTTGAAGCGACTGCAGCTGTTTTTCCACTTGAATGATTTCACAAAAAATAACCCAGATGAAATTGTGTCAAGTTAATGCTATGTGGCAGTGCTTGTGTTTCCAAAACAAGCAAACAAACAAAAAAAATATAACCCCCGGAGCAAATGACAGCTGGAATGTGGAAAATCAAGATCTGGGATCTAAAAATCTGGATACAAAAGTTTTTCTTTTCACAAAGTGAAGTGAAGGCCCCAGCTTGATCCATTAGTCATTAAATTGTCACTTTGCAAGTATGAAGTGCTAATGCTCTCACATGTCAAGAGTGTTTCCATATAAAATGCTCACAATATGTATTTTCAGAAATGATCTGATAATACTTCTTAAGATTCCTAAATTCTGCACATGGTCAGTTTCAGTAAATAATGGGGGATGAACTTTTTCAATTTGCATAGAAGCCCTTTCTGTAAATGTAACTTAACTGTGTAAATGAACAGTATTTCAAATTTTGAGAATGTATGGCAAAATTTCTTATGCTGAGTAAGATCTTTTCCATTAGGCTTCACTACTGCAACACACCATGCAATTACTGCAACCATGTGTTTCTGTTTGGAAATTACCTCACCCAGGTGTTTCCTGTGTGTGAATGGGAAAAGTTAAAACCAAGTGGGATGATACAGGCGGTGTCACTTGTGTCAAGTGTGTGTCATGCACCCTCTACCACATGCAGGGGCTGGGCTTGGATATCCCCTCTTCACTGTGCAGTTGGTACCAGAGGTTTTCCAGTAATTTCACTTCATGCTTAGATAACTGTAGGGTTTTTTTAACAAATTTTTTTCTTAACACTTTTCTGTATATTCAATGCTACTTGGAAAAAAACCTGTTTTTAAATAGCAATGAGGCTCTCTTGAGTACATTTTTTGTTTCAACTGTCTGACCAGAAAGCTACAGGTCTTGGCTTTCTATTCTGGTACCTTGAATTCCTACCTTCATCAAAGCTTGGACACGTGTATTAGGCTTTTACATAAAACTCTGGGGGAGAAAATGTAGAACCCTAGTGCAGGAGCTCAATCCTTGGAAAGGAACAGTGTGAGCATCTCCCTGCCCTTTGAAATCCAGTTGGCCACTGTTTGACTGGGGCCTGTAACGAAGGTTTTCAGGAGCAGGAATAAAGATATTTTTCTGTCAGCACTTCAGAGTGGTTATAGACAGTAATTCCCCTCCCTGTATCCTTGGTTGTACTTGTAGAGTGTAAGCAGCTCTACTCCATCCTATGTGCCAATCTGCCAGTATGCTCCCTTGTGTGCTGGCTCTGGGGAGCAAATGGCAGCAAGAAAGTTGAAAGTGGAGGGATGCTTAAGTTGGAAAAGGCCAGAGGAGCAGTGTTCATCCAGCTCCCTTCTGTTCACTTCATGGAGGTTAACATCTTCCAGCACTTTCTGTTTTTTTGTGCAAAAAATGAGTTTTAAAGAGGGGGCAGCTTACGGATTTAAGGATTCTATCTTCTGCTAAGTTAATACATGCTCTTCTTTGAGTAATGGTTGTTCATTTTGCAGGCAACTGTTTCATCTTTCAGTTATTTGGAGGAAAAGCAGTGGCTAGAAACCCTTTGTTTGATATATATATATATATATATATATATATATTTTTTTTTTATTTATTTATTTTTTTTAATTTAGGTTTTTCAGTTGCTGCAGTCGTACCTAGAATCAAACCAGTTTGTTAGTTTGGACTTCCAGCAGGGACTGGGTGACATCATTACCTGCATGGGAACCAAGCTGTGGCTGGCTAAAAGGTAAGATAAAACACAAAATACCTGATTTGTAAACACAGTTTACTAATGCATGGAAGACTTGGATGATTTTTAAGTTATTATTATTTTAGCAAGGTGGACAAATTTATTTGTCTAGAAATATGTAAAAGTTAGATGTCTTACTGGCTTGCTGATTTTTAATCAAGGTGGGTTTTTTTTCCAAAAGCAAGGGTGGAAAAACATTTTAGTCCAGTCATTAAAGGAAAAAATAACTATGAATGAACATTCCTACAGAAACAGAAATTTGGGGATAACTGTTACTTCTTGGCTAAGAAAAATATGCCACATATATGAGGGTTTTATGTTACTATTTTTCTGACTTTGACCTTTACAGAAAATTAGTAGGAAAATGTCATAGCAATTGTTTAAACTAAAAGTGTCTAGCTGCCCACAAACAATCCAAGCTGGATTTTGAAACATTTTTCATAAGTTCATCTTAAGGTGACCTACATATAATATAACTAACTTAGTTCTTTTCTCCTTTCCTTTCCTTTCCTTTCCTTTCCTTTCCTTTCCTTTCCTTTCCTTTCCTTTCCTTTCCTTTCCTTTCCTTTCCTTTCCTTTCCTTTCCTTTCCTTTCCTTTCCTTTCCTTTCCTTTCCTTTCCTTTCCTTTCCTTTCCTTTCCTTTCCTTTCCTTTCCTTCCCTTCCCTTCCCTTCCCTTCCCTTCCCTTCCCTTCCCTTCCCTTCCCTTCCCTTCCCTTCCCTTCCCTTCCCTTCCCTTCCCTTCCCTTCCCTTCCCTTCCCTTCCCTTCCCTTTCCCTTCCCTTTCCCTTTCCTTTCCCTTTCCTTTCCCTTTCCTTTCCCTTTCCTTTCCCTTTCCTTTCCCTTTCCTTTCCCTTTCCTTTCCCTTTCCTTTCCCTTTCCTTTCCTTTCCCTTTCCTTTCCTTTCCCTCTTACTCTTTTTCTTTCTCTCTTCCTCTCTTTCTTTCCCAAATTCCTTCTCTACTTTACCTGAGCAATTGCTTTTGAGAATTCCTACCCAGAACTCTAAAGGTATCAATTGTGAACAGAGAGTTCAGGTCTTTGCATACATAGCTAACTGGGAATATCCCACATTTTGCACTGTGGTGTGAGGTCACAGTGCAGCTAGTGTGAATCTCTGATAAAACCTGAGTCATTTTCTGACCATCAAAACCAAAATCTCTAGAGGTTTGGAGAAGAGGGGTGTCTAGTTGATGGGGAAGATCAATCAGTGTTAGCTGAGTTGGGGTAAAGAAGATAGGGTTGATCTTTGGGAATTACAGAAGTGTCTGCTCAGAGAGTGGGAGTGATGATATGGCAGATAAAACTTGGTGCAAATGTTTGGAAAAATGGTGCTCATGAACCAAGTCTGGACTTTACCTGGGGAAAGAATGGTTGAGCAGATTTTTTGTTTGAAAAAAATTGCTCTTGTTTTTGGGGCAAATATCATAAAAAGAATGAAGAAAACCACAGAAAACTCATCTCTGTGTGTGTATTAATCTGCGTTGTATATTTAAATATTGTGTAAATCCCAAAGAAGATACAGTAGGAATCAGAAGCAGTATAAAGACTGACAAGTGTAGAGCAGTTTCTACTTGGGGACTGATTAAATAGGCTGAGATTATTTTTTTTTAATCACGGAAAAAGGGCAATTGAGGGATGTGAAATATGAGTCACATAGAAAGGGACAGGAAATTAGCATTCTGTCCAAGGTGGCAGATGTAAAAGAAACCAACTAATGAAGTTTTTAATGTAATTTTAATTTGGCTATGGAACTCTGTGATATAAGATAGTCTTGATTTTAAAACTGTCTGAATTTTTAAACAACAATTTAACAGAGTCATGGAAGGAAAGTCCAGTGAGGTTACTGAGTTTGTAGACATCACAATTGGCTTAAGAAATTCTTCAGCAACCTTGAGGTTTGAGACGGAGGTTTTGGCAAGTGTCACTATTATGATTGCATTTCCTGTGCATCTGCTCTCTGCCCCAACTGGAGATATCATAGTGGATTTGGTGAACTTTTTCACTTGAATCAGCATAAGCATTTTTAAGTGTTTAAATGAGAATGTTAATTTGCTTAACTAAATTAAATTCAATGATACTGTTATAAAGAGTAAAACCCCAAACATTAGAGACCGAATTCAGTAGGAAGACATACATGCTAAGTAATTCAAACCTCTTTCTCTTGCAGCAAATATATAAAGGTGGAGCTCTGTTCATTACAGATTCAGAATTGCTTTTTTAATACATCAATCACTGATTGATGACTAGTTGGGGTTTTAGTGGGTTTTAAAAATTATTATTTTATTTATTTATTTTATTATTTTATATTTATTATTATTATCTCTAGAAATGAAAACTTTTCAGGCCTTCTTTAAGAAATTTTTGTGCACAGTAAAGGTGTTTTCCTGAAGAGAGGTGTTTTCTCTTTCACTTACCTGTAAAAAGTCACAGCTGTAAGTGGTGATATTATCTCCCTGTCAGCAGCACATTTTAATTTTGTCAGTTTGTTGTAGCCTCCTTGTCATAGTTCTCCACAACACAGTTAATGCTATACGTAAAGGGTTTTAGAATGTCTTTCTCCCCACATAGTAAAATTTTGTATTATAAGCATGCAGCCTTGCAACACTAACTTAAAGCATGGGGATTTCCCTTTCCCCTTCCCCTTTCCCTTCCCTTCCCACTTTCTTCCCTTATTTCTGTTCAGGCAAAGAGAATGAGCACCACAGAGAGAAGTTAATGGATCCCCATCTGTTTTATTTGCCTTTTTCATAAGGAGATAATTTACCATGTCACTGATATTGCAGGGCAGAGACTGTTTGAAAAGAGGGTATAAGAGGCACTCACGATTAATCTTAAATGGTTAGAATAACAGGAAAGTGGTTTGTGAATCTGGGGAATTATTTCCAAACATCAATTTTCAATCACATTTCTGGGCCATTCTGTAAAGTTCTTGCTGGTGTTGTTTCAACTATGTACTTCCTTTGTACTATGGAACAAACTTCTCTGAGAATCTTGGATTACAAAACTTTGGATTGCATGTGCAGTTCTTAAAAATGAGGCTTAGTTCTCATGTGTGTGTATTTGGAGGTAAGATTGTCATTCTTCAGTGGTTTCCTGAACTGCATGAGGGTTTTTTTTGCTTGGGTTTCGGTTTTAGGGTATTCTTTTCCTTTTCAGGGCCAGAATGTAATTTCCTTTCATCAGAATTTATTGCTGTAGAATAGCTCAAGATTCTATTGCACATACCATGTAATATACTAATCTCTTTTTTCTTCTTCATGCTTCAACCTGATTTTCGTTCAGAGAAAAAATAATGGGTCACATTCCTGAAATCGAATTTCAAAATGCATTCACTTTTTCAACTGGTATTTTCTATCTATTGTGAGGGCAGACTTCTAATACTGATGGAGCATGGTTTCTTTTTCTCCTTGGCTTTCTTTTTATATCTTCAAAACATTAACTTTTCTGTGTATTCAGAACTAGTATTTTCATTTTTGATGTTTTGAACGAGACCTGCCTTCTTTCCACTTCTCTAGGTGATGGCTGGATCTTTTCACTTTAATTGTATATTTATACTTTGCTTGGTGCTTTTTATTTTGTTTTGGAGTATACCTGTTTATTAGTCTAAAGTGGTTTAGTAATGTTACTGCTTTCCTTCACACCAGTGTTAGTTTACTGCATTTTTTGCAAATGTGGGAGATGCAGGGTGTTTGAGAAGAACAGAAATTAAAAAAAATATATAAAATCTTTGTTGGAGAAGTTAGGTGATGGAATGAAGTGATTTAAATTAATCTGATGAAAGCTTTAAAATATGATTAGTTTATCAAGCTAAATATTAGAAAGAGTTCAAAGGTCTTTCGTATGAATAAATTTTTTTAAAGGTAGTTTTTAGCTCAGTTGCATACAAGACTAACTCTAGATGCCTTCTGCTTCATAAATACAGAACGCCAGAAGAGCAGCCTTTGGATTTGGTAATGTTGTACAGAAGTCCCAGAAACATCTCCCTTGTTTAATTTGTAGCCTTTGGCATGACAAAGTATTGGTATTGGAAAATCTGAGAAATCATATTGTTGCATGGTTTTGCTGTAGGATACTGCTTTTCAGCGCTTTGAGTTGGGTTGTTGTTTTTTTTTTCTGCCTTCCTACTTACTGGAGACCACAGGAGGGGAAAAAGACTTTGAGGGTCTGCCAGAAATCAAGTAACATATTCTGCTAACCTCTAGCCATGTGCTGTTTCTTAGCCGAGAGCTTGTCTACACTGGGAGAGTTTACTTCTAAGAATGTGGCTTTCTTGAAACTGACTTGTGGGGAACAACCTTGTATGAAACCAGTTGGCTTTGCATTTTGCAGGGAGTCACTGGTTTGTCTGGAATGGGCCACCTGCGGTGTTTTTATAACCCAGATAACCCGTGCTCTGCAGTGCTGCTGCTTACAGCTCTTTGCTTTATGGTTGGCACTGTTAAAAATACAAATAGGTCCTGCACAAGATTCAAGCTCGCACAACAATTACGTGCAGAAGTTATTTTAGGCACAGGCTCAAAACAAGGTTCACTGTTTGCTGAGATATGTGCTGCTTGGTTTTTCCCCAGCTGACTGTCCGATGATCCAGCTATGACTGCTTTGAATGAGGAAAATCTCATCCGTATTTTGTGGCCCTACAGAGTATGGTGACTTGCCAAGTTTTGGTGGCCATGTCACTCCATCAAGTCTGTTGTATCCCTTTTCCCCCTTGGCTTTTGGCAGCGCTATGTGAGTGACAGTAGGCAGATAGGCAATAGACAATAGTCTTAGGTCCTTCCTAGGAGGAACTTCACGTGAGGTGCATTTAGGCCATCTGTGAAAAGGAAAGAAAAGCAAGAATGCAAGAATGTGGCCTCTTTCTGTTTTCAGGACTTCATGGCTCAGACTGTAACCTAAATCTGGCTTTCTTCTCATTGCCTCTTTGGAGAGACAGTGGTAACTTCTAGTGAGCTGGCTATTACAAACAAAACAGGGGCACATGCAGGCATACCTAGACAGGGGGGGCAATATGCCCATGGCTCTCTGCAGTTTTGCAAGCAGCCTCTGTGTGGTTTTTGAAGAGGTCCTTATTTGGGAGTTGGAAGTGGTTTTTTGTACTTCCAAAACAGCAAGAAGTGGGGAGAGTGTAAGGTTATCCTCCTTCACAGAGAGAGAAGTCCTTCTCTTCTTTTAGTACTCTTGCCTCTTCTTCTTCCACTGCATCAGGAGGAACCTTATTGTCCTTCCAGGGCCATGTCTGCACTTGGCATCTTCCTGTTTTCTAACGTTTCCAGTTTTTCATTTCTGTCTTTAAAACCTGTACATTGAGAAGTGCAGTTAATTATCTTTCTTTATTAGTGGTCTGTATGTGTTGTACAGCCAAGTTCAAAAGTTGAAAATAGTTTTAATGATTGATCCTTTTTCTGCAGAAGTTTATTTATCGGGTTTCAAATGGAAAACTTTCTGTCAGCTGGAGCAATAATTCATGTGTTTACCCTTGCACACACGAAATGGGAAGGGAAATTTTTGTTGTCCTGTTCCAGCTGAAAATGAAGTGTACCAATATGAACAGCTCACAGAATCACAGAATATGCTGAGTTGGGAAAGGACCCACAGGGATCATCGAGTCCGACTCCTAGCTTTGCGCAGGCCATCCCCAAGAGTCACACCATGTGCCTGAGGGCATTGTCCAAACACTGCTTGAACTCTGTCAGGCTTGCTGCTGACTCACCAGTAATTTGTTAATCTGCACGTTCTAACCCATGGGCCTTGTTTAGCCTGGTTTGTCTTTGTTTTTGAGAACAGTCATAGCACGTCATTGTTCATAAATCTATTCCTGGAGGCATTAATTTAAATCTTACGTGCTTTTAGCAGACTAATTTAGGTTTCTGTGCTGCTCCAAGTCCACTCTTTCACCAGTTTTGATAACAGTATCCTTAACATGGCTACAAACTGTTTATTTAGGCTGTTGGTGATTGCTTGTTTTGGAACACCCACTTCGGGTATCAGAAGAGATGTTTGGACTTCAGGCTGAAGTTTAAGATATACTTTGCAAAAGATAAAATAGTGTTTGACTCTAGTTCATAGGTATATTCCTAACTTAAATAGAAACATTCCAGGAATATTAAGTTTTGGATAAGGTTGTTTAAGGTGTTCCCTCCACCAGTGCAACATTTGGAATAGGCAGAAAAAAATGTACAATTACAGATTTTGGACATAAATCCTCGCTTATATTTGAAAATGCTTTTGGATAAATAAACGTAAGAGTTTTCATAGCTTTTTCTTCATAAGTAAGTCCTCTGATGTTAATTGTGTAAAATTCATTAAATTTGCACATGGGATTAGTTTGACCTCTTAAGTTTTTAGGATGTTGCTCAGGAATCGCATGAGGTTCTCATTAAGAGAACAAAAAAGAGAACAGCCAGGATTATTTTATCAATCAGGTATGCTAAAAACAACACCAACAAAACACAGCCTTTCAGTATCATCCACCAAGGACAGCTGGAGCACAAATTAATTTTTCTTAATAGCTGAAACTCAGGATGTTCTTGGTGGTATCACAATGAAAAAATTATTTGTGTAGCTTCTTTTTGAAGCAATAAATTCTCTGTCTTTACCAGGGAAACTAATAACAACATAATAGTCTGGCTTTGAGGGGGGTGGAAAAACTTAAATCACCAGAGCAGCAACTCCCTTTGGAAGCAATGCCTGCTCTAATGCTGGATGAGCTGTCCCTACAGAATGGGCAAGTGAGGGGACTGTGCACATGGTAATTACTCAGAGAAGATCTCAACAGCACCAAGTAGGCAAGCAGATGCACTTTGACTAATGTTTGAATTTCTATTTCTGTGCGGGTGTTCCTGCACTTCCAGGAACTCAGCAAGGTTTACTTGGTAGTGCAGGCTTCATTATTACTTTTTTAAATGCTTTCCATTAAATGTAGGTCTGTTGGCTGTGATGTTCATTGATGTGCTGGTTTTGTATTACATGGTTAAAAATGCTATGGACAAAGTTTAATAATTAAATCCATTATTAATGTCTCCTTAAGAAGACAAGAGGAAGGCCATGCATGTTGATTCAGTGCTACAGATGTGGGCTCTGAGAGAAAATAGATTAAAATATGAGTGCTGCCCTCTAAACAAATACACCCCCAAAAACCTCAGTCTTTAGAATACTGCAGAATTTGAAAGCTAATAACCAAAACAACAGGAGAAGATTTAATCTTTTAATCAGCTGCTTGCTGTATGTGTAGGAGTGATTTCCATAAGCTTTGTCGCCTCCATAAATGACAACTGATCCTTTACCAGATCACGCTGCAGGTAAAATGTGGTCAGTGCAAAGCCAGCTTGGCCTGGTTCATCAGCAACCCTCCAAGGATAGAGCTCCCCATGGACAGCCCTCAAGGATTATGTAAAGTTGACTGTATCAAGACTCAAGACATCACAGATGATGCACTTTTTGGTGTGTTTAGAAGATGTTTAAGCTGACACAATGCCAGGTCACATATCAGTAGAATCGGGCCACCAGAAGCAGGAATACTTTTGGAGATTTGCCTTGTTCAGCAAGGAGTATGCTGGGAGTTGATAGAGAGGGAAAGATAAACTGTAAACCCAAAATTTAATTGCCAGTGTGCCAGCCACAAAAGCTGAGATTATGGAAGGCAGAGGCACAGTGGGAAACTCATAATAGTAAGTTGCACAGATCCCATCCGCAAGTACCAGCTGTGGCATGTTTGACTTAATCAAAATTCTTTTCTGTGTTTATGTAGAACTAAAGATGAAATTCCAGACTCAAATGTTTGTAAAATTTTGACTTATCAGCAATGTTTATAAAGTTCAGAAATACAAAAATTTGTGCAATTGCGTCCTGTGCATTAGCTTGAATATGATGTTCAGGAAACAAATTCTATCCATCTGTTGGAATCAAAAATTGTATGTAATAACTGGTTGCTAGAAAGTAGGAGTATTTGGGGTTTAAATTCATCACCAGCAAGCTGATCTATTTTCTGCCAGCTAAAATATGAATTTCTTTGACAATAACATGTTATTTACACAGAAGAATAGGGCAGTGTTCAGTAATTACAGTGTTCAGTAATTACAATTTCTTTTAATATGGGACTTTTTATAAAATGATAAGTTTAATCATAAGAACAGGTCTTCCTTCCAGGAACTTTAGTCCTTTTCAACCTTTCCAAAGCCTCCCAAGACATACAGCATTAGAGTAACAGGGACTTTTTCATTGAAGATCAGAGAGGGAGTGGGCAGTTCATTTAATTAATTGATCACTTTGAAAATTGAAATGAAAACAGTCATGCAAGTCATTAAGATGAATCTCTTCTTCTTCACAAGGTAGCTGTGAGCTGACCTTTGGAGGGATTGCCATTGTAATCTTGCCTGCTCTGGTGTCTTTACCCTGATGCTTAAGAGTGTGTTGTGACAGTTTTGGACAAAATACAAAGATTTGTAGGTGACTTTGTAAGTTGTATAGTTTTGACTAAAGTTCTACATCAGCTTGATTCATTATCAAAATCTTGTCATCAGTCTGTAAAGTTTGGAGCTGAGATTAACCAATCTCCATCCAATTAACCATCCACAAGAGAGACGATATGGATTTTTATTTAAAAGACACTAAATGTCACATTCCATTTGAAATTTCTTGGTGCTCGTTGAGAGTTTGGGGAAATACACTTTGATTTTTGTGTTGTTAAATTTTTAGTAAATATTGTAAGTTGCTGTATATTAAATAGTTCTTGTTCTGCTCATAGTTTTCCAACATCTGTTTCCTAATGAGGAAAAATAGGAGCAAAATAAACCACCTCTTTGGAAAACATTGAATTTTTAGAATAACCAAAAGCTAATGCAATAAACATTAACACGAACTGCTTTGATTTCATAATCACTAGCTTGTATGTATCTTATTTATGTAACAAATGCAGTAAATTAATGTTGCAGTTGTTGTTGCTCATCTTGAAGTGAGGTGGAAAAAGAAGAATGATTCACAATAAAATAGCTGTCAGCTTCTTAAGTCATCTGTCATTAAAAACTGGGGGTTTGGGAACATAATGAGAATCTGCAGAAGTTGTGCATCAACATTCTTTGGTACTTGCTATAAAGGGGTGTTGGCATCCTGCCTTAAATACAGAAATCTGGGTAGTTATAAATGGTGCCTTTTAATAAGTAGAAATGCTGTTTAAGGGCCTCTGCAAATCTTAGTGGTTACAGAAGCAAGAGATTGTCTTTTTCCCAGTGTTCTGACAGAATTGAGGCCAAATGTGTGAGTTTTCCATGTTCTTTGCTCCTTGTTGTTTCTCTTGGAAAATAAGGTAATTTGCTTCTAATTCATTAATGTTTCTCTTGTTTAAACTAAAGAGTAATACAGGAGAAACTTAATTTTAAAAGTTAAGCCATGTGTTCCTGATACAGCTGAAGCCATGAAGTTGTGGGAGCCAAGTACACAGGAGGTCTGTGACCACATATTTGCTGATTTCTTCAATAAATGCCAGTTTGGTTTGCATTAGGTCTGCCATCCAAAATAAGCAAACCAGTGACTACCTCAAATTCAGCATGACTTGACTATAAAAGGTGAATCAAACATTTTAAAAATAATATTTGTAGAGCTCCAAGCTGTGAGAGTCCAGGATTGATTTCAGTTGCATAGACCTAAGCTACAATCAGTGATACTTAGTGGAGGTAAAGGCAGAGCAGAAATCAAAGCAGCCCTACTGCTACTGTGGGTAGCCAAAGGCAGCTGGAGCAAACCCCAGTGTTGCACATGGAGCTTCTGAACCTGCCCAGTCTGATTTACATCTCCAGAGAGGGAATGTCTCCTGAAGGGTATGCTTCCTCATTCACCTACCAGGCAGTTCCTTGTTGAAAACAAATAGCTCTTTGTTACTCTGGCCGTATAATATTCTATAAGTGCTTGACCTTGGCCTCTTCAAAGGCTTGTGAACGGGAGCCTGTGAATTTTAACGGACTCCTTAGCTCCATTAACCTTTTTCCTTGAAAAAAAGTCCCTGGACTCTTAACAGCTAACAAAAGTTTCCTCCTGTAAGTGTCTTGAACGCTTTTTTAATTTTATATTCACATGCCAGAATTGAAAATGCAATTGCAAAGAAGTCTGTCTATTCTATCCCCAATTATTTGTTCAGTATTAATGACAAGAAGTTGAGTAGGTTTGGAAGACTTTTATTTTCAGGATCTAATCCAGAAATCTGCTGTGAAGTGTCAATAGTATGCAAACTGGCACCTGTGATTTCAGATTTTCTTCTGCTCAGCCAGGCCTACCTAAAATAGTAAGAAAAAAAAAGACACTTATTTCCATCACAGTGAAGATGCTGTTAGGCTAGAGCTTTGAGCCGTTACAGAAAAAAAAAAAAAAGTTTTAAAGCCTTTAAAATCTTCAGTCCCTTTAACTTTTTTGACTTGTGTTCTTTCAATGACTTTGTGTATTCTGTGGAGTTCCGTGGTTGTAGAATCATAGAATCACCTGGGTTGAAAGGGACCTTAAAGATCCCCTAATTCCAATTCCTCTGCTGTGAGATTGGGACACCTTCAACTAGAAGGTTCTTCAGAGCCCCATCCAAGCTGGCCTTGAACACCTCCAGGGATGGGGCATGCACAACTGCTCTGGGCAGCCTTTTCCAGTGCCTCACCTCCCTCACAGCCAAGGATTTCTTCTTAATATATAATCTAAGCCTGCTCTCATTCAGCTTAAATCCATTCTCCCTTGTTCTGTCACTACAGGCTCTTATAAAGTCTCTCTCTTGCAGGCCCCCTTTAGGTACTGGAAGGCTGCAATCTTTTCGAGGCTAAACAATCCCAATTCTCTTAGTCTGTCCTCATAGGATGGTCTGGTAGGAACAGGGGATGCCATCATCATTTTGTTCTCCTTGATTAAATTAGAATTATGTTTTTTCTGCATCTTGTTCTTGCTGAGTAGTAATCTGAAGTAGTAATCCTTTCTGTTCCTGCCTGTTGCAGGAGTCTTCCTTCCCTCTGCCTGGCAGGTCCAGTCTGTGGCAGTGCTGGAGTTTCATGTGTTACTCAGGTCTAACAGCCTTTGACTTCTCTTTAGTCAGATGTGTTGAAACATTCTGCAGTATTAGCTGTTCATGGAACTTAATGCAGCACTTGCCTATGACCTGATTTTTATTTCCACCTGGACAGTCAAGCTGCAAGTGAGAGCATTTTGAAGGAGTGCTAGAAAGTGTGGGGCAAGCTCCTACGTGCAGTGAGATTCCAGGAGCAGGTTGGTTATAAGCTTTATTTCCAAACACAAAGCAACAAATTGAACTTCTGAAAATTAGGATTTAAGGCATCTGGACACAGTATATCAGGTGGCCATTTGGTCTTTGGTGCCAGCTCTTTGACTTCCAGATGTGCTGTTGTTACACTAAACTACTGGCTGGCATAGACAAACATTGCTTTAATCAGGTATGGATCTGTGCCCTGGCATCACTAGCCTGTTTTTAGAATAGATGTGTAATAGTATGAATATTGTTTTGATAGCTATTTTATATTTCTGGGTGGATATACCCTTAGATATGAGAGTCCTAATCATCTCTAGCTCTACCCTGTTCAGAGTCATGTCCAGTTCATCATCTGGAGTGAGCATATGGTGTATTTGTTTCCATTATTAACCAAGTTGGAAGGTAAATGAAATAATATTTGGGTTTTGGGCAGAAAAAAAGGAATGCTGTTCCACATGTCTGGAGCTCCCACCTTTTGCTACTGCTGTGACTTTCTTGTTTGGAGACAGATTTCCTCAAATCTTTTTTATGAGAACACCACTTTATTGGTATTGGTGCTAAAAAGGAAACATCTTGTACTATTCCCACTCTTGTTGCTGAAGTTCTGCACGAACAGGTCATGCTAAATGCTGTGCAGTGCATCATTTGAAATGTTCAGCATTGTGATTTTTGGCTGTCAGATCTGTTACGTAAATCACAGTTTGATTGTCTTCAAGACTGAGCTTTCTGCTACAGTCTGAACAACACTGAAGTTTCTTGGTTTTGGAAAACTGAATTTCCTGTTGTGTCCATCTGGCACATATGGATGAGAATTCACTAGCATCACCAGAGCAATGGAACCAGCCAAGGACAAACGTTTGGCATGTTTTATGCTGGAAAAGTCTCATTTCAAAATCAAAACATGCATATGCACATACTTAAAATGAAGTGGTAAGTGCTTAAAAACTGGACTAGAATAAAAAACATGCCCGTGTTTCTGTTACCTCTTCTTCAGTAAAAGTTGCATCAGCCATGTTTTGCCCAGGGCAGTTCGTACATTGGAAATTTTCTTTCCACTGAAAACACAGAATGGTAAGCGAGTCTTCCATTTTTTGAGGGAGCTGAATTGCAGTAGACCCATTAGGTTCCTCATATTGGCTGAAAACTTTTGTGGCAGCTTTCATCCATTTGTGAGAAACCTCTTGTGGTTTGGTTTTCTTCTGAGCCTTTGACTGATCAGTCCCTCTGTTTTCTCATGGACTGAGCTCACAACTCCGTGAGTATTCCTTGGTGGTGTTTTCACACACGTTTAAGAACAACTTAGGCAGCAGTTGGATGCCCAAGATACAGGAAAGATCTTTGCTAACCAGAATGGATAGAAATAAAGTCTGCCTAATACAACTCTTCAAAAATATTGCTTTGGTGTCTTAAGGCTTTGGTTCTTGTTGATGTGCATCTTCTCAGCAGGCAGCTTTTAGCTCTTGTGCTTGAAGGCGAGTGGTAGGAGGCAAGCATGAAGTAGTTTGGGGAGGTATGAACCTAGACTACTTCACTAGTAAAAAAGTGTCCAAAAGGTCTCTTTGTATGGAAAAAGGAGAAAAAGCCTCTTCTAATGCGAGATCCTGGTGGCACATATTCTGCTGCATGTTATGTGGATGCTTAATATTGTAGGCCATAAAAGAAAGCATAAGTATTTTAGGCTTCTTGCAGAGTTTATTACTGAAGGTGAGAATAATGTTTCTGGTTAAAGTTGTCTTTTTTAATAGGTTCATAGGCTAACTCTCCATAGGCAAATACAGCAGCCAAACTATGTAAGAACCTCCAACCTTTCATTTTTATGTCATGGTCACATATCTTACTTGAAAAAACTTTTTTTTTCCCTTGAATTTTAAAGATGTTAGAGTTCAGAATGTTTGTTGGAACATTTTTAATTAACAATTTTTGAAAGAGTTTCAAACATCAAGATAAGCATACAAAGAAAGTGCCAGATAAAATAAAAATTAAATACTGAGCAGAATTAGTCATACTTCAAACTTGTGCTGCTTGATCCTGAAAGTTTTTGTTTTAGTACAAGTCCCATTGGGCTCTTCAGAATAATTTCTGTATTTTGAAGAAGATTTCCTGTTTGTTCACATTTTAAGTTATGTTTTAAAAGAAGTTTTCATGGCTAAATATGTTTCAGTGATAGTAGTGCAAAGAAAAATAAAGTTGTTAACCTAATTTTATTTTTCTAATTGGAGACAAAATAGATGCTTCTCACTGGCAAATTGAAAAGGTGGAGCAGAAAGTAGCTTATTACCAATTTCCATTATATACACAAAGTCCAAAATATTCTTGTTTGGAAAAAGAAATACCTAATTTTAAAAACACGAACACCTCTGGTCTTCATCAGAACAGTGAGAGAGCTATGACCATTAAAATGGTGTAGCAGGTACCTTCAAGGGAAGGAACTGAAGACTTCTTTTTGTTGGTGTGTTTAGTTACACACATTATTTATAAACAAAACAAAGACGTAGTAGGTGTTACAAGGAGTTGGTTCATCCACTAATAATGAAATGTGTCCACTGCCATTTAGTGGAATGGCTGGAGGAGGAAGGTCTTGCCAGTTCTGCAGGGGAGACTGTCACTCAGAATGGACCACGAAATGAAGCTTAGATAACTTGGCCTTGTTATTTTATACATGCAGTCTAATTTGACAAATTGATTAATTTAAATAGACACGCCAAGCTAGTTTGTTTTACTGCTGTTTCTGAGCATAAGGTTATAGGGATTTAAGCTTCAAAAACTTGATTTATTTCTTTTCAGGCTAAATCCTTGTTTGGTGACCAGAGCTGCCTGTCTTGATGTCCTTGTGATGTTGAGTACTCACCTGGAGAAGTTTCAAAAGCAAGGTAAGTCAGATGTACTATTCTATAGATTGAATTAAATACCTGTATCTATTTCTGAGCTCGGTTGAATCTGGATAAACAATAGTATATTACTTGTGCTCAAGGTATCTATTGACTTCTGGAATCCTTTAGTGCTTTGTAGAAGGCCCTTTATTCTGCCTTCTCAAGAGAGGAGAAAACTGAGGTATGGCTCCATGTAAAGGCTTGAAGTGATGATCTTTCAGTATTCCTAGTCCTAGAATGGCTAGCAACAAAAAACATGCTCTCCATGTTCCAAAATGTTTTTTTGATCCAAAATCCAAATCCTGGACTATTGCTGCTTTAATCTTTTCAGAAAGGCACAGAAATGTTCCTTTGTGAGATGTTTCAGAGAAAGTTTCTTCTAATGTTTAGAAGTTTTATAAAAAACAGCTCTGAGAGCTTCTTTTAGTTTCTTTTTTCATTTTGATTCTTTATCAATAGGAATTTTTTGAAGCACCAGTGAGAACTATCAGTGTTTTTAATGTTGTAGATTACAGTTAGCAACAGTACAAAACAAGCTGTAAACAATAAGAAAAACAAAGGTATGGAGGAAGGAACACCCTTTCACGTGTGCCAGTGTGTAGGCAGCTTTCAGTCAGCTGTTAGTAGCTTCCTTGTGGGCCTGTTTTGTTCATTTCTTATGAACAAGCGAGTAATAAATTAACTTGTCAGTCCAGGAAGGCAATTAATGAATTGCCATTTCATTAAAATTCTTAACACTGCATTTAAGTCACTGGAGCTCTTCTTTATTTCAGATAGTCATGTTGTGGGCATTGTTAATTTTAAAACCAATTCCTCTTGCTTTTTTTGCCTAGACCTTTAGTTGATGTAGTTCCATTCTAATTCTAAAATTGCTATTGGTGTGATTTCTTGTGAATGTGCAGTTCAAATAGTGGTGATAGTTGTTAGGAGAGCAAATTGGTGATGAACACGTCTGCAATTAACTTCTTCAGATAGGTTGATGCAGAACTAGCCTTTACAACAGAAGGACAGACATAAAGAGTGACTAGGCAAGGGCCACATGCTTTGTAGGGTGGAATGCACCACCTTATCTAAAGCAGTTTCAATATAACATGTCTGTAGGGATAATTTTTTTCCTGCCTCTTTACTGATTTTCCTGGGGCTAAGCTATATCTACCATCAGTAATTCTTGTATTACAATATATATTTACTTTTTTTTGTTTTTACTAACAAATAAAGGTTTTTAAATTCTCATGTGCCATTGGCCTTAGCAATAATCCTTTGCAGTACATTAAGGAGTCTAGCTATGTATCATAACTACAAAATAAACAAAAACAACCCCCAAAGCCTCCCTCAACCATATTTGGGCTCATCACCCTTTTACTTTGAATACTCCTTTTTAAAAGAGAGATCCTTTTGGGACTACTCGTTTTTACACTTTTTAAATCATGATCCTTTACCTCTGTTCAGCTTCTTGGTGGTATGAATCATCCTGTTTTATTCTCTATATCTGAAGTTTTTTCATCTTCTGATTATTCTTGTCACTCACCCTTCAGCTCTATTTTTGTATTTTCTTTCAGGAAGGAGCAGCCAGTACTCCAGGGAGGGCTCCTCGTATTGCTCACTTAGTGGGCATTTTATTTCCTTTATCAGTCTCTTCCCTATTTCAGTTATCCTTGGTGGGTTTTTTTTTTTGGTTTTTTTTTGTCTGTTCTGGTTTTAAACACTTGCTGCACGTTTGCAAACGCTTTTATGGACCTCTCCACACCAGGAAACTCCCCTCCTTTTTTTGCCCTGACTTGTGAATAGCCCTTTGAGCCTGAGGGATTGCACCATGCTGTGGCTGGATTACCAACTGTAGTGAATTCATTTATTTTTCAAACCTCATGTGGACTGTAGCAAACCTGGATGCTGTAAGGTACAATTTCTGCAGAAGGAAATCAATTATTTTTGCAGATTCTCTCTGCTTGAGGATAGTTCATTAGTGTTGTTTTGCTTAAAAGTTTTGTTCCTACATAGGTTTAAAATTACATATTTCAGGCACTGTCTACAGAGAGTAAAAACTTAGGCTGGAAGTACTGTTTTGAAAACTTGAAGATACATTGGGGACAGTTCTATGTATCACAGGCAAGAAGCCCTTCTGAAAGGAAGGAGTAATGTGTTTATATTAAATAGGAACTGAGTGTCCCATGACACAGTAAGAGAAAGACTAAACTCTCCAGTTAAAACTGAATGTTTTGAGTCTCCCATTTCATTTTAAAGATATGATTATTAATTGAAGTGTTATACTTTTCTGAGATTAAATATCTTACTCATACATGCATATCTCTGGTTATGAGCCAATTTTTCTCTGTTCTAATCTTGATTTGTAAAGTTGTTTCAATGAATAAAGGGTGAGGGACAAATCCAAATAAAACTGTTTCTTGATGTGTTTATCTAAGAGGCCCCAGGAAGTGCTGTATATGAGTTCCAGGCCACAGGCTGAAACTGATTTTCATCAACAGAAATGGGAATGCAATGTAATGAGCCTGCAACTGGTTAAAATCAGACCACTTCTAATTGATTATGCCTGTCTAAAGAGGCTACAATTACAAAGAGGTTTTCAGAGTACAGCTCTGCCTAGGTCTTTCCTACATTATGATTATTTTCTGTAAGTGATTTGTTGTTTTCAATTAATAAAATCTGTCTCCTAAAGTGCAGGATAGCACTTAGGGAATTCACTTCACAAATTCAAAAAACATCAGCTTTAAAATGTCAGCTAAGGAAGGCAGGGACTAATGGATACCAAAAGCATCTTGTTCAGCTAAAAATTTACTGCTGCTTAAATGATGATTATTTATCTTAAACAAAACAAAGCAACCCAAACCCCACAGTTATTCCTGTTTGCTGGACTGGATGGAAGTGTTGCCTGATTAATGTCACTGAAAAAAGACAGTTTTCTTTCCTTGTGGTGATAGGCAAAATCTAGAACTTTTTTCTCAGCTCCCAATGTACCTGAAGGCTTTCAAGATATGCTGAGACAATACATAGTGCTAAGACTGTATAAACTTAAAAATATTTTGATTCTATTATCAATTGTGGTTGGAAGCAAGCCTTAAAAAAATAAAAAAGTTAAAATAGAGAAATACTATTTTTGCCTTTATTGAGAGTAAAGAAAGTTCTTACCAGGTATAGGATTATTTGATGAGCTAATGTCTATTGTCACTATTAATGATTATTAATAGCATCCAGAGAATTTGTTCTTGCAGACCTCTTTGATATATTTTCTCCACATTAACTGTTTTTATAGATCAGAAATCACAGATCTCTAGGGCCTTTTCATTCTCATGGGAGAACAATACCGTCCTCTTGCAGAGGATATTCTGGCACTTCTACCCTGCTTCAAATATTACAGAGGAATAAAGTAACATTTGTAGGCATATTGGGGTGGGAAAAATGACGCTGAGTCCAGGTGAAAAGATGTCCAGCATTAGCTGTGTGTGTGATTATTTTCAAGTTCACGATTTTTGATCAGGAGCAGTTAGAAGCAGAGGCCTGTCAAGCTGTAGAGCTCCAGATCCATGTGGGCTTTGCAAGGGATGGAATACAGGACTCTGGTGTGATACACTGTTTCACCAAATAAGATTCCTCTGTTGAATATGTGAACTTCTGAGAGGATCTGTCATAGACATTCCTGCTTTCAGATCCGGAAAATGGTGTTTGAAGCAAAACAAGAGGAGAGTATTACTGTGAACTGCAATGCTGGTTACGCAGCAGCCGGGGTGTTGAATTGCAGTGAAAGTTCAGGTCTGGGATGCTCTGTCTCTCTGTAACAGATGAAGAATGCCACAAGATAGAGTGCTCACATTTTCCTTCTTGCTCACATCTTGAAAAAGTTGTCTTGTAGTATTTTGTCATTTTTGTGAAGGGAAAAATGGATGCAACTCTCTCTAATACACTTGACTAATAGAAGTGCATTTTGGCCAGGGGTGTATTCCAAAAAAATGGCACTTGTTGATAGAGCCCTGTCAACGTAAGTGAAGTAGGATGTTGAACAGAAGAGGAAAAAGATGAAAGAAAATTTTGCTGAAGATAATCCTGCCAAGTTGTTGCTTTATCCTGTATATATGCTGTCAATCTGCTGGCTGGTTTGGCCTGTTGTCAAGTGTAGTGTCTTCAAAATTCAAGTTTGGTGGGAAAGAGAAAACATTTAAAAAGGACGTCAAATAGGATGAATCTGTGATTTAAGAAAAGATACTACTTGTAGTCTAACCAAGCATTTTCCCTTTCTGCATTTGAGGTGGAAGAATTTATAAAAGTTCTTGAAATTAACCAAACTCCAGTGTTGGAGTTGGAACAGTTACTTAGTATTTACATGATTAGTCCTGTTAATAAAGAGATTGTTTTGATACCAAAATGGAGCAGCCAGTATTCCACTTTTACTTATTTTCTTTCCTTGAGTTTTACAAAAACATACTTCCATTCTCTTGCTATCTTTCAAATACCTAAACCTTCTGTAGATGTAGGTTGGTTAAGATTCTTAAATGGTGCTCACAATCTAAAGAAATGGTTGCAAAAAATAGTGTGCACTGCATGTGTGTGTGTATGTGATCAGAAACATGGGCTATTATTTCAACTGTCTGCAGGCATACAGTGCAAATACCATTCTCTTGGTTATATATGTCCTTTTTAATTAGAAGTTATAAAATTCTTTGATAGAAATAATGTGGATTATGAAACTTCTGGATGCTTTGCAATTCTTTGCAAGGAAAGCACAAACTGGTCTTTACATGGGAATGTCTTTAATGTCTGCCCAAATTACATGATTTCTAGGACTTTTAAATAGCATTTGAAGGCTATGGCCACTTTTCTTCTCTATCATACTTAAACTTTTCTTACTTTGGAAAGGAGCTAAAATATAGGTAGCCAAGATTTTCCTGCAGGCTAACTTTAAAAATGATGTTTTTTGAATGGTAAAAATATGTCAGGGATAACTAGGTTGATTATTTTAGCCATACTTTAACTTTTTAAACCTAGATCCTTAAAAAGTGTGGCCAAAGAACTATTTGAATAAAAATTGGCAGCTTGTTAACACATGTTTTGGTTATTTGGTCTAATTAGCTTAAACTTAAATTTACTCTTAACAAATTGAGGGCAGGGGTTTTTTATGTTGTCAGAAATTATATAAAGTTTGCTGGTGTATTGACTGTGGCACTGGGTAAATATTTTTATTCTGGCTTAAGGAAGGTGAAGATTTAAAACATATTTACAGGATCATCTAAATTCTCTGTGCCCACTAACATTAAATTAGACAAGTGAAAAGGAAGTGTTTTTAGGTACTCAGTGTTCTAATTCAATGCAGACAGGAGAATGAAGAAGTTGAGGGTGGCATTGTTGGAAGTCCAAGACACAGGGAGTGACTGGGAGTTGCCTGGACAGTAAAATGCCAGAGGCAGAACATTGAGGGATGCTGAGTCTGGTCCAAAGACTGACCAAAAGTTAGTGTGAGACAGAAGAACAAAACAAATGGGCCAAGGCTGAAAAGAGCAAATTTTTGGAGAAAGGAGGTGGATATGTGCAACACCAACAGCTGTCAAAGAAACGCTGGAGGCAGAACTTGTGACACAGGTGGAGGAGGAGGAAAGTAAACGTGATTTTAGAATGATGGCAGAGACAGTGATCAGAGGAAGGTTGTGGAGGGTAGGCATGATACTGCTGGAATGCTGTGTTGAGCAGGGAATATGGAAAATGTTCCAGGAAATAAGTGACACTAGGGGAAAGTGGAATTGGTCATGTTACCAGTTAAAATTCTGTCCCCACATGAAGACAGAGATTGCTCGTCCTTTCAAAATCAGTTCTCCTTAGATTCCAGCATGTACCACTGATTGACTTGCGCTGTCTCCACGGAGTTTTATGATTTTATATAAATACAAAATACTGGAAAACTCAGTGCTGGGCCAGAGAGAAGCTGTAAGAAAAAATACTGGTAAGAAAAAAGAGCTGTTTCAGTGTCCAGATATAATGTGGGCTTTTTTTCCCCTTCTTTTTACTTTGGAAACTTTCCCTTATGCTGTACAAAATGCAATGGGATGCTTGTGTCCTCAACAATAAATTATCCATGGAATCTGGTAATCAGTCATGTTTGTAGTTTTGAATTGTATTGTGAGTTATGATGCCTAGTCTCTGATGTTGAAGAAGTTGCAGATGTCTTTAAAAGAAAACATCCTGCTTAAAATATGCCCTTTTTATGATCAACAGTCACCTTAGTATGGCTGTGTAATGAAACAGACTTTTCTGTTCTCTTTGTGGTTTTATTTCCATTTAGCAGTGCCTTTGCCTAATCCACTTTTAATAAAAAGGGAAAATACGAAAGAAAATACTTTTCCTTAGTATTTGTCTAGGAAAATCTCTTCTTGGCACTGATTACCTCTCAGCCTACTCCCTATTCATATGATCTCTTCAGATGTCTGTGGATGGGAGTTTGAGAGTGGATTTTAACCTCAGTTCATAAACAATTGCGCTTTCTTGCAGGTCTTGCTGAATAATTCTGAATATCCAGATTTTTGATGCTCAGAGCCCCTTCCCATAACAATATACTGCAGGCACAGCAATGTTTTAATTGCTGCTCTTGCAATTTTGTCTGCCCTTGCAGAGTGTCAGTAAGTTTTCTGATGCTGGTAGTAACTTCCCCCCCTTTTCCCTGCCTTGTTCTTTTTTTCTGGAGCCTCTGGTAGGAACATAGAAGATGGTTTGGATGCTGGAGGACCTGCACACAGGATTTAATCTCAATATTTATCTAGAAGTGTGCAAATACTTACAGATGTGCTAATCACATGTAGAGAAGGAAGCCCCTCACACAGTACACCTGGTGATCAGGAGAGTTGTCCACTTGGCAGTAGCTAAATAATTACTGTGAAATTACCCAATCCTACAGAAATGTATCAGCTCTGCAAGGAGGTTTAAATATGCAAGTTAGATTTAAATATGAAAGGAAGTCTGATTACTTCTCTCACTTTTGAACAGACTATAGTGCCTCTGAGATGAAATATCAGCTGAGCTGTCCATCAGTTGATGTTTTGTTACTCCCTGAGCAGGAACATTTTTGTGTCCTTGCTCTGTGTATTTGCTTACTCTGGGAACAGACTGAATAGGTCCCGCCTGCCACTGCAGGGAAGAGCAGAGAGGAGACAGTTAGGGTGCAGGTTTGGGAGCCACTAAATTTTGAGGAGGTTTATAACTGGAGATTCATCCATTACTAATTCCATTCTTCTCCTCCTCATTTCCTCTTTATTTTCAGATGGTGAAAGACCATTTTACTTCATATACATGGCAGAACATCAGTTGAACACAAGTAGGATTAAAAAACCCAGCCCCTCAAACCTAGATGCCGTGACATAGATGATGTATGCATTTGTCAGTGTGGGGGACACAGAGGGATTGAGGATGTTTGTGTCGGGTGTTGAAGAGAACCAAGTGGTTGTGTAACATGTCTCCTGTACTAGAAGCAGGCTGAAATTCTTCCTGTCCCACAAATGAAGCAATCCTTAAGGGGGAAAAAAATAAAATTAAATCCACTTAGTTCTTGGGGGCTCTTTTGCATCTGTCAGCATCCTGGAGAGACTGCTGTTTGCCACGACCCTTCTTTGGTCAGCCAAAATTTGTTCTCCCTTCTCACAGCAGCTGGTCATTCAAACTGTACAGTTTGATGTTTGTTTGTAAATAAAAGTATGTCGTTACTGTATCTTAACAACAGAGGCTGACATTTACTTTGAGAACCAGTGTGGTTTTCTGGTTTAGTTGGATATTTTGATCTAAGCCAAAGGAAAAAGTTTACTTAAAGCTAAGCAGATGAGAAAACATTTACATGAAAGCCTGGAAAGATTTCTTAGTGATGAAGTTGAAAGCAGGAGTATTTCCACTGCATTGTAATAAGACAGGGGCATTCTTTCCTTTTGTACATATTTGTGTGAGAAAAGAATGGTGGAGAGCACGTGGAGCACAAGATGAATGCAGAAGGATTTGCTTTCTGGTGTGCTGAGGCTAAGCAAATATTCAGACAGTCTTATTTTGCTGATGGCCTTGCCATTGAGACATCCAGTTTTAAAGAGACTTTCTGTAAAATAGATGAGCCACAGTCTTTCACAATTGCATGGGAAAAAAAGAAGTCATCCAGAAGCCTTCCAAAGCAGAAGTATTTGATGTGTACAGAAAAAGAAGATCTATTGCCAAAGACTCTTGTATCACAGTCTCTGCAAGCTGGTAGTTCTGGGAGTGAGTAGCTCCACTCACTATGTTTTTTATATGAAAGTAGTTTTCCCCTTCAAAGATGGAAACATAAAGAGAAGTTGTGCTGGCCTTGCAAAATAACAGTGATAGTTTGCTGAGTTGGAAGGTCGGTGTATGGCCAGCTCCTGGAGTCCATGGGTGGGTCACCACTCTCTCTGATGTTGAGTTGCAGGCTCTGGCAAAGTTGGCAGCATTGATACCAACAAAATGGAAGACACACCCTCCCTCCGTCCTCTAATTTTTTTCTCTCTCTTCCTCCCTCTCTGCCTCTCTCTGTGTGCACTTAATACTACTCTGCCTTCCCTGTTCTAGAGCTTTGACCCTTCCATCCTGTCAGGTTTTCTATTACTGACATGTAGCTTACCTCAGGAGATAAAAGCATTTCTCTTGCAGTGGACTTACAAATACACCCTTGGTGTGAAGAGCTGAGCTGGTTGATGTGTGTGTTGCTGAAAGGCAGCTGAGGAGGGGAGCAGGTATGAACCCGAGAGGGTGCGGTTCTCCCAAACTGAAGCTGTTTCTCTTCTTGAACTGAGGCATTTGACCTTGAACCTTTTCCTTTCAGCTGCCTGGGATTATTTCTGTTGTTAAACTGCTGTCTGTGGAGTCAGGCTGTGTAATGAGTGAGATGAAGGCCTAATCCCTCTCCAAGGCAACCAGACAGTTCAGAAATTAAGGAATTCTGGCAGCTGGATACGTGTCGTGTGACACGGGCATTAATGCTAGTTTATGCTGTGATGCCAGTGTGTAAAAGCAGTGTGTTTGGAGGGGGTTTAGAAATGTAGCGAAGAAAATATACAAGTTTGCATTGCAATGAGGCGGAAGTCAGCTGTGTCCCGCAGAAGATAATGCTGTGAGACAGCTTTGCACTGATACTGGAGTTCCTTTGACTGCATCAAGTCCCTTCAGAAAAGAAACTGTATCGAAAATGTGAATGACAGAGCTAATGGTTGGGCAATATGTCTGAAATTTTTGTACAAATGCTAGATTTCTTTGAAACATGTCCAGAATTACTCAGAAATCGTTCTGTCTTATGTGCTAGACAGCGTACAACCATGTCAACTTTCTGTGTAAATGTCAAACAAATTAAGATGGCTTTGGAAGAATCTGAATATGAAAGGGCAGGATATTTAACTGTAAATAGAAGGCTTAGAGAAATGTCTTCATGGGCAACAAAATGAATCTATATTTGTGCTGCAGCTTCATGTCAAATTCAGGAATTTAGTAGGACTATTTGGACAGGCTTTTAGCAGTGCTCAATGTTTAATTATAAATAACAAAGTTACATGGCAATTAATTGTCTTGCAGATACTGAAGAAATGTAAGTTTGTTTAAGCTTTGTATTTGCCTTCAGTGCATTTTTACATGTAAAAAAACCCCTAAACTTCCAATGTCCCCTAGCACTCGTGGTGCTGTTCTCTGTTCTTTTGTGATTTTCACCTACTCATATTTGAATTTTGTGGGGTAGAGCATGTTCATATTCTTGCAGACCAAGCTATACAGACACTGAACTGGGCAAAATGGTTTCAATATTATAAAATGATTCATTCCTACTGATGATGAAAAAAAAAAAAGCTGAACTCAAGGCACGTGAGTATTTCAGTCTATGTGGATGTGAGATAGAACCATTGATGACTTTTTTCTTTCATGTTGTGTCTACATTGCCAACTCTGCTAAAGCCTGAAACCCTCTGGTATCACAGATGGCAGTGGCCTCTTTGCTGGCTCCAGGAGGTGGCCAAGCACTAAAGAAGGTTCTCAGGCTGTGCTGGGCCATGTGGACAAGGTTGCACCATTGTAAATAGCTGAAATATCACAGTTCCTGTGCTGATACATAAGAGGGGTTACAGTGCAGCTCCTTTGTTTTCTTAGCTGTGTTAACTGTTCAAAATGAATAAGAATAGGAAAAGTATCCTAGGTTTTTAAATAATTAATACTTCAGACTGATACACACAGGCCAGATCTATTTATCTTGAAGGGGCATCCTCTTAATAGCAATTTTTTCTGACTAAAACTATGAACACATGAGATTTTCAATGTTATCAGAATGGCCTCTGTCATAATTTCTCCTGATTTCAGTTGCAGCTGAGTAGTCTGAGAGACAGCACTTTGTTCAGTTTGGTCTCTGATTTTAGAGCTAACTATCTACATTTTTTTCCCACATATTTAGTAGTTTATTTGTGTTAATCACTTTCTGCAGTGGTAAAAATGGTAGGCTTCTACAATTTGCAGTATTGTATTAGTAGCTTGATTTAAAGAAATAGTTACCAAACAGATGTAATTGGTAAAGATTGTAGGCAATCTTTACCAATTATCACTGTAACATTTTTTAAGCTGTTTGAAACTTTCAACTCACATGGTGAACAGTCATAGTTCTGAGAAAATTTTGTGTCCTTGTTTTTGTGGTTTTTTTTTTTTTTAAATTTAAATATGAATACATGTGATATCTAGAAAAACTTTTTTATAATTTGGAATCAGTATTAAATGAAGGAGAACTCTGATTTTCATTTTGTGCCTGAATTTACCTTACGATACATTTTGCATACCTGATATTTGTCAATTCCACAGTCTGGAGCAAATGGTAACATCACCTATTTGTTCACTTTACCTTGTTGCTCTCATTCCAGGAATGCAATTACTTGGCTTTTGGGAAGAGATGAACAGTGTAATTTCAGATTCAGAATTGGTGTCTGGTATTCCCTACTCATCTGCAGTACCAGGACTGATACAGTATCTCCAGAGCATTACCAAACTTGTAATATCAGTGCTGTCAGTGACTGCAGGTCCTGACATCCAGAGCTGTGGTTCAGCTGCTGCGAAGGAAATGGCCAAACCCTCACTGTCAGTAGCTCATCTCCTGCACTGTGAGTTCCATGAAGTGCGTCTGCTGGCATTGGAAGCAATATTGCTGTGGCTGAAACAAAGCAACTCCAAGCAGATTGCAGAGGGAAGAGGAGGTGTATTATGTTTACTCACTGATTTGGAAGACACTCTTCTCACAATGGCTCTGAGGGAAACAAATCCCCAGTGTTTTTGCAAGGTAAGGGGATGCTTTTTTATTGACATTTTGAATGTTTTCAGTAAATTATGGTTTTAATTTTTAGATTATATTTGTAATTTTCAAATATATATTTTAAACATGCACTATGCTTAAACAGTAGGTGAGTAGTTGGGATTCTTTTACACTGACCAGGAGCTGTGCAATAATTTTGTAACAGATGTTCTTGTGTATAAGCAAGAACTTCCTCTTTCCTTTCTTAGAACTGTCCAGAGAGAATCTTTGTGTCCTGGGAGTGGAGCTTAAGTCAGTGTTTTATTGATCTCAAATGTGCACATTCCTGTTGAGACTGTCTGTAAATTCTTTGTTTGTGAATTGTGTCTGCAGGTGCTGGAAATTCTTTATAATATGGATCTCAGAAATGTGCTTCCAAAGACTGAATGCTCTATAAAAATGAATCCAAATGAGCTCTTAACCTGGAGTTTAAACCTTGCAGATATCTCTAGCAGGTATGGTCTGTCATGCATGTTGAAATACTTATATTTTAAAAGCTTTCAACATTGAACATTAATATATTGGTTTGGGATTGCCCTTTCATTTAAAAACCCGTATTTCAGAAAAGAGAGTGTGGCTTATTTGAATAAAGTTGGTTCTTGAGAATTTTTCAGAGAAGCGAGACCTGAATTATTATAAATAACCTGAATTATTAAAAAGGCCCACAAATCATACTAGCACTGTGTAAACTTCCAGTAGTACAGTTCCTGAAACAAGAAGTTACTCTGGCTGTCCTGTGATAGCCAGTGAGCATAGTTCTTCCTGAATGGTAATTGGGAAACACCCACTTTACTCTAGAATTAACAATTAGTATTAATGATCCAACCATACACTCATTTGCTGTGAATCTGCCATCCCTCCTATCCTGGTTTATGGGCAGATGGTTTGTAGAAAGAATGACAGATCTCATTTGACTTGTTGGATTGGCAGAAATGGTTAATCCTAATCCTGAGGGTTTGCACTCCTTACACAGACTGTAAAGTCAGCAGAAAGCACTGAACGTGTGGAGCCAGTTTGTAGTTCCTACTGAATTAGAAGTTGTGTCCATCCATTTATAGTGGAATGGACAAACAGGCTTGCTTACAGTGTCCAGGCTCTAAGAGTATGACATTCTGTTTCTGATAATTCTTCAAGCCATGTAAAATTGCAGTCCAATGTTAGAAACATGGAATATAGAGGGTATAGAGTGTGGAACAGCATTTTATATCTGTGCATATTTGCTGCTGATTTGCACATAATTGTTCAAGTTCAAATGATGATGATGGGGAGTGGTCATTTCTGGGATGAAGTAAGATTCTGGTGGTAAAATAACACTGGCTGGTGCTGTTAGGGGGAAATGGCTGAAATAGCCTTGCTGCTCAGGTATTGCCATTCCCCGTGGTGGGAATAGGCTTCAAAAGCCACGGTACCAAGAGCCATGTCCTTAGATCCTGCTACACAGCAGAAAGGCTTGGAAGGTGGCAGTAGGCATATTTTGCACTAAGAGCATTTCTAGCAACTGTAGAAGAGATATTCCTGCAGCTAAACACCAGCTTCAAGAGATGCCTTTGTTAACAATTTAAAATACTGTCTGGTTTATTTGAACTAAGATTGCATTTTCAAATGTGTTCTATGGTAAGTATGTAAATAGAAAATAAACATGGGAACAGTGAAAGTAAGGACATGTTTCATTTGCATATCAGCTGAGAACTTAGCTAACGTCTAGATTTCTAATGTAAAAACTCTAAATGCTCAACTTGAAAAATACCCATTGGTGATAATCAGAAATAATTAAGAGCTGGCTGGTTTTCTTCTAGAGATGAAATGATGACAGAAATAGCTGGCTTTTTGATATGTCCTTTGCTTTGTTTTCTCAGCCCTGAAGGTCAAACTATAGCTCTCAAATTTGCCTCCAAATTGATTATCCACCATTTGCAGAGCCATCAGCAGGTAAGGGAAATGGAGCTGGTTAACAGTTTTGTAATCTTGGAGGTTTTAGTGATTGCAGTAATGTGGCTTCTTTTAGATACAAACCCTTCCTCTCTGAATACACTGCCATGTTCTGAAATGACACAGCCGTGAATGTTGTCTCAGTACATCCCTCTCAAAGTAATTTCAAGTTAAATACATAGGTAAATATTTGTGGTGGAGTAATTTCAGCTTCTGAGCTCATCCAAAATGGTCACTATAATGTGGAAAGGGAAATGCCTGCGGTGTTTAATGCTTGTTCTGAATCCAGCCCATGTACTGAAGTGCAGCTTTGTTGTGGTTTCTTGATTTTTGGAGAAGCCCACAGGAGTGCATGTGGGGTGGGAAGGCATGAAGCTGAAGCAGTGGTTGGGTGCAGTTCCCAGCCAGCTCAGATTTCTTTTCATTTTAAATTGTCAGTCTGTGATGTCACATATGTATGTGTAGAGCAGTGCAAAAGCAGCTTTAGTGCTAGACAATTTTAAAAATATTTTTGAAGACACAAAACCCACTTAGTGGATATTTTAAAACAAACAAACTCTAATGATCCTTTTAAAAGGAAGATTATTTTCCTTTCGAAGCTATTATTTTTCACAGAATGAGCAGCAGAATGAATTTATATTATATGCTAATAACTATGTCTCATTATAAAAAAATACAAAATCAGATCTGCACACAAGAATCAAGGAACATGAATTGAGGAACATTAAATATTTTTTGTTAAAGGGAAGACATAATGTGAGTACTTATAGTTAACATAACAAAGAGGAATTAATGAAAAATGCTGTAAAAATCTTAACTAGAAATGCTACAACTTCTTTCTCTAATAAGCATATAAATCATGAGAGATCTAAGATATACCTACAGAGAGAGCTTTTAGCTTTGGGAAAGACCAGGTACATCAGTTTTCCATCTAAATTCTTTCTCTGGGCATTCAGTATTTACATCTGTGGAAGGGATTTTCTCTTCCATAAGATAAAAGTTAAGTTTGGTCTTTCTAGATAGCCCGTTCCTGTGTCTGCTTGAAATTTGAGTCATTGTAGCATCTTGGGAGATTTTAATTTTTTGTTTTCACCTGTTACAGAATCTGTAGGACACACTCTGGCTGTGTCCCTTTGTGCAGTGCAGGTACAGACCCTGTACCAGGCAGAATGAGGCAGAGTATGACTGAGGTTTTCATTTATTCCTCAGTTAATGAGGGGGACTGAGAACTGGCTGAATGGCACATCCCAGAGGGTCCTAAGCAGTGTCACAGGATATAGTTGCTCTGTCACTAGTGGTGTCCCCAAGGGTCAATGCTGGCCCCAGCATTGTTTAACTTCTTCATCAATGACTTGGATGGAGGGGCGGGTGCCTCCTCAGCAATTTCACTGACAACACAAAGCTGGGAGGAGTGGCTGATACCCCAGAGAGCTGTGCTGCCCTTCAGAAGGACCTCAGCAGGCTGGAGAGATGGATGTAGAGGAACCCTCTGAAATTCAGCAAAGGACCAGCATATTTGTCCTTGGCCTGCATGTGTAGAAGGACTGAGGACACAAAAATACACTTTAGCTTGTGTGGTCATTGGTGAGTCTGGTGTGGAGGGACAAGAGTGAAAGACTTGCCTGTGAATACTGCTCTAACTAATAGAAAATTTCCAAACTATTAGATGTTCATGTGGGATTCACCACTTTGAAAAAGCTGGGCATGTACTAATAAGCAGTATCCCTTAGGCAGGCCATAGTTCAGTGTGATGGTCAGAGGTAACACCAGCTTGTACAGCATGCTTCTCACATCTTCTGTGCCTTCAGATTCCAGAAGAAGTCTTGAAAAAGTGGGTTCAGCTGATAGTGTATTTTTGTGGAGATGAGCAAGAGACAGAGATGCTGTTAGCAGCTGCTGAAGTTCTTAAAAGTATAACATCATTCCTGCTGATCAGTAAGAGGCTCATTCTTGGTAAGTAGCTTGAAAGTAATTTTCTAGATTTTTTTTGGTGAAATCCATTAATACATGATTTCAAATGTATATGTATGCACGGTCAAAACATAATTACATCAAACAGGGTTTTTGAAAATTTTAATAGGATTTAATTACTAAACATATAGATTTATTTAAATTCTGGTAGAAAAAACACATGTGCCCAGCCTGTGGCAGTAACTCTGCAGAAGGGGCACATGAGATGTTATTATATCTCTCTGTGCACTACTGTACAGAATTACTGGCTTGCAATTGTTCTGTGACTTGAATTTTTCTGTAGTACTCTATTGGTGAAGTGGACAGAGTTTAGTTTAACACTGGGAATGTAACAAAGCTATGGCTGGATGTTGAAATGAAGTCTAGAAATGAGAGACTTTCTACTGTTAATAAGAATGATTAATAATTGGATCATATTATATCTCCCAGGTGTAAGGATTTTTGTTTTAAGTTAACAGATCATCTCTTTAGAAAACAAAGAAAGAAGGAGAACAAACAAAACCTACATGGCCTTGGTTCAACAGTACATCAGTGACTGGGAGGCAAAGCTCAGTGAATCTCTGGTTTGTTCTGGAGAATAGATGGGGTTTTTCTTTTAGCTTTCCCCCCAACCTCCTGTGAATAGAGAATAGGAGGATTTTGTGAGTAAAAGGCCAGGAGATATTCAAGAATAGGTAGTAATAGATGATGAGGAAATTATTTTGCATCCTGAATAGGACAGACAGCTTTAGATACTATTAACTCCATGATACTTCATTCCAGTGTAGTTATATAAATGTTTTTAGTTTAAGTAGCTTAAATCTATCCATGTGGACTGGATACAAATCTCTTATACAAAAAGAACAGTGTATTTCTTAATCTGTAGATAGTGGTTTTGTGAAAAATTAGCTATTATTTTGAGATGTGCCTTTTAAAAAGTATTGGTTACATTTACCAGGGCTAAATCTGTTATATGAGGTAGACATTGCACTGTTAAATGTTCATGATATCACCTCTGGAAATCTTGACCTTCACCATCTAGATAAAGCTCTTCATGGAACAGACATTATTAACATTTTATGCCAAATGAAGGCAGTGGAAGTATTGAAGTGAAAAACTCCCAAATGCTGTGCTTCTCATCTGTTGTTATTTAGATGTGATCCGTAGATGATAGGTCACAGTTTCCTCTTTGATCTTGTCAAAACAGTTGCTGATTTCCATGCTTTCCAGTCAGGCAGATGTGAAAGTCTGAAATAAAAAATAGCAGAAGTTTGTATCCTCTGTAAAATCCTAACAAAACAAATGAAAACAGACAAGTAAACAAAAATAAGTGTTCTCCAAATAGCCCAGAAAATAGAGCACCAAGGCCTCAGTGGGAAAACCACCTGATTTAGCTCTTTGCTGTGAAAATTGATCCAGAGGAAGAAAGATGAAGAGTTGATCCTTCATAGTACCTAGAATTGTCCATCTGGGAATCTTCACAATTGTGAAACTGTCAGTACTGCAGTGAGGAGTTTATCAAATCAAGGGCATGGGGTGGTGATTAGTTGTAGTGATATAAAGCCAGAATAATTCCCTTGAGGGGATTATGTGCATGTAAACAGCTTTGATTCTGTGCCTTCTTCTGCATCAGCTCGCTTGACCACATAGAGTAAAATGCAGAAGTTAAAGGAAACTGTGGTTGTATGAAATGGAGTTGTGGTCATTCCCAAGAGCTTCCATTACTATGTTCCTAAGAGAAAGAGGGTGTTTGTATGTAGTCTAGTCTGTATGTTCTGGGTAACCCGTCATCTCTTCATCAAGCTGCTTGAGGGTACAGAAAAAGTCTTCATGCAAATTCCCTTTGTGGACTTGCTTCTGGAGATACAGGAGAAGCTTCTCTAGGTGAGAAATCTGGCAATTGAATCTATAAGAGAATAATTATTCTGCCCTAGCTGTACCAGTATAACATTACTGAGTGTGTCATGCTAGGAAAAAAAGCATCTTCTTTCTGAAATAATTATACTTCATGCCATTGCTCCATAGGGAAGTTACAGGTAATACAGGAATGCTTCTTCTGCCTGTGTAGTAAAGCCTAGAGCAATTTACTTTGGCCAAACAGTGGAATACAGTTGTCTGGCTAGCTTTGTAATACAAGTCTCTGATAAACCTGCTGAATGCATGGTAGAAGAAAACCAGCAATGAAGCACAATTCTTGTGTTGTCTGTGGTCACCAGAAAGTAATATCTAACAGCTGGCTGCATCTAAAAGTGACCTTCCAGTGGATATTCCTTTAATCGGGATGTTCAACAAGACCTGAGAAATCAGCTGAAAAAAATACCCTGGGAGTACGGATGTGTGACTTGAACTACTCATGCATGGTGTGGCAACAGTGAATGGCACCAGGGTTTGCAAGGGAAGTATTGCAAGGGAGGCTTGTGAGGTGTGAATTGCCACTGGGGTGTTATGTGCTGTCTGCCTGCCTTGGGCATTACCAGATGAGCACCTCCCTCTTGGCACTTGTCTCTGGTTAGTCTTAGCTGTGTACATGTAATCACCCCATGGATTAAACTTGTTTCCAGCAGAGAGTGGGTGTAAGGCTGGCAGGGCATGCTGGTGAGTGGTGGGGACAGGTGGGGAGAAGGAGGTGATGAGTCCTGAAAGGTGGAGTAGTTTGCTGTTTCTGGCAGGGAATGGCATTTGTGTCCTGCACTACTGGCAGTATCTGAGGAAAGCTTGGTTTGGCAGCCTCTGCTCCAGGCAGATTGCAACAGCAAATCTATGATCAGAGTGTGTTGGTCAATCTCCAGCCACAGAATTTTTGATGTTGCCAAACATGAATTCTGCATTCCTAGAAATTGGAGAAAATTGAGAGCACTCATGACCAAAGTTGAACCCAGATAGAGAGCCCCATTCTCTTATCTGTTGCCCACTGTTTAAACCAAGCTGAGTCTGCCACCTAGATAAGGTTCACAGATGCTGAAAATACTTTGATTGTATTGCCAGTCTTTTTCCCAGTGGTTTGCCAATGCTTTTCATGTGTTGTGTTTAGGTGTGGAAACAAAGCTCTCTAACTTCTTTGAATGCACATAAGAAATAGAACTCTTGATTTTTCTCCACAAATAAATATAGGACTGTCTGATACCCTTGGTCTGTGGAAATGTGTGATTCTGCTGCTGCAGAATGAAGACTTGGTAGTAAGGGATGCTGCTGCCGAAGTGATACAAGTGGCACAGTCAGAAAAAAAGAGCAGTGAAGGAACAGGTAAGTTAACATTACTTTTAAATATTATTGAACGTTTGAGAGACAAAAGGATTTCTCATCACAAATTTCTTGCTGACTGTAAAGTGCTTCATTCATCTCCTATAAATATGTACCATAAAAGACAACAGCAAATTTGATGCCCACCATGCTTTATTATTTTGCTTTCACTGTTCTTGGTTTCATTTGCATATGGTTACATGGAGATGTAAAAAAGACAACAGCAGGACTCAGCTTTATGGTTCATGCTGTGATGAGTCAACATTCACATAATTTCAGTTTGAAAGTTCTTTAATACCAGCTCTGGTCTAATATAATGCAGTGCAAGACACTCCTTGAATCCCACATTGTTGTAAGAGCCTAATCACAGAGAGATAGGAATCTAGGAAGCAGCATTCAACTCATTGATTCATTATTAGACCTTGAAATCCATTTAGATCCAGATCAACAAAGACAATTCACAGCATACCCACAATGTGTTTTTGAGGATGTGGGCCTTTTTGTCTGCTTGTCCTAATTTACTCAACCCTGTTAATTTTAAAATAGCCACAAAACTTGAGTAGGCTTAACAAATTAATGTGCTTCACTTTGAGAGTCTTTGCTGACACATTCTTCCATGTGTTGTGAATAAATTAGAATTTACTACCAAGCTGATCTCTCTCTGGTGGTCCCTGGTCTATGCTACTCAGTAATGCCTGTACCAACTTGTCTGCAGTCGGTTCAAATTAGTCAGCCCTCTCCATGTGGACTTCTCCTAGGCTGGAGATAAAGCAGCTCTGTGCTTTAAAAAAAAATAAGAAAGGGCAGTAAAATTACAATTGCCACTATTGTAGATAGAAGTAGCCAGGAATCTGCTCATGTGGTCAGTGTGTTTTTGAGCTGGCACTGTTCAGGCACAGAGCTATGGAGTAGAAGAAGGTAAAAGGAGATGTATGGCATGGACAGCTTTCATTTTCCTGTTAAATCCCAAGGCTCTGATTCCAGCACTAGCATCACAGCTCTGGCAGTTTCTCTAGTCCCAGCTACAGCTCCCTTGAGTATCAAGGGGGTCTGTGTGCATGTGCCTCAGGTCCCCAGTGCTGGCCTTTGGGGGCATCCTCAAGTGTCTCAAGATGGTACTTTGGGAATAATACAGTGCTGGATTGTCTCTCTTGACTCCTTGTATCTTCTTCCTTCTTCCCTGTTGTATCCTATGGCCAAGGGATATTTTCCTGAAACTGGATGAGAGCTCTGTCCTCGGTCTCCTAATTAATACTAAGGTCACCTCAGCCCTTGCTCTTACCACTTTGTAAAGCTAAAGTGACCATAACTGAGAAGATTACATAATAATTGTTCTTTATTTGCTATGTTCCTAATTAGGATAGGGACCCCGCTCCCCAAACTTCTGTTAACCCCTTAGTTACACTTAGCTGTGCTTTCCTGTTTTTTCATTTAAACTTCCTGCAGTGAAATGAGTGTCTGTCTTGTGTGACTAGAAAAGAATGCTGGATTTGAAAAGAGATAATTCAGTTTCCTTTCATGTCCATTTTCATCATTGTTGTTCCTTTCTGTGATCTTTTTTCCCCACTAAACTCTTCACTTTTTGTGATTTGCTTTCTAGCTTTTGGGGGAGCAATTTTGCCCTTGTGGTTTTTATTTATAACCAGATTAAAATAAGCTCACCTTTGTATTGTTGTATTGTATTGTTGTTTGTTTACTTTCATTTACCCCTTTTCTTTTCATGTGCATGTAAGAGTATGCAATATGTTTGAGTCTGTGGTTTAGACATTTCATGGATTACCAGACCTCTCTGTCGTGGGAATTTTTAAATTACATTCAAATATCTGCTTATTTTTTTTCAAGTTTTCATACCATTATAGTCTGATTTTTCATCACGGCACTGACTTTAAAATAACTGAACCCACAGACTGAAATTCACAGAAGCTGTGAAGCAACTGTCTTTAAAATTCTTACTTTATAGCACATTACTAGATATTGTAAATTAACTGACTTTTCATTTCCATTATATGATGATAAATTAGTATTGTGGCCCAGTAGTTTTATTGTGAGATTAGAAAGAGGAATGGATTTAGAAACCTGTTTTCTAAATCTGTAATTGTTTCACTTTTATATCATTACCATTACCACTAGCTAACACGAGAGAGTAAAGAGACAATTATAATTTCAGCTTCATTTGTGCATCAAAAGTGTTTTGTCTTAGTAGCCATTATATTTCCAGAAATACTGCATTGTATGAATAGGTTATGGTGTGTTCCACCTTTTACTGCTGGTAGCTTGCCATACAGAGAGCAGGAATGCTGTTCACAAAATACAAACACTGGACTTGTCAGAAATTTTGGCACTAGCAGCTTCATATCCACTCGTAAAAAACTTCTCTTTTCTCACTGTGTACACAGCGTGTAAGGGAGGGGTAGCCTATAGCTGCTTTCAGAAGAACTGCATTTATTGTCAGCTTAGGCAGTCAATGCTGTAAGTGCTTCATTTATGTCGAGATCCAGAAGAATCTGTGATTACAGCCTGGCAGCTGCCCCTGCCCTTCCTATGTGATAGAAGCTGGCATCATGTTTTCATGTGGAAGAGTAGGAAAGGTTATGTACTTGTGTGTTACAGTTAGACCAAGGCTAATTAGCATCTTGTTCAGCAGAGCAAGGTGAAATTGGACTGTTGTTAACAGTAACAAAATTATTGACATAGACTATGTTCATAGAGTTGTTGTAGCATGGCTTTCCTTTACATGCATGTTGCTGAATAACAGCACAAATGTGTAGCAGTACGATGGTGTCAAATAATAGGTATTTTCATGTCATGTATAGTTGGTGAAACTAGAGGCAAATGATCCTGTCTATTATAGTGTGCCTTCACTTCCAGTAACAGCTCCTATCTTGTGTAATTCTTTGAAATGCTGCATGAGCTCCTGGAGGAGAATGTGAACTTGGTTTCTTGTTAACTCATGGCTTTTGGTGAGGGCAAAACCCCCAATTTCCTCGGGTAACAAATCCGTGCAGCTTTGGATCACTCAAATTACAAAAGCAGTAAGCTTGTGCAGTCAGAAATGTGTGGTAACACATGTGTTACAAGAACCCTGTGGAAATTGCAGCCCCCATTTTCATTTGGAAGGAGAAAAGGTCAGGAGACGAAATGCTGATACTCCACAGGGCTCCTATCCTCACTCTACCCTACTACTTAGCCCCAAGCAAAACCCTACAAGCCCTACTATTTTCTTATAGAAGGCTAGGACTTCTACTGTTACCAGTAAAGTTCACTTTAAAAATTTATTTTATTCATACAGAGAAACTTGTTTTATGTTTTTAGTATGTGCAAAAACTCCTATTTAATAGGGGAAGTTACTGAGGTTGGATGATGGCATTCATTTTCTGAGCAGAGCAGGTCAAACAGAATCCTGTCTCACCAGAAGGGAGAAAAGCTTCTGTTTTCCTTGCTAAAAATACCAACTAAGGTAGTTAAGGTTTTCCTAATAACTGGAACAATATAAACCCCCTCTGTAACTCAAGGTATTGTGTGTACGCTTTGTTGTTGTTTCTTCATGCATTGAGGTGTAAACCTCTGGGGGATTGTTTTATTCCTTTTAGTATGAGGGAGGGTACAGGAAGTATTGTATTCAGTGTAAAGGTAGAATAGTTGCTTTGAAATCTAATTAAATTAGTGACCCATGGCTATGTAAAGTCTAGACCTGTTCACAGCAGCATTTTTTTATACAAGAGGGTTACTCCTAACAAGAAAGATGATTTAAGTTGGGGAAGCAAGAATGCTTTTTCCCTACTGGTGATTGCTTTGCTAAATATCCTGAAAAATTCAAGTAATTGTGCTAAAAGAAAAACTATATTTGTTGGTATCATTTTCCTCTCTGGCTTTTTTTTTAATCTAGAGAAGAATCACATGAAGTAAAGTTATGAGCTTGTCAGTATTAGAGAAGTTTGAATAAACTATTTTTCTACCATTATAGCCAAGCCAATCAAATTCTATAAAATTCTATATTAAAAAAACACCTTTAGTCAGCTTAACCTTTATGTTGGTAAATTACCAAATTAACCTTAAATTAGTTTAAGAGCATTTTTAGTGTCATCAGCATTAGCACCAATTTAGCTGATTTTTAAAATTGAGCTGAATGAGGCTTAGATGAGCAATTAGATTTGCAGACTTGAGGAAATCTTTTGAAAGTGCCTGAACGATTTAGCTGCCTAAATACACTTCTGGAATATAATTGTGGAATTATATTCCAGAACTTTCTGCTACTTCTGTTGTGAAATAGCAGGTTTGTAGAGAGATGAGCAAGTTAGCTCCTGGGTACAGCTCTGTGCTTGCAGCAGAGCTTGTGCAGTCCAGGGCAGGCAAATGGCCCACTCTGAGTACCACCATCACAGGCTACAGTGAGAGCATCTTTGAAAACCAGTCTAATGTTGTTATTGTTACATCCCTACTTTTTTCAGTAATTCTGAGCATGATGTAGTCAGTTTTAACCCACTGCTTTAAATATCAGAGATATTAACTCTGGTCCTTTGGTTCCATTTCACATGCTTAAGAAATAAGCAATAGCTGATACTCTTGTGCCAGGAGTTTCTGAGCAAAAGGTAATGCAAAGTTCTCTTTTCTTCTCTTGATGGCTGCTCCCTTCTTGATTGATTCTACTTTTTATCTTTGGGGAAAATAATCAGTGAAAATGACAAGTGTCCTGGGGTTTTTTTTTTTATTCACCAGCAAGGAGAAAAAGAACTTATTAGCTGGTTGGTTTAAAGAAGCTGACTCCACCTTCTGAACTGACTTTCCACCATCCTGTTGGGAAGGGAATGGCACTATAGAGCAGATTGAGTTAAGATTCCCGTGGAAGTCTGCACTGCTGGGTGTTGACTTTTTCAGTGGCCCACACTATTTCAGGTTTATCTTACTGTTTCTGGGCCTGTAGGAGCATTTCAGCAACTTTTATTTCATTTATTGGCCAGCCAGTATAAATGTGTGTAAAGGGAGAAGTTAAAATGTGCTGCTTGGGGTGGGCGGGGGGGGGGGGGGGGGGGGGGAAGAAAAAATATCGTCTAATTAGATTGAAACACCAAAACATTTTCAAGGTGTCTCTGAATTCTTTTCTAGACTTAGGAAGACTTTAGACCTAACAATCTCACTGCGTAGAACCTCTCTCTGTGAGCCATGCTGTCACCTTGGCATGGAGAAGAGCAAAGCTGCTTGTTGCTCGCACCTCAGTTTTCTTTTTCACACATCATTAGTGTAAAAGTCAAGGCAAATTCAAGCCAAATTTCTTCATGAACCTAGAGTAGGTGTGGCTGTCATGATTATGTGTGGAAGAAGGTTTATTTGTGGGGTTTTTTTTGGCACAGTGATGGTGTAAATAAGCCTTAGCAAAGGTAGAGGAAGTTAAGGGACAATCAGACTTGCTACATTAACATTTGAAAGAAACAAGGGGAGAAGAAATCCTGCTCAAATTTATGTTTCTTATCCCTGTCCTCTAAACATCTTCCTTGGTAAACTTAAAGCTGTGCAAAAGGTTTCATACATATGTGCCCTAAGAAGATCTAGTAAATCACTTGAGCAAGAGATAAGAGATAACGCAGTCTGTGTGATGTTAATGCAGCACAATGGTCTGGCAGTCATCATCAACACCACAGGTGATATCAGCAAATCATGGGTGACTGGCATGATCCCAAAACTTGTACCCCAAATGTCCTTTACAACTAGTCTATGAAGCATTTCAGGACAAGTGGCTCAGATTTCATCTACTCCAGTTGCTAGTGAAACAGCTTTGAGTAAGTGCTGGGCAAACCTCAGATGCTAAATGGACCTTGGTAGTGTTTAAATGCTAAAAATACCATTGACATTGGTGGTGTTTAGCTGCACAATAAAAGTATCCCACATATTGCATGGGAAACAATAAAGAAAGATATTTTATTTTATTCATTGCCTCATTTGCTTGTTGGCATTTGAAACTGTTTTCAAACTATTCATTAAAGGAAGTGCCAACTTTGTCCATAGCAAAAGGAGCTTTTCTTCCTCATGTTTCTTGTTGTTGGTAAATACGTTAAATAGATTGGTTAAAGCTTTAGTTCATAACCATGTCAAGTTAACTCCTCTCTCCCCAAACCTGTGTACTTGCCTAGTGCTAAGTCTGTGCTATGGGATTGGAGGTGGGGAAGTAACGGGGAGTTAAAAGTTGTGCCCCACTGCTGTGTGCAATATGCATGTTTGAAGTCGCTGTGTCTCTCTGGATGAAATATAAAGCAGAGATGCCAGCAAACTGTTCAGAACTCTCTTTTTCATGTGATTGATGTGTTCATCCTCTTGCCAAACTAGAGGACACGTTAACCACCTTTTGCTCTACTTCCGTGCTGGTGTAGCCTTCCAGTGGGGCAAGTGGGAGGACTGTGGTGAATAAAACGAATGTCAGGTTACTCTGATCCTGAACAAAGATTAGAGTGTAGGGTTCTGCTTTTCTCATGCACTAGGTGACTTGCCCTGATGTTCAGGTTAGGCTAATGGGACTCTGAGGCCCCAGACAGCTCCTTTAGTTGTGGCTCTTAGAACCAGTTCTGGCAGCTGCCTGGCTTTGAGGAGTAAGTGGTAATTGCCTAAACATAAACTAGGGAATTGCATGCATGCAAACTGGTTTAAGGATGCATTAACTGGCAAGATCATAAGTGATAAGATTTCCTTTGCTTGATTTAAGTCAAGCTTGTGCATTTTCTTCTCTATTCTGACATTTGATTTTCCTCTTTTTAGAGGTTTGATGGGGGGGTTACAAAAAGCATAAAGCGAGAACCTGGCTGTAGAAAGAGCTTGCTGACACTGCAGCCTGGAACTCTTCCACTACCCAGCCTGAGAGTGGAGTGGTTGGTAGTGCTGTGGGTGGGTGGCTACAGCTGCATACAGGAGACTGAACACTTCCATTCTGACACGTGACTTGCTGTGATACAGCTGCTCTGGTGTGGAAAGTTAACAGCTTCCCTCAAATGGATGAATTTCAGGTCCTTGCTAATGCCACGGGTAGGTAATAACAGAGGTTTCAAAGGACCATTTAAAATGCACTTATTGCCTTCCATGGTTTTCAAGCTGCCTTGAGAATTGCTTATAATTTTTGGAATCTCTTGGTCAGAAAAATCTCCCAGACAGATCTTGTGATATGCCACGGGTGCTTGGGCACAGTCCAGAAGTTCTCACAGTGTTGTCTGGGTTACTAATGGAAAACTGCTAATCATATTAGCCAAAATATGTTTATGTTCCCTGTACTGGGGACAATTGGAAAGAAGGTTAATGAAATTTTTTTTCTGGAATCAGCTCAAGGATTTCTTCCGCTTTGTGAATATTCTTGATGGCTGCATTCTGGTAACTAGATGTGCAGCTCACTAAACAGAATTTCTAAGCCTGCTATGAAAGAGGAGCCTTTTGAGCTGAATGTTAGGATTTAAATGGAAGGCATTTATCCAAATGGCCTTTAAGCAGTAGAAGGCAGAATAGACATAGACAAGACCCATCCAGGCAGAAGAGAATATGAAAAAGATGCAATACAGTCAAAAGCAGAAAAAAATCACAGGAAGGCAGAGCTGCTCCTGTTGCAGAATGATTTGCTACAATTTTAAGTTTATTTTCAAAAGATTGTGTATGGAATCTGTGTGATACCCTGTTACGAGCAATATGTCTCAAGGCCTCAGTGATGAGGTGTAAAGCAGTGGCAACAGTTTGCAGCATTCTATTCAAACATGATGTAGGACTTGTGTGTTGAGACACTCTAAGGTGATGACATCTCTTCAGTTCCATTAGATAAGGTCTGTTGAGCACAGGGGGAAGGTCACACAGCTGTGTGTATTCTGGGAATGCTCTGACGTGGGCCCTGGCAAAAGAGGCAGTGGGTGCTGCCCGGAATGACCAGAACACTCTGCAGGGTGAAGTGCACCACATGTTCCTGCAGAGTAGTGTAAACCATGGAAGGGAACATCGCTGATAGACACCCTTAAGCTGTCTGTAATTGTAGGATCATAAGTAGATAGAGTTCAAACAGAAAAAGAGACAACATTCTCCTTATAACATTCAGTGTTGAACCTTTTGCTTTAGGGACCCTGCCTCTGGCTGCATCATTTTATCCCTTCCAAGCTTTTAATGGCCAATACTTCTCATGCACCTGCGTGGAGAAGGATTTATGTGGAGAGACAACTATGCAACGATGACCATTTAAATCTTGGCAAACTAAATAAGTGGCAAATACCTGTGCTATTTGGTGACTACTTGATGACTATGATGGCTCTCACATTTAAGAAGTTTCTTCCAGAAAGCAAAATGACACATGGTAGAGATTATGAAACGCTTCCTGTGGCTAGAGCTGTAATTTGGGGTTTTTTTACATCTTTTGTAGTAATTCTAAGAAGGTAACAATTACAGGTCAGTTGCAAGGATGAAAGAATTGAGGTCTAGGAGTGTAAGTTAATTCATCTGATCTTTCTGCTAGAAAAAATTCATGATTGTTTCAGGAGCAGATTTGCCCTGTAGCCTGGTTGCATAATATTTTTATGCTAATAGGTATATTTTGTGTCCTTGTAATAGTATTTCTGTTATGCGTGACATTCTGCTTTTTGCATCCTTAAAATATCTCCTATTGTTATGAAAACTTTTGGAAGATCTAATTGGAAAGTAATTAGGTCTTAAAATTGTATTTGTAGTAAGATTGTTTCCTGGTTTAATGGTGACTCTTGAGGAATGTTTCAGTATTTTCCTTAGATACAGAGGAAGAGTTGGCTGAAAATACAGCTTAAATATTTTTGTTCAGAAAACTTTTTGGTGATTACTTTTGGGCTCAGGGACCCATCACTAAATTTGCTGACTGCCTTTTTTTTTTTCTTTTTTTCTTTTTTTTTTTTTTTTTTTCTTTTTTTCCCATTTCTGATGCCAGTGTAGAGTAAGGCTGTTTGTTATCCACAGCTAACCTCCTAAACTTGGGAGTATGTGTGTGAGTAAAATATTAATGAAGAAGCATTGACTTGAAGCCAAAGCGAATACATGCACTCCTGCAGTTTTTTATAAAACTTCCTAAGCTTATGAAGCCAGGTTTTCTGGTAAAAGTGAAAATGTGTTGTTCCTGTTAGCTTAACAAGTGTGTGTCCTTTTGATATAAGCAAAATAGCACCATCGATGATCATCTTCTGCTTGGAAAACATTTCACTTTATTTCTGAGAGAGATCTGTGGTATTTTTTTAAAAAAAATTGCTTTGATTTTTATTCCTGAAATAACCAGCAGTCTTAATTATCTTCATTGAAAAAGTAATTTTGCAGACAAGGCCAGTAAAGTGTGTGAAATCAGCCTCTGCAGAAGTAAACAAAAACTGAAGGACTGATCATATTCTTCTGAATAGAGCTATTTTGTTCTTTTTTTAACAAGCTGGAAGTGCAGAAGACTCAGTGCTTTGGAGCAAATGTATTCTGCTCCACAAGAGTGTGACAGATTGTCAGGGAATGCCAGGGGAAAAGAAACTGTACTATTCACCCTACACTGGCTAGTTTTTATAGCTAGGCCAGGAAAAGTTGGTGGGGGTTTGCTGTTTTGGTTTCCTGTTTGCTTTTTGTAGCTGGCATTCTCCATTGCTAATTGTGGGCATGCTAATAATCAAGAAAAATGTTAAGCTCTTAAATAATATCTAGACTTACGAAATGTTATTTTAGCAGATTTATTTAGAGATGTAATTGAAGTTCTGTGATACATGAAATTTGCAACAGCTGGCCTGTAGTGTCTATCGCATTTTGCTACTGTATTCAGCTCTTATACCAAGGTTCCAAATGTTTTATTTGAATAAATTGACTCCATTTAAAAAAAAATACTTAAATGAAACTTGCACTGACAAGGTAGTAGCTTGTCTTTTATCTGTAAAAATGAAGTCTGGGCACAAATTGTGTTACTTTGCTGACCAGTTGCTGCAGTTCTTTTATTAATACTGCTTCTTCTGTTTCACTGGTACTACGAAAGGGTAAAGATGTCCCAAGCAATTTCTTTTTGAAAAAACAATGGCTACCTGAGTAATTTGGGATAGGGGACAGGTACTACTAAAAAATAATTTTTAAAGCTAGATTATATTGAAAAGTAGGCAAGCAACAATAGAAAAGAAATCTTGTTACTTCAAGAAGTATTGTTCATTTCTTAGGAATTGAGAAAAGGGAATAAGGCAAAGAAGACTACTGGAGAAATTAAGGGGAGATGAGTACAAATTAAAATAAAATAATTTCATTTTAAGTGGAAATAACTTTCTCAGAGTATCCAGCTAGGGGTTAGACATAGTTAGAAACTGGGATAATGGAAGTTGATGGTAGCCCTTTGGTCCTTTTTTACCTGGCCCAGCTGAAAGTGGGAACAAATTGGGTGCTGTTCTAACTGGGACTTTTTGTGCACAAAAAGGCTTTGGTTATCCATAGCCTGCAATCACCCCACTCCTCCTCAGATTGCTTAAGATGCAGGAGTCCAGATGGATATGGACCAGCATCTCTGATATTTTTGGTATCCTGCATATTAACATCTCACAGAGTGCAGTTGAGTACTGCATGCTAGAAGTTCTGAAGGGAAGGACTTGGGAGAGCCCTGGGCAGGCACATCCATACACACATGGAGTTCTTTATAAAGGCTGAGCTGGAATGCCCATCAGATCCCAGAGGTATTTCATCAAGAATGAGGAGATGATCCATTCCTGCAAGCAGATTTTTGCACACAGAATTTCATTTGTGTGTTTGTGGGTGGGAGTGAGGTAGAGGATATAAATACCTTTGCAAACTAACCTAAACCACCACCTTGTTTCCATGTAAGTCAGCACTCAAAATTTTTAATGGCCAAGATAATTCCTACCTGTGACGGAGTCAGAGCGGCACCTTAGAATGAAAGTTGGTTTTATTATATTACTGATTTCCTGTGCCACAACCTTCCCACTCATTTGGTTACTTTAATTCCTGGTGTGCTGGTGGAGGGCAGGTGGGGGGGAAGCAGTTGTGGGACACAATGGGTTCTTACTTCAAAACCTGACATGTGTAAAACTCAACGTCTCTTTTTCTTTTCTATAATCAGTTCCAAATGAGCGCTTACAAGGAGAACTCGGAACTGGCTTGGTTGAACAAATTGATTTCTCATGCTTGAGAAAGTAAAGTTAAACATCCTTGGGAAACCTAGAAATTTTGAGAACTAGACTTTTTATAAAGGGCTTTTGATTTATTAGATTTAGAGCAAGACCATTGAAATCACCTTGAGGAGCAGAATTATTTATGGCAGCTGCTTACAGTACCAGTGTAATGCCACTTTCGCATGTTTTTAATTTTGTTCCTTCACATGGTCTGTGCTGTGTTAATGATCACCTTGTCATGCTGCCAGTGGAAAACAGTTTTATAAATAATTCCCACTGGTAAGATGAAAGTGTTAACAGAAATACTTCAGTGAAGGTCTTGATTAACTTACACACTTGGCTTGATCACAGTGAAGCTTAGACTTACAATATCTTATTACCAGAACTAATAAAACCCATTCATTTTTTCATGTACTGTGTTAATTACCCTTTTACTTTCCCTCATGGGCAGACACACAGAGGCTGATTTCATGTTTGTGTTGAAGACCGCAGTTACACTTTCAGACTGCTCCTTGCTGTACTTAGAAGTTCCTACTGAAACAAAACTATCCTTCTCTAATTCCAGAATCCATATATTGTAATAGTAGACCTTCAAGACTACAGATTGTTACACTTAGGGGCTCTATTTAACCTACCTTTACTCTAAACAGCTGAAGAATGATCTTTTGTATTTTCTCATTCCTACTGAAAGCTTGCTGTCTTATGTACATGAATTAAGAAGCACAACTAAAAACTCAGTTTCCAGAATATCTTTCTTTTTTAATTCAAAATCACCAAATATAAATATTCCAATCAATTGCCATTTTGCAATAGAGGATAGTAACATACCATATTCCATCACCACCAGCTCTAAGAAACATCAGGAAAACAGGCATTTGCCATGTTCTCTGAAGCTTAATAGCAATAGGATCACATAAACTGTGTTAATGAAGGGCCTTTTAAAAAAGATGTTTACAATATTGATTTCCATCTCCTAAAGCAAATTCCTTGAGAGTTGGACTAGATGATCTTCAGAGGTCCCTTCCAGTCATGAGGATTCTGTGAAAGCAGCGTGTGTTGGGTAGATCAGTTTAAACAGGCAAGATCATACTCATGTGGGCAATAGTCTTTAAGGTTATATACCAAGATACAGATTATTTGATGCTTTGGACTCAGTGACCTCATGTTCCCCTAAAGCAAGGTCAGCACAGAACCTGGAGTTCAAATACAGTGGGTGTAGGAAGAGCCTAGGGGTAAAATTATCTCAGGGTGAAGTAGTACTTACATATACACAACCTGAATTATTTTTCTAGGCTGGTCTGTAGAACTCAACAGTGGTTTCATTTCAAATTCAAAGGAGTAAGGGCAAGACAGGCAGTCTTTGCTTGTTAGCTGCCTTTTTTTGCAATGTGTTTTGGTTTTTAGTGTGGTCATTGGTGTGCCGCTGTCACAGGGTAGAGGTAAATTCTCCAAATAAGGGCTTTTACTTGATTCTCACAATTTGTGATCAAGGCTCACCTAGTGCTGTCCATGGCAAGGTGAAGTAGAATGTGGCCTTTCCTGAAGGAAAATAATTTGAAATATACAGATGGAGAAATAAGATGTTAAAGACAGAAGGAGTCTTTATGTTAAAGACACACATTACAGTCACAATGTGGACTGTAACTTCAAATGGCATTAGTAAGTAAAAAAGGTAAAAAGTTCCTTGAGCAGTGAAGTGAAGGAAGTTTAGATTTGGTGGGTTTTTTTCATGGATTTGTTTTGCAGGTAAGTGGATTTTCTCATGTCTCATGACTCAAGTTTCATCCTTTCAGTAGACATAGCAGCAGTAGGGTCTCTTTCTTTACCCAGCTGGCTATTTCACAGAAACAAGGCAATGTTTCAGATTCCCGTATGTTTTTTTGTCAAACTGGATTGAAACTGGCTCACAAGTTGTGGTGGGAAACACATACACAGAAGTATGCTTCCTGATTTCCTTATTTTGTTTAAAAACAGGGGAAAAATCCCTTTGATGTTGTTTATTCTTTCAGATTGCAGTCTGATTGAATAAAATAAATAAAATTGTGTGAACTGAATATTTTTATAAGGAGGGTTGATTGGCTGTTGTTAATAGGGTTGCCTAACACTCCTCATTATAAAATCCTGCCTTTCAACTACTTGTATTAATCCTTTACTAGCTGGTACTGGGATTTTTCTATACTGTGACTATTTTTTGTAAACTTCAATTATTTGCGGTTTGTTACTGTAGGCATGATTCTACATATGAAATTAGGAGGAAATACTATATTTAAAGCAGGCTGTGAAAAAGATTGAAGGCCTTTTCTTTGAATGCTGTTATACATGTATGCTTTGGATATGCAAGATGTTTTTGGTAAAATATGTACAAATTTGACTGTGAAATAGAACTATAAAATGCTATACTTTAAACATATATATATATATATATATACACACACACATACACACTCAGTAGATGTTGAAAAGGACCTAAAAGCTAAAATCTCGGAAGATTTTTTGTTCACAAAGCAGCTTAAATTTCTCTGCTCCTGAAATGCTAACCTGCATTCTGAGCAGGGCTACTGAGGATGCTCCATGCCAGGAGCACTGCCTCAGGATTGTGCAGCTATGGCTGTAGGTAGCTCTGGTCCAGACTATGTTTAGATGCTTGAAATGATGAAGGTATAGATTTCTTTTTCTTTTTGGACTTTGGCAAATTACACATATGTGTTGCCATCTTCCTCCTCCAGTCTTTCCCTACACCAAGAATATTCAGAAGATTGCAAGGTCAGGTATCCAAATGTCAGGAAATTCAACTTTAATTTAATCTTGTAATGCTGATGTATGAAGAAGCAAGGATAAGTTGCACTATCACTTCACTGCCTGGGTTTTTTAATAGAAGTTCTTTTGCAGTTCAGTAGACAGTGCAGATTTGCTCTGGTGGTGAATCAGGAACATACAGTGTAGGAAACTGTCATGTCAAACAGCAGTACTACCTCAGCTGCAAGTTGAATGTGATAAAGAGAGTAAGACCAGGATCACAAGAAGGGACATGCCAAAGCTGTTTAGTTTCGCCCTTGTGATTTGCATTCTGTCCCTGCCTCTCCCAAAGAAGCTGTTTTGTCCAGGTAAGCAAGTCATTCCAAGCAGAGTTTGGAAAGGAGGTCACCATGCTGAATGCTTAACTGGATACCTTGCAGGCATGATTTGCAGGAGTTCAGAGCACACACAGCTGAGGCCAGAGGGAAGTGCATTTTGAATATTAAAGCATTATGGGGTGCTGGCTTCTCAGTGAAACAAGTCATAATGTCTCAGATCAGACATCTGAAACCAGTCAAGATTTTTTAATCTTCATGACTGTCTACTCCTCCTGCAGAATAGATAGTGCCATTCCTTCTTTCTGTGCACATCGTTGTATGTGATATATGAAGCACTCCATATCACGATGAATGACTGAGAGCCTCAGGTTACTTAGCCATTCTGTCTTCCATGCCTATTTAGAATATTTTGGAATATTTTGAATAAGAAAGGTTCAAAGCCATGTATTAAATGTGTACAAAATAGAGAGAGAGATTTCTTCCCTATGATGGGGAAGTCCCTGGTGTTGCATAGTTCATGGCTGCATTACTATGTGAGACACAAATGTTTTTAATTTTTGCCTTGTGCATGGAGCACTTCAATTCAGTACATTGGGGAGAGCACTCAGCACTTAGTACCTTCTCAGTTGAAGAGGCACAAACCAATTCCTCAAAGAACTTTGAAGGACATGGAAAAGACAAATGTAAAATCTGTATTAGACAAATATATTGCTATCTAAGTTGGGTTTTCTATTGAAGAACTGTGGTTACTGACTGAATACTATTTATTAGTCAGTTTGTGTATATATTTACACTTTATGCAAAACTAAGCAGCTCCTGCTCCTTATGTGAATTTACTTGGACCAGGGCCTTGAAGTAATTCATACAAACCATGTTACAATTTACTGATCCACCTGAGCATGCCACGGCCTCTGGAATGCCATGTCTACTGAAGATGCAGATGAAGTTGCAGGGAGCCACCCCACCGATATCTGGGATGGAGATACACTATCTAAGTCCCTTGGAGCCTGCTAGAGGATGCCCTGATGACAGCTAGAAGTTTCCTAGCAAATCTTGAGCCAGCTGTTAACACATTTAGACTACAGCTGTAGGGAAATGCCAGAGCCTGAGGTATTTCACTCAGAGAGATACAGGGAAGTCATGCAACTTCCAGAGAGGTGTAGACCTGCCCGTGTAAATAGAAGTGTCCTGGGTCACTGAAGGTGCAAAATCCAGGAGTCACCTAGGTGGCAAGAACTGTGTAGAGGAAAAAGGGTGTGAACCACTCCTTAGGATTTCTTTAATGTGAACATCATGTTGGGAAGAAACATAGAGTCCCAATTCTAGAAATGCCTCAGTCACAGCAGGGTGGTTAGGATCAGCAGGTCTTTAATGTGAATCAAAACTTTTGGTAGTAGAGTGAGAAATATGTGTGTGTAATCTCATTTTAGAGTATTTCTGAAAGAAAGGGCAAAAACCAATTTGCTCTCAAGTGAAATCACTGGTGCATCATCTTCCCATTGAAAAGAGCCAGTGGTTCCATCATGGAGTGAAAATGCTCTTGAAAAAAACTTGGAGATAGATATTTTCCATTCAGGATGGAGACTTGGGGCTGTTTACCTGTTACACACCTGCAGGGGAACTGCCCTTAAGTTCTCCTTAGATCACTGCCCCTAAGTGACCTGTAATCATTGAGTTGTTGAATAAGATAAACAGCACCTGCCTGTCTGTACGATTTCAGCTCAATTAGTCCAGCTGACTTTTTTTATTGGAATGTCAGAAAACTTACAACGGATCCCACTATACTGCATTGAAAGCAATTTGCAAGTAGGCATTGGAAGGCATCTTGATAGAAAAAAGCAAGAAAATTCACATGGTCATTTGTACTTATCACCTGCAGTGTGGATATTTTGTGGTCCTGGTAGCTTCTCACATTACAGAGCATTTGCAAATTTTGTTGTATTTTCATAGCATTGTGTATCTGTGTCCATATATCAGCAAAAAGATAAAAATAATGTGAGCTGTTATTTACACACATTTCATCCCTTAGATGACATCTGAATAAGAACAGGCAATCTGGACTGTTTTGGAAGTTTTTCATGTAAGGGTGGCTGGGCTTTTTTTTTTCATCAGCCATTCATATAGTGAACATTTCTGTGGGGTTTTGCTCTTCAAGAGTATTCTCTTACATGGTGAGGAAATGGGTTTAGAAAATTGGCTGGTAAAGGAGCTGAAACTGTATTATGAACATTTTTGACATAAATTATTATACAAAAGATTTATGGCACTTTCTGTAAGAGCAATTTTATAGCCACTTTTTTGAATGTCACCCTCTTTTAATAAGTGATATGAAACAAAGATAAAAATTAAATATGAACCATCCTAAAACCAGTGTCCCCTCCATAGCATTTTATAAAAGGTATCAGAAGGGATGCAAAGACTGAGTTACAGAGGTTTCCAAGTTGGTTTTTTTTTTTGTTGTTATTCTGCTCAAAAATACCTTCCTTCAGTAAGTCACACATACACTTGAATCAGGTGTGTTGCAGTAAGTTAGCACAGGTCTTCTCTACTCAGATGTTCTCAATAGCCACAGTTTGCAGGAATCTGTAATTCTGCCTTGTTCCACCCTTTAGAGAGAACTCCTGGAAGAAGGATGAGAAATACCAATGTAAAGTAACATTTAGGAGAATATGTAGAACAAGATGAAAACATGTTGTAACTTAAGAGGCTTAAGAAAAATCAGAACATTTTTCAATAATCTAAAATTACTCTAAACTCCAGTAATTCGGAAGTGCAGAGTTTCCTTAGCAGTTGCATCTAGAACAAAGGTTATAGCATCAAAAAAGTTTAGTGTTGTATCAGCACTCCTGTAGAAATAAATAGCATTTTTATGCTTGTTCCTGTGTCTTGGAAAAAAATCACCAAGATATACTTAATAATTCACATGAATTGGCCTAATTAAAGAAGAAGGAGAGAGAACTTTTGCATTGAGACTTATAATTGTCTTAGCAAGATTTACTGGTGTATCTGGAACCTGTTAAAATCAGTGGCTTTTGCAGGGGGAACTTTATATTACTTCTTTTTTAAGAATTATGTTATATAGAAAATGTGTAAGGACTGTGATTTTTTTACTTTGTATTCCCAAATTTATGTCACCACCTTACAAGTTGTTGTCAGCCCATTTATACAATGTTAGATCATCACATGGATGAAGGAACTGTTTGCTTTCTAGAATACAATGCCACTAATTAAAGTTGAAAGTGAATGGACTGAATTAGAATCAGCTCATCCATCAAAGACTGGCTACTGATTATTTACTGACAGTGCTTCATTTAGCTCTATTAATTACTCAGTGGCACTGTTATGTAAAGGTCATGCTTGAAAAATTAAGAAAGAACACATGAAAAATTATTTTATGTGCTCAGTGCTGGAGTCTAGAAGTGGTAAATGTTAAACAGAGTGTTCATGTGAATAATCTATTAAATGTGTTTTTTCTTATCAGCGTTTTAATTGTGAGTGAGTAAACAGGACAGCAGCTTACAGATCTTGATAGGCTCCTCATGCAGGCTGCAATGGTCATGGCTGCGGCTCCATAGCCATAAAGGAAAGTTTGCCTTTCTGTTACTGCTTTTAGAATAGTTTTCTTCCTTCCTTCCTTCCTTCCTTCCTTCCTTCCTTCCTTCCTTCCTTCCTTCCTTCCTTCCTTCCTTCCTTCCTTCCTTCCTTCCTTCCTTCCTTCCTTCCTTCCTTCCTTCCTTCCTTCCTTCCTTCCTTCCTTCCTTCCTTCCTTCCTTCCTTCCTTCCTTTCCTTTCTTTCCTTTCTTTCTTTCTTTTCTTTCTTTCCCAAATTATATGGGTATTGCAGGGAGAAGAATTTTTTTTTGTTGTTTTTTGTACTCATTACCCGTTCTTTCCTTATTCCTTTATCCTTTAAATAATAAGCCTCTTACCATCATTCCCCAGATGTCACTCTAAAATTCCATCTATGATACAGAAGTAAATGTGTCTCCTGTGTTCCTACAGCAGAGCTGTAACATACACCTGATTCACATTCAGTAACCTTCATCAGTGCTAAGCAAAAACTTCTGTATACTTGGTACATACCAGTAACAAGAGTCTTTAGTCATACATTTAATTCTAGTCATTGATACTAGTTTTGAAACTGTATTTACCTTCAGTTTTTCCAACAAATACATAATTTGAGTTAAAAACCCCGTATGTTCTCATTGGCAGTGTTTTAAAAATTAGCTGAATATTTTTACCTTATAAAAAGGAAAAGCATGAGTTCTGTGGGTTTAGGTAGGAGATACTGTCTTTTTTGCTGTTTAAATTAGAACATGGCTTGGAGGGGAGGAGGCTCTGCAAAAGTGGTAATGTTAAAGTCCAAATGCTCATTTCCTCTGACAGATCTGTAAGTGTTTTGTAGTAAAACCCTTCATGTACAGGAGCATGGCTCACATGGGAAAGTCTTATGTATACATACATATATATATATTTAAAAAGGAAAAAGTAACGTAGTTACTGAGTTGAAAAATACTGTTCAGCTCACATTCCAAAAAAAGGCTTGAAAAGATGATGAATATGTGTGTGCTCTTTCGCTCAAGAAGGGACTTTAATTTTCTGTCCAGTCCTGAGCTGTAAGTTTCCATGCTAATCAGACATGTTATTAACTCAGATCTGTTTATAATCAAAGTCAAAGCTGAGAGCAGCATCACCGCTGCTCTACTCAGAGACTGCAACTATTAAGAAATTAGTTTTGATTAGTTTGTTTTGTAATGGTGTTGTGTTTTGACATCGTGTTGCGTGATGTCAGGAAGGGCCTCTTTTTAAAGCCATCTTGAAAAATCACTGCTATAAAACAGACTCAGGCAAGGAAATGGAAAACACATGAAGCAGTTGTACGTCATCTAGGGAATGGGATTTCTCGAGAGGATAGAAATGATCTAATTGCCTTTGATTTTATGAAACGCTATGAAAAGGAATCTGCTTATATATTAGATTTTTACATAAATGGTCATTTTAAAAAGTGGAAAGTTTGATGTTTGTAACTTAAATTGACACAGTGCAATTGCAAGAGCCATCTGCCAACCATCCAGATGCAACAGTTACCATTTCTGCATTTTCTCTATTTTTTTGGTCGGTTTGTTTGTTTTTTGGATTTTTTTTTTCTTTTGTTTTGCTTCTCAGTTGTCCTCTTTAATCCTAGTGCCCAGAAGGGTGTTAGGACTCTAACATTATTGTGGAGACTGGGTGGGTATGAGCACCCCTCTACTTTCTTTTATTCTGCCCTATATTGTCTTGCTGTGGAGTTGCACAATTCCTGCCTACCTCAAAGTAGAACCTATTTCAACACAGGAAATGCATTTTCTAGCCTCACTGTATTTACCAGCTCTTTTAACTCTTGGGTTGGGCCAATGGGATTTTTTTCTTTTTTAAAATGTGAAGTCTTTTTAAATTTTATGATGTCTAGGCATACATAAACACAACATTTTAAATAAAAATATATATCTGCAGAACTGCCTCACTCAGCTCCCTTATATTTCATATGCTGAGAATAGAACAAGGTTGATTATTACTGAACACCGAAAGGAGGACAATCTTTATACAACAAAGAAGTGATTAGTGATTAGGTGAAATTTTCCATTTGCAAATCTAATATTACAGGTATTAGTGACTGTGATGCTGAATCTGCCATCATTTGGATGAGAACCTGATATCTTGCTTGATACTCATCATCTTTTACAGTCATGTATCAGAAAACATGAGATAAATCTCCAGTTTTGCTAAGCAATCATTCACTGATCTTTGTTGTTTTTAATGTCCATGCTTGCCTTTGAAGTAAGAATACTACCTCATTTTACCAGAGTGTTATGAGGTACCATATTGATAGTGATGTATTATTAGTTATAAATTTGTGCAAGAAAGTAAAAAATATTTTATCAGTTCATATGGTAATAGTCTACCTAAAACATGTTCTGTAATTTCAGCTGGAGAGCTTACCCTATATATTTTCCTTGAAAACATCACTACTGTTGGTATACTGTTCTTCATGAAGTTTTCTCTTGGAGCTATTACATGAAGCTTCCTTGCACATTCACTTCTCTTTCTGTTTCTCTGAACACAATATATGTTTACAAAAATTGCACTGCTCTTTGATCTAGAATGAACTTCAGTTAAAATTTTGCAGTATAAAAATTACAAAATGTTTTGTTAGGCAAGGAATATGTTCTGCTTTTCTCCTTTGCCTATATTTTAACATGGTTGTCCTTAAAATCTGTGTATATGCTCTTAATACATCCTTTCAGTTCCCCATAATATCACCACGGCTTTAACAGAGAACAATTGTATAGTTGGAGGACGCGTAATAGGCTACTAGAAGAAATATTTACATCTGGCATGATCAAAGCTTTTGGACTATATGAATGTGTATGTGGGAGGTCTAATTTTTATGTGGGTGGATTCACAAAGACTAAGACACTGCAGTACTTAACCCCTTTCCCTTTATGAAAATTCAATTCCTCAAAATGAAAAAAAGTATATAGTACCTGATTCTTATCTTTATTTTTCATTTCGATGAGTAGTATTAACTATTCTGCTTGTAACTACTTGTTTTAAGTCATTGAGAATTTTTTTAGGTATTTCAACCCCTGTAGTGGCTTATTTAGTAAGATGCTTATCTTGCTTGTGATGTTTTTGCATGTTGGAACACACGCCCATTTTCAAATTTAAAAAACTTCCATTTTTAACACAGATCTGATGGTCTGTAGAACTGCTGTGGAAGGAGCTCTGCTGTATTTTCAGTTTATAGCATCAGCTACAATCTCCAGGTTTGGTTTTTGCAGGTTTAGTTCCTCTGGCAGTAATCAGCTGCGGAGCCCTGGCTATTTGAATTTTTTTTTATTCAGTTACTTTAAATAGTTACATTACGAAAGGCTGTTAACACTTAGTCATTTAAATAATCTCAGCATTTTGTTTGCAAGGCTCTGATGGGGACCTTTGGGATGATGACCTGGGCTAACAGCTTGCTGAACGGGGAGGTCTCGCTCTCCCTTTGGCTTCTTCCCTTTCTCCTGCTGTCCTGTGATCTTCCCTTCCCCGGCCCACAGCTACACCAATTGTGACTGCAGGGTAACCAGCTCAGCTTGCCAGCCAAGCAGAAGAGCCCACACGCCAGAGCTGCATGCCAAATGCCTTCTCTGCTGTTCTGAACCTTCATTTACCAGGTGATCAGCAGAGTGAGCTGGCTCCCAGGTAAGCATCAGGTGCCTGGGGAGCTGTGGTGAAAGCAGAGCCACCTGCCCTTTTTGCCCCTGGTGAATTTGCGTCTCACTCAGAGCCCTCTCTGAAGTCATAGCGTGAGTCATGAACACAGCATCATGTGTCATATGTGGCTTCTTGAAAATCAGCCCTGCCTCTGCAGGCAGATGATGATGTGAGGAGCACTTCTTGTAAACAGTGAAGACTGTACATTTCTTTTGAGAAAACACGCATCTTTTGTGGGTATCTTCAAAGATTCTGTGCATGCTTACAGCATCCCTGGAGGTTACTTTTAGAGCTGGGAGTCATCAAAGCAATAGAATGCTTTCCTCCTGTGAAAGTGTTTTTTACCTATTAAATCGTGGGTACCTATGTAACTTTGCTTGCTGTTACCCATTTTGCATATACCTCAGCACTCCAAGCTTAGGAGAGTTACTGTACTTCTTTTGGATATATGCTATACCTCTACTTTATCCTTGTGGCATTGACAGTCCACAAATCTAATCCTGAACTATTCTAGCATCAAATTTGTGTATACTGGTATCAAAGTCAGTTATTATCAGGGTGTTCTGTAAGTAACAGCAGCTGAGGGAGCATTTCAGAAACCATGGAGCCATTCCTGATACTCTGCAGGAGTGGGATGGAATGAGTGGGTGGAAGTGAAAATTCTTTATCTGCCAGACATTGAGTCTTTCTGAACACCTGAAGTACCAAGATGCTGCTGTGTTAGCTTCTCTAACACAAAGCCCTTGCAAGGTAGGCAGGCTCTTACCCAGGTTTTGGAACCCTAAGTTTTAGTATTATCAAAGTGATGTGGCTTTGTTTTTCTCTGGTCTCAACACCAGAACTGACACACAAGTGTTGTTGATCAGTTAAATGGCATCTGCAAAGGTGGTCAGTGTGTTCATGTTTTTTCTGGGTGCTACACATCCTTTGTATATTTTCCTGGTATTTTTTTGGTTTTCTTTAGTTTGAAGAAAAAAACCCCAGCAACACAAAAAGACTTGCCATTTCCTTTGTTGCAACTTGTAGGATCCTCTACAAGACTGCTATACCTCTGTGACCAAAACTGCCTTTTCTTCTGTGTCATTCTGTTGGGAAACTGCTAGCAAGCAAGTTCAGTCTAAGCAGAACCTCAGCATTACTTGTTTTGCTGCCTCTTGGTAGTTTTCAGCATGGTCATGTAATACCACAATCAGAGGCCCCAGTGTATTTCTTGATGCATTTCTCAGCAGGTCAGCATTCTCATTCACAAAGAGAGCATCACTGTATGTATTCAAACTTGAGGATATGAAATGTTAAAAAGGCCCCAGAACTGGCAGTGCTATCTATAATTGGTCCTCCAAAGCAACAGCTAATTCAGCAATGGGAAGTACTTTGTTGGGTTTTTAGCTCCCAGCATCATCTAATTTGGCAAATATTCAGATACAAATAAAGTGACATAAGGAAGAGGCCTTATATAAATACTTATAATTTATAGACATTCAGGAATCATTATAAAACTCAAAAATATCATCAGAATTTAAATGAGCTGAGTTTAAAATAATTTATTTTTTAAGCATTCATAACCAGGATGTTGGTTTCAGGCTCAGAACACCACACTCCATTTTAATCTCTGTTCTTTCAGCTCTGAAGATTGCCAGCATTTCTGAGGTCTGTATGGCACCTGAATGAAACTGTTTCCTATCTGAGCCTAAGCAAACCAAAACAAAGAAGACAACCATTGTGTCCATTATTTAGAGTATCAGACTGGTACCAAATGAGGCACAGCAACAGGGAAAGCAAGGTTTTTTAAAAAAACAAAACAAGCAAACACACACCCCACACCAGAAAAAAACCAAACAAAACAAAACCCAAAAAACAAATTCCTGGAAAGGAATGTCAGCAAAAACAGTACCTTAAAACCCCAATTTAAAAAAAAAAAAAAAAAAAAAAAAAAAAAAAAAAAAAAAAAAAAAAAGGATGGAAATGTTGCACTAGACCACTTCTCAAACACTCCCTCATGGAAGAAGCTCAGGGATGTCCTGATAATGTGATAATTCCTGACATGAAAAAACAGATTTAAACATTTGATTTTAGTGTCTAGCAGAGACAAACTGTGTATGTAACATTATTAGTGTCACAAAGAGATTGACTGCCTGCCTTCCTGTTACTTGTTCAAGGAGATTTCCATTTACCCTCATCTAACTCCAAGATAAAGAAGGGACCATCTGTTCTTTCTCCTTCACTCCCTTCCTTATTATGGTCCTTTGTCCTCATCATCTCAAATACTAATTTGTTCTCCCCAATGTCCTCAGTATATTGCCTGGTCTGTCAAGTGCATGTACTCATCTTTCCATCGGTCTGTTATGCCCTTAGATGTTTTCTTCCTCCTTGGCATGTGTATTTGCCTAATCCTGGTGTTTTAATGTGAGTTTCTCTGCTGTGCCAACGTACCCCAGAAAACCTGCAGCTGGCCTGAGGCCTCAGGAGGGGTTACAGCACCGGGGTCCATGCTCCAGCTCTGAATGTGGATTGTGAGGGAGAAGTCTTGGCTGCACTGCTGTGCCTCTTCCATGTAGATGGTTGCTTTCTTTCAGGAGAAAGGCTTAAATACAGTCACACACTAAAAGTAAGGTGTGCCTTCCATAGCTGTATGGATTTTTACAAAATAACTCTGACTGCTGTGTTGTCTGCTCCTAAATTGCAGCCTTCAAGAATGGTATGTCCTTATGTACCACTGCTTAGACCATTCAGTAAACATTTCCAGTTTGCTGGTGATTATGGACCTGGATTAATTTTGCCAAAATCCTTTTTACAGTAATAGGGATTTTAAAGAGGCTTGTCCACTAGCTCTCCTCTTCAGTCCTCTTCCCATACCACTTTTAAAAAGGAAAAAAAAATTGCATTAAAGTTACAAGTGGAGAAACTCATACCTGGGGACACACAGGACTTGTGGCATTTTTATATACTCTATTATCAAAGGCAGCTCTAGGACCCAGATAGTTAAATCAGCATCTCCTCAAATGAGAGCAGTGAGGAAGTTCAGGGAAAAAATATGGTGTGGATGATAGTTTTGTGTACAGCTCTGGCATGATGCCAAAACCTGTATAAATATAGCTCTGTGATGGGGTCATAAACAGTGTCTGCCTTTCCCTTCTCAAACATCTTTTCTAAGCCTGCCTTCGTGCCTGATCTCTCTTACGTGTGTGTGTGTGCATGTGTATATGTATATCTTTTTATATATAAAGAGATTATACACCAAATAATTACTCATTTTATATCCCAGCCTTTTAAAAACATATCATGTGTTGTAGGTTTTGAGTTCCAGTGATAATGTTACATGAGATCTAAGGCATAGCTGTTGTTTGGCAAAAATAGTCACCATGTAATAGGGACAGGACTGTCTGGAGATGTTTCTAACAGACATATCTGTATATTTAAACCCAGATTAATAAATGTCACTACATGAGCAGGAGAAAAAAAAAATTAAGCATCAGCATTTTCAGTTGCTTCATGTATTCATGTACTCTGGAATGGAGAGAAGGCCCCAAGTGGAAGAGAAGTAAACATCCATCTAATTTATTTGCAGTATAATTTATCCTTCTGCATGTGTTTGTGTAAGTTTGGCATCTGTTTTCAAGAAATCATTTTTGTGCTGATTTTATTTGAAAATGTTTGCGGTTTTGCTTTATATTCTTACACATATTTTCTCTCAACAGAGTTTGCATTTAGGATAGTGAATGCTCCAATGGCCTTGGATTTAGCCTTTGGCATAGTGTGTGAGCAGCTCCAGCAGTGGGGAGAGATCCATGCCGGTGTCCCAGTCCTGCTGGAGTGGCTTTTGGGAGACAGCGACCTGCAAAGAGATGGGGAGACTTCTGCCCTGGTAATTTTAACAAGCAGTTGCTATAGCATGTTAGAAGCACTATAGTTCTGTGGTCTTGTGGTAGGAATAGAGCAAAATGTCTCATCTGAGGAAACCTGATAATTGCTACTTCAGTGGTAAGTGATTTACAGTCTTTTTAAAAATTCACATGGATATTATTTAAAATGAAAAGAGTTTTATGTCTGTTTCCTGGTAAACCAGCATAAAATTAAAGAGATCAATAAGAAAACATTGAAATAAATCAAGACTTACTTCACAAGGCATTGTTGACTGAAACATTCTGAGGCTGTAATGTAATTACATTCAGTATTATTGCAGATGATGGCTTCCCTTGAACTTAAACTGCTTTGGGGAGTGCCAGGCACATCTGGGCATTCAAAGACCAGTGTCCTACCAATGCTGGCTTTCCCAGAGATGGCATTTAAATATTTGGTGACTTTATGCCATCATCCATGTGACTGGTTCTACACAACACATGAAACAACCTTGCTTACATCAATCAGTGTGATCAGGATTGTTCCTGTAAAGATGGGTTTTGCCACACTGGTTCTGTAAAAGCTATGACTGTATATTACACTGTGTTCTTTTTGTCTTGAAAAGAATGCAAAGGTCAAAACAATGCTGGAAGGTAAACCGGAAGGAGCAAGAGCAGCTACATCTTTGAGAAGTTTGTTGGCAACTAATATGACCCATGAAATATATCATGAACCTTTTCTTAAGTCTGTAGTTTAGGTGTGCATTTCTGATGTTTCACTGACTGATACAATTTTCATTTAATCCAGTCAAAAAGCTCCATGATATAGCAAATTACCATACTGCTTACAGAGGTCTTTGTGAAATATAATACTATTTCATAGGGGAAGGCAAGCACATGTTAAGGATTAGGGCTACTATTTACTTCCACTATTTCCTGAGACTTGTGCCATAACTGCCTGATCTTTGAAGGTAAAATTTCTTTGGCGAAGTAGGAACCTTTTTACTGTGCTTTCCCGAACCTTTTAAAAAAAGGCATAGGAATGTTTACCTTGTTTTTTGAACATAAAATGCTGTTCTATGACAGCCTCTGTTGTCATCATTTCTGTATATATCCCTTTTCATATCTTTTATGATTTCCTCGTTGTTATCAAACCACAAGTCATTTTCTAATCACTGTTGGTTTTCTTTTTGTTAAGGAAGAAGATGATTCCCTCTTTGATAAAGGGGAAGTGAATTTTTGGGCAGAGAAGCTGACTCATGTGAGACAACTTAGTAAGCACCTTTTACATCTTATATCAGTGACTCACCTCACCTTACCAGATCATGGGGAACTTAATCATCTATCAAGAACAGCACTGGACCAAGCCCAGCGCACTGAACACCTTCTTGGAGCTCTACCTCCAGTTCCAGAGTTTTCCAGAACTCCAGAATTCACAAGATTGGCTATTCAAAAGGAGAGACTATCAGTCTGTCTTAAAATATTAAATCTGCTGAAGCCTGATGACACTTGCAAAAATGAAAATCTGGAGAAGTAAATTACTAAAACTTCATCCTCAGGGATCTGCACACATTACTGGATGGCCAGGGAGACTGAATTCCAGCAATGTTCACGGAATCAGGGATTTCTGTGATGACTTCAGGAAACCTGCACTACCTTCAGTATTCAGGCTAGAACTATATTTTTGTATTGATTAATTGTCCTTTGATTTTTTTTAATGGGACGTGCAGTGGGAGACTTTTCCTTTTGAATGCATTTGTTAATTTCATTCAGCTGAGCATTGTTTATTACAGCTACTGTAGGAAGTAAAGCAGCTAAACCTAATACTTTCCATTCATCCAGGTGCAGGCCGCCTGTAGTTCTATACATTTTTACCTCCTGTTTCTTAATGCCAAAAAAAAGTTGTGGGTTTTTTGTCCCCTTTCAAGATGTGCATGTTAATTATTAAATTAATATGCTCTTTAAAAATAATATTTAAATGTTTGTAATAGAAAAAAACCCCACGACTTTGTTGTTTATGGCAGTTTTTAGTGTACATTTTAATTTTTACTGCATTTTCCTCTGGAAGAAGACAAGGATTTTCACTTTGGTAGTAACCTTGTTTTGCACATGGAAACAGCATTAGTTGGATTTCTGCATGCCTCTTTTCTCCTTTGAATCAAACACCTACTTTTATAAAATGGCTCTAAAATGAAGACTTGCTGTGTTCAAAAAATGAAGCAGCTGTTCCACTGCAAACAAAACAGTTTCATCTTTACTTCAAACACCTTACTGTGTGTAAGGCCTGGAAGGTGATGTCCTGCCGAGGAGAGTGAGGCCCCTCGGAAGGGTACCAGAGGTGTTTCTGTGCTGCAGCCCTCACTTTTGGGAGATGCTCTCACCAGGTGGGGCAGCTGTAGGGACTGTGTGAGTGCTCCAAGGTCTTGCTGTGTCTAAACCACAAAAAAGCTTGTTGCACATCGAATGGATGTTTTTTTTCTGCAAACTGGAATTGGGTTTCGATATGAAAATGAGACATCAAAAATAAACACTGGTGTCAAAAGGTTGTATTACCTTCCTCTAGCCAAGGGGAATGTGTGGCTGGGCCTGCTACAGCACGGATGTGCGGCCCTGTACGCCGTGATTTCGGTGTCCTTGGAAGAAGAACATGTCTGATGAACGCCAGGCTGCTTTCACCCTCTTCACCTGGTGGTGCCTGAGCCCAGTTCAGCCCTAAATCTCGGTGACGCCCCGGCCATACCCGAGCGCTTGTCCCGCGGCCGGGCCCCCATAGGAGCTGTGCCGTGCGCCGCGCGGCCGCCAGGTGGCGCCACAGCACCGCCCCGTGCGGGCCGGGAGCGGGATCGGGATCGGGATTGGGCTCCTGGAGTGCCGGGATCGGGCTCAGCAGGGGCAGGGTAAGGCTTGGGCCGGCTGCTGGGCACTGCTGTGCCCCAGAGCCGACCGCTGCTCTAAACACACTGCTGTAAATAGAGCTAAACTGCAGAGTTGGGTCCAGTGAACATCTGAACAAAGTCACGACTAAAAAAAAAAAAAAAAAAAAAAAAAAAAAAAAAAAAAAAAAAAAAAAAAAAACCAAAGAGAACTTAGAGCAAATATTAAACTTTTATTCTTAAGTTTCCAGGATTTGGGGTTATTTATGTAAGAAGTAATTTATGGTTAAACTTGAGGCTTCAATAGGCAAAAGAGAAATGTTGGAATCTGAAAGGATGTTTCACAGGACGGCCGCTATCCAACTTAACGAGCCGTGCTGTGAGTTAGGCTAAAAATTAATTTGTGTGCATCTGGTTTGAGCTCCTGGGGAAAGAATAGCCCAGATTGTGTCTGGAAGCCACTCTTAAAAATATAGTCAAGACCTGTACGATTAATTAACAGCTGCTGGTTTTGCCACATCTTTCCATAATTTCTGGACTAGTATGCCAACAGCTTCTGTAGTAGAAGATAAAAAGAACTTTGTATGTATCAGAACCACTGTGAGGTCCTGAGACCTTGCTAACGTCAGTGGGTGGCACAAGGCTATCTAGTAACATTGGCTTCTTTTTTAATTGGGCAGAATTTAAAACGCAAATGCGTTTATGTTTGATACTGGCAAATCGATGAATGAGACAGGTGACAGCACAGAAATAGACCCACGGTGACGGTAAAACTCGGTGAAGCCTTGAGGACTCGGTTAATTAGTTACTAAACAGCTCGAAAACTCCATCTTCCTTATTGTGGTTTTAAAGATGCAACTGGAACCTCTGTCATCCCGCTCGGGTTTATAGGAGAGCAAATAAGAATTATATCAGTGCACATACATTTCAGCACACGGTGCTGATGACGGGTTACTGTGTAACTACTCGATGAAGAACCTTTAGACCCGGAGCAGCGATTGCAGGAGAGAGCAAAACCTGATGCCAGGGCACTTATCGGCCGTGTGTTTGATCAAAGTCAGTTTATCAAAGTATTCCTCCCAATGGCGTTGACACATTGATCCGTGCAGGAGTGTCACAGTAAACCGTTCCCTGGCTTGGCCGGCGGGCAGGATCCGCTCCGAGGTGATGTCTCCATCGCCGAGCTGTGTGGGAGGAGGAGAGTTTGAACTCGGGTCAGCGCGGAGGCGACTCCGGCCGGCCCGGGAGAAGGTTTTGGGAAGCGATGCGAGTTGTGGCCGCAGCCCCGGCGGCTCCGTGTGCGGGCAGCGCCTGTGGCCGGGCCGGGAGGAGGGGAAGGAGCGGGACCGGGGGATGTGCCCCGGCGGCCGCTGGGGGGCGGCACGTCCCCGCCGGTGGCGCGGGCAGCGGGAGGGGCCGGGAGCGGGGCCGGGAGCGGGGCCGGGAGCGGGGCCGGGAGCGGGGCCGGGAGCCCGCCCGGCCCAGTCCCGCCTCGCCGAGCGGGGGCCGGGCCCCAGGGGACTGCCGGGACGCGGCAGGGAGCGAGCTTCGGGCTTTCCGCCGCCCGGCTCCCCGTCTTTCCCCGGAGATTTCGGTCCCGTTTCCGGGCTGGCCCGGCCGCGGGGGGCGGCAGGTCCGGAGGGAGGTGCGGAGGGGAGGGGAGGAAGCCAAGGGGCCCTTGGGCCGCCGGGCACCCCCGCCCCCAGCCCGAGGTCTCTTCCCCCTGCAGATGTGTTCGCTCCTGCTGACGTGGTGGGGTCCGGGGCACTGCCTCGGGAGCTACAGAGGATCAAACGCCTCTGCTGCCTTTAGCGGCCATAAAACTTTACACGTCCCTCTTCTCCTTCCCATTTGTCCCGGGGCCGGGCAAAGGCGGGAAGGGACGGGGGTGCGGAGGAGCCGCCGCCGTTCCCACGTCGTGTTTGCGCGGCCTTATCGGCGCGGGGGGGCGGCGGGGCTTGGCACCGCCCTGGCCTCCGGCCCGGGAGGAGCCCCGCCGCAGGGACCGGCCCGGCCCGGCCGGGGGCACTCCATGGGACACAGGACCTGGGAAGGGGATGAAGAGGGAAGGGGCCGAGAGTGGAAGAGAGACGTGGGAGGGGGGTGCAGACAGGGTTAGGTGGGGGTCGTTTACCAGCCAGGCCGCCGCGAGAATAATGCCCCCGCCTGGCCGCCAACCTCTCCCAAACTTTAGAAAGAAAGCGCCAAAGCCGAGCTCCCCGAAAAGGGGAATAAGCGGCGGGGCGCGCAACCCGCGCTCGGCCCGGTCCCGCCACCCGCGCCGGGGCAGCGCCGTCCGACCTTTGTTTCGAGCCATTACGTGGCAAAAGTTTATTTTCGGCGGGGCGGGGGAAAGAAGTGTCCCCGTCCGGCCGGGGACGGGGCCGAGCGCGGGCAGCGGGAACGCGGGGGCTCCAGAGGGGCCGAGCCCGCGGGGCGCCGTGAGCGCTGCCTGGGCCGGTGCCCCGCTGCCCCCGCTCCGTCCGGCCCTCGGCGGGACCGGGACTGACTGCAGCGCCAGCGCTCCCCACCGAGCTGCCAGCGCCTCCGTACGGCCCGGCCGGGCGGGCTGGGGCTGGAGCGGGGCTGGAGCGGGGCGGGCGGGCTTTGAGCGGGGCTGGAGCGCTGGAGCGGGGCTGGAGCGGGGCGGGCCGGCGGGCGGGGCGGGGCGGGAGCACTGGGGCACCGCCCCCGCGAACATCGGCGGCCGCGGTTATATGGGAGCGGCGCCGGGCGCCGCCGAGTTCCCGCAGTCCGCCCGCTGCTGTGCAGCCGCCGTCGCCGCCTCGGCCCGGCACCCGCCGTCCCGCCGGGAAGAAGTCGGGACCGTTTCGGATCTCAGGCGGACGGCCCTCTCCTAACTAGTCGTGGCTTTTCCAAACCCTCCGAGGAGAGCGGGATCTTTCGGTCCTTCCTGTATATCCGACCATTACAGGATCTAGAAATGTCGACGACACTTTTATCCGCCTTCTACGACATTGACTTCTTGTGCAAGGTAGGGACGAGCGCGTTTAGGCGGGCGGGACGCGGGTCTGGCGCTGCTGCCGGGTGCAGAGCGGCGCTCCGGGGCTGTACGGGCGGGTCCCGGGCTGACAGCCGGCCGGGGCAGCGGCTGACGCAAGGCTGCGAGCCCTGGAATACCGCCCCGCGCTCTCCCGGCGGGCCGCTCCCGCAGCCCCTGCCCGGGAGGAACTTCTAAAAAAAGTTGCAGTTGCGGCAGAGGCGGCGCGGGGGCTCGTCCCGCCCGGCGGCGCTGGGGACAGACTCGCTGTGCGGGGCCACCCCCGGCGGGGCTGCGTGGGGAGCCCCGGGCAGGCGGTGACCCGCAACTCCCTCTCTCTCTCCCGCTGTCTCCCCCACCCCCTCCCCTCTCCCCGCCCCGGCAGACGGAGAAGTCCCTGACCAACCTCAGCAGCATGCTGGACAAGAAAGCCGTGGGGACCCCGGTGACCCCTCCCAGCTCCAGCTTCGCGCCGGGCTTCCTGCGGCGGCACTCCACCAGCAACCTGACCGCGCTGGCCGGCGGCTCCAAGTTCCCCAGCCCCACCGGCTCCAGCTCCTCTTCCACGTCCTCCTCGTCCTCGTCGTCGTCCTCCTCCTCCTCGTTCGGCAGCCTGAAGGAGACGGGCTCCGGCGGAGGCGGCGGCAGCAGCAGCCCCACGGCCCTGCTCAACAAGGAGAACAAGTTCCGGGACCGCTCCTTCAGCGAGAACGGCGAGCGCAGCCAGCACCTGATGCAGCAGCTCCAGCAGCAGCAGCAGCAGCAGCAGACGGCGGGCAAGGGCAGCGGCTCCGGCGGCGGCGGCGGCGCCCCCATCAACTCCACGCGCTACAAGACGGAGCTGTGCCGCCCCTTCGAGGAGAGCGGCGCCTGCAAGTACGGCGAGAAGTGCCAGTTCGCCCACGGCTTCCACGAGCTGCGCAGCCTCACCCGCCACCCCAAGTACAAGACCGAGCTCTGCCGCACCTTCCACACCATCGGCTTCTGCCCCTACGGCCCGCGCTGCCACTTCATCCACAACGCGGACGAGCGCCGCCCGGCGCCCGGCGGGGGCACGGCCGCGCCGCCGCCCTCGGGGCCGCACCACCACCCGCACCCCGGGGCCGCGCACCCCGCGGGCAGCACCGGCGACCTGCGCGCCTTCGCCCCCCGCGAGCACCCGCTGGGCGGCGGCGGCTTCGGGCACCCCCGCGGCGGCGGCGGCGGCGACAGGCCCAAGCTGCACCACAGCCTGAGCTTCTCCGGCTTCTCCGCCCACCACCACCACCACCACCATCACCCCCCGCACCCGCACGGCACCGCCCCGCCGCCGCCGCCGCCGCCCGGGGGCCGCCTGGACGCCGCCCTGCTGGAGAGCCCCGGCGGGTCGCGCACGCCGCCGCCGCCCGCCTCCGCCTCCTACTGCGAGGAGCTGCTCTCGCCGCCCTGCGCCAACAACGCCTTCGCCTTCTCGGGCCAGGAGCTGGGCAGCCTCATCGCCCCCCTGGCCCTGCACACGCAGAACTTCGCCGCCGCCGCCGCCGCCGCCGCGGCCGCCGCCGCCTATTACCGCTGCCAGCAGCAGCCGCCGCCCGGCGGGGCCTGCCCGCCGCCCCCCGCATCGCCGCCCTTCAGCTTCCAGCCCCTCCGCCGCCTCTCCGAGTCGCCCGTCTTCGACGCGCCGCCCAGCCCGCCGGACTCGCTCTCCGACAGGGAGAGTTACCTGAGCGGCTCCCTCAGCTCCGGCTCGCTCAGCGGCTCCGAGTCGCCCGGGCTGGACTCGGGGCGCCGCCTGCCCATCTTCAGCCGCCTCTCCATCTCCGACGACTGAGCGAGGGACGGGCCGGGCCGGGCCGGCGGCCGGGGGGGCCCCACAAGTAAGTTACCGAGCGAAGAAAAGCGAAACCTCTCCTTCCTCTCTATTTTTGGTTTTGTTTTTTTATTAATATATCTATCTATCTATACACCGAGAGCTGAACAAAACGAGAAACAAAAGCATTTCGCAAAAAGGGCAAATGACACGAACTGAACAAACCTATTTTTATAGAGAGACCTTGGAAGAAGGGGATTTTTTTTGTTTCGGGGTTGGTTTTTTTTTGTTGTTGTCGTTCTTTGGAGACAAGTTATGATACGCACCAGCAGCAGCCATTCCATCTGTGTTCAAAAAACAAAAACAAAACAACAAAACAGCGTTAGAAAAGACAGCACCAGAAAGCAACAAACAATCCGGGGAGCTCCGGTTCACCAGCCCAGCTCCTCCAATCCTGCAGACACACAGAAAAAAAAAAAAAAGTTACAAACTAGTTTGTCTTTCAATCCAGTTCAAATAAAAACACAGAACATACTAAACCTATAAGCTTTGTTTTTTTAGGAAAAAAAAAAAAAAGAAAAATCCAACATCCTGCCAAGAATATGCCTTGATAACAACCTTCTTTTTTATATATATCTATATATTATTATTATAACAAATGCTAAAACCTTCATTCCAAAGTTTAATATTGGTTCCATTGCCACCACTTAGTGGATGTTTGGCTTAGAACAATTTTTTTTGTTGTTGCTTTATTTGGAAGCACTCAACTGAGGTTAGTTTGTAATTGTTGGAGAATAACTGCTGATTTTTTTAAAAATTTTTTTTTTAGCTGTTTGAGTTGATTGCATGAATGAGTCACTGCACACAACTCAATATGAAACTATTTAACTTATTTATTATCTTGTGAAAAGTATACATTGGTAATTTGTTCATACTGTATTTATCGGGTATGATGAAAAGCAATAGATATATATTCTTTTATTATGTTTAAATTATGATTTTCATTATTAATCGGCAAAATGTGGAGTGTGTTCTTTTCACAGTAATATATGCCTTTTTGTAACTTCACTTGGTTATTTTATTGTAAATGAGTAAAATTCTTAATTTAAGAGATGGTATGTAATATTTATTTCATTAATTTCTTTCTTTGTTTACGTAAATCTGAAAGATTGCATGGTTTCTTTATAGAAATCGGTCTCGATGCTGTGGAGGTAGTTTGCGGAATTTCTATGGGTTTTTTTTTTAGAATGTAAATGGTTGTAGCCCGTCCGAGTTGAAAAACGAGAGAAAAAAGAAAAAAAAAACTCACTTAGCAATCAGACTTCAAAGTGGCAAATCTAATTCAGACTTGTTAAAAATAACCAAAAAGTATTTTTGTTGCCTAACTCCACGAATCACACTGTGATATAGTCTCAAAGTATGTAGCAATAATTGGGGGGTCCCAGTATTATGTCTCACAGTGCCTTCTTGAGGGTCCACGCTTGCCTTAAATATCTCTCAACCAAATAAGTATTTTTTTCCTAATGCTTGAGATAATTTGAATGTAGGGATGGGTTTTTAAGTACAGCAAAATTTCGCCACTCTATTTTATAAGAACAGAGGCCATCTTTGGATCTGAAACTTTCTATAATACAGGAACATATCTTGTTTATTGAATTCCAAAACCTGTAATTTTTTTTTTTTTTTCTAATGTAGAAAGTTGGGAGTTTTCCAAAAGTTTCCTGGACGGTGGATGAATGAGCAGTAGCTTAGTTTTGTTTGTACATAGGTACAGATTGAGCACTATGTACTCTTTTGGACTACTTTAACAGAAGTATGTTTTGAATGTAACTAAAGGATAAGTCAACTTGAGTTGTAATATATTTTTCGGGAGTCAGTTCACTACAGATTATGTGAGACTGTAAACTTTGTACTGTAAATGTTTTGTAGTTCTCCCAATAAAATTTTTTGGAAAAAAAACAAAACAAAACAAAAACAAAGAAACCGACAAACCCCAGTAACCCTTCCAAGTGCCGAAGCCCTGGCTGCCAGGCAGGAGTATTTCTTGCTGCACACCACCACCCCCAATCACAGATATGTCTAGCTACAGATTAACCAGTTTACACTGCCACTCCAGGCCCCTCCTGCAGCCCTCACTGGTCGGTGGCCAAAGTTAATAAACGCTTCCAGAACGTTCGGGAATGTCAGCGCTGTACTGTATCCTGCTTTGCTTTTTGCCCTTTTTTTTTTTCTTTTTTTCTTTTTTTCCCCCCCTTTTTTTTTTTTTTTTTTTAGTTTTTTTTTTTCTTTGTTTGTTTGTTTTTTATTTTATTTTTTTATTTTTTTTTTTTTTTTAGAATCAAACCTCTGCTGCTTCCAGTGTAACAGCTGGAGTGGAAAAATCTAGTAGTGGCATTTATCAATCAAATCGCTTATGGGGCTATGTGAATGTGCCATTAGCCTTCCTGCCTTGTTTGGGGTAAGGAGGAAATGGCAGTTTGGGTAATAAAAAGGCATAATTAAGGTTTACCCTTTGTCCCAAAAGCTTTGTTCCTCTTCACTCACAGGAATGCGGACTTCTGCCTCAATGCTCCCATCACCCAGCTGAGGGCATAACTGTGTTAATCGGGCTAGCATTAAATGTGCTAATCAGTTTTCAGGGCTTGGGTTTTAAACAAATTACCTTTTTGAGGCTGTATTTATATAACTAAATACTTGGCAGCCTGGGGACTGTGCGAGTATTAATACTGGAAGAATTTTAGCTAATATCTCCACAGTTTGGCACCCTGTTCCAGTCAGTCCCTTAAACTTTTAAGTCACAATTTCTACCAGCTTATTTTTTGTTCTTTTGTCATGCTACTAATAAATGTTGTTAACATTATGGCATCTCTGTGCTGCCTGGGCCGCCACAGCACTTTCTATAAATACAAGATAGAATGTAATACCGGTGCCATATGTTTGTGTAACAAACCTTGGACTGACACTTAGTTTAAAATTAAAACAAACGTAAGCAATGTATGACAACGCAGCCCAGCTACAGCAATCACCTTTTTTTTAATGGATTTGGTCTGACATTTTGGCTCAGAATTGCTCCCTTTGATTCCCAGACTAATTTCTGATGAAACTTCTTTTTGTCACTGTCTGCACAGTGGCACTGAGCTCTGATGCCTCCTTGCCCAGGCATCCCTGGTACAGATGCTTTGGCTGCAAGAAGCAAACCCATGTCAGTGTTTTGGAGGAACAGAGAGTGGCTGTTGGTTTGACCGGTGTCTAAGCTGATGTCTTAACTCACTTTTGGGATTTTGAGATTAATTTTCACACTAAAACTGCATTAATTAGGAGTGTATGCCTCATTTCATTTCAGATTTTCTTCCTTCTCTAGGTACAGTTTTTTTGCTTCTCTCACTCACCCACCCATTCCCCTGAGCCTGCCTTTTTCTTGCCACAGTAGATAAGGACCTTATTTATTTCTGTATTTCCCTTATCTGGGACAGCTGTACTCTCATCAGTGCAGCACTTCCATCTTCCCTCTGGTTTTCTGTTGGTTGAACGGGATCTTGGTGATGGTGCTGGGCTTGGCTGTGGTGTCTCCTGGCTGGAAGAGGAGCTCTGGAAGCTTTGCAGCAGCTGCCCCACATGAATGACAACCGTGCTGGTGTCAATGCCAGCGTTCCGTGTGTTAAAAAGTTGCTGCCAGGACAGGATGGGTGATGGCCCAGCGGTGTCTCCCAGCTGGCTGCTGGCATGCCAGTGTGTGGGGACAGCTGGGCCCGAGCTGCTCTCTGCCCACTGACACAGGGGCCTCTGTGCTGCACCCTGCTCTGTTTGTATCTCCAAAGTGTGCTGCAACCTGGCCCCTTGCAGTGTTAATGTTCCGCTCTTCAGAAATCCGTGAGTCCTTGAACGGGGAAGATAAAGTGTCTGTTTCTTGTGCTGCACAATCAAGTGTTAACCTTTAAACTGGTGACTTATGTTGTTGACTTAAGCAAATGTTCTCTTGCTTTCATTTCAAAATTCAGCAAAGCCTGTAAAGCTGGTCAGGCCATTCAGAACTTTCTGATACATTGCAATAAATCGATAAATACTGTGTAAAAAATAAACTGTTTTTTTTTTCCCAAGAATTTTGTGTTAAGAAGGAACTCTGTTAAGGTTAAGAAGGTTTCTGCTATTGCCCATCAGAGTTGTAATATATCTCTTAATAGCTGGAGCACTTAAAATGACTTTAAAGTTCTGGAAAATGGGGACTTTACTAATCATTGGTTAAGACTGAGGCTTGTCTGCTTGTTTTAGTTTCTAGTCTGAAAGAAATTGTATCAAAGTCTTAAAATGGTAGAAATGGATGTAATGGTATAGGTTTCGAAATAGGGATTGATTTAAAATGGTTTGGTATGATCATTAAGGGATTTTCAAATGTACTGATTAGTAGTTTTGATTTCTGCTGCCTAATCCTCTCAGCTTCTTGGGCCCTTTTTATTTGTTTGGCTTTTCTCAGCTTGCTTGTGCGAGGTGTAGTGGTGTGCTGTGACTCCTGTTCAGTGGAGGGATTGCACCTCACCAAACACACTCCCAGCAGAGTGCCATGGAGCAGAGGGATGCTGCTCCTCACTGCATGCATCCTGGTTCCAGCATGGGCTGATTCTGCTGTATGCCCGGGGTTACCTTCATTTCAGGTGTAGAGCCTGGAGGTGCAGCGTGGTCTGTGTCACTCCTGGACAAGGACAGGTGGCCACAGGAGGAGCTGGAGGCCACAGGTAGAGCTGATAGGCCACTGGCTCTTCTCTGCTGTACTGCTGAATGCAGAATGCAGCACACCAGGGGTTAAATAGGGGGTGAGCCCTTTTCCAGAGCATCATTTAAGCGTCCAGTGCAACTCCACATTACTTTGAAAAAGAAGCTATTGCCCTCCTTCCATTTACTGTCCCCACCCCATCCCATCATTAGGTGTGCACCTTTGAGTTTTGCAAAGAAAGGGTGCATTTGGCAACCTCATTTTCAAAGAAGGCCTGAAATTTTAGTTATACTTATGACCAAAACATGCTTTTATTATTTTCCTTTTGCTACTATAGCATTAAAGCTAAAGGACTTCCACTATATATTTTTAATATGTGTGGTCTGTCTCTTCTTGCTGAACTTGAGTGTGAATATTATTTGAGGGAGCTTCAGGCAGTGGTGCTCTGTCATCAGTAAGATAGGACATCGCAGGTTTTGCCCGCTGAACCGACAGACCTTGGCAGCACATTAACTTTGGAAACTGAAACTTAATTTTCTGACCCTTCAGCTTAAACTCTAGAGTTTTAAGGTGAAGATACTGGGCTTCTTGCTTTATTGGACGTGAAGTACAGTTACCTCTTACCCTTTTGCCAACTGTCCAGCTGGTTGGTACCAGTCCAGAGAGGGGCAGGAATATCCTGAATGACCACAGCCAGGGACCTGAGTGCCCATCTGCTGAAGAAGTAAGTGAAGGGTTGGGATGAAAGTTGCTTACTCAAGGTGATGTAGCAGTTTCTCCACTGTTCCTCCCCTGGCCCTTTCTGACCCATTCCCTGGGCCAGCTCAGGTTGCTCTGGGAGACCATCCTGGCACCCTGCTTACACCACATGGCCCAGGGTGGCTGCTCTGTCCCCTCGCCCCCAGCCAGCTCTGGTACTTGCCACATTTGCCTGGGTGTTGATGCATTTTATTAACCAGGCAGAAAAAAAATGCAGTTTTCTCCTGGAGTAGAGTTGAAGTGGGTCAGTCAGGAGTCTGGTGATTTTCAGAGCTGGTGCAAGGGAGGAGGAGGAGGAAGAGCCCCGCATCCTGGAGAGAGACAGGAGTGATGGGATGGAGGACAAGGTGTCTCCCCATCAAGCTGCTAGGCTGGCTTATCCCTCCTGTGCAGATTTGTTTTGTTTGAAGAAACATTGTTTCCTCACAGTTCTTTGGGAAATTCTTGGTGTGCCTGTGTTAGAACTGCTTTTTTATATTGGTGATTGTAAATCACCCACATGAACCTTGAACACTTCTTGTGCCATTTGAACACACACCAACATTTAAAGGAAGGCTCACTTCAACACAGAGTTTAATTAACATGACTGTATCCCTGAATAGTTTGGTTTACTGGAAATCAAGTAATGGTTGTATGGCAAAGTGCAGCATCTTCTGAGAAGTTCTCTGTGTTAAAGGAAACACTTGTTATCACCTGGCATAGATTTAGCAGGTTATGTAAGTTTTGCAGCATATGTAATAAAGAGCATTGGGTTTATAGGTCTAATTGCTTTATTAAATTTAATTTAATATTGGAGAGGAGGGTGGAGGAATGAGATTCCTCCCTTAAGGTCTAGAGGGTCTTGTCTCTAAAAAGAACTTTTTTTTTCAAAGCTTAGTCAAACATATATGATTTGTTTCATCTCTCCTTTCAAAGGGCTAAAATGGATGTGTTAATGGAGGCATTTTGGGGTCAACTCTGCAAAATTTGCATTCCTGAGGAAACCAAGGAAAATTATCCTGACAAATGTCCTCTCTGTTGCTGAAGAGGGATAGATGACATCTGCTGAGTAATTTCTATTCTGTACACCATCTGAGAAGGAAATACAGGGTAATTCAAACCCCCTTTTTTCTACCATGGTTAATAACATAAACAGGGAGCTGGATATGCTGAAATCTAAATAAGAGGGTCCTATATCAATGGATTATTACCTTATCTTTCCTGAATGACGTTCACTTGAATACCTGCAATCGTAATAGCTACTCAAGATAAGAAATGGAAGGAAATTCAATAACAGTAAGAGGCCTGGTAACTTATGAGATCTTGATTAGCCTTCAACTGCATCTAAATGTTGGGAAAGGATTCCCTGTACTGTATGCAGAGGGAACTGAATAGCATTGTGAAAACCACATTATAGAGGAGCACAAACAACTGGCTTTTGTAATTTGTTAAGGCTCTCATGTGTTCACATATATGTGTGAACCTTCTGAGTCTTCTGTGGATGAACATTTTTCACCTTAATTTTTCATTGCTTTAAAATTCTGGCTTTGCTGGTGGGGGTGGCAGGTGTCTCTGGCCCCTGCAGTGATGTCAGAGCTCTGCCTGGCTGGGGCATACAGGCACAGTTCTGAACCTCCTAAATACCATCAAATCTGGAACTGGGCTTCCTCTTCTTGGTAGAGTCTGTACTCCTTCTGATACCTTTGGGCAGTGGTTTACTCTTTCCATGGCTGAGGGAGCATGGGGATGGAAGAAGAGGACTCTTGCCCTGCCAGCTGCCTGCCCTAGGAGTGTCCATGAGCTGGGCTGAGGCCTCACTGCTGCCAGGAGTGTGGTGGGAAGGGTGGGCATCTCCCAGAGGAAACACCCAGGTATCTCCTCCTTGGGCAGCAGAGCTCTGGGTCAGTTTGTGCCTGTCCTGTACCTGCAGCTGGATGAGGGCAAATTGCTCCTTGGTACTTGGCTCTGTTGCACAAGTGGCACAGCAGCACGGACAGGGAGGGTTCCAGCCAGAGTGCTGGCTCTGCTGCTGTGTTAAGAGTGCTGAGCAGCACAATATAAATCTTAGGAGATGAATTCAGAGTTAACAAATGCTTTTTCTAAAGGTCAGATTAGATGAGGAATGCAGTGATTTGCCAATCCAAATGAGCACTAACTCTAAAAAGACAGGAATTTGTTTTCTGCTAGATTAGTGCTCTGATCTGGACTCATCTCATCGTCTTATGGCTGTGGAACAAAAGGAGGATCGAGGGCAGGAGTGTGTGAGTTACGTGAGGCTCAGAACTCTGCTTTCACCATCAGGGCAACTTTAGATTGACTTGAAATGCCTGTGAAACCACAGCCTAAGTTGTGTTCTGTGGGGCTGTTTCTTCACAGGCACTTGGAATCCCAGGATTTATCAAATGATATCCACAGCACAGGGAGAGGCAGAGCCTTGTGCAGTGAGTGGTGTTGAGCTTTCTAGAGCAGAACCTTAACATTTTACTTCAGTTTTGCTGTTCAGAATTTGGGCATGTGTGGATAGGGAGACTGGGGAAATGATGTTGAGGAAGGGGAAGCCCAGAAGCTTGGGAAAGCTGAGTCCTTGGGAAATGGTACACAGCTTTGGTCAATGTAAACACCAAGCCATGACTTCTCCTGTTTACTCACAATATTTCTTATGGTACCCTGCATCTTCAAATAAAATTCAAGATGGAATTTAGAATTCATAACACAAAAGTTGTGAGTAAACTGTTCACTACAAGAGCTTTGCAAAGCAAGTAATAAACATCTTTTAGGGGATCTATCTCCATCTGCAGATGTGAGGCAAGCCAAAAGGTAAGATTGTCATATAAGGGTTGTCTCATTTGCAGTAGATGTTTTATAATGACTGAACAAAGCACAGTGAATATCTCCAATAACACAACTCTTTGACTTTCACAAATTAACAATCACAAAAAGTGAAAGGGATGATTCACCTGAAATCTTCAGCTTTATAGAAGGTGACAGCAGCTCATAAAAAAGTTTCTGATTTCCCATCCCACAGTAGACACGAGCACACAGTCAGGGACAACTGTGAATTGGTGTCTTATGACTGGAACAAGTTTGTCCCAAAAGTTCAGCACCTGAGGAGTTAGTGGGACTTGGTGGAAGAAATCCTTATTCTTAAAGCAATGACAGAAATGTAGCCTGACTGGTGAGTACAACCCATGTTTGCAAGAATAATCTCTTTCCAAAGAGATTTGGAAAGGGGCTCATTCAAACCACGGGTAAATACCAGCTCTCAAAAAGGCAACTGGAGTACCACAGACAGTGGTGTATATATATAATGAATGTAAAGTGGTATATAGGGGTATTAGGGGATACTAAAATTCTGATTTGGAGAGCAGTCCCTTGTAGTTTAATAAAGAATAGATGCTGTTATTTTGGTAGGAACAAATAACATGTGATCATTAAGAAATGGTTTCACTGTTAATAGCTGTAGAGATGGGTAGTTTAGCTGAGATTTACAGATTTATTTTCTTAGAATGCGTGTTAGCAAACTTTTCAAAACACAAAAACATTTTATGGAATGATAGAATCACAGAATAGTTTAGATTGAAAGGATCCTTAAAGATCATGTAGTTCTGTCTCCCTGCCAGGGGCAAGGACAGCTTCCACTAGACCAGGTTGCTCAGAACCCCATCCAACCTGGCCTTGAGCACTTCCAAAAGTGCTTTGTAACATGGACTGTTGTCACCTTTCAGCTCTGAAAGCTCATTGGAAAGAGCAATTGTTAAAGCTGTGTGGAATTCAAGGAGATCAAGCAGACAGTGCTATCCAGATGGAAAAGCAAATGCTAACTGCCTTGGAAAAGTTTTCTTGAAATTACAGGAAATGCACTTTCTGTAACTGCAGAACTAGTTGTAGGAAAGGAAAAAAGGGAGGGTGAAAATCAGCTGGTTAGGATTACAATAACATAGGAAAATATGTCATAATTGTGCCAGCATTACAGAAGCAAAGGACAGCATCTTGTGAGTTAGAAACTGCAGCACACTGCCTTGGCTGCAGGGAGAAAAGTGGAAAAAAAAATTTAAATAATGTTGTATGCAACTTCCCCTTCCTCTCTACATACTGGGGCCAACATAAAAAAATAATTTAAGCATTCAACATCCCACAACTTCTTAGTATAGTTAATTTTTATGATGCAAATGGTCCATTGTTTAATGAAATGGACAATTCTCAGGGACTAAGATGTTCAAACAGAACCCAATCTCATTAAATTAATTTCTCATTGAATTTTGTTCTCAGTTCTCTTAATGAGCCTGATTAAGTCCAGGTAGAAACACTTGTGCTTCAAAATTACTTGCAAAGACCCAGATGTCCTGGGGAGGTCTGGGTGAGAGGAAGGTCAGGTTGTTTTGAAACCTGCTCTGTTGCTGTGTCTGTGAGCCCCAGGAGCTGTTGTGCCATGACTCAACAAAATATGTAAGTATGTGATTTCTTAGAAATTCTTTTCTAGGGAGTTTGGGAATTTTGAAGAATGGAAGTCTTGATTTTCTGAAGAATTCGTTGGACTAATTGGGACGAGTGGGGGAATTTAGGGGAATGCTGATGCCCTTGTTGATGGAGCTCTCTTATCCCACCATCAGTGTTTTGTGATGTCAGCTGCACTTCTGGCTTTTTGAATTTGTATTTGAATTCTGGTGTGGAAGAATTCACAGTGGCCAGAGCTGTGCTGTAGTGGTGAATTTGAGTTGACAAGGAAGTTTGCTCCTTCAGCCTGAAGCCCTCTTGTAAAGGACTCTCTGCATTCACTCAGGATGAGAGGTATGCAGCTGGTATTTGGAGAGGGCCAAGAAAAGTAAGAGAAATCCTAATTTAATTGGTAAATATCATGATACCTGATAAATACAATTGCATCAGTGGAATGAGAGAAAACCTGCTTTCAAAGAGTGAGTTCTTTTCAAGGGTGAGCTTGGAGTTGTGTTGAAGTCCCAGGCATACTGCTAGCACTTCCCTGGGAGCACTGACAGGGACTCAGACCCTGCCCTGAGAGACCCCAAACCTTTCAAGTTTAGCCTTTGGTGTCTCTGTTGTCTTCAAATGCACACACACTCTCCCTCAAAACTTGTTGACTTTTAAATAAATTTAATTTGTAGTGTGCTGTGTACCCATGGATGGGAGTGGCCTAAATGAGCTGTGGTGGTTTGGGATCTGGAAGATTCTGGAAATCCTGGAATAATTTGATCCGTGTGACTTTTTGTTTGTTTGTTTTGTTGTTTAACCAAATTAAAACAAATAGGAAGAGCTGAGTAAAGTGTCAATTTCTAAGGCAAAGCTGCTGTATGACTCAGCTCTCCTTGGCTGTGGCTGACTGCAGCCTGTGCTGCCCATCCTGGCTCAGGATGTATGCACATACTGGCTGTGTGGAATGGATCACACTAGATCCTGCTCTGTTGGTAGAACTCTCTATTTCTCCATGCTTGTTGGAGCTCCTGTTTCTCTCTAGTGTCACTGGGCTGTTTGAAGAATCTCCCTTTCTGAATAAGAGCTGGAGGGAAAGAGTAATGCTTAATTAAAAGTAATAAATTCCCTTGAATGCGAAAACTCTTTTGCTGAATTCATCTTCCTCACCCCCTCCAGTGTTCAGTAGCATTCCACTGCCTGTGTTTAGGGATTGCCACCTGTGGGAAAACACCAGCCCTACATAGCTGTTGCTCCATTTCTGGCTGTGCTGATGGTCACTCGGGAAGCTCTAACTCCTTCTGGTGGGCCTGGGAAGAAATAGCCCATTCTGCAGGGCTCGGGTCAAGGTGGTGGCACCAAGGCAATGTGGAGAGATGTGCATCACCCCCTCTCTCATCTGCACTTCATCCTGCAATGGGTAGTACAGCCTCTGGCTGCTGCTTCTCGTGTGTTGGGAAAGACTTACACTCGTGGCTTGCTGCCAGTCCAGCATGGTTTTCCTTCAATCAAAGGAAAGCCCCACACCCTAAAGGTGCCCTGTGCTGACCAGTTCCCTTCATCCCCAAGTGGCCATTTGCTCTGTCAATTATTGTTATCTTGCCAACCCTGATCTGGGCAAAGTTATAGGAATAGTTTAATTGTATCTTCAACTGGATGTTCAGAAGTTTCACTGGTCACTTCCAATCTGCCATTGAATACACCAAACTGTGACCTTCATATTTCCAAAGAAAGTATTCTCCAAAGAGCATTGTAAATCCCTCTGCCTTGCAGCAAAATTGCTTTAGCAATTTCTAGCTGGCTTATGGCTATAGGACAGCCATATGGTTGGATGCCTTGTATCTCTGTTGTGTATGTTCTGTTTCAGTTAAAAATTATCTTCTGATGTCTGAAGGACCAAGGCAGAAGCTTTTTTTCCCCCACTTTATTTGACCAAAGATATGCATAAGTGCAGTGACACTAGTTTGCTCTCTGTCTTCATGCACTGACTGAACTTTCCCAGGCCAGACTTAGATCTGATTGTTTAAAAACTGAGTGCAGTTGCCACAGTTCATGGGGTAGTTGGTCTGGCCTCCCATTAAAAAATTATCAGCTTCCTCAGCATGTTATCCTTAGCATTAACCTTATTTTTTGGTCTTTTTACACGTTCCCTTGTGGAAAACATGCAGCCTGGTGTTAGGTGCCGGAACAGCAGATTTTGGTGGTGAATGAGCTACACCTTGTGCAAAGCTGTTTATTGATCTTGTGATTGTGGAAATGAAAGAGGTGCTTGTGTGTTAGCTGGGCTGGTGTGTGGAATGTGTGGCTGTATAGATTTACATGTGCATATATGTCTTATTTATTTATAGTTTCTATATTTAAATACAGCTGCATAGTTATTTAGTGTGTATAAATAATGTGTATGCTTTTAATAATATCAGCATGAGCATCCTGCTGTCCTTTTGGCTTCAATATGGGCAAACACCTTGGCTCATAGAGGTAAAATTTCTTGTGTGAGGATAAATTACCTGGCTCCTCATGGTGCTGTTTGATAGCACTTACACAAGTCAGTTAATTGTGGCTGTTTTGTGACATCAGCTCGGCTTCCTGAAAAGTTGGATGTAAAGTCGGGGGGGGGGGGGGGGGGGGGTGGTGGGTGGAGTTTAACAGAGCATTTTCCCTTTGCTGCCTGGTGAACTCTTATCACCTTGTGTGCGTGGCTGGTGAGTCATATGCACGATGTATGACAGGTTTATGAAAGTGACAGTTGTGACTGTGCCCTCCTTGGAGTCATCATCCAGATAAAAAACAAATGCTGGACACTTCTCACTATTCTGCTGGCAGAACTTCCACCAGATGCTGAGGTACTGCTGAAGGTGAACTTGTATAGTTTGTGAAGAAGTAGGAAAGAGATTCTGCAGTTCCAAAACAAACTTTCCATGACTGAAAAGAGTGTATTTGCCTTGTATATCCTGTGTTTTCATACAGAAGAGAAGGCATATTAATCATTTGGGAATCACCAGGCACCTGACTCTGCTCTATAGCATTATATCCATTTATCCAAATGTTGTTTAGAGTGGCATCTTTGCCATTCTTTAGGTGATTTATTTCTAGTCTAATTCAATTTATGTATGCTGTGCCCCAAAATGATGAATTTCCTGATCTACTGATTACCTCACCTGAGGTGCTGGGTGCTGCATTGTGCAGCCCTCAAGGAATTGATTTTCTCTTTTGCTGTTCTGACTCAGGTTGGCACAGTCTGAGTGGTTCAGTCCTGACTTTTTTTTTCTTCCATCAGTGTGGGAAGCTGGAATCTACTCTGTAATTATAAATGCCTTTTTGAAAAGAAGGCTGCTTCATGTGTTGCTTTATACTGGGACAGAAGATTTGGGGGTTTTTGTTTAGTTTGTTGTCCTATTAGACACCAGGAAGACTATATCCCTATCTTTTCAGTGACCTCTATTGAAAGAAATTGAGTGACTGGCTGTAGGCTTAGGTTTAGGTGTGTTTGTGTTTGGAGAAGCCGTGGTGGTTGGCAGGGTTAATATTCAATCACCCCTTTGTCATTATCGAGATGAGGTGACATTGTAGTGCCTCTTATGTGGCAGTTTCTAGATGGATGTGATGTTAAAATATTCACCTATTGGTCTGAAGTGCTGTACTGAAAACAAGGTTAATTCAAGAAGACATTGCACTGTTTTGCCTCTTTCCCTCCCCTTCTATCCACCCAAACTGACTCATCCCTGGCTCCTGAGTCCTTAGTGTCTCCTGTATACACAACACTTGGTGATTCTAAGTGCTGAGTGGTTTGTCAATGATTATTTACTTGGTTATGGAGGGACTTAGAGATGTTATTATTGATGCCAGTTGTAATAAGAGGTTCTTCAGCTGGCATATGTTTTGGGAAAGTAGTCCTTAATTAGGATATTCAGATCTCAGAAGCTAACTGGACACCGTCATGCCTGTGTCTTCCATGCAACTGTTGGGAACTTGCTGTTCCAGAGGGAGCCCAGTTTCCTGACTCAATCACATCTGCGGCCTCTGTACCAGTGTCGTATTTTGAACTGGATGGCTTATGGTGTGTAAGGGCTTTGTTCTGCTGACCTGAAGGAAAAATCTTCCTTTTATTCTGGGGACTGGCTAGGGGAGGGACTTGAGGACCTCCAGTGCTCCCTTCCAACCTGACCTTTCTGTGAAACTGTTACTGCTTCCAGGGACAATTTAGCCTATTTAGGGGACTTTGGACTCTTGTAGATGTGAATTGGGAGTTTGGACTATAAGATGCATCTCTCAGGAGAATTGCCCCAGGAATTTCCTTTGGTCTGTAGCCACGAGGGACATTGTCTGAGCTGCTGATGCTGGCTCTGTTGGAAGTGGACATCATTTTTAAAAAGCAGTGCAAGTGGTTTGGTGTGAGAGTGGGTAAATGATAGCTCGTGTTTGCATTTACTGCCTCAGTATTTCTAATGCCAGATCTGGTCAAAAGCAAATTCTTAGAATTTATACTCTGTGTCTACTGAAGAGCATGGTGGTGTCTAATACCACATACTCTGACTCTAGAGTCCTAAATATTTATTTTTTTGGTCACCTTGCACAGACTTGTCCTTCCTTTTGTTTATTTCTCCTCAGTACAGGTGGCCCAATGCATACCTGCTTTGCAAAGCGTTTTGAAAGCTACAAACCAAAGGAACACCTCTGCCATGGAAAATCACCCTTCTGTATCCAGTGTATCCACTTGTACAGCCCTTAAATGTGTGCACCCACATGAATATTGTGAGCTGCATTTCCAGCTTGGAGTTGCCACTGCTGCTGCTGGGGGCTGTGCCGCAGCTCTGATGAGCGAAAGGAAAAGGCATGTAGGTTAGTTTTTTTGAGAAAAAAACCTTGTCTAGAGTTGTGAGGACTGTGCTCCAATGACAAGGATGTAGAAAAATCCCTCCAGGCAGAATTTTTTCTTTGGTTGTTTTTCACTCGACTTTATGAACTTGGTCTACAGATACACTCACTAATGCAGAAAGAAAGCCCAGTCTACAAAGCCTTGGCAAAAGTCTTTAAAACTTCTGGGGTCTCTAGGGCAGGGATCAAGCTGTTTTGCACATTTGGGATGCAAAACCATTTTGTTTGTGTCTAAAATGAAAGTGAGTTCTTGAGTTTGCTGCTTTTATTACCACTGTGTTCAGTGACTGTAGATCTCAGCTTTCCAATGACCTTATATCCCAGAGACTAAGCCTTCGTAATGTTGATGATCTATTAATCTTAATATTTATCCTCAAAATACATAAAAAGGAATTATGGCCTTGGCATAAGAAATAAAAATAAATAGGTAAGGGAAGCTATTATTTATTTTTTCAACATTTGCATTCTGTGTGTGACTTCACAAAGTGTTTTTCTAACATGAATTCATCTTTTCTACACTCTGGTACCCCACTGGTTTGTTCTTAAAATACTCTTTTCTGCGCAGCTAGCTCAGTGCTTTGCAGACCACCCAGAACAATTGTATTCAAACTGTGAGTTGCATTCAGTGATTGGGCCTTTTTAAACTTTCAAATAATATTTTGTCTTCCTTCAGTTTTTGTTAATTGGAGCTTATATTTTATATGTGGGATTTTGGTGGATTAAGGAAGGGAGTGGCTGTTCTCCTCCTGTTTGCTAAACCCAAAGGCGCTGTTTAGCCTAATCTCATTTCAGCTCGGTGTTTGTCTGACAGAGCTTACTTAGAGGGTCAAAGGGGCATAGATTGCACCTACACAAATAATAGAAGTGTTTGCTCATGCTAAGAGATTGATCAGCACATATCCATCAGTGTCTGGCTGTCCACGTTCTCTGTCTTGCTGGGCAGTTTCAATCTGTGGATTATTTCTGCAGCAAAATTCTTCCCTTGAGTTTTCCAAGAGTCTCTCCAGCTATGGTTTCAAAAGAGTGTAAATTCATCTTTAAATACTGGAGTAGGTTGCTGTGCCTGCATCTCCTGGAAGCAGAGCTGAGGTGCAGTAGGCAGGGAAATAGCAGCTGGACCAAGCCAAGCCTGGAGTGGGAGCCCACCACTCAAAGGAGTAAATTGCACTGAATGAAGCATCCTCAATTTGCTTGGGGCTCAAGGCCTGGAAAGGGTTGACTTTGGAGCTCAAGTTGTCTTCTTGTCCCCATGTGTCCTTGGGAGGCTTTAGCTGCAAAAAGGTTTAAGTCAAAGGTGTCCCTGAGGCAGGGAGATGAGTCGAGCTGGTGGCTACAGTGCCCTGTCACACAATTTGGAGCACAGCATTCCCCACAGACCACTCTGGTGGCCCTCTCAGCTTCCCACTGCCATTCCATCTTTCCTGTCTTCTGTGCCGCAGGTCACGAGCTGCCACAGACCTGGCTCAAATACTGGCATCTGTGCCACAGATGTTTCCACTATCAGTGCCCCCTGCAATGTGGCTCCTGTGCTGCTTCTAGGCTGCTGCTTCTTCCTGAGCTTGGCTCCTGGAATGGCAACAAGAATCCAAAACCTGTCGATGAAGAAATGTTCTCAGCAGAGCTCAGATGTCAGAAAAGCAGATTTCAGCTTGGCTGCTGTGTGCACTGAATGTCTCTCACTGTGAGGAAGATGAGAAGAAACTATTATTTTGAAATTTCTTGTTGGGTGATGATTGATTAAGAACTGTTCATCATGGGGAAACTTACTCAGGAGTCAACAGGTGCCTCTTCTGCATTCTGCAGTCATGGAAAAAAATTAGCAAGAGCACAACAGGTTATTCCAATTTGACATGCAGTGCCTGGGAACAACAACTGACAAGTCCCAATTTGTGTCCAGCTGCTTAAAAACTACCACCCAGCTTGGTATTATCCCTCTGCCCTCGGGAGGCTTGTCTTGTGAAAAGAGTTATTGATGGCTGATTTCAGCATTCCTCAGGGCTGTGCTCATGCTGAAGTATCTGCCCCAAGTCCTGATTTCAAAGTAAATGAACTCTGGGTTGTAAATGAGAAATATAATTCTTTAATATATTTCCTTTGTCTGTATTTTTAATGCTTGTATATATATCTATATCTCACTCCTTTTGAAGCTTTCCATGTGGAAAGACTGGGAATTTGATCGGAGATGATGCTACAATGTTTTCAATCCAGATACTTAACGGAGTGCAATGCAAGTTTCTGTGCCCTGAATAGTTACTCATTTAAATCTTATTACTAATATCTGTTTTGTACAGCTTTATTTGCACCCCAAGAGCACTGCAGAAAGAATTCCCCTCATTCTGAGAGTCCTTTTTGTGCATTTTAAGTGAAGAAAAGGCTTTTGGATTGTCGTGGGGCTGACACTGGGCTGTGGTGTGGGCTGTATGGCCCCTGAGCAGGGTCCAGGCTGGCAGAAATGTGTCCCTGCTCAGTACAGGCTCCTGTCCTGGGGACCCTACAGGGTGAGCAGAGCCAGGGCTGGACGGGCCATCCTGGCAGGTGGCTTTTTATTTTCTGTGAGCTCACTGCCTGAGACCTTGGCATGTGCTGTACAGCCAAACCCAGCTACTCTGTGGGGATGGGATGCAGCTTTGTGCAGACGTTTAATGTCACTTATCTGTTGTGGGGTAAGGACAGTCAAACCTGGAAGAGCTGGTTTACAGCTGCTGCCCCAGAAAGGCTGGGTCTTCTGCAGCTCTCAGGGCTTATCTGTCAACCCTGTGCAAATGTCCCCAAACACATCAGGGCAGGTCAAATGACACTAAGTGCATACATTTTGGTGTTTTGTGTAGGTCATGTGTAATAAGTGTAACAGCCTGGTAAAAGACAAGAGCTAAAAGCCCCTGATGATGACAATATAAGTATGTGTTGTAAAAAATGGGGTATCAGCAGTCTTCTCTAGTTCTTTGCTAATTTATGTTTATTAACTCTGTATTAGCTTCCCTTCTGCTCTTCCTGCCTTTCCTTTTCTAATATCCCTGATGAATAAGTCTAGAAGCAAGGATCAGCATGCACATTATTCCCCTGGAAAGAGAGACTTCCTCTGAGCTGTTTCTTTATTTTCTCTCCTGTCAGGTTGTGAGCCCTCCCAGCTCCAGGAGCAGGGCTGTAGCGTTTCTTTTCCCTCTCTGTGCAGGTTGTTTACATAAGTATCAGTGGATCATGACTCGAAGTGCTAATCTCTGTAACCCAGAAAAGAAAACACGGTATTGCCAGAGACATGCCTGGAGTCGCATCGTTATTAATCACCTGTAGCTCTTGCTGCCTGAAAAGCAATTCTTGTGTAGTTATTAATGGCTGCTTTGTGTTAGACAGGGTATAAACACAAATGAGAGATAATCCTGTTTTGATGAGTTGAAATCTAAATAAACAGGGTAAACGAAGCAGGGAAGAAAGCAAAACTGTGAAATGCCTTAGTGTATAAAACCCCTTAATCTCTCTGTTTTTCAGCCCCACTTTTGTAAAATGGAGCAATGGTGTTATCTTCTAACTTAATTTAGATTGCAACCCCTCCAGAACCACTACGGATTAGCTTCTATTTGTTGTTTTTTGTTCTTTTGTGCTTCTGCTGTGCTGAGCATGAGATTCTGATTCTGCTTAGGAGCTGGAGTTACTGCTCCACAAAAACTGTGTGTAGAGGGCAGTGGATATTTTCATCTCAAGGAAAATTATGAGATCATCAGAATGGCTTATGATCCATGTGATGCTAAATGCTGCCTCTCATTGCTTCATTCACTCTACATATGCAAATGCACCCTGCTGCCTTGAAGTGTGAGGGAAGCTACAACTGCCATTTGTACTATAATAAAAGTCAAAGCTTTTGTAGTGAAATACAAATTTCTGAGTTTGATTCTAAAGCTCTAGGAGAACTAAAAAAACTAAAAAAAAAAACCAAAAAAAACCCCAAAAAACCCCCAAACAAAAACAAACTAAAAAAAAAAAGCTTTTAGGAGTTATCTACTGTTTGGTTGTTTTGGATTGTTCTTTTTACTTTTTTAAAGTGTATTAAAATCACTGATTTATAAAACTAACTTTTGTCTAGTACATTCTAAAGGGCTTTCTATAGAAACAAATGACCTTAATATTGTTTTGACAAAGACCAAAAACACCTATTTGCATGAATCCTTTGGGATTTTTTTACAAAATAAACCTAATCCCGTTCCTTTCCCTGCCACAGCTGACTGAATTGATATATATATATATATATATATATATATATAGTGTACTTTTAAATGTTCTGCTGACTTGTAGGCACAAGTGGAATCTGTGTAAAAAAATCTTTGGTAAGCTTCTTTTGCCAGTGTTTAAAAACTAAGAAACTCATAAATAATAAAATCATGTGGTAGCCTTGGCAGGATGGTGTTCAAACAACCCATACGCTTCTTCTAAGTGTGAATTCAATGTGTCATCAGTCACTAGGGAAAAAAAATGCACTGATCCTGGATGGATGAGTGCTTACAGGAGGGGAGGCTGGACTGCAGATGTAAAGGGCAAGATGTAGAGACAACTCTCACCTTAGGGCACCCTGTCCTCCCTGAAGCATTTTGGAGGGGATCTCTGTCTGCAGGATGGGGCTGCTGGGAGCAAGGAGGAGGCTGTCCTCTTCCTTCCCTTAATCCCAGCAGCCACTCATTTGCTTGGATTTAGGTGCCTCCTCAGCATGTAGGATCTAGCAGAGGGGGATGAGTAGCTGAACAATGCAATATTCCTTCATGCAAATCTCCCTGGACTCAATGGGAATTTTGCTAGTGCCAGATTGGATCCCACTAGTGGAAAAGACTGACTTGGGGCAAGGACTAGATCAATGCACTATTGTTCCTTATGCTATATTTAAAAGCATGCATTTAATGGAAATGTAAAAATTAAACTTGTAGGCCACATGTATCCGTAGGTCCTGTGAATAATTGGAGCTATTCATCTCCTGGGCTGGCGCAAAGCAGCCGTTGTTCCGACGGGGCCGTTGCTTCCCTATCTCATCTTCAGCGAGGGTGATGAGAGAATAATTGTGGTGGCAGCAGACAAAGGTACTTATTTTTGTAGAGATGACTGGCCAGGCTGGGAGTAAACTGAGCTTTGCTTATTCCTTCCCCACCTGGGTTCCTGGTCTGATTTGAGTTTTAATTTATTTTGTTGGTTTAAATTTGTAATAAAGATGTGGATTAATTTCACGTGCCTGGTGATCATTAAAGGACAGCTGCTCTTTGCCACTTCCCTTCAGCAGATAAATGTGTCTTTGTTATTTTTGTATTTGTTTTCCCCCATCGGTTTTGTATTTATCAGTTTTTCTAATTAAAAAATAACAACAACAGATGAATGGATGCTATTTCTGAAAAGAAAAAGCCCACTGCCCCCAGTACAGACAGTCAGTGTCATTTTGCTGACAGGATGCTTTGCTTTTAAAAAAATCTGGCATTTGAGTTTTCCTTGGCTTTTGAGAGGAGCCAAATGCATAATTCACTTGGCCTCTGTGCTCTACTTTTGAATTCTGCTGTGGCTCCATTTGCAAGAGAATAGCAGGAAGGATGTACAGTGCCTACTTCTTTCTTGCGCCTGTGACACAGAGAGAAGGGGTGTTAGTTTGATTAACTATAGGCCACTGAAGAGACAGATGAAAAGTGGCAAAATGTAAATCAACTTTGTCCCAGCTACCTTCATTGTTTGCCATTGCTTGTGTATGCCTGCCTGTGACACTGAAAGCACAGTCTCTTGAAAACTGGTGTTGTGTGGGCTTCCCTCAGTGGACTCTGAGGGCATGCCCAAGATTTTGGAGATGTATCTTGAGAAATTCCCCACAGGCTTGAGTGCAGGATGAATGTGGTGGTTGTTTTTGAGGTGATACCAGTGGCACCACTTCAAGTGTTAAATGCTGGGACACCTGCAGTGAGTGCCTGTGCACACAGTTTTGCTGGAGCAGGTTTTGAAACCTGAGCTGTTGAATGTGATCTTACTGTGGCTTAGTGTTAAAAGCCTTGTTTTTCTTGCCTGAGACTCATTCCCCTGCAGCTCTAGAGCTCTAGCTAGTATAAACAGCTATCCCTGAATGCTATCTGTTGTATAACTTAAGGCTTGAGGGTTTTTTCCCCCCATTCCCAGGCTTACAAAGGACTGTCAAGACGCACAGCAGAACCACCAGGATGAGGCAAACCCTACCCCTCTGTGCTCAGGCATGTTAGTGTATTGAGGTTGTTGGAGGGAGCCATCACCATTATCCAAACTCTTGGGAAGGTGCTTGTAAAGAGAGAGAAATAGGTGAGATATCCACAGACTGAAGAGCCTCAGATTGCCAAGGGCAAAGGTAGAAAAAGTTTCCTTCATGTCCTGCCAAGGGTGCCAAGTGGCTCTGAGTGAAGTGGCTCAGAGATCACTGACTAGGGAGCTGCATGAAGTGTACTAAAAAAAGATGGGGCAGGTGATAAATGTATAGAGTATCTGCTCTACTTCTGGATCTCTTGACTTACTGTGCAGTACAAATAAAAAAATAAAACCGAACAGAAACCACTCCTAAAACCTGCATAGGTCTTGTTTGGTTGTTTGTTTTCCCCTACCTATATTCATCCTGTAACATTACCAGGTTTAGTATACATCTATTTTTCTCTTTGATATGTTTTTCAAGTTCTTTGCAAGTATTAAATATGATGAGTTCCCTGCTGATCCAACAGGAGAGAAAATCAACTCCACTTCTCTCTGCATAGATTTGACTGTAAATACTTCCTTGCAATATAGTGATGACAAGCAATGCAGTATCATGGTAATCAAATTGTCTTAGACAGCTACGATAGGTGACTGAGAAATGTAGAGCATTGCCAAATTCACGAGAGGCAAGGATATATTGATAGACATATCAAAATCCCCAGAACCTCACTGGTACAGGCTGAGGCAATACCCTTAGCAGAAAGGTCTGTATTTTTGAAAGCAGCCTTTAACTAGAAAGGTAAAAAAAATGCATATATTTTAAACACCTGAAATAGGTAAAGGACCAACTTCTCTCCAGATATCTTGATGGTCTCTTCTGTGTGCAGGAGCTGGCATTGCCTTGGCACAAAGGTAAATTTGGGCTCAGCTAATTCACAACCTACCTGATTTTACTGCTCTGCTCACACTGACACCATTTGCAGTATGAGGACTGTTTGGTCTGCGTGTGCCCAAGCACAGACACCAGACAAGTGGAGAACTTGGGATTTGCACTGGTGAAAGCACACAGCCATCAGCTGCTGAGGGCGCAGCCGGCATGACTTGAGTTCTGGCACTGCCTTCCTCTTGGGCTGAGACACAAGTGGGGGCACTGCACTGTTCAAAGCTCACTGTAAGTGCTGGTGGGGAGGTGCTGGCAGGGCCAGGGTCCCCTGCACCTCTGCAACCCTGCAGGGCTCAATGTGCCCCTCACCACCTCCAGAACCTTGGCTGGTTCTGTTCTGGGACTGCAGCAGCCCCGGAGATGCAGCCCACACCCCAAACACAGCCCCAGTGCACAGACACACCTGGCACAGCCATACCTGGAAGGCAGCTTGGGAAACTGATCCAAATTAAACCAGCTTAGCAAATATAGCACAAACACTTTGCTTTTGCTGAGATTAGCTTCCCCATTCTGGTCTGCTGTGTGGCCTCCTGGCTGTTTGTGCTGGTCTCGTCGTGGGGTGAGCAGCTGGGCAGGGTCAGACACTGCCTTCAGGATCAGTATGGCCTTATACTGCCCTCAAGATACTCCTGAAACCTGACTTTAGATTTGCTAAAATGTGGTTTCCTGTTTTTTAGTGAAGTGTTTGCCTTTTCAGTATTCAGGGAAGAGCAGTAGTGGCCCTAGGCTAGCCAGCAGTGTTCATCACAGCATTAAGCCTACAGATTAATTAAACACCAATAGAGGGTAACATTGCCCAAAATCAGTTAAAATGTTAAAAGCCAAACCATGTGGAATTATTAATTTTTTTTTCTTTAATGTGGATAATTTATTTTTAGTGGGCACTGTGGCAAGGGCACCATGGTGTAGAGCACTGCCTCTGAGAGACAGTCATTCCACTGTTTAGAGTACCTTGACAATCATATATATTTATATATATGCATCTGTAGACAAAGCCTTGGTATACTAAGGGTGAATTTCTTCCAGTTATCACCCAGCACTTGCCCTCTTCTTTCACATTTTCTTTTTTTGGCAGGAGGAAGCCAAACTCAAAAGACAGCAACAACAACAAAAAAACTTGGGCAGTGAACCTAGAATGTGTTAGATCAATGCAGACACCATGAAAAATAACCAGGACATGCTTTTGTGGCTTTTGATGTAGCTATGGCTGTGGCTGAAACTAACAGATGCAAAAGCTGACTGCCAGATATCCAGCGTGTGTGCCAATGCTGACAAACCTGCCAGATGCCTGGCAGCTGGTCTTGCCCCAACTCCAGTGGCTCTCTTGTATATAGATTGCCTTTTGAACAACAACAAAATGTTTATCTGAGGTATCTCATGAAAGCATCTTCCCATAAATACAATATTTTTTTTTTAAAGTCAGTAATCTAGTGAGTTCATGTTAGAAGGAGGAAGGATGCTGAAGCCTTGATAATCTTTATCCAGTATATGTCAAGCATTTTGGGGTGTAATTCAGTTGCAGAAATTGGATGGTCTGCAATTCAGACTGTAAATGGTCATTCTGTCTCCTACAGCAAGAGTTGTTATATGTAAGCCAACTGGGCAGGTTGGAGAGAAAAAGCTATTTGGGCTTTTATAAACAAAGCTTTTGCTGTTCCAGGCTATGATGCTGAAAGGAAATCAATGTTTTTTCCACTAAATGTGGTTTTATCTGGCCAGAATAAACAGTTGTGACAGGATATTGGTGCTAAATTTATTAATAGTCTTCTCTAGCTTTGACATTCTGGGAAAAATTACCTGAGATAATTTGAAATTAGCCAGAAAAAGTTAATTTTTTTCCCCTTTAGTTCCTGTTTAGAATTTACTTACATATATGGCAGTTCAAACAGCTGATCTGGAATATACCTTTAAATAATAATATTTTTTTTAAAAAAATATGTAAATACAGTTGAAGCTAGGATAAAAATATTCTGTAAAGAGGAGCACATAATATGATCCTTTTAAGAACAGAATCTCTAGACCGTCCATTAACTTGATGCTGATATTTTTATCAACTTCGTGCTGCAGCTTGTGCTTATAATTTTCAGGAATTACTATTTCTTTCTGTCCAGGTTGCAGGGCAGGCCACTTGACTTGCAGCTCTTAGTGCGTGTGAGCTTCACTTCCAGACTCTTTAAATTCAGATTTCATTTTGAACTACAATTGAATTAGTGAGGTTCTGATCTTCAAATGATGCTCCAAGATGGAGCATGAAGGATGAAATTGCCACAGTTCCCATCTGCAAATGTTTCATTGGGCATTTGGCTCTTGGGGAGATGAGTGGTTTTTGCTATGTTATGACCCAAACCCTCCAGGACCTGGCAGTTCCTTCTGTGGATTTATCATCAGCACATTTACAACATCAGATCAGGCAGCTTTATTTGCAGCCTGAAGTATTTCTTATAATTTTTTTCCAAATACAGACAACAATGATGCTACAACTGAATTCTTCTAGGAGTAGCCTGATATATCTCTAAATGTACAGGGAGAATCATTCTAAAGGTCATACATCTACGAACCTGTGTGGTTTTGGTGCAGCTCATGACTAGGTGCATCAGTTTTGTCCTAGCAGAAATAATATATGGTAATTTACAGAGAGAAATCAGCAAGTGAATAAACCTTTCCACTTGCAGCTTTGTGTGAATACTGTGCTGCTTAATCTGCTGCAAAGCTCCTTCTTTTTTCTGCACTTCTTTTCAACCTTGCACTTGGCCCAACTAAATGAGACCACTGCTCCTAGTGTTTTTGTAGCACCTCTGCTTACTTTAGGAGGATATGGTGAGGAATGCCTTGAAAAATCAGTTATTATTTATTATTGTATGAAATATTTTTTTAGGTAAAGGTGACTGTAGCACTCTAGTTGCTCTGTGTTTGAAATATTCTATCAAACCCACCATTTGCTCTTTAACCCAAGTTACCAAACATGCTGGAAATGAAAGGACTCATTCAGGACTGGGGTCCTGCCAAGCTGTGGCCATGTGTGTTTCCCAGGACTTTATTTACGTGGAATAAGTTCCACCTTCCCAGACTTGTAAGAGTTTCAAGAATATGAAGTTTTGAGACAGGATAAAAAGAATCATTTATTTTCTTGCCCTATGAAGAGCTGCTTAGCAAAATCTCTGTGAGGTGTTTTACATGTCGAATTGACAACTGGAAAGGAGCTTATTTACCCCTGAAGTGCAGTATGTTGCAAAACTGGAAAATACTCTGCTGCCCTGGAGTCAAAGGCCTTTGCAAATCTTCTGACTTACTTGAGAAAAGGTACAAGGCAGGGCTTGGTCTTGAGTAGTCTAGTTCCTCATGCCTACCCTGATTTATACAGTAATTATTTTAGCATGAAAGACTTGAAAACTTTATCTTTTGAGCTACTAATCCTGTTCCTTTTTTGAATGTTTCTAAGTGAAGCACAGGGGATGGAGTTGAATAAGGCAGAAGCTGGTGTCTAAGTGATATAAAATCATCTGTTATTTGTTCTCCTGTGCATTAGGGTGTACAGCAGTAATGAACCTGTACCTTGATATGTGGTTTACTGGAAGATGATGAGGCAAGGCTGAGAAGATTACTAGGCCAATTACTGCTGGCATATGGCACTAATGGATGGACTCTGGATCTCCTCTCCTCTGATATTTCCAGTCTTGGATTTGCTTAGCTTTATAGCTGTTTTGATGTTCTCCCTTCTGTTGCAAAAGTCCAGGTAGGAGTCTGGAGATGGGAGTTACTCCCAACTGATGAGCTGAAACCTCCCCAGGTGCCCTGTCTGTCCCCTTACCTTCTCTCTCTTGCATCCTGCTGTCAGGTCAGGCTGAGCAGTGGGCACTAATCCTGCCATGCCTTCCAGCAGGAACAAGAGTCATCCAGAAATCACCTGTGGGAACTTTTATCCTGCCTCCATGCTGATGCAGCACAGGGAATGGCAATCAAGGATCTGGTACTAGCAGTGGCCTTTGTAATTACTTTCTCACAAAGGCAGTGAGTGCTGGACATCTCTTCAAGCAATTGTGGAAGAAGGACAGTGAAAGACAAAAGGCACTTAGCAGCACAACCTTCCTCTGTCCTTGGGGCAGAAAAAGGACTGGTTTTTCTGCCTGACTTCACAGGAGGGTTCTTCTGAATCGTGGAAAATAAGTGACAAATTGGATGTTCTAGTCTGTGTATTGAAACCAGGGGTGAAGTTGCATAGGTTTAGGCAAGCAGCCAGGATATGAAAAGTGAGACATGTTCTCCCAAGCAAAGGAAGAGCAGAGACAAGTGTGGGGAGTGGTAGTATAGACATGCCATGCCAGGCCTCTGCATAAAATTAGGTACAAAAATTTGTGTATGAAGGAAGCAGAAAAATTGCTGCCTGAAAAAAAATGAAATGTTGCTCTTTATCAACTGCTTGAAACTTTCACTTACATGGACTTCACCCCAGAGGAAAGTTTCCAGGATAAAGTGACTCATAGTTCAAGTTGTTTGGGAAGCCCTTGATCCACAGTGGGAAGCATCTTGCAGAAGGAACCGTGTGAGGAATACATTATGGCCTGTGGTGACAACCTGCTAATGGCCACAGGGACACCTGTGGTCTAAAGCACAGGTCTTATAAGGAACAGCTGAGGGAGCTGGGGTTGTTTAGCCTGGAGATAAGGAGGTTCAGGGGAGATCTTATTGCTCCCTTCAACTACCTGAAAGGAAGATGTGGTGAGGTGGGAGTTGGTCTCTTCTCCCAAGTAACAAGTGATAGGATGAGAAGAAATGACCTCAAGTTGAACCAGCAAAGGTTTAGATGTGACATTCTGGAAAAATTCTTCAGGTTGTTGAAGACTAAAACGAGCTGCCCAGGGAAGTGGTTGAGTCACCACCCCTGGAGGTATTTAAAATATGTTTGGATGTGGTGCTGAGGGACATGATTTAGTGGTGGACTTGGAAGTGCTGAGTTAACTGTTGGACTCTGTGATCTTTAAGACCTTTTCCAACTTAAACAATTCTGTGATTCCATGATTCTCTATATGGCTTTTATGCCTGGGCAAGTGCATGCTGGTGGAACCAGCCCAAAGGCTGTTGCACAATTTTATTCTACAAGTGTAGGCCCATTGCTGTCAACCTTGACAGAGACCTGCAGTGGTCTTGGATGCTGTGGGTGTTGTAGCCCATCAGTCTGCAAGGGAACAGAAGGCTGCTTTGATCTGTGGGGCAGTGAGGGGAGAGGGGGGCCTGGGCATGAATTGATGTGGGGAGCACAGAGAGCCCCGTATGGTGACCCTGTGTCCCCAGGGATACACGGCTCTTGTCCAAGCTGTCTGTCTTCACAGACACAATGCAGCAGCTCGTACTCCGACAGGGACACATCCCCTGGAGGAAGCTATTTAACAGCAAATTGGCCTAGTAATTTTTAGAGATGACCTTGTGTTAATTACAAGTTGCTATATTAGTAAATGCCTTCTGAAGGCCAGCTGTTGTGTTGGCATTAACTCCCAGACTCAACTGCTTGTTTACTAAGTCCCAGGGCAATTAAAACTTTTTTTTCCCCCCCCTTTTATTGTTTTTTATTGAGCTTGGCACAGCCAGGTGATGAACACTTCTCTCCTCTCCCTTTTCACTCTGTCTTCCTGCCTGGCTGCTGGAAGGGTCTGTGTCTGATAGACTTTTCCTTGCTCAGTCCCAGGTGTTTGCTTGCCTTCCTGTGGGATGCTGGCACCTCTGCTCTGGACCAGTGCTCCAAGAGGCATTGTACAGAGAGGAAAAAGGCACTCTGACAGGCTTTGTTTAAGTGAGGTCTGGGTCACCCTGAAGCTTTCTGAAAATGGAAAATATTGCTTTGGAATGGCAGTAGTCATGTTGGGAATAGAACACAGTGGGAATAGGTCTCCTATGACACAGTGTGGGATTGGAGGGGAAGGAAAGACTTAGGCTTGGATTGGGAAGACTGTTGGCTGCAATACTGAGATGTATCCATGACCACAAAACAGCCCAGAAAAGTGTCAAAAGGCCACTTGGGATAGACTGTCCCTGCAGCAGGAGCAGGGCTCCTGTCCCTACTGGATAGAGTATGTCCCCTTTGCTCTGCTTGTGGTGCAGCACAGAGCTGTTCCTTGCAAGTTCCTGCCCTCTGCTCCAGGGGGAGTGTGTCTCAGTGCAGGTGGCAGCACCATGTCACCAACAGATGACACAGTTTTGGAACAGAGTAAACTTTTGGTGCCAAGTTCTCATTAAGATTCAGTGCCTATTGGAGTGGGGCAGGGCCTGTGAGTGGAGCTGGGTTGCTACTTTTCCCACTGGTTTTGCAATTCCTGGTTCTGCCTTGAGGTCATCTGGTATCTCTGGATATGCAGGTATTGCTGGGAAAGGCTGACTCCTGGTTAGGAAGGGCCCTGTACCTGTGTCACCTATGTCATTAGTGCTTGGGCCAGTGCCTGGGTGTAGTTTTTGAAATCAGTCATTCACATGGTGGTTTGGATAGAGGGATACAAGGAAGGGGTGCAGGATATGCCAAAGGCTGTGTGGAGCAGCTCCCCTGGGCATGAGAAACCTTACTGAAGTCTTTTCCAACTCAGTTATCAATAAGAAATGCTTAGAAAATTGAACCAACAGGGAGGTCTACGTTCCCTGGTAATCAGATATGGTTTGCTAACATGTGCATTTCATGTAGTAGTAAGATGATAACTAAATCAGCCAAAGTATGCAAAAGAGTACACTTATACAGCTTTCACCTGCTGTACCTCTCAAAATATGCAGAAAAGTGAAAGATAGGGCTTCCTATGTCTATTTCATAGACAAGGTATTTGCATTTTATGTGCCTAAAACTTCTTTCTTTGCTTTCTTTGCTTCCTTATCTATCAGTTTCATTCATTGGAAAGCAATTAGTATTAAAGGTTTTGAATGTATTGGTAGAATAGATTTTTATCTGAGTACTGATTATATTTTTTATTTCCCCCAAGGGTTTCTTCTCTGTCTCCTCCTGAAGGCTATAAGGGAGCCTTGTACATCCTTCCTATCACAAGTGTCTCACCACCAGTGGAAGCTGCAAAGCAAACCTACATTTGTGCAATATTTCTGCCCCACATATTCTGAGTATGTGTTTGTACACAGCTGCACACTGCAGCTTCCCTTGCCCCAGGCCCAGCTCTCTGCTGCAGGGCTGCCTGCTGGGGTGCACATTCAGGCACACTGAGGGGTGGTGGCAAATCTTGCTGTCATGTTCCCATCCTGGAGGGACTCCTGTGCACTTGTGATGCAGCAGGAAAGCTCTGAGCATATGACCTTGCCTTCTTCCTTTCAATGGCCAGGCTGCTGTTTTCAGACAAATAATGAAGTGGGGATGTTTTTAAAGCTTACTTGAGCTGGGACACCTTGATGTTTTGGCATGGGCTGTGTACATAACAGTGCATTTGCATTTCAGCTGTGCCAGTCTGCAGCAGTGCTGTGGGTATGAGTATTTAGGTGGCACAGTGCTTACTGGGCCAACTCCCATTCCTGTCTTGACTGGGAATGATACTGGTCATACAAGTGCATAGTCCTCTTTGCAGAAGCTGCTTTCCCTCTTGTGAAAGCATTACCTTCAACCAGGGGGCTGGGCTTGGGTTTCTTCTGTTTTTCCCCCCTCCAGACCACAGCAACAGTTTTCATAAGCTGCATTTGCCTCTGCACCAATACATATCCAGTCAAGGACATGATTCTATAAGGTTTGTGAATTAACTGTAGCTGATTCACCAAAGTGTTTAAAACTCCAAACTCCATCAGCGTTTGGGAAGTCCTGCAGTAAGTGAGACTTGAAGGCAGATGCTCCCAGGCCATGTTCCTGCTGCATTTATCCATGAATGTTCATCCATTCATGTTGGATACCACACTCATGCTGATGGATGAGTGGAGTAGTGTTGTCTGGGAATGGTTACTGGCTTCTGTCAAAGAAGAGGATTTCATGAGCTTGATGAAAGGATGATATGTGTGTATATGGAATTGGTGATAAACATATTGCTGTATAGATTTAGGAGTTGTTTATTCTGTGAGTCAGAAAGGGTCAAAGTAAACCAAGCATGGACAGTGAGATGGGGGAGTGTGACAGTGTCTCAAGAAGTGTTGCAAGTTAGGGAGTTAGTACTCCCCTATTTTGTATATTAATTAAGTTGAAGGGTGGAGCTTTGTACTGGAGCAGAAATCTATGGCTCTTAGTAAAGTCAGTTGAGTAAGACTGGGGGAGAGGATGTTTTAGCAGTATGAGATCTTGCAGGCAGCTTTGCAAGGGGGAGGGAAATATCTCCAGAGCCTAAAATATGCACCTTCACTGCCCTTTATGTCAGTCTGTTTGTGCAGAGTTATTATTAACTTTAAATCAGACATAAAGGAGCAGATACAAATACTTTTTAGATATGTTTGTGTTGGCTGGAGAGGTTAAAGCTCCTGGCCAGCATCCACAGTGATTTTGAGGGAAGGTGGATTTAATTTTTAAAAAGTAATTTTTTTTTTTTACTTCTAGGATCCCCAAAGAGAAGAAACTGCATTTTAAAAATGTAGAAATTACTCTCTGTAACTTAAATAAGAAAATGTCTCCTATATTTTTTATTTATATGCATAGATATGTTAATATAAAAACATATTAAATAAATACTATCAAAATATAATTTAAATTAAAACCCCACTCCTAACCTGGTCTTAGAGGTGGATAACTTGCTCCCTGACTTTCCAGGAGCTCTGCTGGAAACTTGGAACCCTCAGCTTTCCTACCATCTTCTGCCTACCAGCTCTATAGTGAGCAGTCCTGGTATCAAAAGTGAGCTTTGGGCTAAACTCAGGCACTGCAAAGGGAGTAACTGCTGCCTTAATGCCTGATGTGTCCTTGATATGTTTCCAAATTAGGCAAAATTGCAGCTTATGCATTTAAAAAAACCCAAAAAAAAAAAAAAAAAAAAGGAGAAATTAATCCTGAGAGAATTTTCAAAGGGCTTGTTTTTGTGTTCATTATTTTCCTATGATACATATTATCTAACCAGCATGATGACACTGAGAAGAAAGAATTAAAAAATGCCAGGGAGCTATACTAAGGGGGCTGTGTCTATAACCTTTCTATATATGGAACATATATGCACATGGAGTGGCACATTTCCTTTCTTAGGGAGTAGGATGGTCACGTTTTGTAGTTACTCCTGGCTGCCGTTGGTTTCATAGCAAATAATCTCCTTGTCACTGGAGGCCATTGCAAAAGTTTACACTTTTGCTCAGAGCAGCTAGAATAATTTATATCACCACTGTGGTATATCACCTTGTTAAAGTGCACGTCTGCAGGCCCAGAGCAAGGTTTTTCCACTGCCCCAGGCAGGTACAGAATTGCTGCCTAGATAGGAAAGGGCACCACCAGGGCTGCTGCTGGCAGTCTGAACTGCTCCTCTGCCCTGGATTGCTGCCCTCCAGGAGGGGTGTCACAAAGGTGGCATCTGGCCAAACTTGAGCTGCTTCCAGCAGTTTGAACAAAGATATTAATCTGTGACCTGTGATGGTGGAAGGGGAGCATGCTCCCCTTTCTTCCCTCTCTGCAACCAAGCAGCTGTGTTGGTTGATAGGGAGGCAGAGAATCCTGCCAGGGCAGGTAGAGTTGAATTGGAGGGGTAAAAGCAAACTATTGTTCTTTGCTTCATTTCCACAACAGGGCTGATAATCTCAGGCAGAGGGTGAGGTGAGTGGATGGGTGTTGTACACCTCTCAATTGGGTGACTGGCCTGCCTGCTCTTTTCCTGTCCTGAGGGAACCCCTGCAGCAGTGCTTTTGCTTTTTTAGATCTGTGCTACCTGTTTGCTAGGACTGGCCATGCCAACACATACTGGACAGAACTTTACCTCAAGAAAGCTATTGTTCATCTCAGCCTCATGTCTGCCATGATGAGATTTGGCTGTGGCAAGGGGCCATGATAGCCTGCTGGGAAAAGACACCAGTGTGGGGAAAGCCAAGAGAAGGGTCTGTCAAAGCCCCTTACCTGGACATCGGTTGTTACTGGGAGTGTTCAGCAGTTCTCCAAAGTGCATCATAATGTTGAATTATTTGCCCAGGAAATCATGATATGCTTTTAACGACTGTGCAGGATATTTCAGTTTAGGTTTCTGGGAAGTTAGTGTGTTCTGTTTTCTTTTGTTGGTTGAACTACTGGAGAAGAGGCAAAGGCAGGTTTATTCTCTTGACTTCAGAATTTGTAGATGTTGAGTACTACTTAAAGAAAAAGGTTATAGGGATTATAATAGGCTGAGGAAAGAGACTATTAATTTTTTTTAAGCACTAAACTGTCAGAGTTTGTTTTCTCTTGAAAACAGAAATATCAACCAAAGGCAGATGTCTGGTGTGGAGCACTTCTGCCTAAACAATAAGAATTTAGCAAAGTTGTTAATTGCTGGGATTTTATGATGCCAAGCCTCGAATGACCTTAATTATAGGCCATACTGTCTGTAAAGTGTGTGAACGTTTTGTGTGCCTGGGTGACACGCAGACTCCCTTCATCCCCCTTTTATTTGTATTTTAATACCAGTCTGTTCTTCCAAAAGAGTTCACCCCTAAGGCCAGCTGAGGCCAGAATGATTTCAGCTGGGACTCTACATAGGTAAAGTAGCAAAATGCTGATATTTTAACAGCATTAACAGTTTGTACACATTCAGTAGGAGGGACTCTTCCTCTGGTGTAATCCACATTCCAGCAGGACAGCATACTGGGACATGTGCAGCTCCCTGGAAGGCTTGTCCTACCTGGTATTCCCACAACACTCACTGCTGTGAGTCTGGAGGCTGTTCTGCACTGCTGAGTCAGCCCAGGTAGGAAGCTGCTGTATTTTAAGTCTGCTCTTGGTCATCACCCATGTGATGGGTAACCCTCTCTCTGCACACTGTCCTTGTTATTACCTCTCAGACACTCTAGGGCTCCTGTGACATTACTGCAGGTGGTTGCTTCTATACAACATCATGTAACTCTGCACCATCATTAGGAGAGTCTTCCTTATTTTTCACTCAGAAGTCACCTGTTAAATTTGCACAGAAATTTTTTTTTGGCAAAAATATTGTAGAAGGCAGTAGGAACAGAGTTATAAGTGTATTGCAATCTTACATGACGTAAATGGTTTAAGGGAGTTGTAAAACACAGGGAAACAATTTCTGCTGAGTGCTGGCTTGTGATTCATAAGTGTTTGGTGTGCTGCTATCACCAGGTTTATGGTTAGGGTTGACTTCTGTCTGTTGTAGTTGCTAATTTCATCCATTTGGAAATCAGGAAGCTGTGTTTAAAAATTTGGTAGTTTGATATAGGGGTGTTGTTGGCTTGTTTGCACCTTTGGGATTTTCTAGGGTTTATCTGGAAATCTTAAATAGATTAGTATATTAATGTTGCCTGTATTTTAAATTAAAACTGAGTATTAAAAAAATGCAGAAGCTGGGACTTGACTAGAGAAGTACCTTCAGCTTAAGGCCCTTTTTAAAAAAAGAAGGCTGGCTGATATATCAGGCTGGATGCTGGTTTGGAGAAGGCCACTAAAAACCAGAACACCGGCCAGGTAACACTTATTCATGCATATTTTAACAAAAGGCATTGGAAGTTAATGTCCTTTGAAAATGAAAGTTTATTTTGAAAATTATTTTTAGATAATTTAACCATTTAAGCCAAGCTTTCTACTTAACTTATTAAAGAGTACTGTTTAGACTCACCTTTTTTGCATATTTAAAATCTATCAAATATAGAATAAGATGCTGTTTCAAAGCTGGTATTGTTTCACATTTAGACCAAGTGACTTCAAATTGAAACCATGAGTGATTGAACTGTGCTTAAAATTATTTTGTTTGTTTGTTTGATTGATTTTTTTAAATTTAGCAAAGACTTCCATTTTTGTCACATAAGACTGAACACCTAATACATGAAATTTCATACTCTTTCCATCTCCAAGCTGGAGTTCATGGGTGTTACAATCAGGAAAACTTGCAGCGATTCTGTGCAAGCCTTCTTGTCGGAGGGATTTAATTTTTAATTATATTAATCAGGTATTGTAAAAATAATGACTTTTGATTTCTCTTTGGAGATGTAGAGAAATTTAGTTCCATTCTTAAATTTACACAGCTTGAGGCAATGCTAAGAGATTTTAGAAACCCCTAATGGTGGTGAATATCATTAAAGGAATAGCGAACTATACCTAATGCTCTATTTCCAGTCACCCTTTCTTAGAAGCTTAATTCATGTTTGCTAATGAATTTAACTGGAAATGCCCAAACTGTTATCCATCCCAATGGGCTGTGTGTCTGTCCCTGGGCCTGCTGTGTTTGTGCTACACTGACTGGATGAGATGTTCCTCCCATCCTCAGCACCTCATATATGCATGTTAACCTCAACTGCAATTTGGCAGTGGTTTGTGAGGTCAGTTTTCCATTTCCTAAAACTGCTTGGGGAAACTGGGGAACAGAATTGAAAGTTAAATATTCTGGGTCCCTTAAACAGAGTGAATAAGGACATGATTTGTAAACTGTTACCCATTTTTGCAATCAGCATGGAGGAAATCTAGTTTAGAGTAGGACTCTATGGAATACCCTCTTATTCATCCTCATTTAAGCCTCGTGCTCTTGAATTGAGCACTTCAAACCTCAATTCCCACCACTGCTTAATGTCTCTTGCAGATAAAATATAGTCATGGTATTTTTGTCAAGATTTTTTTTCCTCTTATTTCCCACAGTCAAGGAAACAACAGGGGAAACTGAGCAGATGTTGTCAAGGAAAGCGGCATCAAAACAATTTCAGGAGTTTGATTTTTATGAGAACCTCATTGATGCTGACAAAAGTAAAACTGAAGCATTAGCATAGTTCCTTGAAGAGTTCAGAAAATCATTGAAACTAAATGGCGTGACAAAGTATAAGTGACAATTAGGCTTTGCATCAAAAGTGCTTGCTGTTTGGTGGGTCAAATGACTGCCACGCTTCCTAATGCCATGTAAAATGTAACAGTGGTATATCTGTAACACAGGGACCTTTGGCCAATTCACTGTTGATGTCTGAATCGTTTTTTCCTCCTGCTTCTCAGGCTGAATTTAGAATGTGGGACCCATGATATACAAAAGTCTTTATTTTAGAGATAATTGCCCTCTTGACGCTCATCAATAGTTTAGTGTCCACTGGTGAGCGCCTCAAGTGAACGAGCCTTTTTTTTGGCAAGGCTTAAAAAAAAAAAAAAAAAAAAAAGAAAAAAAAAAAGAAAAAAAGAAACAAATAGAAAAACCTCCCTGTGTCTTGGAATTTTATCTTTCATTATTTGTTTTAAAACTCGCTGAGATTGGGCTCCGTTGTAATTAACGGGTCTTCTTGCCTTGAATCTGTAAATATGATCACATTTCAGAAAATACACAGCTAAAAAGCTGTGTGTGATCTGGCTTTCATGTGTTATGTTTTCAGTAAGTTTTGGGGGTTGTTGCAACCATTTAAAAAAGCCCCTGTGCATAGGTCTCTTGTCTGTTTTTGTCTGATGTCCTTGGATAATAATAAAAGAAGCAGCAAGGGAGTTGTGTGAAAGAGACTGGCATCCTAGATCTCTGCAAAATTAAAACCACACGAGACTTTCCTGCACCACCATTTTTTCAGATACGAAATCTGTCACCAGGACAACTTCACTCCTAGCTCAGATGTAGTTAAATGTTTTTACTGCCACTGGTGTAGGTGGGCAGTTTGCAAGCAGCTGTAGCTGAAGACAGCACCTGCACCTGGCTTTCACCATCACCAATGTTGACTTGTCTTGAGGCACCTTTTGCCAAGGTCACTTTAGGGTGATCTCTCCATTAGGTTTTGAGAGTGCAGAGCATTAATGAGGTTGAGGGGTGACTTCACTGTGCCTTGCTCCTCATAGCTGTTCTTTTAATTAGACATCATTGCTACCCATTCACTGAGGAAAAATGATAATCATAGGCCACAGCTCTTGCTGTGTGTTTACATCACCTAATTTGTGGCTTGAAAAAAAAAAAAAAGAACAAAACACAGGTGCAGAGATGGAAGGCCATTCCTGGAAGAAGGCCAGGTGAGACTTTCTACATGTTTCACCCTAGTGATGCATGTAGACAGCTCAGCAGGTTCACATGGCCCTCCGGAAGAGAGCATCCCCTGGGAAAAGTCCACCCTAGCACCCCTCTGCAGCAGCTGGTTGCTTCCTGTCTTTCTCCCCTGTGTGTCATGCAGTCCTGGTGTTGGAAATGCAAGTGTGGAATGCTCCATGGACCACTGTGACTCAGCCTGTGGCAAGCAGAGGTCAGAAATACTGCTGGTTAGGGGGCATGACTTCATTTGTGTGTCAGAACTGGGCTTGAACTCCTGACATAGAAAAAAACCCCTGAGAACTACAAGAGCAGTGACAGTTTGTGCTGTGCTTGCAGCTGGAATCAGGGGAGTCCCAGGGCTGCCCAGTTTACTGCCTTTTCTTGCTATCTGATGCTTTTCTAATGGTGGAAGCTTGAAAAAAGTTCACCTTTTGATTAAAAGTACTGACTTTGGGGAAGTTGAAAATGTAAGCCCTAAACCTCTGCAAGAAAAGAAGGAGAAAATCACAGTTTTTTGTTTGTTTGTGTGGTTTTGTTTGTTTATTTGTTTTCCCTCCCTTTTCTTAAAGTCTCAAAAGTATTTTGAAGCTCTTCTCAAAATAGCTGGCTAATGACTTTGAATGGTCAGCTTGGGCCCTTCTGAAAATACTTGTCTCTGAAGTCAGACTTCCACTGACATGGTGATCAGTTGCACCACGAGCTATTGATAAGCACAGAAAATCATCTAGAGGTCTTTCATCCTGTGTCTTTGCTCCTCTTGTATGAGCACACTCAAAATCAAGTCCATGAAGAGGGGTACCACCTGGGCTTTGCTGGAATTTTAAATTCTTCATTACTTTTTGGCTATTATTTTAAACAACTTGCCTGTGCCATAACAGTCTGAGGGGTGTTTGCTGACTCATCTTTAAAGCACAAGCTCGAGTGGTATTTTGCTTTCAGGATGAATGCTTTACCCTGCCAGTCCTTGCTCCATAGGCAGTCAAAGCTGAAACAAATGTTAGCCTAAATAATTTATTTCATAAAGGGTTTTTCACTGATAATCTAATGGCATTATTGTTTGCATAGGGGTGGAAACATTCTCTGTTGTGCTTGGTGCTGTGCTCTTTCTGTGGTGTTCTCTGTGCTGAAGTGAAATGGTGTGCGTGCTTCTGCTAAAGAACAAAACGTAGCTAGGTGGCTCATGGCATTTATCCTCCCTGCCAAAACACAAGGGTTTTGTACAAATATACCACCCTTTTTCCTTCCATCAGTAGCCAAAGTCAGCAGTGCCAAGGAAAGGTTCTTTTTTTTTAATTTATTTTTTTCAATACAACCCACACACCCACAGCATGGAAGTTACAGTCATATTTTCCAGTAACCACAAAGCTGTGAGTGATGGCACGTGTGGTTTAAATAAAACTGGGAGGAGAACTGATGTAATGCTCTCTGGGTTATGTTTTTCCTTTTTTTTTTTTCTTCTTTTTCTTTCCATATTGCTCCCCCTCTTTTTCTTCTCCCCATCTGTTGGCTGCTATATGGGTTATTTTTGTTTTAAGATTTATTTTTTTCCTTGCTGCAAACCACAGCGAGGGAACTGTTGAAGAGGGCAGCTCTGACACCTTGAGATCAAGTATGGATGGATTTCTTTAAAGTCTTTAAAATTACAGGGAGATGCACTGTACCGATTTGTATAATCTTAAGAATTTTTTTCTTTTCCTCTCTAGAAGTGAATTAATTGTGATAATCTGATAGAGCACATGAGAAATAAATGTCTTGTTTTCTAGTGGCATACTGAACTGCAACTGTCTGTTTCTTCACTGAGATCACAAAATAGTTTTGGAAAAAAAGGGTATTTCAGTTTTAGCTTAATAAACTGCAGAGAGACTTGTTCTAGAATGACAAGTGAAACCTGTTATTTCTCTGCTACTTTTCCTACTGCTGCTTTCAATGGTTAAATTAGTTCAACTGCTTAAAATGATCTGTTTGGGAATATTTAGATTGTATTTCTATCAGTTTTCATAGAGAATCCCTTGGAAGGGCTCAAAAGTAGGTTTTGTGTGTGTGTTCAAGATAATAACTCTAAGCAAATTTCTGTATTGAATGTTGAATTCAACTTTGAAAAATAAGTTCAGGCACACAGCTTTGTGTGTGGGTATGTGCCTCACTTGCAGAGCTGCTCCTGCTGTACCAGTGCAATGTCTCTGGTGTCCAGCCCTGCTCAGGAGGCTTCGAGGGGTTGGTGCCAGTCCTCTGTGAGAACACTGAATAATTGCTATTCCCTAAATAGGAATTCTGAGGTGTATTGTGCAGTTGTGTGACAGGACACCGGGTCAGCTGGTCTCTTTGTGTGCCCTTAGCAAGTGGGAGGTGCTTTCAGTTCAGCCAGAGGAGCTGAAGGGTTAAACCCGTGCCACTCGGGTGTCAAGGTTAAGCCTGAGCCCTGAAGGTGAGGATAGCTCAAGTTGCCTTGTACTTGCTTTGGGCAAAGAGCACAGGCAGACTCTGCCTGAATGGATGATCTGGCCTGTAATTCATTAAACTAGAAGCACCTGGTTTGTGTCTGTGCCCCTGGCCACTCCTGACAGTGGCACTTAAAGCCGTAGTCCCATTTTCAAAATAACCTCAGGATAGAGAAGCCATCTCTGCTGGAGCTGATCTAACTGGGGGCTGGTGTGGCTCCTCCCCAGTCACTCCTTCCCACCCTGCTCTTGCCTCAGGACCATGTGTGGAGCTGATGTAGCTCTCTAAGCCAGAAGAAAGCCAGCTGCTTTTTATTTTATTTATTTATTTTATTTTGATAATTAATTTTCTGATAGCAAGGGTGCTTGGCACAGCTTTACGTATGGTCAGGAGCGTGCCAGGGAGTGGGAGCACCACAGGGGTGTGTAAGGCAGTTTGAGATGTGGTTGCCCAGAGGTTTAATCCAGTCTAAATTGTGTCAGACAGGCAGTGTAAATAAACCATTACTGTAGGGGAGGCAGAGGGAGATTCATCTTGCTTAAGCTGCTATAAGCAAGAGACAGCTGAGGGAATGCAGAGAGGCAGCGTTGATTCGCAGGTCTCTGCTGCAACGTGAAAAATACTCCTAGGAGATGTCAGAACCAAAAGTCCTGTGCTGTGAGAAGTAACAGATCTCTCTTGGATGGTGCTGAAATGTAGTGCTTTTGACAGGAGATAGAGTTAGTCAAGGCAGGAAAAGAAAATGTTGAATAAGCCAGGTTAACAAAGTTTTGCCATAATTGTGGTGCCAATGTATTTTTTCTTCCTCTCCAAAAGTTTGTCCCTAGAAAGAACTAAATACTAGGTACAGGTCCTTAATCTCATGGCCTAAGATCGTATGTATAGCAGTGCAAATTAAGAGTATGTTTAATGTTAAAGCATTGTAATACCTGCTTTGTTTAAAACATTTTTTTTCTCCACAGCAGGGAAAAATCCAGAATTATGTGGTCTGAAGAGAAAAAGAAAACAAAAAAAAGCTTTGCTTGGAAAAGAAAAAGGAGCTAGTTTTCTTGGGCTTTGATCTGTTACTAATTTTTTTTTTTTTTTTTTTTTTTTTTTTTTTTTTTTTTTTTTTTTTTTTTTTCCCTTATGCTGGGAAAGTCTGCTGTTGGGAATAGACTAGGATTAGATCTTTTTGGGTGTCCACATTGTGTTAATATTGAAATACTACACCTTCAAGAGAAAAGCAGACCTATTTTCCCTGACCACTGATAAGCACACTTTATACTTCCCATGTAAGTTTTAGATTACTCCATAAGAAAACCAGAGTTATCTGAAAATACATATATTTACATAGTCAGAGAACTAATTTCCAGAGAATATCTTTGCTGCTTTCAGGGAGTGGAAGTGAGTGCTGTTCAGCCCAAAGGAAATGCCAGGAAAGCAAGTGTTTTTGCAGCCTTTTAAAAATAATCCTTAGTGCTTTCTTTGTCAGAATCAACACCATCTACTACGTGCAGAGCAAGAGCTCAGGAGGCGATGCTGTGTGGGGAATGCGGCATGAGCTTGGCAGGAGCTCGTGCACAGGAACTCCTCAGGGTTGGCAGTTATAGACCACATTTTGATAAGAGCAGAAGAGTGTGGCTGTAAAATATAAAACTGAGACCAAAGCACTGCCATATCAGTACAGCTCAAACCCCAACAGTTTATGACTGTTAGCAGCAGTACTTTGCCCTGCTCAGTGTGTGCTTCAAATGTTAGTCAGACCTGACAGTAGGCTTGCAGGTCAGTGTAATATTTCTACAGTGTAAATGCTATTTATAACAAGTTATGACTATAATTTATTTACTAGGGGGTGGGGGAGGGGAGCAGACAAAGAGGCAGTCACTTCATCCTGCTAAAGTCAATGACCAAACTGGAGTAAAGTCCAAGTGCCCTTGAATCTAGCACTTCCACTAGGTTTTCCACTAAGCTGTATTTATTTAGCATGACTGTGATGCTGTATTTTTATAACTGCACCTCCTCAAGAGGTGGATATGGAAGCCATGTGACAATTTCTCTCAGCAGAGGGGAAGACTTCCTACTCCTCTCTCCCGATTCCAAGAAGAAAGGTCCTGCTGCCATTAATGTCCTGCTGCCATTAATTGGGCTTGCAGCTCCATAAACAAATAAAAAATTGTCACACATCCTTTTTCTAGGCCAGAAAGGCTCACTTTTTTCTCTTGTAGCACTGGATGAGAAATGCTGTAAACAGTAAAAACATGAGTCAGTAATTAATTTGCCTCCATTTCTTTGTTTTGATATAGCTGAAGATCAGTTTGGAGCCCTGTGTTTTTGGGGTGGGTTTTTTTTTGTTCCCTAAGAGATAGCACATGCATTTCAACAGCCTCAAGAACTACAGGGTCCATAGATTATGCTCTGGCTTATCTTCCCCAGTGCAAACTGCAGCAAACTACTCACTGAGACAGTGCAAAGTTATGGCAGTAATACACACATGCAAACAGTGGGGTCACAATCCAGTATTTGAAACACATAAAAGCTTTGGGTGTGCTGGTGACTTCATGAACCTCCCTTTGAAATCAGCCAAAACACACTAGAAGGGAAAATAAATACACGCAAGCAGAATAATTTTGATCTGGGAAAGAAGGTGATTTGCAGCATTAAAGATCATGTCTTTGTCCCTGAGCACAACCTACTTAGTGTTGGCAGATTGGTTTAGTGACCACAATAAGCATTAACGTATTTCCTGTAGAAAAGCACATTGCATGCAATAAATATTTTTTGCTATACTAAAAACAAGTTAGTTAACAAATGCTTTCTGTCAATCTATGGATAATACTTGTGCTGACAGGCAGATAGAAGACTTAGCCATCGTTTTGAACAGGATGAATCCCAAGCTCTATTTCTTGCAAAATATTCTTTTATAAGTTTATAGCCTTTGTTTAGTTAAGCATGTGTAGAGGGAAAAAAGAAAACCTATTTTTTTTTCTCCCAATCTTGTCAATAACTCATTGTCCTGTTGTTTGTTATACTGGCTTTGTGTGATAGCCTCTAGCCCTAGCTTGCCTTAACAAGAAAAAATAAAAAGTGTGTATGCACGTATATGAATGAGAAGTGTTGCTGCAGACTGACTCCAAATAAAGAAAAATACTTTTGAGGTGAGGTTCCAGCCAAGCTGTCATATATAAATGCTGTCCTCATGGTCTGATTCTGGTCTCATTCCTCTCTAACTTAAAAAAAAAAAAAAACTCCAATAAAGCCAGTAGTGGCTGCTGCAAGCTGCTTTGAGGCCAGGCTGAAATACCATAATATTAACTGTAAACAAATATTGTAATGCTTCTGCAGATTTCAGAAAGTGTCCTTCTCATATTTTAGTAGTGGCATTGTTGTGTTTGGGGTGGTTTAAGATGCAAGGGCTAATCTACTCAAAAAAGAAATTCCATTTTGCCATTTGCAATTTAATGGAGTACAAAGAGACAGGGAAAGCACTCTACATAAATACAGATGTCTCCACTTCTGAGGCTTTTCTGTGTTCCTGCTACTTAAATGGGGATCAAGAATGATATTGTTCTGTGGGCTTGCTCTTTGTTTACAATACCCTCTTTGAAACTAGATGTCAAAATGGGTTTCCTGGATTGGTTATTGAATTCTGCAGGCTGACACTCCACTGTGAGCCTTGGGAACTTTCAGCTTTTTCCTTAAAAATAGCCCAAGTTTTGAGATTTTAAAAGCAGCTGTGTTTTGCCACCATGTGGAAAGGGCTTGTTTTTCTGCTTCTCTAAATTTCAAGTATGATGCTTGTACCAGGGCAAAAAAAGCCTCATTAAAACTCTTCTCTGCCTGTACTGGTAGAATTTTATCCGTCCTTTGTGTGGCCATAAATGATCAAAACACAGGGATGAGAAAGTTTGGCCCAACAGTTTTACGGATTCCTGAGCTCGTGGAAGTGAAATATTGAACAGTTAATGTAAATTGTCAAGGGTGACAGTTTAACCTCTTAAACATATACACAGAGACCCTCTTGTTCTTCCTCAAGCTGTGCCACGTAAGTCAGCCTCAGCCAGGCACTGCACAACGTCACATACCTCATGCTGTCTTTTCCAGGCCATCCCTGCTAAACCTCTACTTTCCCTTAAAGGGAATTTAAACAGCCCAACTCTTTTGCCAAACTCCTCTCCTTAGGGTAAGGCGAGTGTCCCCCAGAGCATTTGCCAAGGTAAATGGAGCAAATAGGTTCAGTTTCAGTGTTACTGAATTTGATGCTGTTCTTGATGAGTTGTACATAGGGACGTAGGCATTTCCATGTGTGCAGTGTCATACACAGCTTCCTATGCTTATTGTATATGAGAGAAGATGGCTTAATGACAGACTTCTAGCCTTTGCTCCAAATGTTGTGGTTATCTATTTTTTTGTTCCATTTTAGTCAGACCCCTGAAGTAATTAGCACACTCTGTGGGGTTTTTTGTGTGGTTTCTATCTGAACACCCATGAAGGAGTTAATTAACTTGTTTGCAATATCTCATTAATTCATTTTTGGCTGTGAACTTAATTGCTCCTTCATTACTGATGAGTAAAATAGCTTTAGGCTCCCAATTAAAATGGACTTTGATGGATGTGTAAGAGCTGGGCTTTCAGCTTGTTGAATAGGCAGTGGAATTGCCATTCTGCATCCCATTGCAAGCCAGGCTCCTTCACAGCAGCGCTTCTCAGGGACAAGTTTCTCCCAGTTACAAACTTGGTCTCAGAGTTGAAGCCATTAACTTCCCCAATGGGTGGGAAATCACATGGGAGTTAGTGCCTGTAAACATCTGAGGGCAGATGAAACTCAAAAAGTAGGTAGACCCATTGGAAAGAAAGCTTATTACTGAGGTGGCCAATGAGCATAAACCGTAGTTCCCTCCATCATGAAATGGCCATTCCACTGAAGTCAGGTTCCCACTGGTGAAGGCCTGGATTTCTCCCTATGGCCATCCTTTGTTTTGCCCTTTGGAGGGCAAAAGCTGTTTTCAGATGTTTGAGGGCATATCAAACATTTGTTCTTGAAGCGGTTTTTCTTCCTTCTGGTACATTTTTGATGAGCTGGGGTGCACGAGCATCAATTTGCTTTTCTGGGCTTAGATCTTTTCTAGGACAGTAGTACTTTTTTTTTAAAAAAATGTATTTGGAGATTACTGGATGTCAAGCATTTAAGAAGAACCAGGAATACTGGTGTTATAAAGAGAAATAGCCGTAACAATTTTAAATAAGAAAAATAAGAAAGCTGTAAATCTGTCTCTCACTTCTCCCACCCACCCCCTCTCTACGATTCAATGTGAAGAGCACACAATTTATATTCCCAGTGGTGACTGGCTTGGACCCAATGACCTTTGCAAAAAATCCATTGCCTGCATGGAAAATGTAGTAAAACAATGTAAGCGTGCTTACTGTAGGCATGTATATTTCTTAACACAATAGGGTCCTGAGACCAACTGAAGTCTCTGGATTCTTCTGCAAGAAATGTTCCCACAGGGAGCTATTATGATACTCCCTCTGCTGGCTCTCATTCTGCCTCCAAATTTTCCTTAGGAGACCTCACTTGGGCATTGATCCACAGAGAGCAAAATTACCATGTCTTGTTTGCTTGCGTGAAAAGTCAGTACAGCCCAAAGGGTGGAGATTCTTGCCACTTTGAACAGACTAGAACCAAAATTGTCAAGAAAAAGACATCTACTTTTGGGTAAGATGATTATAGATGGCAAGTGGAGAAGCAAAGTCAAGCACTACTTACTTTCATACCTTTAATTCAAAATCTACTCAAAAGCTGTTTGAAATGCTTTGAGCACAATTCGTTTTCATGAGGAGGAAACACTATCAGTCAGTGATTTCTCTTCTACCAAAAGCTCTAGAACTTCATAAACTAAATACCAGATTGTTTTTAATACTGTAGCAGCTTATTTGCTTCACTCATAAAAATCTGAACTCTCTCTGACGTTTCCTTAATGATGGCTTTTGGGAAGGATTTGTTTCCTGGAATAGTGACGGGGGGAAAATCCTGTTTGCTTTAGAAATAGCTTCTTTTTATGCTTTTCTCAAATCAGAGGGTCACAGGATGACCAGAGTCGCTGACACACAAATTATGAAACAAAATGATGATGGAACATAAATTTAAACCAAATTTAAAAAAAAAAAAAAAAAAAAAAAAAAAAAAAAAAAAAAAAAAAAAAAAAAAAAATAGAAATGCTGACAAGCTTGTGGCAGTACAGTCTGTTAACAATTTGCTTTGGAATTCTCTATGAAAATTTCAATTATTGTGCAACATATGAGATCTAGCTATGACTATGCTTTTTCCAAAGGCCAGAAAGAGAGGGAAAAAAAAAAAGAAGCTTCCTTAGATGATACCATGGCACCTCTGTCCCTGTTTTAGCTGATAGCTTAAACACATGCTCAATAAATATGTCTAAGAGTCTGCTGACCTAAGCTTTGCTTTGTTACCAACTTTAACCCTGGAGTTACTGAAGTTCATTATTGATATTGCAAACCAGCAGGAAAATTGTTTTCCCTTCTCAGGAGTAACTTGTCTTGCTGCTCCAGGTAGTGTCCCCCTTGACAGAAAAGGTGAGAATGTATCTTGGAAGGAAGTCAGACTGTAGTTTTCATCTGTGGTGAGGGGCCCAAATAATAAACTTAGGCTTTTAATTTTATAAAATGGGAATTGAAGCAACAGGATGTGAGGAGGAGAAGGGAAAGGGGTTAAGACAGCTCATATGGGTGCAGGCAGGCAAAGGACACAGCAGAGGCCATCTGGGGCTCTCAGTAAGCCTGATCCTGCTTGTGGCTTCTCGCTTTCTCTGGGTCCTCGTGAGGATGGAGCTGCCCTGAATTTGCATGTTGTTATGCTGGGTGTTGCTGAAAGGAACTGCGGCTCATGGGAACCTCAGTTTCTGGCAAGAGCTGCTTTGCCCTGATTCTGGCAACTTTCTCTGGCCTGTCATCATTACCCCAGTGCCTACGCAAAGACTTGAGTGGAACGGATGATGGTTCTATTTGTGGTGCCTTGGCTCCTGTTTCTTTGCAGGCACTGACTTACATGAAGGAATCTCATTAAAAGTATCTTTCCATGAGGAAGGTTTCTTCTGACTTGGTCTGCAGTGGAATTAGACAGTGGTACCCGCACCTATGAGTGCCTGGCTGGTCCATGTCTGTGGTGGTAGACAAATGTAACCACATACTTTTGGATGTGCTTTTCAAGAGTCTGGAGAATAAAGATAGCTGTAGAGCTGCCAACCAAAATCTAACCCAACTGTCCTTGCCAGCTTGGACTCCACTCTTTATCAAACAAAGCTCATGATCACTGGAGCAACAAAGCTGATTTAAAGTGGTGATGGGGGGAAGAGATAGTAAAAAAAAGTTGTCACACTTTTTGTTTAAAATAGTATTTGAGACTTGAGGGTTGTGTTTGTCAATGACTTAGTGAAGTATCTTTAGGTCTGATGTTTTTTGTGGGGCATTATCTATTTTTTTTTCCTTCAGCTGTGTGAGTCTCACTGTGTTCAGGGAAAGTGACTTTTCTCATAATTCCTGCCCACTTTTTAGTGGAAACGTCAGTCCCATCTTGGTATTCCCAGTCACGTGCCTCTCCAGCTGTATCTGATGTGTCCTTGCTGCCTTCTTTCTGTGCTCTTGTGGTATTTTTTTGCTGCTTATCTCTTACACACATGCAGCTCCAAGCAATAGCTCTCAAACCCTCCAGAGACACCCTGAGACACTCAGCACAGCTCTGCTCCTGTTCCAGCCCTGCAAGTGGCCTCCGTTTTGGGTGGTGACTGCTGTAGTTTTGGTTATCTGTCTCATAAAGTGGTTCCAATGCTGTTTTTACACTGCCCCTGATGGTTGTTGCACCCATCAGATTAACAGCACTGCCAGTGACCACTTCATCAAAGGGGCTCCAGGGAAGTCCAGCAGAATGACAAGTGAGAATGGTGAAATTAAGGAATACAACCCATGGTGTGTAGGACATTAACTATCATGGCTGTAATCTTCTTTTAAAGCTTTTATGTGGCTTTTTAGACTTGAGTATCATCGTTGCTTAAATTTGCACATGGGTATAGACAGTGTCCATGTAAGCTGCCTTCATGATTACCTCAGACATCTGCAGTTTCCTCCAATATGTGTGGCTTTGGTACAAGGTCTGAGGACTGCCAAGAGGCTAGTGGGTAATCTAGGTTGGCCTAAATTTCACTGCACTTAATGGGAATCTATCTGTGGCCTTGTCTAAGCACCAGGCTCATCCTTTCCGAGAAAAAGATGGTAAAAAGACAGAATGGAGGTGCAGTAAAAAAAATTCCGAAGATGGGTGTCACAGCAAAAATGTCAAGTGATATTTTTAGTTTGCAAAGGAAGAAAAGGGAAAGCGTGCAATATTGTAATTTTTAGGAAAGTTCTTGGTTGTACTGTGAGAGGATTCTCTCACTTTTATGGTAATATAATTTAATTGCTTTCAAAAAATGTTGTACCTTGCTAATCTGGACAGATTTGGAGACACTGGGATATATTCTTATTTGGTATAAATTGCCATAACTTTGTGTTGGTGCTACACACTTAGTGTAGCTAAAGAATCTGTCCTTTTGTGACTTTTAGGGGGAAATTTCAGCAGCTGTACTTCAAAAAGTCATGTTTTCTCTATTGTGTCAGCCACAGCCTTAATACTACCCTTAGACCAGTATAAAATTTTCCTAATTGCTACTCTGATAGGAGACATTTGACTTATATACTGCACCAGAAAATGCAGTTCTCACCATGCTGTGGTGAAGTTATTCAGTGTTGTGTGTTTCTGCAACAGCATGACAGGGCTTGTTGCCCAAACAGCTCTGGAAAATGTGATGTTTCCTCTCTGTCTTACTCTTATGACTTCTGTGTTAGTACTGTAGAGTTGAAAAATCTGGTAATAGATGCATAGAGTGTTAGCATCAGATCTGGGAGGTGTTAGAACCATCACACTTCGAGGAGCTGTGAACTCCTCAGTATCTGTTTTACACCTTGCTGCTATCATAAAGAGGAGGAGATTGGCTGTTTGCAAAGCTGAGCTCTCTGTGTCCTGGCCAAACCCTTTATAGAAGAGCCAATTTCCTCCCCAAATGTTTGATCGTGGTGGTGTTGCTGATGTTCCAAAGACAGCCTGGCAAACAGCTACTTTTAGCTGTCAGAAAGAACCAGTCTTTGGAAATTTAATTCTCAATTCACTTATTCCTGGGGAAACTGAGAGGCAGATTTTAATTGGTTCAGATGTTTAATCTTGGTCACTTATCCCTCATTTTCCCTTCTGAAATCCAGAAATGCTATTTAGAATAGGGCTGCAGTGAATGGGAAATAAGCTATAGTTGTGAAAATATTTTCTAACCGGATAACAACAGTCCAGAAAGTCCTTCTGTGCTCTGGAGCATTGGGCTCAATTAAACAACGGGGTTTTTTCCCCCCCCCGATAATGAGTATGCTTTTTCTTGTTTTACATATTTAATTAAATCATGATGGAGAATATTAAATACATGATATTTCAGAAATTTGTCCTGTTTTGCTGACAGTCCTGGAGCCTCTTTTGTCTTTCAATAAGTTTGCCTCTGACTAAATGTTTCTGATTACTTGGAACTGAAGATTAATTGCTGTATTCAACTCTACCCAACCATGCAAATGTTTCTGGGAAGCTGACTGTAAACTGGGCCATAAGCAACCAGAGTCCCATAGATTATGTCCCAGGGCCAGCTGCTAGGATATTAATATATGTTATGTTTTGTTGAGAGATAACACAATCTTTTTCCTGGATTTGCAAAAAATACCTGGGGAAAAATTGCTGGTGAGAAAGCTCTAGGGAGACTGGGTCAGAGTCAGAAAAAACTCTGTATGGGAGGTATAGTTGTAATTATGGAAACTTCTGCTTGCCTGATGTCTAAGCTCTTTGGATCCCCAGGCACGTGGAGCTCTCTTCTGTCACATGTGTTTGTGTTCCAGATGTTCCTTGGTCTCAGTGTGGTGGCAGCTGGGTGCCTGGCACACGTGTGCTGCCCTGGCCCTGTGGTGGGTGGCTCTGCCTGCAGTGTGTCACAGCTCTGCCTGCAGTGTGTCACAGTTCTGTTTGCAGTGCTTCCGTGGCTGCTGCTTTTAGAACACTCTGGAGGGAGAAGGGCAATGCCCCCTCTAGGAGAGCCCTCAGTGCTTACAGCATTTGTCTCAATTTCTCATCTAATCTGATTTCAACAGGGAAAGATTCTAGGTCCCACTTTTTATCCAGGAAGGCTCCTGCTGCAGGATTGCTTGGGAAGGGGACAGCAACCCTTCTCCTGCATAACTTAGTTATGGGGGCTGACAGTGTGTCTCAGTCTTGCTCTCTTTCCCTGGCCTAGTGAATGTTGTCTAATGCAAGGCACAATGATTTAATTGGGGAGGAAGAACATAGAAATCTCTTCTCTCCTTTCTAACAGGCTCCTGGCTGGGCACACAGAGTAGGAGAAGAGGACTGCAGTCTCTGACCTTGCATTTCCTGTTTCTATGTGGTCTTCAATCACTTCTTTATTTTATCTATTAGGGAAACTATAAATGGCTATGCATTAGCAGAAAAGATGAAGTCCAGGGCAACTTTTGGAGCAAAAGTTGTAGTCTGGTATCTTCAGGGTCTGTTTTATTACACCAAGTCCAATGGCACATGGAAAATCCCCACCTGCCCTCTGCCCTTGCTTGTTATGAGATTTGCCAGCATCAACCAGACTTGCTGGCATGTGTCAGCTGCAAACTGGGGTGTCAGATACTGTTTGTTCAATGGTCCCAGTGGCACAGGGCTTGACAGTGATCCTGAAGTTCACTTTGAGACCAAAACCCAGTTTTTTAATATTAAGGGGAAAGAAATATCCTTTTTCCGCACTGATGGATGTGTTGCTGGCAGCTTTTTAATTTCGTCCAAGTCTGAGGCTGATGTTTCACTCCACGGAAAGCAAGAGAAGCTCTGCCTTGAGAAGTTGCTGCTGGTGGTGTTTCTGACTCAGGGCCATTTGCCAGTGATTGCCCTGAATGTCCCATGTCAGGACTCCCCTTGGCAAGCCTGCCTTGAGTTGTGAGCATCACTTGCTGTTCCTGCACTGCTGCTTGGCCCCATGCAGCGAGTACACCACACAACCATAACCTCTTCCTCTGGCAAACAGTGGTAAAAATATTGCAAGGGCCAACTGTGGTTTATTTTTTTCCTTCTTTCCTCTGAAGACTTCCTTTAAATACCTGTAAGTTGTACAGAAATGGCACACCACAGTCCATCTCTGCAGTCTAGCATGCCTCTGAAATGATGGATTTTGCAAGTCTGACACAGATCCCTTGGTGTGCTTGAGGAAAAGAGTATGTCAAGAAAGGTCATGGGGGAGTGGAAGAAGTTGCTGCCCCAGTTTCTTGCTGCTTTTCCACTGAAGATTTCAGACTGGTAAAGATGGAGGTGGGACAGGACGAGTTCATACATCTCAACTGCTTGGGTGAGCAGCTGTGGCTTTGTCAGGGGATTGTGCCAGAGGGTTTCTCAGTGGTGGCACAGCTGTGTCAGTCCAGTGGCTTTTCACCACTGAAAGGGATGTCCCTCCTCTTCCCTCCCACCCTGTAGTTGTGGTCTTTCCTCCTTGCAGTGGGATTAGCACCTGCTGGTTCGGTTAACATGATGAGCAAAAAAAAATATTGGTTTTTAGGGGACTGAGCTACATGTTGGGTTTGTTTGTGTGTTTTGTTTTTTTGGTTTTTTTTTTCTGTGGTCCTCTCCTCCCCTCCCTACAGGTTTAGTGAGCTGAGCTGGCTCAGGGAGGCTGGTAAGCAGGGCAGCCTGTGCAGAGGTGGTAAGATTGTCGAGGAGGAAGGGCTCTCCCTTTAGTCAACACTGGCTGTTGGACTAAGCTCAGCTGCGGTGGCAACCACAGCCTAATTAAACAGCAAGGGCTGTGACATGCTCAGCACTTTCCCCTTCTCTGAATACCACAGAGCTTAGACTGAGCAGCACATTTGCAATGCCAGGAAGAAATCTACCTCTGTGCACAAATGAAGCCTTCTAATTATCTCTTATTTTTATATAACACCTTTTATAATTTCTTTGCTGTATATTTTTTCCTTATTTTCCACACTTTTGTAGCCACAGACAGGAAGAAAAAAAATACCCTGTCAGGAAAAAAAAATTGCAATTTTTGACTAGTGCAACTAAATTAGTAGAGTATTTTTGTTTGGTTAGTAAAACAAGACTTTCAAATATTAAAAGAAAAGAGCTGGTGCAGATTGTGAGTTCAGATGGCTATTTTTGCCAGTAAATAAATCCCTGTCAGTAATTTTAAGGCACTTCAGGTCCCTCAGGTCAGAAAAATGGAAAGCCATTCCTTGAGTTTTCGGATGTTTGTGTAAATAATTCCTTTTGCCCTACAATGCTTGGATGTTCCTGGTGTTTTCCCTGAAAGAGGCTGGGCTTGCCTTTGCATACGCAGAGAGCAATAAAACAAGGAGCCAAATGGTCAGAGAGGTCCCCATAAACATATCAAAGTTTAGTGCTCAGTTTGCGTAGCAGGCCTCCTGTGTCTGGAGGAGATGGGTTTGGGCTGGGCTGCCAGAATTGGAAGCAGGGCAGGCACAAATGCATGCTTGGTTTTCCAGCTCTGCTGAGAGGGGGAAGGAAAGGGACCAGAAAATGGGTGACATTTTAAATGCTGGTTCATGAGCGTTTGGTATGTGAATGTGTATCAGCACACACAGAAAAGGGAAGATGTGCATTGTTTGGTTTTTTTTTTTTTTTTTTTTTTTTTTTTTTTTTTTTTTTTTTTTTTTTTTTTTCCCTTTCTGCAACCCTGTCATTTCACAGAGAGCACCAGGGCCTCAAACAAGCAACAGCTTCTGCCATTGATGCCTATAATAGGACTGTGCTGGTAATAAATTACAGCAATGAGCTTGTTAGCAGAGTGCAGGCCTTAAACACTTGCTTAGTTACCGTAGCTATAGCTCCAGATCATCAAAGTGCTCGAGGCAACCCAATGCCTGTGACAAGACAGCATCCCCAAGCCAGGCTCTGCCAGGGGAAGAGGCAGGATTTCCACCTCTTGGCCTTACAGGGCTGTTAGGAAAAAGACTCAGCAGTACTCAGCACAGTCCTGCTGCAAAGATAAGTAGTTACAGAATTTTTCCTTTTTTTTTTTTTTTTTTTTTTTTTTTTTTTTTCCTGTATTATTTGACCTTCTATTAAGGTGTGGACTGAGTAGATGCATAGAGGAAAACCTCCCTCAACCTATTCTGCAGGCAGAGAACAGCTTATCTTCAGTCTTCCATGAAAAGACTTAGATGAAAGAGAAAATGAGAGCTTGTTTCACTCAATACCAATCAAAGTAATATAATATGTATTTGCTTTTCTCAATTACAGGCCTGAAATGGGAGGCTCTAGGGGAAACATTTTTTTCTTTATTTTTTTCCCTCTGACAATCTTATCATTTTAATGCTGCCTGCTATTTGTGCATGAAGGAAAGGAAAAGAGAGAATGACAGCATGAAGCACTGTGGCCCAGACTTAGAGTGACAAAAGCTGAGAAGATTCAGCAGCAGGTTCAGAGTTACTGGCTGCTGCATGCAGGCCAGGAGGAGGAGGAAGCAGTAACTCAGAGCTGCAGCCAAGGGCTCCTTTGCTGGTGACATGTCAGTGTGTGAACACTTGGTGACCAGGTCTAGTGGCCTCGCTTCAGCCCTGTCTGGTGCACCTCTGATGTGGGGCAGAGCCAGAAAAACCGAAGGGGAAGACCAGGGACCTGCACAGCCGTGGCCTCAGCATCTCTGCTGCTTTGGCCAGGTCAGGCCATGGTTTTTCTCAGAGCAGAGCCAGAGGCTTTTCCTGTCCCCCTAGCAGGTGGCCTTTGCAGCATGAAGCACAGTGAGGGAGTTGCTCTCCATGGGGCTGAGAAGTGGATGAAAAAGTTTGCCCAGCTCTTGTGGGAGCATGGGAGAACAGGGAGTGCCTGTGGCATTGGAAGGTTTGGTGTCAGGGAACGGGACAGGTGGTGCAGGGTTGTCCCTGGGAGAGGCCAAGAGCAACTAGGAGGTGGAAGGACCTCATGAGGTTATATGCTGGGAAGGCTGGAAAGGCAGCAGCTGGTACAGCTACGTTTGGGGTCACGTATCAAGTGCGTTGTTTTGGATGGATAAAACAAATCACTGAACTTAGCTGAGCTTGGAGAGACATGTCTGACCATCTGCATGCCTAATTTGTTTCCTTTTTTCATGTAGGAGCCAGTCCAAGCTCCAATAAAGTCAGAAGAACCTTGTTGACTTAATGGATTGTGCCATTTGGGGCCAGGATATTTTTTCACAAGTATTTTACGATTTGGATGGTGGGCAGGAGGGCACGTGGCCAATTCAGTGTCCTTTCCTTGCAATCAATTTGGGTCAGTAAAATAAATTGTTCTTTTTAGAAATTATCTTTTTTAAAACCAGAATGCATGTGTTTGCAAAAGTATGGTTACTTTTTTAGAAAACTTAATGATTGAATGAAAAAAAAAAGATTTTTTAATGTGTTTATACTTCTAATTTATTATTTTGTCCTGTCTCCCTTTTAAGAAGCTAAAGGGGAAGGAATAAAAGGAGTAATTATAAACTTCTTGTTCAGTAAGAGGCTTTTGAAATTGAGTGTCTTAAAAGTTCAAAAAAAAAAAAAAAAATCAGTTTATACAGTGTCACCAACTTATTCCCTTTGACTTAAGCAGAGTTCATAGGAATTCTAGGTAGTCACCCAGCAGGAGGAAGAATCATAGAATGGTTTGGGTTGGAAAGATCACCTAGTCCAACCTCCCTGCAATGAAGAGGGACCTCAACCCTTAGATTGGGTTGTTCAAAGCCTTCTCTGGCCTGATTGTGAATGTTTCCAGGAATGGGACATCTGCCACCTCTCTGGGCAGCATGTTTCACTGTTTCAGAACCCTCACTGTAAAACAATTCTAGTCTGAGCCTACCCTTTTGTAGTTTAAGAGCATTAACTTGTGTCCTGCTGCAACAGGCCTGGTAAAAAGTTCCTATCTTTTTTCTAAGCCACCTTTATGTACTGGAAGGATGCAATGAGGTCACCCCAGAGCCTTCTCTTCTGCAGGTGGAACAACCCTGACCCTCTCAGCCTGTTCTCATAAGGAGAGCTGTTCCATGCCTCTTTGTGGTCCTTTCCTGGGCTCTCTCCAAGAGGTCCATGGTCTCTGCTGTGCTGGGCCCCCAGAGCTGGAGCAGTGTTCCAGGTGGGGTCTCAGCAGAGCAGAGCAGAGGGGCAGAATCCCCTCCCTGGCCCTGCTGCACACAGGGCTCTGGATGCAGCCCAGGACACGTTTGGCTTTCTGGGCTGTGGGTGCAAATGGCTGGGTCTTGTCCAGCCTCTCATCCACCAGTACCCCCAAGTCCTTCTCAGCTGGGCTGCTCTTAATCTGTTCATCCCCCAGCATGGATTCATACAGGGGGTTTCCCCAATCCAGGTGCAGCACCTTGCTCTTGGCCTTGTTAAACCCAATGACATTTCCATGACTTGTCCTTGTCCCTCTGGATGGCATCCCATCCATCAGGCATGTTGACAGCACACAAGGGAGTTCAGTTTGTTCAGATCTCCAATTAATTTGAAATCTGTGGGGCAAAAATGTTTTCAATTTTTTATCATCCATCTCCAATCCAGCAGGTCACTATTCATAGGGCAGCTCAGAACTGGAACGTTGCTGAAGTCAGAGCTGCAGTACCTCACAGAGTGAGGCTGATGTGTCAATGAACACATACAAAGATGTTAAAGAAGGCTACAGGTAGATATCAAGGTCTTATTCACTCCTAAAATCACTAGCCTGTCTTGTATATTCAAGCTTCCGGTTTTCCGTTTAAACCAATATTTATACAGAATGAAAATATTCACACTATAAAATTTTTAGTATATAAACCTCAGTATCCTCCTAATTATTCAGTCAGCTGTTTGGTTGTGTGCACTGACAGGGACAGTATGAAGGAACAGTGGCTCAAGTGTGTTTTAGGGTGAACGGTGTTTTTATCTGTGTTAGCAACTGTTCCGTAGGCAGTAAACCCTTAATAATAAATATTTTTTTGATCCCAATTTTGTTTTATTTTTTCTCATTTCCTTATTTTACAACTTGCCTGCCAGCTTCATGCCAGCCTTGGTCAGCCTCATCTGAGGAATAAGAGACTGTGAAAACTGCCCAGTTTCTGTGTGGGTTTTTTTCTACTGCATGGCTTTGTTTATAGGAGTTTAAAAAATTATTTCTATAAACGGCCCTTCTTTGCACAGAATCCCTGACACCTTTAGTGGATTTACTGAGAAGCACCAAACAAGTTTTTAATGTGTTGCAAAAATGCAGCCACCTCTGAGGAAGAAGGTGTTATTTTTACAGCTTGGGACAAAGTGTAAGACAAAAATATCTGCCTGAACTCAGAGCATGGAGCACTGGGAGGTGAACTTCTAGGATGTTAAGTTTCTGAAAATAGAGAGGATGTACAAAGTCTCTTAGTGTTACCTGAGAGATGGCATCTCCCTGATCACTTTTCCCTGGTTATAAAATCAGATATAGGTTTGGGAAACAGTATGCAGTCTAGGTCAGAAAGCCATTTTGTCCCTTGGTGGTTCCCTCTAAAATACTAATGAGGCTGAAAACTATTGATCCTTTTGATGAGGTGTTTCAGAAAGGCTGGGCATACAACTGCAGGCCCATGCCCAGCTAAGCACAATGAGATTTCAGTGTGTAGAAGGCTCTGCTACTGCTGAGGTAATGAGGGACCCCACAGCTGTGTTACTCCAAGGTTTCTCATAGTAATTTTCCATGAAGCTATGGAAAAATATTTATCCTTCCTTCTATAAACATGTCTGTAAGAGATTTAAGGGAAGGCGTGCATGCAGACATACAGAGAAAAAGTCCCCTTACATAGCCATAAATAACAAAATGTCTATGTTTTGATATTCTAGGAGGTTTCAAGAAAAGCTGTGTTTGCTGTCACCCACTCCATTTTTGTGTGTAATTAGACACAGTGTGTGTAGCAGAGAGGTCTCAGGTTCTTGCTCTCTCTGTGGCAATCCACATACTACGAGAACCATTTTATGGGACAGTATGGATGAAAGAAACTGTACTTATTTAGTGTTCTTCAGTAAGTCTGGGGTGTACACCATGAAAATAAATACTTATGAGGATGACCCATCTCTCTCTTTATTCCCTCCTTTCTCATGCATATCTGGATTTCTTTTCTCTCCTCCCAGTCGTAGTTTTACTCAGTTCCTGCCTCTATGGAATCTTTGATATTACATTGCAGCAAGGCCCTTTGTAATAGTGAGACTGGTGCTTTTATCTGCAGTTAGATCTCCCCAGCATCTTGCCAACATGCACAGTAAGGTAAAAGGGAGAGCTGAGCACATGCATACCCTCAAATGGAAAGTTGTGTTTATGTGGTTGTGGTTATGGTCGGACAGTAACCAGCTTTGCATTCCTGGGCATACACAAGAGATGTGTCTGAATTTCCTGACTCTGCCAATTCACTCAACATTATTCCAACAAAAGGTCTTTGATTAGGTCACAAAATGCAAGATAAGAAAGAACTCCTTTGACCAGGCACTGTTTCTGTTGTTGATTCATAGATATAGAACCTAAAAGGATGGGCACAGATGACTTTTCTGTGGGAGGAAGAATCTGAACTATCTTTCTAAGTGAGGATAAGCTAGCCATTACTGGATCAAATACGTCTTCAGGCCCAGTCATGTAGGCAATGATGTTATTTTTCTCTACAATGGGAAGCTTTCCATTAAAAAAAAAAAAAAAAAAAAAAAACAACAACAACAAAAAAAAAACAAACAAACAAAAAATCAAACCAATCAACAACACAAAAAAACCCCATCTAGCCCCCCGTGCAAAACACCAACTGAACCTGTCCTGTTGAGCTAGTCAGCCCTATAATACCAGTTTTGTGAAGAATCACGACACTTAAAAGTGTTTCAACTGTAGAGCAGGAACTAATTTTAGAGAGCTCCTCCCTTGCCATCATTTCTCCCAGGTTTTAAATTCCAAGTTGTTTTCTATGTTTGAAACAGTGTCAAGGTGTTTCAGTGCCAAACACGTCATATTTTGACTTAGAACAGGAATGGTATTTCAATCAATAGATGAATTGGAGTCACAGCAGGATTCCTTCCAAACACACACAGGCATGAACTAATCCAGCTATTCTGTGCTCATGTCATAGGCAATACTATAGGAATAAGAGAGAAGAAAGATTGCACAGTGGGATTTTAAATTACATTTCTTAAGTTTCCTCAATTAAATTTTAAATACCTGCTCCAATGAGGCTTTCCCTACTATTAGTTGAAATTTAACAAGAAATTGTGATTTTATCAAATCAGACTCTTGGAAAGCTATTCTGATCATGTTTTATTACTCATCTGCTGTGATTTTTTCTTTTTGTGCTTTTGGAAAATTCTGGTGACAGTTAGAAAATGCTGGTTGCAGGGCTTGTTTGGGGTTTTTTGTTTGTTTGTTGGTTTGGGTTTTTTTTCCTTGTTTGATTTTGGGTTTCTTTTTTACTGAAAAATCAAATATAGTAGTAGTAGTAGTAATAGGACGCCACTAGGGGTGCTTGTCCTGATCCCGTGTTTAACTCCTGATTGGAACCTTTAGCACTAGTATTATTAATGGAGATATCATGGGCTGCAAGCACATCCTGCTATGAATTGCTGTATTATGCAGGCCAAAGGGAATTGGCTGTTTCTGTAAGAGAATAATTATGACTTCAATATTATGAAGACATTGGACTGCTAAGGGAGCTCAAGTGGTGGAGTACTATCACACTCCAAACTAAGATGTTCTACTGATACTTTTTTCCTGGTCCAAGGCTTGTTGCCCCTTTTTGATCTGAACATTATTTTTTTTCCAGCTTCCAGACACTGTTGTTTTTCGCCAAGTTACAGATCTATTTGTATCATCTCTATGCCTTCTGATGTCCAACCTGAACCTTCCCTTCTGCAGCTTGAGACTGTCCTCTCATCCTGTTGCTGGTTGCTGGGAGAAGAGGCTGACCCCCACAAGCTCCTTTCAGGCAGTTACAGGGAGCAATAAGGTCTCCCCTGAGCCTCTTCTTCTCCAGGTTAAACATCCTCAGCTCCCCCAGCTGCTCCCTATATGACTTACCCTATAGATCCTAGATTGATCAGTCTTTGTTGCTGCTTATCATGTTTTGTCACTTTCTAGTGTTACCTGAAAATTTTTTATACATATTTATTTCTTTAGATTAATAATATGCGTTGGAGTGTTTTGACCACAATGTGGCCAGCTGCAGGATTTCACCAGGAGCAAATCATGGCCTTCTGTAAGACAGAGTCACTTGCATATTTTACATATTACATCCAAAATCTTGCAGTGTAATTATTATAGGGACAAGAACTGTATTCTGCCTGCCATAGAATTTCCCTTTTCTGCCTGAGTATGAAGACAGTGGTCTCTAGGCTCATCCTTCTCCCCTACATATTCCCTAGGCCTGATACTTCTGGCCTAATAGAACTTGGCAGAGCTGACTAGTGTTGATTCCAAGTTAAAACAGGTAACTAAGCTGGAGATCTTATTGCCACAAGGAATCAACAAACCTCAAGGCTTTAGCAGGATACTGTAAAGAAAGAGAAGCTCATTTGTATGCGAGCAGATGAATAAGAACATCCATAATTATGTGAAAAAGGTACTGGCCTGTCATACACAAGACCTGGTTCTTTTTCTAGATTACTATCTCTCCCCTTTTATCCCTTCCTGCTTTGCTTTTCCCTTCTCCTCCTTCTTCCAGCATAACATAGTGTTTCAGTCTGCATATGTTTAAATCTGTTGAACATCTATATGATATCAAATGAAATTCCATCTGGTTCTCATTGTAATATAGAGAACTAGTCAATTTCTGTGACCCATATATAAAATTAATTCAGAGGGAGGAGTTTTTAGGAAAGTAACAAAACTGTGTTTGGTTAGCAGCAGAAGGTGAATGATTTAAGTAGGATAGTTGTAGTCATTCCTCTCTTCTTATGGGATTTACACCCACGTAACTGGGGAATGTGTTGAGCCCTGTGCCTTGCTGTCTGCTACTTCTAGTAGCCCTTCACTGTTATATTTGCTAAACCTTATTTAAATATTGACCCTGTCAAGCTGGGAAGAAACAGAAAAGAGAACTTCAGAATGAGACAAAATATGATGTAATAATACTAAAATAAACATGGTGCAGGAAAGGCAGGAAAGTCGAGTTCTGTGAAAGCTGTAGAAAGAGCTGAAAATCTTTGGGTGGAAGGTTTTCTCCAATGGAAAATGCTGATTCATCCAGCCCTTTGCAAAAGGTGTTAATTTCGAATAAACCTTATTTAGAAAGAGTGATTGAAAACCACTTCCATAACATTATGGTCTACCTTTGAAGGTTTGAAATTACTGCAATTTTGTCTTTGATATTATTCAGGCCGTTTTGAAATGCCGATTAGTTGGGAATTTCAATTTCTGTTTAGCTTTTGCTCTTTTTAATCATGGATTTGTTAATTAGCGGTGTTTGATTTCTGTCCATTTTTTTTTTTTTTAAACAGAAATGCTGTTTTTTCCCATAAAGGAAAAAAATTATGTTTTTCAAGTCAGTTATAAGGAGAGGGCAGTTGAATAAGAGTAACCTGAAGGGAAAAGTCTAGAAAGAGAATAGAGATAATCTTGTACAGTGGTACCTACAGCAGTACCTGATGATGAACCAAGGGTTTGGGTGGCAGGATCTCTGGGGCATGCAGCACTGGGTGTACATGAATACCTCCCAGGAGGCAGGTATTTTGGTGAGACCTCAATCCTGTGTGGTGGCCAGCAAAATCTGTCACTGGATTTCAGCAGGAAGCAGCGGAAACTTTCCCTTTCCTTGGGACTTTCTTGATCTCAGCTTGCCATTTGAAAGCCAAGAGTGTGGAAGAGGATCCCAAGGGGCCACAGCCCCTTTTCCATAGCGTAGAATAGCAAACTCACTTCCTTACTTAGTGTCTGGACTCTTCAAAGTTTGAAAGAAGCTAGCAGGGCCCATCTGCCCGTGTTGCTGGCATTCATTACATTGTAAACTCATGGTCCTATGGAGCTCACCATGTAATTTCTGACCATTCAGGTGTGACCATGCTGGAGCTCTGTTAGAAACCACTGTGCTTCTTTACTGCCAGGGCAAAGTGGGCCTTGAAGGCCCAAGGAGGAAAGCAGGATGAAAAGCAGCATGTTTTTGTAGGCTGGCTTCTACTCTGATGAAAACCAACCACTTATCCTTTAGATACAGCTATGAGCAACTAAGGAGGACCTGGGTGGGTGGCAGAGCTTAAAACTCTGTGGAATTTTGCTTGGGGAAATTGAGCCAGAGAGAAACAGTAATTGCCAGGTAGACATAACTGTTGAAGTTTGTTTAAATGGTGCTAAAGGAAGTAAAAACTAGAAAAAGGTCTGTGTGCTAAATATTCATTCTGAGGCTTGAAGCTTGGCAAAGTAACTATCTCCCAGGTCATTGTTCAAAACCAGTTAGACTTTGAAATTATTATTTTACAGAAATATTATTACATCAATGAGGGAACAGCCTCTGTCATACATTTTTCCACTTAAAGGAAACAATTTAGGCTAACTGCCTGGGATAAGCAAAGACTGAGAATTCGGATGATGCTGCATTACTTACATGGCGCACACAGAGCTCGAAGTGCCCTGACTCAAAGGAGATTTGTATCTTAGCTCCCTAGTTAAAAGAACATAGGTACAATGTTTTGCAGCTGTGATTTGTATCTTCTAAGTCAGGAAGGAGGTTTTAGCCATAGTAATCCTCCGTAACCACTCCCCTGGAAGAAGCAGTACGTCATGGAGGGGTTAGGTGGAGAAATGGGGACAGCTTAGCTTGTGGTGAGGACTGTGACGCTGCACCTTTGCCAGTAATGGTTTGCTGTCATGTTTTGGGCTGTGAACTATGGCAGATCAGCTGTTATTTCAGGAGCAGCAGAGCTGTCCTGGCAGGAAGGGTGAAAATCTCTGGTGTAGGTGTGGGAGGGAAACCTGGGGAACTACTGCAGAAGTTGCAGGGTAAGCCCTTTGCCTGCATGACTCAGTGCTCACTAAGAGACATGGGTTCAGCAGCTACCTGGAGACAAACACATGCCTTTATTGCTGCAGTGGGGAGCAGTGTGGAGACTGTGTGGACATGATTCCTGTGCCAGCAGTGCTGCTGACCTGGCCTCAAAGTACCCTTAGAAATAAGCATGAAAAAATCCACAGGCGTCCACGTTCCTGAGCACTCTGGGAGGGAAACAAAATGTGCCTTTTAGAAAGAAAAGCAGAAGAGAAGATCTGATAGCACAGTCTGCTGAGCCCAGCATTCCTGCTCTTCACAAGGACAATGTTCTATGATGATGCCTCTTGTATAGGAAGATGAGGGGAATACATTAGCAGGATGATCATATCTGATTTGCTGTCACTTAGCATATGAAAAGCTTGCTGAAAATTGGGTAGGTAGTAGGAATGAGTTATGATATTAGAGGAACCTGCTGAGCCACCTTTGTAACTAAAGCATTGCTACAAGGGAGAGGCAAAACCCAAGTGCAGTGACCGACCTCCTCAGCAGTAACAAATGGCTTTGAGGTGGGTGAACAGATATTCCCTGAGTTCCTGAAAAAATCTTTTGTCTAATGCAGGTTTGACCCCATCCAGGGCTTAACCATCATCACAAACTGTATGAAACATGTCCTGCAGGTGATATTTAGACCATGTGAACAGAATTTTTAAAATATGTTTAGTTAATGCTGGTTAAAAACGCTCAGGCTGTCTAAAACAATATTTAAACCAATGAGAGTATAAATATGCATTTTTGAAAACTTACTAAATACAATTAGTCCCCTTTGATAAAAGGTAAAATGCATAAGCAAAATTTTGCTGCTCACAAAGCACAGACCAGTAAAAATTAAGTTATTTTCCCACTGTAGCTGTGGCCTAAAGCTGCATAGAGATTATTGGTATTTTAATAGAGATAGATGATTTCAGCTACCTCCTTAACCCTTTTCAGACCGGTTTGTTTTGTGCCGGGTGCAGTGAGGTTGCCAATAACCCAGTTTGAGGTGCAGCCATGGGCACCTTGCCGGGAGGCAAAGGGAAGGCCAAGAAGGTGGCACGCAGCAGGAATCAGGGCAGCAGGAATCAGGCCAGCGCAGCAGAGCTGGCTGAGCACTCAGGTTAGTGCTCCTCCTGCCCCAGCCCTCTTTCACAAGCATGCATTTTAATAACGAGCTAAATGAGCTTGCTTGTTTAATTGTGCGATGCTTTTGGCTTCGGCAGTGAATCATCCTCAGCACGAATCCAGGGGTGCTGGCGATGCCTGTGGAGCGTGGGGAGCTCCTGGCAGGGCTCCAGGAGTGTGTGTGCCGAAGGCAGCGGCCACAGCTGCTGGCCCCGGGGACCTGGCACCCTGGAGGTGTTTGCAGCTTGTGCACAACCTGCCCTGAGCCATTCCGGATCACCCAGGTTCCTTCCTTCCCCTACGCCTTCCAGCTGGATGGGCGGCACTGGCTGGGGACAGATGCTGCTGCTTCAGTTTGTGTAACGAGTTTGTGTTTGATTTTTGCTCCCCCTCTAAATGTAAATATTTTCATACCTGCTAGAATTAAGTACAGTTAAAAGATGAAGGGAAAGCTGGTAAGGTGGTTATCTGTTCAGCACTGAGAAATGCCAAGCTTAGGCAAACAGCACCAATTTCTTATTTTTCAGGTATCTAGAAGAGTCTTACACAGGATAATTGGTAACTCAGGATGGAGGGGTGCATGCATGCACGTCTGCAGGGCTGGCTGGCTGTAGAGCTGAAAAAAAGAGAGAAATTGTGTCCCATCTGGCTTAAATATTTACATAGTTTTAGTTGAGTAGGAGAAGAATATTTGATTTCAGTTGACCTCAACACAAATGGTGTGTTTCTTCAATTGTTTCTTCAATTCTGTGGGGCAAGGGGCTCCTTCAACTGAACCCCTTTCCCCCCGCACCCATATTTTCTCCTAAAATAGTTCCGCTTGGTGCTGTTTCAACCCAACTCTGTCTTTAATTCTGCTATCAGTTTTGACTGCCTTTGGACTGACCCTGGTGCCTGTGTAGGCAGAAACCAGAAGTTTTGAAAACCAGATGTTTTTATCTGTGTACGTGTCCTGCTTCCACTCCTGCAATAAACACAACTCCATCCCAATCCCATATTTTTATTGCTATTAGAGTCTTAAGGAAGAGAACATTAACTGTCTGTAAGGATTATGAGCAAACTGTTTTTGTGCACTGACATTTTAGATTCTTAGTGTTTGAAACCCATGTAATCTCAATGTGCAATTAACAGCATAAGTCATTGTAGATGTAAGATATATTGTAAGTTTTTGCCAGCTAAAGAACAAAATCAAATTTCTCCAGAGTTTTCCCTGTGACCCCATTGCCTTCATCCCTTCCCCACCCTCCTTTTTTTCCTTTCTTTTAGGAGTGCTGGTGAAGAATCCAGCATAAACTCAGCTGCTCCCTCTTTCATTTGTGCTCCTCCTTTAAATGGGATGTCTGTTGTGGTCATGGTTAGGACTTGGAAGCTGCCTGATCTTAGCAACAGGCTACAGCTTTCTGCTCTTCTCCTGTTACCTCAGCATGTGCAGCCCTGGTAGTGTTAAGGTCTGTTCAGGCATGTCAGTCCAGCAAAGCCTGAGGTTAAACAGATGTGGCTGGCTTTTGGTTTAATCTAAAGGTAAAGAGAAACACAGAGCTATTAGTTGGGGTCTTGATATGTTTTAAAGAAAAATATCCCTGATTTCAAGTTAAACTGTAAATGTTTTAGGCCCTGACTTTTGGATGGTTGATAGAAGTGGGTGCTTTTATTAGAGAAGCTCCAATGAACAGCAGGTCATAGACAAGCAAGTTTTTAGAGAGCTGCTTGCCCTTGTTCCCAGGAAATAGAAATTCCCTGTCCTTACTAGAGAGAAGCATGTCTTGGCAACAAGGAATGGTTTCTTCAGGATTCTTGAGCTGCCACAGCCTTGCAGGATGAGGTTGTACAACGTGGTGGCTTCAGTGGTAGACCTGGGTGAAAACATTTCCAGCCCTCCTCTCCTCTTCCCTCTCCCACGTCAGGCTTTGCTGCTCCCTTGTCTGTGCCAGTCAGCAGCCTGTGTGGTGGTGCTGATGGTGAGTGACCTGCTCAGAGACACCCTGAATTAAATCGTGCCCAGCCCCCACGCCTGTGGGAGGAGGAGGAGCAGGAGAGGACCTGCAGTGCAGAAAGGGGCCCACCACTGCAGGGCTGTGATGGTTTGCAGAGCCAGCTGCTCTCTCCATGGCCCTTCTCCCCAGCACAGAGGGGGAAAGGTCTCCCAGGAGGTCTGCCAAGGTCTGGATAAGCAGCAAGGATCTCTCCTGTCTGTCCCTTGCTGTTGGAAGCATAGTGTTATGGTAACATTTTCTGAAGAGTCAGAAGAAGAATACTCAAACACTGGGGTGAAGTGCTGAAGGCTACATGATGTATCATCCTGTTTTGGCTAATCCCACCCTGTTAGCCCACCCTTGTCTTCATTTACCTGGAACAAAACTGAGTCCAGTGGGGAGCTGAGCATAAAAGAATAAGCAGAGGTTCTTTTAGGCAGAACAATAAAGAATCTGGTGAAGAAAAGTGAACCAACTGCAGCAAAAATGTATTTGGCAGATATATCCTTTCTGTTTACCAGTATTATGCAAACTTTTTTAAATTTTTTTTAACCAGCTTTTCATCTTGCTCAGTGAATGGTTAAAGGGAGCATAGCTGAGTCTGGAGAGTACTTGTACATGATTTGAATATTTGTTATTTGTTTTACCTCTGTTGGTTGCTTACAACGAGCTGTAATTTTTTTTGCTACTTTTTTTTCCTCTTCATTTTTTGATACCTGCCTTGGGAATTCCCAAGCCACAAGAAACTTTTACATTAGCTCTGCAAATGCTTTCAATGCAAATTGTTATGCCAATTTTTTAGCATATTTTCATGAATGGATATGTGTTTGCACAAGAACCTCAGTGTTATCCATGTTTGTGAACCTTCTGGAAGATGGAACTAAATTGTTATGAGTGTTTGCAGTAAGCTTATGAAAAGAAACCTTGAACACTGTGAATTTGTAGGGGTTTCTGGAATAAATATCTGTAAACACTTCTCCTTTCCCCCGCTGTACTATTTCCTCCAATATACCTGTGACTGGGAAAAGTAACACCTCTGTGTTTTTAAAAATGAGATCTTCATCACCTATCACAAGAGAGGATATATTTTCATGAGCTGAAAATAATATATTTTTTAAATTTTCACTGCAGAGCAAGGGGAACTCTGGGCTATTGAGCTCAGATGCTTCTGGAGAGACGAAGAATAAATAGCAGGGTGGACCCTGCTTGGTTCACATCATTGATTACTGGAAGTAAGACCTCTCTTGTACTGGCAAAACAGGAACAGATTTTGCAGGATATGTGATTGTCCCAAAGCAGAGAGCAGCGTGGAGCTGGTCTGGCAGCAAGGCCTCCCACCTGGTTTGTTTAGTGATGGAGATGGACTGGGAGAGCCCTTTGGTAGGGTCGTGGGTCCTGGTTACTGCCCCACCCTCCTGAATGGAGACAGCTCACTTGGGAAGGCTCCTGTACTTATTGGGCATTTTCTGAAATGAGAGCACTCAGAGTTCCTACATGCAGCCCTATTTGTTCATAAAGCCCTCCTGTAGAGATGTCTATTGCAGCAGCCCTTTTGTCTCCATCAAGATAGGAAAACTCCATGTAATTAGTGAAGGCTGTTTACATATCATAGATTGTCATCCCCTAAAATTTGTCTCATCACATATGCGACACACACTATTCTTGAATTGTTTGTTTTGACTAGCCCTCATTTACCTGAAAAAAATTCCTTTTTCTAGTTTGGGTTTTGGTTGTGTTTTTTTTTGTTTTCTTTTTAATTTCATGCCTTGGTATTTTAGAAATTCTTGAGTAGTCTTTGAAGGTAGTTTCATGTTGAGGCAAGTGTAATCCCTTTTTGTGAGAGGGCAGACAGCTTTGACTGTTTTTTGAATTTTTTTCAGAGGCATAGGGTTTTCAGAAAGTTTATGCATATCTATCAGTCAGTTGCTTTTTAGCTTTTCCTTTTTGTCTTTCTGTTCAAGTCTCAGCAGAAAGGATGTAGTGTTGTCTGCCATGTCTGTGGTTTTGCCCTGTGTTTGTAGAGAGTGTATGTATTTACTATTTTAGTGAAATATATGCCTGTCCATTATTATGTTATACAAATGGGCTTTATCTGTTCAGCCTGTGTTGCTTGATTCCAAATGCGGGATTTGTCCTGAGGAAATAATTTAATTCTGGCAGTACCTCCTGGTTTTCGTTCTGACAGGCCTTATCAGATAGCAAAGACTTTGAAATTTGCATGTCTCTTCCTTTTTGTCTGTTTCTTCTACTAACACAGGTAGAAGTAACACTGAGCTTATATGTGACCTGGTATGTTTGCAGCTCTTGTAATACACTCTAGAAATTTTGGGGATGCTATCAATAAGTCTTGCAACATATTCTCTTGTGGTTTATGGCAATTTTTTACTCAAATGGTTTTACTTTATCTGCTCAAGGCAGATGAACAAGATCTGCCGTTAGATTAATTGAAACAGGAATATAAGAATACATGCTGTGGTTGTCAGGAAAGCTCCATGATGATGCTTTTGATCTTTCTAGACCAAGCTCAGGATACACACGCACAGCTGCTCCTCACACATGGCCCAGGTATGCAGGAAATAAAACAGCATTTCACAGCACGACTTCACACATTAAGCTGTCAGGTTACCCAAGGCAGAGTAGACACATCCTGTATTACTACAAAAGGACCCATTTAAAATTTGTCTGCTGTGGGTTATCTCTTTAGTACTCCTATATGTGTTATTATGTAAGAGACTACACTATGAGACTTGTCAAAGCAGAAGTTTTGAATTTCTAACATCAGTATTTCTCAGTCACAGCATTGAAGTGATTTCTCTAACAGACCACCTCTGAAGTGTGCTAAGATAAGTACTTTGGTGTTTGGAGAACTGCTAGGGTAGCTGGACCCACTGAATGTAGGGCAATGTCCAGAAGCAGAGGACACTGCTTTCAGGAAAAGGTTGATGACTCTAGGCAGTTCATGCAGAGGAAGTAATAAATGCTGGACAGCCTTGCCTATCTCTTCATGGTTAAGTGTCAAACTTGGTGTCAGAAATAAGTGGCCTCCTGTGAATATGTGGAATCAGACACTTAGGGATCTTTATAATACACACAGGCAAATAACCCAAATGCCAACAATTCGAGCCAAGAAGGCTTCGACATTGCTCTAAGTATGTTGGAAAAAGAAAGAGAGGGTCAGATCTGTTGAACCATTGGTGCACAGTACCTGCTATGGGTTCCGGAAGGAACAGGTAGTGAAAGCTTGAAGGAGCCTTTGTAAAATTCCAGGTGCACTCCAGAAACATCTTCAAACTAAGGAAATTCGGAAAGTGTCACCTGCAAAAGGCTTTCTTCAGCCATTTCTGGGAAGTGCTTTATTGATATCATTGGTGCAAAGCAGAAGATTTGTGTGAACATCAAATCTCAAAAGTCAAACTGTGCTTCAGTGATGAGGACAGAAATGAGGTAATTCTGAACAGGACTGCATAGAGAGCTATGAATAAGCCTGACAAACATGACAGCTTGTGTTCCAAGAGAGTGAGGTAGCTCACATCAAACACAGTGTAAACAGAGAGAGAAAAAGAATAAATATAAGCTAAGTTTTTTGCAGGAACAAACACACAAAGCAGGAAAAGATAAACAAATGAAAAGGAAGTTCTGGGGAGAAGTAATTTTACTGTAGTGAAAAATGCTCCAAGTACAGTGCCACCTGCATTGATTGTAGAAGATGCTATCGCTACTGGAAAGTTTCGTAAGCATGTGTAGACAAAAAAAAAAGTCTATACAAGGTATGGCTCCAACTTTACAATAACAATGTGGAATGGCTGTAAACCTGAATGTAACACCAGCACAGGGCAGCTGCATGCAGACAGGAAACTGTTGTGTGCTGGGGACATTATCAGTGAAGTTGTTGCACTGTTAAAGGGAAGAATGTGAAAATATAATCAAGCACTGCAAATATTAGTCAATATTTTCCAATGAAAAACTCAGGGCAGACACCAAGGGGAGGTGCAGTTAGTACTGGTGTTGCTACTCATCTACATACTATTAAATTCATAACACTTGTGACATGCAGTGTGGGACAGACAAGTAATTCATATAACAGACACAAAGATCACTAAAAATCTAGTCTGAGCAGATATATATTGTGGTATCCCTACAGCAAAACTTTTGAAAGATTATCAAAATGTTTTTGAAAGTCTGAGTTTTCTTCCAGGCACTCTGCACTTGGAAAAAGATTAAAGAATTAAGCTGCTATAATGCTTGCCCCACAGAGTAATTGCTATATGAGGAGGAAAAACTGTGAGATATAGAGAAACTGGAGGGAGGAGGGAAGGCAACATTGCCAGTTGTAAAGTCTACACAGGCAATCAGCATACGGTCATCATGGAAAGACAGCTGAGCTGTAATTTTGAAAAGCTGAGCACCTTGGAACTCACTACAAAGTGTGTGTGACTGGGAACCAATAGCAGAAATGAAAAGCCGCCATCTGTGACACTGAGTATTGAGGGCAAGGGGATACAGAAAACACTGACCTTACCACATTTTGGGCATTGGCAAGTAAATGGAGGTGGTTGACGATGGCATTTAAGAGCAAAGCTAAAATGAAGGTTATCAGGGCTGCCAATAATATATTTTAGCATACAGGATCTGTTACCAATGATACTTTTGTAGACTGATACAGGAACAGATTCCAGAGGAGTGGAAACTGTGTCAAATCAAAACCTCAAGCTTATGTTGGGAACAGGGACCTTACTCCATGGCAGAATGAAGTAAGACAAAACCATCTGCAATAATCTGATTAGGATGGAGTTTCCAGTTTACGATGTCCTGACCCCAACAGTGCCAGTGCCATGGTAGATACCCTCAGTGAATTGGTATTTTATACCTCCTTGTTCAATTTAAGCTCTTACCCTTTCTCAGGTTCTTCTGGAGATCTGGATGCAAACATGTATCATGGGATATTTTCTAGACTTCCTGTACCTGATACAATTACCTGTGTCACCCATGGACAGTGCCACAGCCATCACTTACAGAAATGTGCTGGTGGCCCTGCTGTTTCCCCTGGAAATTATACCAAACATGGTGGCAGTGAGATTCTTTTTGAGATGTTCTTTAAAAAAGTTAGTTAGTTGCTTTTATGTCACACTATTCTGATTTCCAGTGCTAAGAGTCAAGCATGTTGAAAAGAGATTTTGGTAGTAAATTGGGGAGGGGTTTTTGAGCCAGAAATGTGAATTTTGGGTAGAGGGATGTTGAACCATTTGCATCCTGTGGCTTTTATTTCTTCATGTGTTTCTATTTTGACAGCTGTCTGTGCCCTTTATAATGCTACATTCATCTATGAAGGAGGTCTATTGTAATATAATGACGACAGGAAACGTAAGCACCTGAGGAAACTTTGACATTGGGCCCTGTGAATTTTAATGATGGAAATGTCTCCCCTGAACTAGGCAGCTCTGTACTTTCTATAAAGTGCCTCTGAAAAAGTCTTTATTGAGAAGTAGCTGTCTCCTGCCTTAGCCTGGCACTTCTGCTGTAAATGGGAATGTGCTGGAGCAGCAGCCCTGTGTGCCTGTCTACCACTCCAGTTTGCAGGGGTCAGTGTGGTCTGGCAGCTGCCACTGTCAGAACTGCTCTAAAGAACTTCAGGCTCCTACCCTGGTGAGTCTAGCTGCAAATCTGCTCATCTGCCCAGCTCTAGTAAAAAAGAGTGAAGACATTTGAGAAAAAAGTTACCCTTAGCCACAAGAAATCAGGTCACTAAAGCTCCTGACAATAATCCCACAAGCCTTTTAGGGAGAACAGTGTTTCAAACAAAATGTAGAGTACTATAAAAGAGACTGATGAGTATATGATTACCAACCTGGTGTAAAAAGAGCTTGTAGCAAGAAATTGTGCAATGGAGATTGTGAGATCTCTGGCCTGATAGAGAGTAAGCCAAGCCAGATATGGGCCAGTGTGTGTGGGCTGTGACTGGGAAGAATTGTGGAACAAGCCACTCATTGCAGACAGATATGTATGAGGGGGATGCATGAAGGGTTGTGCATGTCTCCCAAAGTTGTCACAATGAACAAAAAGTCCAAGATAATATCATCTGAAAGCAGCTGGATTAGTCTGTTGAGAGCAGAAAATATCTAAGAAAGATATAGTGAAACAATGTATTAAAATTCTGGCAATGTTATGTTCTCATGGTAATAACCCTGGTTAGCCAATACTAGTTGTAAAGCATGATGCAATGAGGCCAAGGGAAAAAAAGATAAAGAAGTACACAGAGTTTCTGAAAGGCCTTGGAGACCTTTTCACCTGAAGCCACGTGAATTGCCTCATTGTTGTAAATCACTGTTTGGGTTTTGAGAAATCCATTGAAGTCTTGGATGTTGTTATTGTGCCTGTAGTGGACAGATCATAAAATCATAGAATGGCTTGAATTGAAAGAGATTTTAAAGATCATATTGTTTCACACACACACACCCCACTTTCCTGTCATGGGTAGGGACACTTTTCACTAGACCAAGTTGCTCAGAGCTCCATCCAACCCGGCCTTGAACACCTCCAGGGATGGGGCATCCACAACTTCTCTGGACAGCCTGTTCCAGTGCCTCACTACACTTACAACAAAGAATTTTTTCATAATGTCTAATCTAAACCTACTCTCTTTTAGCTTGTGTTCATTTCCCCTTGTCCTGTCAATACATGCTCTTGAAAAAAGTTCCTCTCCGTTTCTCATGTAGGCTCCCTTTGGGTACCGGAAGGCTGCAATTAGGTAACCCCAGATTAGGTCACCCTGTCTCTTTTCCAGGCTAAACAAACCCAGTTCACTCAGCTTTACCTGGTAGATCAACGATGCTTTCAGGCAATGTGGTGTTCCAGGCTCTGATTTTCCGTTGGTGGATTCCACTGTGCTGGTGTTGAGTTTCAGCAATTTGCCTGGCAAAGAAAAATTGGTCATAAGAGGTCATGGTCATTCTACAACCGTTCAAGTGGTGGGACTAAACCTGCATTTCTAGGCTGCTAAGGTTCTCCCAGACAAAGTTGCAGCACAGAAAGAAAAAAGACGGAAAGATTTTCTTGCCCTGAAAAAGCACTTGGAGAAAATATAAGAGCATCCTGCTGTAAAAAATTATGTCAAGCTGTGTTTGGACTTTGGTGCCTATTACTCAAGCTTGCAACAACTGTCTGAGAAATAATTGTGTCTTAGTGCTACGTAGAGTCTATTTAGACAAATATTCCCTGGTTCTGTATGGGTGGTTCCCTATGAAAATCATTATTTATTTATTTAGCCTTTGACTCCTAAAATATTAGCTTTTAAGGACCAGTCTAGTTTTTCATGCCTCAAGATGCAATACTTGCTGGTTTGCAGAGGGTGAACTGTAGGAGAGAAACTTTAGTTTTGCTAATTCTGCCTACAAGACAAGTGATAAAAGAAACTTGACAAATATGATGTAGACTCACTCATGAAAGAGGAACAGGCCTCTCAGAGCAGAATTCCAAGACTTCTGGGCCTCACAGAGACATGCATTTCATGGGGAAGCAAAAATCATGGAAGTTTTTTTCCTCCGTCCTTCAAACTGAAATGTGTAGTATTTCTGTTTATGCATATTAACAGCCCTTCTGAGTTCAGAGCCAACCCACATATAATAGCCATTCCCATCAAAAAAATTCTCTGGATTGAGATTTCATTTCATACTACTTGGGTCCCTTAGATAAGGGGAGCTGTCATCCACCTGCTCACTAAGAGCACACACTGCTCAGGTAATGGCCAGTCCTTGCCAGTGTCTGTCCAGGCTGAAATAGGCAGCCCATGAGGTTGAGTTGGTCTCAGCGATTTGTCACTTTCCTTATGAAACTTTTGTTTTGGTGTCTACTTTTCTTTTCTTTCAGTTTTTGTTTTCTTTAATCTTTTTTCCCTTTTTTACTTCCCTGACTCTTCCCTCTGAAAACTTCACAGCAACATGATGGTGATAGTTTGCTTCCCCCATAAGGGATTGAGTGGATTAATTAGTTAATATATTTTAAATTTTTAAAATTTTAAATATGAAACATATGCTTTAGACTTAGTCTAGGATCAAACACAATTATTAATGAGAATATTGTTCTGGAAGTTCAGCACAATATGCAATATCAAAAAAGGGCATTTATAGTGGTACAGTTACTTAATATTCATGGGGTATTTTTCAGCTCATAAATTTGCAGTGAGTGCAAAGATGGGAAAGAGAATAAAGGATTACTGTAGAACATGGCAGAATGCATGTTATGAACTCATTTAACAAGTAACCTTGCCACTATAAAACCATCTTCAGACAGCTGCAAGGATTTTCATGTACTGGAGCTGGAACAGGAGAAAAAGAACAGATCTTGGTAGGTTTGCTGCTATAATAATAATAATAATCCGTTTTCCCTTCCAGGCAAAGCCACAGGGCTAGACCTTGCTTGTTGTGATGTTTAGTCACCTTTGCACTTTATCTCACCTGCAAATCTTAGGCTGAGAATCAAATTGCAGCCCTCCTCAGCAGGTTAAGTCACTGTGATCCACCTTCTATTGTTAAGGAGTCATTGCTAAACCAAATGCAGGAGGAAAATTACCTGTCCTGGGGTGAAAAGCAGAAAAGTAATGCTGTCCTTCTGTCTTGGGGAACCTGAAGGTGATAAAGCAGGATAGCTATGATTTTATTTTAAATTTGTTTTTAGTTTTGGGAACTAAACCTGGGGTGTGGTGTTTTTTTTTTTTTTTTTTTTTTTTTTTTTTTTTTTTTAATCCCCCCCTGCTTTCACTGCAATATTTCTTTGTGTGTCTGATGTGTGGTCTGAAACCATGACTTCTGTGCTTTCCTTTGAGTTAATATTTAATTCCTTCTTAAACATTAACTGTGGCTAGAGTTGCTTTTGTAAAGGAGGACTGCTGTGCTAATAACACTAATAATTTCCTTTGAAAAGCATGGGAACAATATGCAGCACTGTACATGTCTGGAAAGTAAACTGTCTCTTAGTGGCACAGGTTACTGTTTCACAACACAAATGGGGTTTTTTGCTGTTTTTTCTGATGTTTACAAACTGTTTCTGCCCAAAATGTAATCCATGAACATGCTGTGGTGCACCCATGTCTTGTGTCATCTCAACCTTGGTCGTGAAGCAAAGCTGTGGAGATCAATGTCCTCTTACTCTCACCAGTTCATGTGATATTAAATACAAGTCAAATATAAATATGTATATGTAGCTATAGCTACCAGATGAATGGCACTTGGCACAAACATTTCTCAACCACAGACATCAGGAAGAGATTTTTTTTTTTAAGTTATCAGACACCAAAGACTGTATGGTCCAACTCATACTAGCTGTATCTGCAGCAGTTGTCTGTATTGCCATGGCACCCTTGAGGTGGGAGCCTGAGTCATCTCACAGACCCTCCTCAATGGGCATTCAGGGCCTGGGGCTGTGGGCACCAAAACTAGAAGTAGAGAGAATACACATTTCCAGATGCTCAGGATAGGCACACCTCTGCAGATGGGAGCAGGGAAGGTATTTTATGCTGGAGTTGTCTGTCCCATGGAAGTCAAACCCATGCAAGTGAAGAGGCAGATTGGCAGATGTCATGAGATTTTGGGCTTCAGTTGCTATGTAGTGTAGTGAGGGGTTAGAGGCAGTGTCTGTGGCATCCAGACACAGCAATGGTGGCCATGCTGGTGCTGCTGGCAGGAGGAGGTTTGAAGCCACTGAGCCAGAAGGGCAGCAGCAGGGCACCAGAGAAGGCACTGAGGACTGCAGGAGTGCTGCTAGGGTGGCAAGGAGAAAGATGCATAGAGGTGGGACAAAATTTTTGAGGTAACTGCTCTTCCTTTTGTCAGGAAAGGAGTGTGTATACTGCAGTCATGTGTCCTTGTTAGATGCTGGCAAGAAATGCTAAGACTCCACCAGAGCCTCCTCTGGGAAGTTCTTAAACCCCATTTATATTGGGTTATTTATCCTCTAAGGAATGATTAAGAGTCTCATTAGTGCTGCAGTCCCAGAGACCTCCTGATTGCTCTTGAATGTCCCTCTCTGCACCATCAGCATGGAGAGATGTTTTTCTGTGAGGAAGTATGGGACCCCTGCCTGTGTTTATCAGCAGCTGGGAAAGGAGGTGCCCTCCTAGAGGAGGCACTGAGGAGGTGGAGGTGAGGCAGGAGGGAATATTCTGAGTGGTGGGTGAGGCAGGAGGGAATATTCTGAGTGGTGGGTAGCCAGAAGTAAGAGAAATCCTTTCTGGACACTCATGGTTGGTGTAGGTCTGCTCCTCTTGCTGATGCTGTTCTGAGTACAGTTAGCACAGGTTTTAACCCTCCACTGATGCAATTAACTTCTCCTAGATACCTTTTCTGCAGGGCAGGAATTGTCCTAATTATTTTGCGGTTCTGGCAAAATCAATTTTTTGTTGTTATTCCCCCCACATTTGCATAGTAAGCCAAGCTGACCAGTCAACAGCTCTGAAGAAAGCATCCCAGAAATGCTGCCCCTCCAGTTCTGTCAGCCTGGGTGACTACCCAGTTTATCTCCTTGGATGTGCTGGCCCCACTGAACTCCACTGTTCTCTTCTTCATCCTTCAACAGTCCTAGGAACAAAAGATGCTGGAGCAAAGGGCCCATCTGGGAGTTTGGTGCATACAGTTTTGCAGGATAAGCGTGAACAGAAAGCTGGGTCATTAGGTATTTCAAAAAGAGGAGAAGAAAAGGTTGAAACTTCCTTCTTTAAAAAAAGCCCTGAAGCTCAGACACTGCTTTGCAGTCTCCTCCTCTTTCTACCTTGTGAAACTATACCAGTCCAACAAGATCTCTTGCTCCTCACCTTTTGCTTCCAGGGAAAAAAGAGACATGCAGAACTGGGAAAGGCCTCCAGGGTTAATGACTCTAGGCACTCCTGTCTCAGCAGGCAGGTTGCATTTGAGTGATCCTTTTCTTAAATTCATGAGGTTTTTTTCTAAAAGCAAAGTATGTTTGGTGGGGTTTTTTTGGGCTAAAACCCTACAAGGAAGTCAGGGCACCAGCGCAATGACTAGTACCTTTCTTCTAAGTCCTAACACCACTACCCCTCCCAACATCTAGTTGACATCAAAAGTCAGCATTGTCTTACAGTTTCCTCTGTCTGACAGAGGTAACACTGCTATCTCTCAGCTTCCAGGAGATGTTCCACTACACACCCAGTTGAACTGGGTGCCTGGGTGCTCCTTGCTCCCCATGCCCTGCTGCTTGGCCAAGCTGGCTCTCTGCCTGACCTCATTTGTGTGTCACTGCCAGCTCCCTGCCTTGACAGGCTTCTCCTTGGTTCACCCCAACCTGGTGTGCAGGGCAACAACAGGTAGGAGTGCCTGGAAATGCTCTTGGTGAGGAGATGGGCCTCAGAAAGCTTCACAAAAAGGAGTGGTACTCACGAGTGACCAAGGGAAGTAGAAGGCAGGAGGCTGCCTTATCTATTAGACAAGGCCAATGCAGTATACACAGAGGTAAAGTGAGATAGATAAAATAGGCAAAATCAAGGTGAAAATAAGGGCAGATGGATTAAAACTCAGCCTTGGGGAAGAGAGGGCAGGCTGCTATTGATCTGGAAAGGACAAGAAATGCCACAAGAGGCTGAAGGGCAGCACAAATTGGTAGCTGAGGATTTTGACTGTTAAACCTCTGTGTTCTTGCAGTGACAGATACAAGGCTGCCACGCAGCGAGCCGTGTTTGTGTTAGGCAGCAGGTATGGGATGACTGTGTGCTGTGCAATGCCAAAGTATAAACTTCTCTCTTTCTTTGTATAAAAGCTCCAAGGATATCCCAAACATAAGACCCTGCATTTCAGATTTCTCTGTTTAGTCTGTGTGCTATAATTTAATCTAATATGACAAAATATTTGTAAGCACACATTTGGTTTGTCATGTGTGTGTTTTACTGCTGATCTGAAGCAGAATTAGCATCCTGCTTGTGATGTTCTTCCCTTAAAAGAAAGAAAAAAGCCTTCCTGTCCAGTGCTGACCTGATCTTTTGCTAATCTATGGTGATCAAGTTTTACGACCCAGGGTCACACTAATTATCCTCAGTGGTCATGTAGTTACTATAGTTTCACTGATAGAACAAGGTTTGCGGACTGCAAAGCGATGCAGGGTCTGTTTCTGGCCGGGATAATTCTGAATGTCTGCACGGACCCTGCTCCGACCTCTCAGTCTCCCTTGTAAATAGATTGGGTGACTCTTTGAACCAGGGAACGCCCCTTTCCTGGTCATTCAGCTCTTTCTTCTTTGCTCACACGCTTCTGGGGGGATTTAGCGGGGTTCTGGACTTAGTGTGACTTTGGAGATTGAAGTTGCCTGGTGGGAGTAAGGATGGGGGAAGGGAGAATTTGCTCAGATTTTGTTCTCTGCTTCATAAAAATTTGTGTTGCTATTGACTTGCAGATAAAGTAATCTTCCTAGGACAAAGATTACAGTAAAACTGCAAAACCATATGACTGGCAGACTTTATAGATTATGGCTGGAGCTATTGCTAGTTCAGTACTGTCTTAAAAACTCAGCCTCTTTTTCTCTTTTTCTCTTTTTCTCTTTTTCTCTTTTTCTCTTTTTCTCTTTTTCTCTTTTTCTCTTTCACTTTCGTTCTTTCTCTCGTTCTTTCTCTCGTTCTTTCTCTCGTTCTTTCTCTCTTTCTCTCTTCCCCCTCTCTTTCTCGCTTTCTATTTCTCTTTTTCTCTCTCATTCTCTCTCTCTTTATCTTTCTCTCTCTTCTCTCCCTTCCTCCCTCCCTCCCTTCATTCCTTCCCTTCCTTCCTCACCTCAGACTCACCATGTATGAGATTGGAATAATGACAATTTTTACTAACTTTTTCACCAATTTATCTTAGAAGATAGGCTAATACCTTATTAATTAATGTGGGGCAAGGCAACCTCAGATTCTTATCTGCTGTGTTTATCTTCTAACTAGCAGGTATGCTATGAGTCTGTTTTATGCTTGTGAAAAGGAAAACTCCATCAAAAAAGTGTGATATTGCTTACATAAATACTGGCATGACTGCTGGTGACTGACTAATTTATTAGAAACCCATACAACTTCTAGAGTTCACTTTGTGTTGATTTCTCAATCCACTGCTTTAAATAAAGCTTGAATTTAAATTCACTGGTTCAGACTGCACTGGGAAATAAGTATTCTCAATAAGCATGCAGTTTTCTTGTGTGGTTCTTACCCACAGAAAGAAGAGCTAAGAGGGCTTGGTGTGGAGCAAGGCGCAAGCAATACCATGCATGGCTGCTTAATGTGAACGTCCTGCTCAGTGCTGGACAGGATTTTTCACATGCATGTTGCCACTCTCCATCTCTGCTCCACGACCTATAGAGGGGGAAGCTGGGCAATGCCTCCTCTTGTTTTGTTTGCCCTGCAACTGGAGAATGTCCGTCTCCAGAAATGTCAGCCTGTGTCAAGCAGCTTTCAGCAGCTCTAGATTTGCTAATGGCATTAACTCTAAATGCATTTCCCCTTTCAGAATCTCTGCCCATTGTCAGTGGGATGGGATTGGTCTCTTTTTGAGCTTGAAATGTGGAAACCTTTCTTCTCACTTGCTGGACGAGCTCTATGTTGGATGGAGCAAATGCAGTTTGATATCTCCCGCAGACTGTCTCCTCTCTGTTGTGTATCTCATCCTGTAAACTCTTCTCGACCTGGAGGCAAAAGCTGAAATGTCACAAAGCAGGCAGCTGCTTCTTCCTAAAACACCTGTGAGTCAGTCCCCAGTGGGCATGAAGATGAAGATAACCTAGAAGACTTGCAGGGGCAGGCTCCATTCATCACCTCACAGTTCCTTGCTAATCTGTTTTAACCCTCCCAGTCACTTTTTCCCTCAGTTTTAAAAAACAGTTCAAACATCTTGTCAGTCAGGAGGACTGTGCTGACCACTGGATATAGGAGGAGGCCAGGGTTCAGGAGCATCTGATCTGAATCTTAAGCTGGCATGCATTTAAGGTGTCTGTGAGCTTTGATTTCAGTGAATAATGACAGCTCTTCTTATTTCCATTATTGTGAAAGGAGCTACTGACACATTGGACATCTGACTACAAACTAGCATTGTTGTATGTTGTCTCCTTGGTGATGCAATTACCTTTCAGTAATAATTACTCAACATTAACCAGATACAGATATAAATACAGAGATAAATTGATACAGAGATAAATTGTTGAATTATTTTTAATATCTTGGGAAAAGTTCAACAATTGCCCCAGATGCAACCTAAGTATGCTGTTTATCTGAGAGAAGAAAGGTGCTTATACATAGGGATTCTGCTTCCCCTCCCACCTCTCCTTTTTTTTTTTTTAATTTTTTTTAATTTTTTTTTTTTAATACAGTATCTTCCATACTTCAGGTTAATGAAAGTGATGTACTAGTTGATGGAGAAGAGACTGTTGTAAACTGTAGTGTTATATGCCCAACATGTTCATGTGGAGTTTTAGAGGCAAAAGCCTATTTGCTGAAGCTTGATATAATACTCCCTGCCCTTTTGTTTTAGTGTGTTGTAGCTGAGCTGTCTCTGGAGAGAGTGAAAAGAATTTAGGCAAAAGAATGAAAAAGGCTGGATTACTCAGCCATGAAGCAGGGCCAGGCTGATATAGGATACCACTGCCTATTGTATCTTCAGTGATACTGACACTGCAGTGTCAGGCTGAGGGTGAGGTAAGTATAATTTGCTTCACTTCGTGGGGTTGGAGAGGTTCTGATTTATAGCTGTGCTCTACCCTGTGTGCTTGCATTGTAAAACTCATCTTTATAGTTAAATAAAGTCAAGACCCACCAATTTTTTCCTTTTTTTTTTTTTTTTTTTTTTTTTTTCCTGTGCATTTGAGGTTGTGGAGGTGCACCCTTGATCATGTTTTTAAGTTATTTGCCACAACCACAAAAGCTAGAGCTGTATTTGTTTAGAAACAATCTATCCACACCCACTCCTCAAACAAAAGCTGAGTAGCTCACATCATCTGGATGGAAGGTTTTAAGAAACTCCAAGAATAACATAAGAATTACTAAAAATGGGTAATGAAAATGAGATTTGTACTCGAGTTCATGGTAAAACACCTGTCGTTTGATAGAAAGGCCCCGACAAGCACTGACACCAATGGCTTGTAAAGCCTGCAAGATGCTTTAAAAATATTCTTACAAGAAGCTGGGTGGAAGCATTAATATTTTACAGAATTGTTTGGGGTTCTTTTAATCATCCATCTCTCTGAATAGCTATTCTTCACAAAAAGTGAACTAAAAGCCTTTTATTTTGTTCGAATGTTTTCACTTAACTCTTTGTTAAACAATTAGTTAGTTCCTCTCATAATTTACTTTCCTATCCATAGATATGTGGCAGATATGTTGGCTAAAAAAAGATTTTAAACCTAAGAAGTTATTGCGCTAGCTAATGTAGCATTTTTGTGTACCTGGAAACTTGGGCCACTTTTGCAGTACCACTAACAAAGATCCTGTGATTTCTCAGCGCAGCACAACTTACAGCAAGTAGTTTGCCCAGCTGACAAGACTGTGGTCCCAATTTAATTGGCAATGATGATTTTTCTTGGAAATACTCTTATTTTTCAGTGGTGGAGACTACTAAAAGGGAGAGAGATGGAGAGACATATCGATACTGCCTCATGTATTCTTCCAGACTAAACATAGGCTTACAAAGAATATTGAACCTGATGATACTCATGAATATTCCCTTTCCCCCTCCTTCATTAGAGATGATCTTCAGTAAGGGCAGGCAATGGGAAGCTTGAAACACAGGAATAAGCAATTGAACAGTGATTAAATATAAGTAAATTTCTGATACTGCATATGTTCTTTCTTAAAAAAAGAGCAACTATCAAATCACTCATCAAGGTATCCATCAAAATAAGTTATAACAAATAAAAGAACTGTGTGATAAAAGATAATTCCAAATTACAAAGCAGCCTTATGTATGAGAAGGTTAAAGAAGGGCATAAAATTTCACTGAAGATGAGGCTTGCAATTTATTTTACAGGAATTAATATGGAGAGTCGTAATCTGTTATAAGACACAGTGAAGTTCATTAATTAACAAATGATGTCAATAAAATAGAAATAATCTCATATTATTGCTTTTTATCTATATTACCTGTGAGAGTTTTCAATAAGTACATAAATTGATCTAGAAGATACAGGGATCTTTGGCTAAGCAGTTACTAAAGTCCACTGTCCAGAGTCCAATTCCAGAGTGCTCTGCAACAAACCATCAGTGTTGCTGGCTTCTGGGCAAGCCCTGCCCTGGCATTATCCCTCATTTTTTTGATATGGTCTGCCATGGAGATCTTTCTTTTTGCTGTAAGTCATGACCTGCTGATAAGGATGTCTTGAAAATTCACATTTTTCTATTCAAAGCTTGCTGTGGGAGAAGCACAGAAAATACCCAACCACAGTCACTGCATTAGAGCCAGACTAGGTAATGTAAACAGTGAGGTTTTTCTCTCAAGGAGGAGCAGATATTTGCAGGACAGCAGCTTACAGCTTTCTGCCAGCACCATCTCACTGGGATGCAGGTGGTGTGGCAGTGCATATTGGGGAGGATGCTCCAGCTTGAGGCAAGCTGGAGAATGGTGAAAGGCTCTTGACATGTCACCCTTGGCTTGGCTGCCCCTCTTCAACAATTGTAATCAGATGAGGATAGCCCTGTGAAGGGGCTTAACATGCCACATGTGGCTGTGTCAGCCTGCAAATTTAGCAGCCACCTATACAGGGAATTGGTTCAGAGTGTGGCACAATCGAAGTAGTAAATTTAAAATTCAGACTATCAGTGATGGGCCTTGACTTTAAACTCGTTGGGTAAAACCTAGTCTGTTGACCTCAGGATAGTACCATTAATTTCAGGAACCTTCTGCTTCTGAAGAACTAAAAGCCCAAGCAGAGAAGGAGGAGGAATTGAGAGTGCTTGGTGGTATATTTTGGTAATTTGTCTACTCCCAGATTATCAGGGCACTCTTTCCATTTTGTTCCCATCTTTCCTTCTCCATGCAGCCTCCTGTTGATCTCTAATAACATTAGTCATGGTAGGTTTTCTTATAAACAATTGTGCTTTTGTGTCTCAACCCATGTTTCACTTTGAAATATGCTAAAGCTAAAGGAACATGTGAACAAATTATGCAAGACTGTGAGGACTGAGGGGAACTTCCCTCTGAAACTTGGTGAGAATCTCTGAGTACCAAACATGTATATTGCAACTAGGTTTTGGTCATAAGTATTTCTCAACAGTTTTCCTGTAGTTAGACTGATAGTATATGAAAAAGTTCAAGACTCGGTACCCTTTTGGCCAGCAATGGTCCTAAATGCTTTGTTTGCCCTTCAGCTGTGGCTCCTGCAGAAATATAGTTAACATGAAATATATATTTCTGTTAACAGAAATATAGTTAACAGAGGTGATGTGTGCTGTACCAGCTAGACTCTGCATCTGCAGTTCCTCCTGCAGCATAATTCAAGCCTGTGATGCTTTCTACTGAGCCCCTTGGCTCGTTGCTCTTGTTTGTGTTCATTATAGAACTATCTAAGGAACTTCTGTGAGATGAGGTTCATGGTGTGGGTTTTGCTCTCCTCCACACCCACTGCTGGGTGCTCCAGAGGTTCTGATCAAATTCCAAGTTTGCTGCAGCACAGAGCCTTTATCAAGGGAAAGCATGCTGTATGCAAAGCATGTTGAAGTGCCCTCTTATGAAATGAGGTTTGACTTTCTGTGATATCAAAAGGAACACTAACCCAGAATTTAATATATCCTGGGAAATCATATTTCACAATCTAATGCCTGGAGCCCTTTTCTTTTTAATATGAGGATCAGAATTCTGATCTCTCTCATGGTTTGCCTAAGCATTTTATGTTAAATGACAGCAAGTTAATAAGTACAAAATAGTGGGTGGTTAAGTACCGTTTAGCAGCCTAACACTGTCTAAATGGGAAACCTCTTGGTATAAGATAAGGAGTGAATTTGAAAGAGTAAGACTAAATCACTGTAGCCACATCTTGTAGACATTCCCGTTTTGATATTAAGCCAGATGGGGTTCTTTTAGCTTGCTGTTTATGAAGGCTTTTAAACTAAATAGTGAGTCTTACCCTGCCTTATCCTGGAACAAAGGTCTATCCACATAATGGAGTTGTGCTAATGGATCTCTAGCTGCTCAGCCATCTTGGTAGGATTGTTTAGAGCCTTTGAGGTGAGGAGAACTGTTGCCAGGGGACTTAGTGAAAAGAAAAAAGCTGACATGGGCTAAATGTGCAGTGACTTCTCCGATAACACGTGATAGTGTGGAACAATGGTGTGGGCAAGCTTGATAAGAATTTCCAGTAGGTTTGCACTGAGGGAAAGGGGTTGTGATAGCTGTGCAGAAAGTGGCTTGCCATAGCTTGATGAAATGGCAGCTTTTGAGAAATGAAAGGAGGGGAGTGGGTGCCTTCTGCCTGAGCCAGCAATGGGCTGGTGAAGCCAGGGTGGAATTATCACACTGGCATACTGCTGCAAAAGCTGCTATGAGTGTCACCTGCCCCTGCCACAGGAGTAATAGTAACAATAGTAAGATAAGGTCAGGTAAGAGGAGTGTTAGTATAAATCATAATGGGGCTGTTTCTAAGGGCTTTTTGAGACACCAGTAAAAGTACTTTTTAAAAAGGGTTGCTACTATAGCTACTCTCATGATGAGAGTGTGTATGGTATGTGGTAATCCTGCATGACTCTGCATCATCTTTTTCCACTGTCAGATGATACCACACAGGATTGATAATAATTTCTTGTGCTTTGCCTAGATATGAACTATGCAACCCTGCTTGACCTAGCAGTCACCTTTGATTAAGTCTTTGGAGTGATTTCTTTAGAGAGAAAAAAATAATGCATGGATGATGAAGTTTGGTATGTCTTGGATTCAGGCAGATTACTAACAAAATCTATAAATCCCTGAACATGTTGTGTATTAATCAGCAGCAGAAAGTTACCTGGCTGATTGTACTTCTTTCTAGCTAAACCTGCTTTCCAGAGCTCTTTCTTGGATTTTTCCCAAAGTATTGCTACAAATTCTTCTCTGCTGTCTATGGCTTGCTGTGCTTTGCTGGCCTTCTCTCTCATATATGCAAGGCTCCAGTTTGCTCTTTTCTTCCTCCACCTGACACACTTGCATTTGCATTTAAATTCCATGGAAGACTCCTCAGGCTGCCTACCTTGATTCATATTTGTGATTTTTTTTTTTTTCACAAAATATCTTGCTGGTGTTTTGTATGACCTGAGTCTCCTGTTTCATTAAACAGTTTAACTCTGCATCCTACTGGTCCTGGCAATGCAGTTTTGGTGGGCCTGTGTGCTGGCAGAGCATAACTGAAGTGAAAAGAGGTGAAAAATTCCAACCATGAAAGCACTTGAAGGCCTTTCCTAGAGCAGAAAGAGAAATGTAATGTCCTTAATAAGGGTTAGGCCATCATAGAGAAGCTGATCTTTCACAGAGACTACATTGGAACAGCATGCAACCATTTTAAAGTGTACCAGAGCATACCACTACTGTTCATAAGTGTGAAAAATTAAGCGACTTTTAGAACAATTTCAAATTCACTCCACTGCAGAGGTAGTCTAAGATGGAGTAAAAATATCCAGTGAGGCTCAACATCTCTTCCTGGGTGAGATTCCACTAGCTCAGTGGGTCACTGCTTAGTTAAAAGAAACCTCGATCTGTTGTTGCGTGTGTATAGATGAAATACAGAAATACTGCAATATCAGAGCGCTCCTAGGGTGAATGCCCACACCATGGTGCTATGACTGGGACAACTCTGTAACTGACATCAGCAGATTAAAAATAAAATTGCATTGTAAAAGGCAAATGAAAACATTTTCCTTTTTTTTTTTTTCTTTCCTTTTCAAACTGCCTCAAGAAGGTCTGAATTATATGAAGTTGGCAGGTTCAAGTGTGACTCAACTCATTGTTTTCATTCTCTCATTTTGGCAGCCTTCAGTAATTCCAGATGTTATTTCTCTAACCACATGGAAAAATTCTTATTAAAAAAGGGGGGTGGGAGGGAGAGAAAGGAACTGTTTTCCTGCATTTGGTACACTTTTAAAGCAATGCTGATATTGCGTAGACAGTGCTCGTGTGCAGCAGGCACTAAGGCTAGCTGGAGGCATGCCCAGGAGGAGACAGCCCCAAGATAAAAGGCCCTGTGTTACAGGGGAGAAAGGAGAAGAAAGCCAAAAGCAGCTAGTTCAGTGAAGTGGTGTTCTGTCATACTAGGACTCATTTGTTGGGAACTGTGAGGCCAGGACAAATGAGGAATTTACCCTGAACCCTATAGTGAGGAAGCCTGGAGAATTATAGTATCATGTCAAAGACAGAATGAATGTTTTTCTTGCACTGTGACCATGGGGGAATATATAATTAGCTCACAAACAGTGCCTTGCTTTGAATTGAAAGAGAGTCCATGTCTACTTGGATGGTGTGCTTTTAGAACACATGAATCCACTTACTTTGCTTGGCTTACCTAGCAGTAGGGAGCTTAGGGAGAAATGGAGAAGGCCCTTTATAATTTAATAATTAGAAGACACCTCTAATTTAATAGAGGATAGAGACTTGTGTGTTATAGTGACATGTCTTTTCAAGGTGAGTGCCATCTCTCCTGCATTTTTGAAATCTACTTCAGGATCCAGGAATTCCAGAGGTCTGAACCTGTGCTAGAGGAGCTAAAGGACAACCCCTTTCTGCAGATCCCAGCCTGAGGTGGAAACAAAAAGTGGTGGACTGAATCACATAGCTACACTGCCTCCAGCTAACATGAGGACTGAGCAAAGTTGGTCTCCTATGCTCATGTCCCATCAGGACAAGAGCCCTCAGAATGTGTTTACAGACCCCCTCTGGAGCTAAACTGCTCATCATTATACCATCATCAGTGGGTTGCTTTTCCAACCCAGCAAGAACCTTGCAAGCATAAGCATATAAGCTGAGCACTCTTCAAATTTAGTAAAATAATAAATAGCACATAGAAGATCACTGACTCTTTCTGAACTATCATGCAGAGTACTAAATCTTATTAATAAAAGTTGGTCTGGTGAGTGCACTTAGAGCAGTAGGCCTAGAACAAAGCATGCAAGATGAAAAATTAGTGTGCTTTTGGGAACTGTAGGTTTGACCTCAGCTTTTACATAAATGACCTCCTTGACAGCTCCTTATAAGAACAACTTTTGGAATCTTCTCACTCTTAGAAGAAAAAATAAGACCATTTCACTAGGAAAAGAAAGGCCAGTCTGCATCCAGTTGATTGACTTGCTGTGGTTTACCTCCCCTCTCCCTGCCTAGTGCACAAGATGCAGTAAAATGTCATGGTGCTTGTATAACAGAGAAGGGGTTTCTGTCTGTAGGTGGTTCTGTACTGAGAATGCAGAGAGGTTTAAAAAAAAAAAGAAAAAACAAGCTCTGTTGGGTCTCTTGTTGGTAAAAGTGAGAACAGTTACTGGAAAATATTTCTTTTTTTTAGTTGGTGGTAAGCCATGACTAATGCTTATTGTGCCAGTATGTGCTTGTGTTTGGGCTACCAGGTCCCTCCTGCCCCCTTTGTTTGTTCTGTGTAGTTGATAGAGCCTGCTAAAACTCGTACTCTAAGGTCTTTGTTGCAGGGACTACTTTTTCAAGATGACTTGCACATTCCTTACTGCAGCAGGGATCCTGGCTCAGCACTAGAGACATTATGATAGCAAAAATAGTAAATTCAGTGGTGGTTCTTGGTTGCACTGACCTTTGCAGCATCTGGGTCACTTCAGTTTTGGGACTCTCGGGACCCAGAGCTGATGTTGGGTTTCATTCAGGGAGTGGAAGCCAAGTCTCCAGCCATGTTCATTGTGAAGTTTTCAAAATGGAAAACAATTGTTGATTCAAGTCCAAGACATTTTCTGGCTCCGGTGATCTTGCGTTCAGCATAATCACAATTAAATAAATTCAGTATTGGGTTTAGGGGCTTAGTGGGATGTATTGTGTTAGAAGCAAGAGAAAACAATGCATTTGTTACTGGTTTTTTGTTTTACTTTAGACCTTTACTTACTTGAGGTTCTCTGGTTTTGTGGATAACCTTGAGAATCTTCCTGCAAAGCTAACAGTGATTGCTTTACTTTTCAGTAAAAATAAAAATGGGAGAGAAATCCACACATAGATCTTCTCTCCTTCAGGTATTCCAGAAAGTTCATGCCCTACTAAGCTCCATCTGGCAAATTAACAAAAATCTTTGTCCCCAGATGATCAGTGATAAGACATTCTGCTGGGAACTGATGTGATGATGCAATTCTAAGAGCGAAGAAGTGCTTGTTCCAGCACTGACTCTTGGTGACCTACACTGGACTGGATTCAAACAGGGCTGCTACAGCCAACAGCAGCTGCAAGATTATAGCAGCATACGTTTTCCAGAGCCTGCTGTAAGGATTAATCTAAAACAAAAGGAAACATGCTTGGAAACATTGCCTCTAGGTTGGGTTGTGTCCTTCTGCCTATTTCAGAAAGAGGACACAAGAACTCTGCTGCCTGAAAGAAAGATCTAAAGAAGTCAGTTTTCACATGGAAAGGATTGATTTTGTTCTGTTCTCAGGGCACTGTTTTAAAGAGGTGTTTGTATATCTTGGTGACATCAGTTAAAACAAACCATTAAACATTCTGGGTTTTCGAATTCCTATTGCATGAGACAAGGCAGAGAGCACACTGTGGAAGTCAAATGTGTCTACCAAAACATTGAACCAACCAGCCAGGCAAAAGCTGACAAAATTGTTGCTGACAGTATTTTTTTTCTACAGGTTCAATTACTTGCAGTCTTTAAAAATCTGCATGGATATCTTACTGGATGAGGTGTTAGACAAAGATCCTATCTTTGTGGATTAAGGTCCCACAATTTTGTAAGATCCTTCCCAAAGGGAAGTTTAAGAAAAAAACTTAAACTTTGGAGCCTGTTGGCTGCCGGAATTCAGTTAAAGAATAAGTGTTTGGTGTATTCCAATTCATCCTGGTTCTCTGTACTCTGTTTGCAGATAGCTGTTTGTTCCAGTAGCAATCCAGAAGAATCACCACTCGGTCATTAAGATGCTTTGCTAAAGTTGCTGGCCATCATTTTTCTGTTCCTTCTCCAAGCACTAGCAAAGTTTGACGTCTCTTTCCTCTGCACAAAGCAATTGTGTGCAGCACCTTCACAATTAGATGAATGGTTTATATATGGCAAACTTTTTCTATCTTTCCTTCATTCATGGCATAGTGATAAAGAGAATACTAATGTGCCACCAATAAAATAAGGGTAAATAGGCAATGTGCTATTTATATTCTGTGGTTAGACTCATAAAAATCAATATTGTTTTACTCAAAACCATGAAGCTGCCTCTTGACTACTGTCTAAGATTTTTTATAAGAAGGAGGCATGTAGTGTGCTTGGTTTCTTAGCAACAGGGAAAGCTGCTATAATTTATAGGGAGGAGAATCAGTAGGACCGAGCACAAAATAAGATATTCTATTGCATAGTGAGGAGTGTGAAAGTTCCTGAGGCCTGTGACAAATCGGTCCATCCAGCAGTACAGGATTTTCTCTTGATCCTTCATATAGCTCTCCTTATTTCTAGATTATATGGAATGCTGATCCTGTCAGAAAGTGGAAGAAGGTGGAGTCATTGAGAGTAAATGCTAAGTACATTTTTTCAAGAGATAAGGCAGAATGTAGCCAGTTTATACACAAATAGTTTACACACTGGGAGAGAACTGGACCTTTGAAGGCCTCTTAAATGTATAATTGCAACTCATTATTGAGTTATGAAATAACCAGTATTATTGAATACTAATGAGGATGAAGGATAGGTGGAAACTTAAAAGTTCTGCAGTTTCTGCATTCAAGGGATGTCTGCCAAAAGTAAGACTGTCTGAAAGCAATGTGACTATTTCTGGCAATAGTTAATTTTGAAATAGTTGACATTTTCAGTAGTTTTAAGTTGACTCAGGCAGAGCAGTCTTAGTTATGAAACTGTGTAACGGCAGTAGGGGAAGCTCCACACAGCAGTCAAAACTACTCCAGCTTATGTCGATTATAAAGCGGGACACTTTTAACAGAAGAAGAAGAAAGCAACACTGGGAAGTGCCCATAACTGCTGTGAGGACAAAGTGTTACTTTTGTTATCCTAGGGAGCAGATGAATCTGCTCAAAGGCAAAATTGTGACTTGAGAAAGAGTGTGTGAAATGGAAGATGTAGAATAATTCTCACTGGTTAGACTCTGTGGAGCTGATGGAGATGTTGAAAAGGGTGATTGATGTTGAGCTCTTGCAGGCTCTAGCATGTCCAGTGTCTGTCACTGGACCATATTTCTTGGCAGCCCTTCACCAGGGCTGAGGTTATCACAGTTGTGTCTGGTCCAGTGGAGACAGGAAGCATATGAAGAATGGTGGAAAGACAAGCTTTACTTGGGAGCCTTTGCTTAATGGGCATCATGATAATATTACCTCCTGCTGTCCTGCCTTTGACAGTGCTCGGTAATGAGCTAAAAGAGAAAGACAGACTTAGTGGTGCTCCTTACAGTGAAACTCTCTGAGTTTTCAGTAGTGTGTTGCATTCTGGAGCTGAAATTGGTCTCCTTGAGCTAAGTAGTCCTTGATGGATCTCTCTTACATGGCTTGGTGCAGCTGCTTTTGGACTCCTTTCAGAGCTGACATTTGCAGTATCCTGTGGCAATGAGCCCTACAGCTGCATATTAACCTGTGCAAGAAACAGTCCTTTTTCTGTTTGTTTCGGGGTAATTTTCTGATGGTTTCGTATAATGTTTCTGATGGTTTCATTTGCCTGTTTCTCTCTCTCTATTACTATTTCTTCAATAAAAAAGGGGTTGTTTTCAGATCTATAAATATAAATACCCTGATATGACTTTGCATGTGACCTCCTGAACAGATTCTGGTATTTTAAAATGTTTGTCAAACAACATTTCCTGAAGGTCAGTGATGTCCATCTGTTGAGTTGGTTGTGAGGTGGGATGCAGCAAGGCTGATGGGAATTATTGCTGCTGACTCTTGCAGGGCCTCATGAGAGAAGTTAATTACTGGGCTCTTCAGGGCCATCTTGAAAGCAATTAGGCTGACCACTTAGGTATCATTATGTGTAGGTGGGAGACAGAGATATAGTCTAAGAGGCTGTGGTATGACTCAGTTGTTGTACTGTGCAGTTAGGATCATAAACTAAATAAAACCATCATCTGTTAGAAATCTTGTGTCTGAGTAGTAAGTGACAGATGCAGTTTATCTAAAATCTGTGTCTCATCCAAGTATTTGTAAGAAGAAACAAGTCAACTTGACTAAGAGTTTCAAGATTGGTCTCATAGTACTGGTGCCACTGATAGATGAGTTCATCCTCGTACAAGACTTTAATTTCTAGAAAACTACACTGGAGTAACTGCTTCAGTGATCTCTGCCTGCCTAATACTGTTGCTTTTTATGACAGACAATGTAGGTCTTCCTGTTTACTTTCCCAACCAACAAGTCAGTCAAGTAACCTTTTAGGAAATACTGTAGGCCACTTCTGAAGCATGCCTCACTGCATGGAAACCTTTATTGCTGGGATGAATGATATTCTTAGATATTCATGGGAAATAAACAGCAATAATCCTGACAGGAGGTGTTGGCAGAATGAAGTGTGAACAGGAAGCGATTAAAGATAAAAGGCAATCTCAGGAGTTACCTGTTGCTCGTTGTGTGATTATAGGTGTGGCTGGAACAGGTCACAACACAACGTAGCACCTGCCGACAACAAGCAAATCCAGATCCCAAGTTTGTGCCTCTCCCAGGTTGGCCCCCAGTTATATAACCAGGCCGGTCACATCAAATAAAATACCTGGTGCTTAAGACACTCTTTTTAGCTTTGACTGTGTTTCTATGTAGACTGTACTGTGTATATTATAAGCAAAGCTTAAGTGACTCCAAGCTTCCAAGACATTTCATGTTAAAACCTTTACCTTCCTTTTCGTTATAATTATGCAGTGCATGGGGCAGGAGTCTAGGCAGTATTGTGATCATGTAATAACAACTGCCTCATAATGACAAGGAAGGCAAATGGTGGTTGCACCATCCACCTTCATTAGTGTATTTCTCAACCACTGTGAGTTTCATGGGTTGCTTTGTTTTTTATTTTTCTTTTAGTCCCAATGGCCACCTTTCTTGCAGATTTAGTACAAGTTTTAAGTAACACTATACATACTCTCCACATAAAGAAGGTCATGCATGTTTTCTCTGTGATAATCAAAGTACCATTGGGTTCTGACTTAAGGATAATAGGATGTGTATGACAAATGTAGGCTATGTATTTGTGCACACTATCTTCTTGCATTTCCCTACATACAAAGCCTGAATCCTTGGGCTTTGGGAAGAGTCAGAAAAAATGAAATAATGATTAGTACCTAGGGTTTTAATGGAGCTCTCTGAAGTTAGCTCTCTTCCAGTTTACATCCTGGAATTGATACCCCTCCATACCAATTATGTAGCTTATCCTTCTCAGCCTCCACCACCCTGACCTGTCTTCAGAGACATCTTCTAAGTCAATGCAGAAGAGAGATGTTTTCCTGTAGGGAGCAGGATGTGCAGGTCTTGCATGGGACATGCTCTTTTCACAAATAGGTAGCCTTTATCTGAGACCTGTCATTTACATTTTAAATTATGTGGTCAAGAGATGAGTGGACTATCCAGTGTAATTAGGACATGCATATGTAGCAGATGAGTTCACAGGTCCAGATCTGAGCATCCCTACACCAGTAATGGTGAGAGGAGGAGGTAGAGGGAGGAATTCTTGGTGCTCCATACCAAAACCCCTCTATGCTCAGGTCTTTGCCTGGTCTATGCTCTTTCAGATGGAGAGAGATTATCACTCTCCCTTATGTATTCCTACCCTTTTCTTTACTCTTTGTGATTTCTTTGTGCTTGTGTTTGCCTTTGTTGCCAGGTCTCAGCTTGCTCAGGCTTTTCAATAGTTTGCCTAAGTTTAATCTTCTTTGAAAGGTCAGTCACAGGGTGAGCTCTGTGTCAAACAGTGCAGTTTTGGTCAATCTGGAGCTCTGCAGTTTGTGAAGTTCACACTGTGGTACTCCTCATTAGCTAGAGCAACCAAATTTACCAGGGGCAGAATGCATCACTTATGCAAGTCTTGTGTAAGATAGTCGGCAGAGCGATTTAGACATAATCACTGAGGTAAGAGGGTGGTTCCGGGATGAACCCACTGTTCTTAAAATATTAGCTCATCAAATCAGCAGTAGGCAAGCACAAGGAGCAGACTAGTTAGCTAAGCAGGTTTTTTTGTTGATGAGTCTCTCTAAGGCACTGCCCTGCCTGTGATGAAAAAAGACCGATCTCCCATCTCGCAAACTGCTGTGGAGAAATTTGCTTAGACGCCAGAAATGTTGCTGCATTCCCTCACCTGGAGAGGGAGTAATTGTTTGGGACACACTTGATTTGCAGTTCAAATTCCATCTCCTCCCTGGGTAGGTCTGTTTACTCTAAACTGTTGGGTGAGTTTGGGTCTAAGGGCACTCGCACACACACAAAGGGCAAACAGGTTTAACTTGACTGAGGACTTCACAGCGGGGAGGTTGAAGGCAAATTGCAAAGCCCCAGCAAATGAAAGACATGAAAAATGAAGGAGCCTAGTTATGTTTAAAAAGTCTTAAGTATATCCAACTTTTTGTTTCCTTTACTCACAGCTTTGAGGGGAAACTGGCTTAAGAGGAAAAGAATAGCTAGACTGCTCCCAGAAGATGTGTATCTTTGCTCAGGCTGTCTTGTGCACTGCTTCCCCATGTTGTTTCATTCCTGCATTAAATGAGCCTAAGTGGCTTTACCCTTGGAGCTGTCAACTCTGGAAAGGATTGGGACCTTCAAAACAATGACTGAACTATTTTTCAAAGTTTCTAGGATTAAATGCTAATTCTCAGTCATGCCTTCCTATTGTTTTACTATAGATATGCACATATGTTCTTTGAAAACACAGACCAGTAATCACATGCATTTTTAATTGCTCATAAAGTTAAAATTTCCTTTGCTAACAACTTTCAAAGCAATTTTTCTGTGTTGTTTCTAATGTTTGGGCAGAACAGTCCTTACAGATGTAACACAAAATCTGAACATATTTTGCTTTAGACGATGTCTTTCACCAGTAGGCTGATGGAAATGTTTCTGACGTGAAGGGAGGGAAAGGAGACTGCAGAAAGAGGTGAGCTCTGACTCACGACTTTGGAGCTCATAAAGGCTGTGTTTGCATTAGCTTTGCCAAGTGTGCACTATTGAAGGCTTTGCACTGCTTTGGGGGTTCAGTGGAAGCTGTGCCTGAGAAGGGCTCTCATGTAGGCATGAGGATATGGAAGTTGGTCAAAACACAGCTGTGAATCCTAACAGCATTTGACAAAACAGTGAACTGTTGACTCAAAGCCTCATCTTGCACCTGCTCTAACAAAGCTCTGTACTGCCACAGCACCTCCTGGTGCTGCTCCTTACAGCCCCTACACCTGAGACCCTCAAATTAGGGCTAGGGCCCACAGTTTTGCTAAAGAAATTATGGTTTGAAAATTTTCTGCTTTCATCAATGAAGTAAAACAGAGGCAACTTCACTGGTTAAAAAGACATGGCATGGGAAATAAAATGAAGTATAAACAAGACAGCAAGGGAGACAACATTCATGCTATTTGATATTATTCATTCAAAGAAACACAAAATAGAAGTCCACCAAAAATTCAACTCACTGAAGCTAAGTGAGTAGATGAAGTAGATATGTGGGGGAAAGCTACATTACCCCATGTAAAATTTCAAATTAAATCACTTCAGGTAATACCAAATATTAATTTGTTCAGAGCTCTATACCAGCTTTCAGTGAATATTCCCAAGTTTTACAGAAACTCATAACATATGAATCCTTATCAAAGTTTTGATAGTAAAGTGTAATTTTGCTTTTTACAAGGATTAATATTCAGCAAAAAGAACTGTACTGGGTACAACATTGTTGCTATAGTTTGCATGCTGGCATTTGGAAAATAAAAATAAAAATGGGAGAACTTATGTGGACAGTAGGACAGGAAAACCAATAGTAAAAGTGCTTTCTGGAGAGACCCCTTTGAGAGAGGAGAGTGATTGTGGACTAAGGCCTTGGAGTAGAAAGGTAAATACAAATCCTGCGACATTGTGTTGTAAGGCTTTGAGCACTAACATACAACATTGAGCTAGAAGAGAATAATAAGGCTACAAAAGGGATAATCACAGAATATGCTGAGTTGGAAGGGACCTACAAGGATCATTGAGTCAAACTCCTGGCCCTGCACAAGACAACCCAAGTCACACCATGTGCCTGAGAGCATTGTCCAAACACTTCCCAAACTCTGTCAGGCTGGTGCTGTGAGCGCTTCCCTAGGGAGCCAGTTCTGGTGCCCAGATACCCTCTGGGTGAAGAACCTTTTTCTAATATCCAGCCTAAACTTCCTCTTACACAGCTTCAGGCCATCCCCTTGGGTCCTGTCACTGTTCACCACAGAGAGGAGAGCAGTGTCTGCCCCTCCTCTGGCCCTCATAAGGAAGTCGTAGACTGTGATGAGAAGGATTGTGCCTTGTCAGTGTTCATTCCCACCTGTTGCATTAATGACAGCTCTTCTATTTGGTTGTTGTTTTTTGTGGTTTTTTTTTTGTTTTGTTTTTTTTTTTTTTTTTTTTTTTTTGGCTGCTTGCTTAGCTTTTTGACTGTTATTTGCTCTGTGAAAGGAAAAGTGAGTGCTGAAGATGGTGCCCTTGGGAGCACATGGAGCCACACGGCAGGGAGAGGGAATAGATGGAAGTGCTTGCTTCCTGCAACTCTGAACTGTTGCAATGGTGTTGGTGCAAGCTAGGAACTACTGAAAACTATGACAGCAGCTGAGGGTTTATCTCTCCCACACTGGACCCCTGAGATAGACCTAGGAAATGAACACTGGTATTGCAGGTAATTGTACATGGGGTATGTCCAGGCCCTTTTGTACATAGGAAGCTGTTGCTTGCTCTTTCTACATGCTGTCCTCCTGTTCCTTTGTGAGACACCTATTGAAATTTAGTGACATTACTATTACTTTTATTTTAACCCCAGGAAACCTGGGCTGATGTTTGCAGATTTGAAAACTAGTGGCAGAACTAACGTCTGAGATGTTTGTAACTTTCTCTTAGGGAACCAAGAAGAAAATTATCCCTTATAACTTCTGTGAGTCACTGCTGATATTCAAAACTATGTACTGTAAAATGTTTCTATAAAAGAAAAAGAATTGTATCTATTCCCCAGGAACACTGCAGGCCATCCAGCAGTGAAAAAAGTATTTTCACTGAAAGACAGAGGCTCTTCTCCCCAAGAAGCCTTCCTTTTTCCTCCATCAGTATGTATAAAAGACATACAAAGCCAGCTGCTCAGATGGATTAGAAAGCACTGCACCATGTCAATGGCTACCCTTGTTTGTGTTGTTGAGAAGAGATTCTTAGTTAAGAAAGAAAGAAAGAGAGGCCTCTCCTGTAATCGCCACTAACGAGGGGACCCTAGTGAAGTTTTGTGAAGTTTTTGTTTTTTTAAAAGGCTTTGGCAAAAGACATTTTGGACTCTCGGATTAGTTTATGTTCCCTCCCGCTCCCCACTTGATCCTTGAAGATTTGCCTGAGTCATGGATTTTTACTAGGCTTGTTAACTCTGTTGTTATTTTTTTTTCAGTCAAGGGGATAAAGAAATCTTTTGGCAAGAGCCACTCACGGGGGATTAGCTGCGAGTGGACTGAACAAGGTGGTGACTCCCCAGAGGGGGTGACCCCTGACTCCTGGGTCAGGCAGTGACTCATCTTTGCCTCATAGCCAAGGCAAACTGAAGATTCCCAACAAGTGTTTTCTCCATCCTCCCTGATCCCCCTCCATGCAGTGACAGGCAGTGCAGAAGATGAGCTCTGTTATGACAGCTGCTATTCTGCAAAACTGGGGAAAATGATAAAGTAGATAGAATATCAAAGGGTATGGGAACTGTTATTGGAAGAAAACCATAACCTCTTTTACAACCTAAAGGGACCAGTCTGTTTTCCTCCTTTATAATTTTCGGAGCTGAAGGGGTTTTCACTGCACAGAGCAGTGCTTCAATTCATTGAAGAGCTGAAAGGTGGCAAGAGTGGCTTTTGGAGATGTTTCTGTTGTAGAGGTTAACTCTGCCCAGAACTGATGGTACCATGGATGCTGTGACAGTGAGAAGGTTTTGAGGGAACTGTTTGCAGAAGCTTTATGAATTGAAGTCACTCTGGCTGCAAAGTTACAAGCGATGCATTTGGGCTGCAAAACACAGTAGGAAGTAAAGCCAAAAATCAAACCGAAAGCTGATGTGTATCAGAGGTCAGATTGTGTGTGTAAGGCTAATATGTAGATGAGTATCACTGAGCAAATGGGTTATGCAGACTAACTCTGCTTTTGATAAAATGGATTAAATACTTATGATATCCACTGTTTTACTGTGTTTGAAATCCTGACTCTTTACCAAAGCAGTGAACTGCATCCTTTTATCAGGTTATCAAAGGCTTGGATCAATTCACAATGAATATATGTCCAACCTCCTCTATTGAAAGGTCTGTCAGTCATTGTGGCATACTGGAGGTTTTCAAGAAACAGCTGTGGAGAAAGAACCTTGCCCTCCTAGCTATTACTGAGGGAAAGTAACAAAACACTTTCATTGTTGGAAGGGAGTGTCACCTCACACAGTCAGGTTCAGTGATGTGTGTTATTTTTTGTGTGAAGAAACTGGATGGAGCTAGGCAAACCTCAAGTCTACTGTAGCATTGCACCTTAAAATGACGTTTTCCAAGTCACAGAAATTAAGCTCCAGTGGAATTTATCTGCCCTGGCATTCAAAGAACAGAGGGAGAGGGGAAAGAGTAGTATTAAACATACTATAGATACTTAAGTATATATATATTTAATGCATATTTATGTGCAAATACAAACAGGTAATTGTAAGATTTTTGTTTTCTGGCTATTAATTAGTAGTTGATTTCTTGTAAATGTGCATGGTAGAGCAATGGCCTTAGAGACTTTATAAAAGGAACAGGCTTCAGGAGCTGTATAAAGATGATAAGGTAGGGTCTCTGTGCATAAGGAGGCACACAAATAGGAAGAAGTCTGAAATGCTGGCAAGGAGCAGGAATAGTCAGGGAGGGACAGGTGATCTGCAATAAGGCCAGAAAGAGGGAAAGCCTTTGGGATTAGGAATATTACAAACTTTGTACCTTTCCATCATCTCTTTTGTCTCTCACTCTGTGCAAACCCATTTTGAGTTTGATTTTTTTTTCCCAAAAAACCCCACCTGGTTGCAGGTGTGAAATGCTCACTCAGTACAAGCAATCTCAAAACCGTTAGCCATGGGCAAGCACAGAAATCTGCAGTGTGTATTTCTCCACGACCAGCAACTGTAATGAATGCATCAAACTTACTTTTTGCCTTGGCTGTCCATAGGATATTAGATAAGGTTCAGAGTGTCCCTGTTGGTTGTCAGGGCCTTTCCTTACTGGGCTGAGGGTTCATGGCATACTGCTGAGAGCTCAAGGAGAAGAGCTGCATGTGTTTCACTCTGGCTGCAAAGAAACCTCCTTCCATCAGGGTTAGACTGCTCAAGGTAAAGTGATGTGTTACAGCTGATCATCTCTTTTTTTGTGCTGGGATATCCAGAGCTCTGTCCTGCTCTTATGTCTCCTCTCCCCTGCCCCTGGTGGGCAGCATGTCTAATGCTAGTCAGACCCTGCATAAAACAGATTCAACCTGCTGGCCTGGAAGAAAACTAACATGACAAAATAGTGAATTGTTTGCTCCTGGGTTAATGAACTGAATCAGCTCAGTGAAGGCTCTAATGAACATTAGTTTGATGCAAAAGAAAGGGTGTGTTAGCATGGCTGAGATGGGGAGAAGAAAGGGCAGGGCTGGAGCATGGGACGTGCTACTTTTGGCAGTGATGAACAGTGAGAGTGACTCAACTCTGACATGTAACTTCCCCAGAGGGCTTTTAGTATGGGACCATGAAACAGGAACTCCTTTTAGTGGAAACTGCACCATTGCCTGCCATTATCATAAACAGCGAGTGGCAAGTGTGCTGAAGCAAGAGATCACAGTGCACACACAGGACTCCCAAATTAGTTCAGAGGCAGAGCAAAGGACACATGATAGATGCTGCTGCAAGTCACTCTCAGAATGTAAAAGTAAAGGTTGTATCAGAACTTCCTGGTGGGAGGACTCTGTGTGTGTGTGAAATAAGTAATGAAGATGAAGGGAGACTTATTTCCAGTCTCCCAAAAGTCATTATAAAAGTACTGTCTTCCCAAAGAAGAAACACTGTCTCTGTAGAATATGATGAAAATGTGTTAATCTCAGATTAATTTCCTTAGATTGAATTTTCAGAGTATTCCAGGGCTGGCATTTATTTTGGTTCTGAAAACCATTTTTATCACAGTTTTTTAAAGGTTCGTGTCACAAACATTTTTTGGAAGATCTGTTTCATATCAGCTTGCCAAATTCTTTTTGGTTGTGTTGTTCTAGAGGTCAGGGCTGAGACCTTTATGTCAGAAGGTGACCCAAGAATTGGGCAGAGTATTATGTTATAATTCACAGAAAGTATGAAGAAGAAAGTTTTCATTTCTTAGTTTATTGACAGGCTCAGTGAGTCTGAACAATCAGGAGTAATCAGTAGTATGAGCTAAGATTTTCCTTTACTTAAAAGTGGAAATACAGAAATTTAAGATTTTTACCCTCATGTCTTTTTTTCTGTTTTCATTTTATCCTCAACTTGAAAGCTTTTTTTTTTTTTTTTTTTTTTTTTTTTTTTTTTTTTTGTATGTGTAGTTAAAGCTAACAAACAATGAACATACTGCTCTCTACCTGTAAGATTTTTGTTGCTCCCAATGTAAGGTCAAACCATTTTTTAAATAGTAAAATTCTGTACAAATTTACAAATTCTGTACACATTTGTACAGTAAAAAACTGTACAAATGCAGACATGAGTGGGACACCACTTTCACCCTTTCTCAGCTTGCACTTGATGTTATTGACAGGCTTTCCATCACCTCTGTGCTCCATTTGCAATGGTGTGGTCTTTGGCAGAAGAAGTGAAAGCGCTCCAGCCCTGGCTTGGCTGCAGAGAGAGGTGCAGGACTCCCCTTTGCTTGGAAAGGCTCAGGTACAGTGCAGCAGGACTATGACAGGGCAGTCTGTGGGTTGGAGTTAGACCTAGCTGGCTGAACCAGGCTTATTGCTGGTAACTTGCCACTGAAGGCTGTGAAATGGCACTTGAGGACATCACACGTTGTGGGGTCACCTGTCAACCAGCTAGCAGCTCTCCTGCTGAAACAGAACATCACATGAAACTCTCTGTGCTGAGACTGTATCAGAGAAGGAATGAGCTATGCGTTTTTGCATTGGTTACACTTCAAGGGTAGACCTTAAACTTCAGAAAATAAGCATGCATTTTTTTTCATTTTGATAAACCCAGCCCATCTTTAATACTCTTTCAACTTAGTCGTAGCTTTTATTGGGATAGCTGAAGTGTTTAGAGACATCAGAAAGAGCCAGACACTGTAGAGTTGTCCTCGATACATTCAGGGTTTAAGTATTTCCTCAGATACTGCTGTGGCTTTAGGAAACCTTGGGCCTTGCCTCAGTTTAGTGACATTTGAAAAGTTTGTCAATTCTTAGCAAGAGTTCTGCTCTTGCTAGAGCTGGATTTTACGTTTCACATGTTATTGGTGTTAGCATGGTGATTTCTCCTTATCTCGATAAAAGCAAAAGCCTTTATTCACAGGGGAACTACTGAAGACTTTTATATCAGGTTTTTCCTCTTTTACTCATAAATGCCCATTGAAATAAATCTCCAAATGCAAGATATAATTCCAATCAGCTGGAACAATCCATTTAGTGGATCATACACAGAAAGTAGGTGTTCCTTGTATGTCATCTGGGGTTTTCTTTTTAAAATATTCATGGCTAAAACATGATGTTTTTGTGTGGACAGCAGTCCTGATGCCCTGTTGGTCCACCCAGCCCACCACTAACCACCTGGATTTAAGTTATTTTTGTAGTTGGCAGATTTTCTATAAGCAAAATAGCTCTGATTTAGCAGCGGGATGGAAATATCTGGCATGATTTCATCCTCGATTTGCAACATTATAGGGTAAGGCAAGTGTGCTGCAAACATGTGGTTTGTTTGTATCTTTGCAAAGGGCTTGATGACAGGTCTAGCTGAGTTATGCAGGTGTAGACCACCTAATCTTCACATTTAAGATCTCCTAAAAGATTGGTGTATTTTGAAGCTAGGAACTGGGTAAATCTGTATTGAATTGGAAGTATCCACAAAATCTGAACATAGAGCCCAATGGGACTGCTGAATCTGGCATATCTGCTTAAGCAAGGTTTGCCATAAAATGCATTATATATGCTGGTGTTCTTTTCCAAGTGGCACAAAGTATTTCTTTAGCATTGTTTGAGAGGCCTTTAGAATGACAGCTTTGGTGGGCACCCTTCAGTGTTTCTTTACTCCTCTTCCCAAATGGCAAAATTATCTATTTTCCCTTGCTGCTCTTTTGCCTAAGCTCAGGCAAACTAAATAAAGAGCACTTTTGAATGACCTTCCCCTAGGTCTATGTGCTGTCTAGGCTGTGACCTTTGGATTTTTACAGGAGGAAAGCAAAATTCAAATGTACACAAGAAAAAGGACAAAAATGCTTTTTTTTTCTCCTCTCACAGTTCTCACAGATTAAGAGAACTTTCTTCACTTTTTCTGATCCAAGAAATAAATTCTTGAAATGAGTAGGATCATGGTGGAGTGGCATTCAATATGGTGTTTAATTTTGTTGTCTCCAGAGAAGTTGATCCTGAGCACTGGAAATTCCCACAGGTCCCTTTGGGGTGAGAGTCCCTGACCCTGTGAGTGGCTGGCAGGTTGTCCCATGCCATTGGGCTGTGATTTTGAGTGCTCAGCATCACATTGGACTTTGTACATGAGTTTGACCTTGCTGCAAGGCTCTCAATCTGAAATTTCCACACATTTTTGGCAGCAGAACAGTGTTCAAATGATATTAAAAGAGATAATATGAAGCTGACAACTGCGTGTTAACAGTTGTCAATCTTTTCCTCAATCCCCCTGTTCTGGTGGAGGCCAGTTTGTTAACCTGAGTGTCTCAATCCCCTGATGTTTTTCTGGATGTTATTTGTCCATGATTTAGGACAGTGACCAGTGATGTAGGGGCCATAGGCTGAAATAAATTTCCCCATTTCTCTATATACAGCCAAAACCTGTGTGCATGATCCTCTTTTTGTGCAAAGCTCCAGTAAGCTTTTTGAACATGGGAGCTGTTAATGTGACAGGGCTGGGATTTTACCCCAGGTGTTTTTACAACAGCATGTTTAATCTGCTCTGAGCAGCTTCAGACAGAACTGCGATTTAAAATGCCTGAGCAGGTCTCTGCAAGCTCTGTCCCTGTGCTGCATTTCATAGCACTGTACTGGTGTTATGCACAGGAGGTGGCAGAGGAAGAAGTGCAGAGTGACTAGTGGGCAGATAGTCTTCAGGGACATGGAAGAGGGAGCTCAAGTAATAAAACAGGGTTTTGCTTAGGGGCTGACAAAACAGCCATTTGCCCGAGGCTCCCAGCACTCATTCTGAGGCATTGTAATCCTTGCAGAAAATTTTCCCTCTGGCTCTCAGCATTTACTTTACACTGCTTCATCTGTGCCTTTCTTGGTGCCTCCCATCTTGGTGGTCTGTTTTGCCTGAGTGTGATTCCTGGGCATGCTTCACTCCTGTACCCTCCTGTTACGTTGGGAAATGCCTTACCTATTACCTTTAAATAAGTTCCACAGTAGGAACTACACTGGTTTTCAAAAAAAAAACCCCGCAGCACAGAGATTCAGGCCTGTTCATTTCTTGCTTTTTAGTTCTGGGGTTCTGCTTTGATCTAGCCTCACAAACGTTAGGTCTGAACTTGTGCCAGTGTCTGATCTGACAGTGTTTTGGTTTGAAGAAACATGCCTCTTATTTTTAATTTTTTTTTCCATGAGAAAAATTAAACTTGAATGGTTTGAGGGGGAATATTTTAAGTATTTGGAGCAATTTCTGTGATATGAAACTTTGTGATCCATAGCTGTTGAAATGGAGGTAATGGCCAAACCCTGTCCTTTTTTTCCCCCTGCAGTCAGAAAAAGGCCCGAGATCAAGAGAGCTGGGGAATCCTCCTAGGGTCTACAATCCTCTTTTGGTAGGCTCATTAGCAAGTAAAACAAATGTAAATCAGTTTAAGTGGAAAGCTAGATTAAAGTTATATGGGTAGATATTTCAAGAGGTGCCCTGGAGAAAGCCACTGCCACCCTTTGCTGTTGACCAGGGTGAGTTCTCCATCTCCCGATGGTCCTGCTGAATCTTATGCTTTCTGCTGCACATTATGGGGGACTGCTTGGACAGACTACCTGGAGCAAGAAGATGAGCATTTTGTCCTGAGAGACTTATTTATTCCCTCTTGTTTTGATCGTGGGTCTGTTTTGGCATCGTTTTGGGCAAATTTTTCTCACTGCCTGAGGTGTGACTTGGGTTCAGTTCTGTTTGAAGGAAGAATTCCTTGTGCTGGAGCTTATCCTTAAGTAGCTCCAACTGTTTTGGTGAATGTAAATCACAGACAGCTTGGTGTTACTTACAGCTTTTCATTACTGTCTACTTGACAGCTATTTTTGCTAGAAGGTGCATTTTGAGAACCAGATTATTTATGTACATGTAAAAAAATGAAAAGGTCCTCTCAGCAGAGAAGCCTATTGGTAAAATCATATCCAATTTTCTTTTTGGTGACTGGTGTCCTAAGGCCATGGGAAAGCTTTGTAGACTAGACAGTTGTATTTTGAGCCTGGAACACTTGGCAGTAATACGAATTGCCAAAGATGTCTGGGAGAAGTAATTTTCCCTCAGTGTCTTGCTGATCAGTTGGGTACACAACATGAACCTCTGAACAGCACAAAGCACTGTGTGGCCAGTACTTTCTGGCTTCTGCCCCAAGCCCCCACAGGGACAGTCCCCCATGTGAAGCAGCACCATTTGAAATGGCAGGATTGTCAGAGAACACTCAACTACATCTAATTATTAGGGGCCAAAGTCAGTGTCCCCTGTTTGATGTTTGGAAGGAGAACTCCTATGCAGAACATTTAATTTCTGGCAATTGCTGTTGCCTTTATAAATGCCTGAGTTTTCCTCAGTCTGCCAAGTGTGTGTCCAGCTGGAACACTGATCTGTTCATCTCTCCACAGCCTCATGGAGACTTCTCTGAATCTTTGCAGAGGAGTTCAGGATGTCAGCCCCTGTGGCTGGGACTGTGCAGTTCTGTGACTTAGAAAACTTCTCAGGTTCGTGGTGCCCCTAGCCTTCTCTTTTAGGCAAGATTCAGGATATGCTCCAGGTCGGGTTATAGATCAGTCTCATCCTTGTCTTCCCTCCCATCTGCCATCATATATGATTACCACTTCTTTTGCTATGATGCTGAAGTGACCCTATTGCAGTGTCTCAGGGAGCTGGTCCAGCCAAAAAGCAACTTGAAAAAGAAGGAGTAAGCTGGGTGAGCCTGCTCCCCAGGAGGTCACATAAGTAGTGTTAGTGCTGGTCCATGGGAGAGAGTAGAAACAGGTATCCTAGCGAGAGGGGAGAGCTCTAGCTATGTGTTCAAAGCATTGATATTGCCTATGACCTCAGTGATTTAAATAGGGAATTTATAAATATGAGCTTTATCTAAGTCACTAATTGTTAATATTACCATGTTTGTCCTGCAGCAACATCAGGAGCTTTTAGTTGTGATTGCAGCACTGCTGTGCTTAACTCTGTGTGCACACTGGAGCAAAACTGCATGGTGTTTGCAGTCTCTGTGGACATGACAAACACTATCAATGACAATATAAATGTGCTTCCCTCAAAAGAGCCACAGTGTTCCTGATGAGAAGTCCCTCTCACCTCTCTTGCCCTGTGTTCTGTGCAAGAGGGCAGTAGTTTTGGAAAGGATGCAGGAAATATGACGTGTATAATGCTGCTCTATGAGATACACCTGCACAGCTTAGGGAAATTAGACTCCTGCATTGTAGGTTTTCTCCAGATCATAATAGTTAGCAAGGGATTTATCCTACAGGAATTCATCTGAACTGCCAGTCTTGTCTTGAATGCCTCTGTAACAAGCCATTGCAGTGAGATGTTGTCTTTCCAAATGTTGTTTTAATTGTGTTTTCCTAAAAACTCACTGAATGTTCCTTATTTCTTGTATCTGAGATAAAGAGAATAGTTTTTTCTTATTTATCTTCCCTGTGTCATTCATAACATTGTCAGCCAGTGTAAGCTGAGACATATTACAATTATTTTAAGTGAGATGTGACCCAGTCTTTTATGATCTCAGTTGTCATCTGTTGCGGATCACACTGCATCAGCTACTGCAGGTGCCTTAGTGTCATTTACTGCTGGATGGACAGTGTCATTTGGGGGAAAAAAATTGTAGCATTTAATGAATTGGCAAGTTTGAGAGGATTTAATCAGTTGTGATCAGTTGGATCCCCATGATCATTTAGGGAGCAATTCCCTTAGTTCAATTCAGAACAGAACTTGAAAGTGTAATGCAGTATGTCCAAGTCTTGTTTCTTGCGTAAGTACAAGCAATATAAAATAATTTACATCAGATCTTTTCTTAAGAACTAGGGATTATTTCCTTCCCCCATTTGGAAAATCCAAAGATGTAATTAGATGTCACATAAATTGAATTTGACACAAGACAAACTAAGGAATTCCTGTTTCCTACCCCTGCTGCTCATGCCTATTTCTGCTGCCAGTTTGTTGCTGCTCTGTTGTGCTGATACAGCTGTTTGTGAGTCTATGCTGAAATGATCCAGGTTAAACATCTCCACACACAAAAATATCCAGCAGAAAAACTTTTTTTTTTTTTCTTATCAGCTCAGATCTGCAGATCCAATTCAATTTTATTTATACACATCCCTCTACAAAGTCACACTGATGTGAGGAATGTGGCACTGGACTGTGGTGCAGCTTTGCACCCAGGGAAAATGGGTAGCAAAAGAGGAGTCTTTTAAAAGAATTATGTAAACCAGTGATTCTGGTAATTCCTAATGCACCTTCTGGCCTGAAACAGCTTCTGCTTTCAGCTTGTATGCACACACAGAGACTCAGATGCAAGTGGCCTCAGCTGGTGGACTGCCTGTCAGTGGGGTCATACTCACCAAACATGATATCTATCTACCACTATCTGAGGGGTCTACCTCATTCTGAGTTGTTTTTATGCCTGCTTTATATTTAGCAAGAAAGTTCTGGTGTTCTTTTACAGACTTTGAATAGTAGCAACTGTGTTATATACAAAACACTCAACACAAACTGTCTTCAGTGACTGGAATGAAAATGCAGTGTTGAGAAATTAACCTACTGACTCCAGTTCTGTCTCTGTGTTTAGCTGCCTAAGTTCTCCATTCATGCCACAGTAGAATATAGGTAGAGATAGCTTCTTTTGTAGATCACTTAGCATTTTCCATCACTTTTGCTTATTAGTGTAGAAAAGATGGAATAATTTCTTAAGACATAATGGTTTTTCTCTCAACCCATGCAGTTCCTGCCTCTAGTACAGCAAGATTTGGGCCCAAGATGCTGCACAGCTCTCTGAGCCTCTGTTTGAGTTCTGTACTGACAATTGACAGCCAGAATATCAAGATGGGTTTACTCTTTTAAATGCAAGATCCTTAAAAGATGTTAAGTCTGCACATTATTGGACTGCATCCTTTAAGCCTGCTTAGGAGAGAATTTTACTTTTCCTCTAACCTCCACAGGATGGGGTAAATCAGAATAACTCCAGATTTTGCCTTCTATGAGCATGCCAGATAGAATTAGTATGTAAAGCCTTACCAATTAAGAGAGATAATTACAAACTAGGATGCAGGGAACTCCCATTCACTTGCAGCATTCACCAGTTTCTTCAGAAGAGATGCAGGGATAACACTCCAGGGTGGGAACACTTCCCTTTAAAATTACTAAGCAACATTATTGTCTTAAATGTAAATTAGACAATTAGTGGGGTCAAGAGACCACACAAAAGATTTTATTGGTTTGAATAAAATGCAGCCTGACATCAACTAGTATAGTAGCAACCAGATTTTCTGAGTATGTGTGAATCACCTTATTAGATGCAACTTTACCTTGTGTCTGATCACACATCTACTGTGTTCCCAATTTATTATAGGGCAGTAATTACTTAAATCCAGCTTTAGTTCCCGTAAATACTGCGTTTTACCTACTCTATTTCATAAGGGCTTGTGTATAATTTCTGTGCAATCTTCATTCTACGCCTTATGTTTCTTTGACTTTTGTCTCCTTGGTGCTTATTTTCTTCTTTTCTTGTGGGGTTTTGCTTAAAAGTTATGTAGACTATTATTTAAAATCATAAAAGCATGACATTAACAGATTGTAAATTATAAATCTTGAGTTGAATTTTTGGCGAACACCCCTGTGTTTTGGCTTTTACTGCTTATTTGGCATGTGTTAGCTTTTCATCTAGATGTAAGTAGTACTACTAAAGTGAAAAAGCTGTGGCTAAACTACAGTAATGTTTTTCACAAAGTTCTTCTTTTGTTAAGGACTGTAGATCATCAAAGCAAAAGAAATCTGTTATTCTCCAGCTTATATTTTGAATAGATAAGGCAGACAAATGATGAGAGGAAAAGATGCCATATCGTCTGGATCATGTGCAAAACGAACAAGAGTACTGGGAAGATGTGGTGAGAACATATGTGAAGTTTATAGTAAGTTGAAAACTGAATCCAAGTCATGTTTTAGTGTACTGTAAGAAAGAATTACCTCCCTCTCCTCCAGATTCTCCCACCCTAAATTTTGGATCAGCATGGTTGTTACAGATAATAATAATAATAATAATAATAATAATAATAATAATAATAATAATAGTAAGGTAAAGTTTTACCTGAAGAGAATGTGGAAAATTTTTTATTAAATCCTTTTTTTCTGGGAAATGTGGTTCAAAAAGCATTGTCTTGCCTTTATTTACACGAGAGACAGGGTTCTTGCCAGCCAACCATGGATGCAGGGCTTCTCCCAAGTGAAAGGCACTGCAAGGTGTTTAAACCAGCAGAGCTGGAAGGGAAGAGAGGACTGGCCCTTTGAGTTAGGGAGACACAGCTAAATAAATTGAACACTTTATGCAGTGGCAGGAGCTGAATCATGTGCCAGACAAAGCAGACAGTAGGCATAAAGCCCAGTTAGCATCCACCAATTACTAAGAAATACCTGACCACAGACATAAGGATGACAGAATTGGATTTTATTTAATTCTTCAGAGGTCTGTGGGATTGCAATCCCATGCTTTTACTGCTAGAAGTGCACCATGAGGCTGATGTGAAACCTAATATTTGTTTTCATGTCTCTTTGAAGCAGCACAACACACAGCCTGGGCAGGTACACTGGGTGTCCCTCTTACAGAGGGTGTTCAGTGGACTTGGTGAGAGAGGGAAATGTTATTATCTTTTAGTATATAGACAGTTATTGCAGCATAAAGGAAATGAGGCCCAAACCCTCAAAAGTTCTTTGCCTGACTTTTAAGTGATTTCAAGAGCATTCAGGCACAGCGCATTTCCAGGGCTTGAGGCCAGTGTGATTTCGTGTGGTGCTACCAGTAGCACAGGCTGGGCCACAGGCAGAGCTGGGATTTCTAGGTTGCAGGCTATTGGCTTAACTGCTGGGCCAGACTGCCTTTCCTAATCTTTTGTTCAGATCTGTGCCTTTAACCTGTCTGCTCTGCACGAGGAAAACCACTGCGGTTTTTATGCCGAAGCAGTGCCTTTGAGCTGAAAAGACTATGTGCTTCTTGGGTATGGGAGGTCTATTGTACTGAACTTGTGCACTGTGGGAATAAAAAGCCCAATTTACAGTTTGGGTGAGCAATACCTGGCACCCACTCAGCCCAGACCTCTTGGCTGATTAAATCCTGCACTGTGAGATCATAGCAAAGTAAGAGCACGAATCACCAGAAAATCAGGAGTTCTTAGCTTGTGTTTAGCAGGAAAATCTTGAGGAAAAAGTCCTCAGAGTAAACAAATAGTGAAGTGGAAAGAAGAGTGTTTCTACAAACTCTTTGATCATAAATAAGTGTATTACATTTGTGTGTGCGTAAAAACAGAGTCTAATAAAAGCATGGATGAATTCCAGGTAATTAGAACACTGAATTTTACACTGGTTAGAGAATTCTGCTGAAGTGTACTTGTTAAAAAAAAAAAAAATTAAAATCTGCTTGATGACATGTGCCTGGCTTAAAAAAGTAAGTAAAGCTACTCTTCACTTCCTTTGAGTCTGCACGTTAAAGTAGACAACCAGTAGATAATTTTGATGGTGGTTTAGGGAAGGAGGGGAAAAAAAATCCAACTGGGCACAGCGTATCTGTGTTCACTCCCACTGCAAGGTTTATTGATGCTGTCTGCAGATTTGTGTTTGCTTTACTGCTGGTAGTTAGAGCTGGTGATCAAAGGCGAGTGTAGCCGTACCCATGAAGGGACATAATTGGTTGGACTCTTTGAGTCCCCTGTAACAATACTCGGATTGTTGTGTTAGGCAGCGCTCCACAAAGTATAAAACATTGTATGATTGCTGGGGCAGTCGGTCAAATGTTTTCTTCTCGTCTCGATTCCTTTTATACAGGAAACCAATATAGCTCAGAGCCCAGGGATGAAAGCTTTAAACCTGGAGGGTGCCTGGTGTTTCCTGAGAATCTCATGGGGGAAACATTCAGTCTAGAAACAGCTTCGCTGAAAGATATATTTTTGTAGCTTATTTTTTTTTTTCTCCTCATTCTTTGTTTCATTTGAATATAATAGGGTCTTTATTTTTAAATGCTCATCTGTTCCTGCTGTTTATATCCTCACCCAAAAATCATAATTCTCTGGGTTATTTTCTTTTTTGACATCACATTTTGGTTACTGTTGAACATATGTGCTACAATGCCTGTAAGGAAGGGACAGTGTTTATTTTTGAGTAATAAATTTTCCATTTTCTTTTCTTTTCTTTTGAAAAGAATTCCATTTTCCAATTTGAAGCAAAAGGTTATAGACCTATTTATAGTTTTTGAATTTTGGCAGTGATGTAAGCATGTTGTGTGGTTTTGTCACTTCATGAGACAAAAAGCTGGAGTTGCAGATGAATATGTAAAAGTATTATTTTCCTATTCTTTTTTCTTTATTACATGAAGTGGAGAAAATACTTCTGATACTCCACCTGCATAGAACTTGTATATTTTGAGGACCACTCTTGGGTCCAAGCAGATGAACTGCCCATGTCTTTAATCTACCAAAGCAGTTTCCCAGTGGACTCAAACACGCTAAAACTTAATGAAATAAAATGTACAGAATAACAAAGTTTAAATGTGGAATATGAGCCACATGCTACTAGTAGAGTTATTTTTCTCTTCCATACTTTTCAAAATTATTTGGGTTTTTTTAGTCATTAAAAAAGAATACATACATGACTTACTGGTAAGATACTTTCTAATGCAGATAAAGAAGCAGCATAGGGTAGAAAAAAGATTTTAGGAAGCTTTGCTTACATCCTATCGGTTATGGAACTGGACCTCCAAAAAGCAGTATTACCAGGAGCTTACAGGTTGTGGCACACAGAAGACTATCACAAAAGTGACACAGCTACCTAGGCCACATTAGTAAGGACAGTGACCAAGCAAAACAGTTCAAAAGAGACTTAAAAACTGTGTAAGAGGCAGGCAGCATGCCTTATTCTCGCACTCTCCACGTAAAATGTGGTTTAGCGTGCTGTCTGGGAGAAGCAGCCTGCTCCTGCCCCTGCGCCCCCTCCAGTGCTGGGGGCAGAGTGGGGATGTTTGCCCAGCTGCCCTTTATGTGCCTGTGGCTGCACAGCACCAGGTCAGCGTGACACAGACACATCACCTCTGGCACCATGTAGCAGACTGTTCCTGCACCTTGAAAGCAAGGCAGGCTGGAGAGCCAGAGGCAGACTTTGCTCTCCATGCTGCCACTGACTCTGAATGACTTTTGAACAGTTCTTAAATCTCATTCTTAATTACCTGTCTACAACTAGCAACTACAGTGTTTCCCTCTGAGAATATTTGAGAATAGAACTGGTGGAAAAAACCCACTTTTTCGTCGCAGAAAAACTCTAGAGATTGAAATGTTATAGATAAATATATTTGTGTATTTCTGTATATAATTATATAGTATAGAACATCACTTTATGCGTCTATAAATATATAAACTTAATCTCCAGTTTAACAAATATCCAGATGAATAACAAAAACCCAAATATTAAAAATCTTCATTACAGAAGATTTCCTCTCTTTCAAATGTGTTAAGGTTCAGTCATAATGCATCCCTTTGAGACAGTTAAATATGTTGTTGGAATTTTGATATTCTGTGGAAAGAAATATTTTTGTTAAAGTGGGATTTGCTACTCAAAAGCTGTTTCAGGAATGCCTTTTTGTTGCTCAATTTAATGTAGTGCCTGGAAATTATTTTAAGCTCCTTGCAAAAGAACAGCCAGAGATCTCTTACGTTATAATTAATAATTATAATGTAATTATTAACTACAACTATGATTACTTAACCCTTTGAAGTACTCATGTTCTTTTTATGTGCTTTCCTCCTTGTGGACTGATCATCTTAATTATTTCTGTTTGCATGCACTTAGCACCTATTAAAATGGAATTTAAAATATATTCTCAAGCAGATAAGAAACTATTTTGTATATTTGGAGGCCATCTCAGTGGGAATGGACTAGCTTTCTTCACCTTCCTGTGCTGATGGGCTTGGACTTTGTGTTCTGTCTTTTTCCCAGACCTTTGACAAAAACCTCTCTCTCTGCTTTCAGCATTTTGAGCCTTACTGGTAATGGCCTAATGATTAACTCTTGGAGCAATGGGGAGCCAACTGTTTGCAATCATTCCAATACAGTGAATTCTGCCAGCTTTTAGAAGAAAGAAACTTGTGGAAGTTTGTAGATTTAACACATTTTGTAACGGGGTAATGAATGGTTTTTCATGTTTCAGTCAGTATTAAAGGTTACAGACTTTTTGTCACTGTTCACAAGCCCCTTGGGAATGAGGATGTTTTATAATCCTCAGTGGATGGAGGTCAAGTATGCAAGTCTGCCCAGGAACTGTCTGCAAGACTGAACAAGTTATAGATACAATTTTAAAGAGATATAGAAAGCCGTACTTTTCACCTTCAAAATATGTAATGACATAAAGAATTAAACCATCTGCATTGAGTGGTCTCCAAAAGCTGTGAGGTTAGGCTTAAACTTGAACGTCACTATGCTGAGGATCTGGACTGTTTGCGAAGTCCTGTCCACACAAGAAGTACGAGTTCAGCTTTGTGTTTGTTTCCTTTCCTGTGATGGGATCATCAGCTGCTGTTCCTCCTCTCACTCCCACAGAGGAATGATGCAGCAGTGCTCTGTCTCTCACTGCATCAGCTTTCTGAGCTGAGTCACTGTGCCTGCTGAGCTGCTGTGCCATCAGCTGCTGGATCATCCTGGGAGACTTGAGGCTCTAAAGTGTTCTGTAGCTATTCCTTGTGCTCAGACAAGCCCTTGATAACTGTTTTTATATGGTATCTTCTGGGCAGTTTTCCTGTTCTGCTTCATCTGCTTCCCTCAGAACAGCCTATTATGGGTACGTGTCAGAACTTTTCCTTTTGCTCTCAGATCCAGATTTCTACAACACTGTTGAAGTAGTGCCGAGACTTTGGGATTCAGGAGATCTGAGTGATATGGGGCTTTTTTAGGCTTAATTCTGAGATGGTCTTTCTTCCTCTCTGAATAAAGAGGAGTGATAAAATTTGCCTGCCTAATTGGTTCATGGAAAGGTGTCTGTGAAAGGTTTGGAGATGCTTGCAGAAAAAATAAAGTGGTGGTGGTGGTAATGTCATGTCATTCATCTTGTATGAATCTTCCATAATTTAAGAAGACTTTAACAAGACTTTAAGTTTTCTGCACCTCGGCTTGGAATCTGTTATATCACTGTCACCGGCATCCAGGGCACTCTGTACACCAGTCGCACACTAGGCAAAGGGACAAGAAAGGAAAAGCAATGGATGAAGGCTTCTTTCATCGATTGGAGCTGATATTGACCAGACATTACTCTCCTCCCTTCAGCTCGATAAGCTTTTTCAGTTTCTTCAGCCTGGTTGCTTTTATGCTGCCATATTTATTGTTATATGGTTGTTACCTTTTTTATTGCAGATAATAGCTAATTGAGACTCGAGGAACATTATTTGTTTAACCTTGGATCTCTGGAAGAGTAGCTGATTACTTTGAACCTTTCAGCCTTTTGCTCTTAAATGCATTGAGAGAAGCAACTTGAATTTAGTGCTTTCATTGCAATTTTAAAGACACAAATAGATGCCTTCTCACAAGCAACATCAAAAGACCAGAGAGTCTGGAATGTATCAATCATACACTGGTCATTCACCATTAATCAACCTACCTACGCATACCTGTATCTCTGTCAGGATCTCCTCTCCTTCCAAAGTGTTCACTTTGCCCCACTGCTGGAGAAATAGTCAGGAAGAAACACAATAGGGCCTAGTTGTCATGTGCTGTAAGTAAGGACAGCTTGACTTCCTGACATACTTTGGTATGAGTGTAGTGTTTGTCACATGAGTGGGTCTATGCTTATTTATATGCAATGCCATTACAGTTCAGCTGTGGAGTTTGAATTTTCTGTTTGCAGTTCTGTTTGCAGTTTAACCAACCAATGAAGGTTGGTTAAAATAACAGATCCTAACTGTTGCAGACTGATTAGTTCATTTTATGACTGATAAAACCAATAAAGTAATAAACATCAAAGTGCTTGGGTGCAAAGTCCAAAAAATGTAAAGGAAGAACAAACACAGGAATCCTTGATAGTTATTCCCAGTCCCCAGGTACAAGTATATTTGTGTGTCATGGCAGTCCCTTTTTTCTGTTGTGCAGTCTGTGCGTCATCATTGCTTAACTCCACTCCCCGTGTTGTGCAATTTGTTTGGGCTTGCATCTCACCAGTCAATATATTGGCTTTCGTTAGTGCTCTGGTTTCATAAACTGAATTATCTCTTTGGATGGGAAATACAGTAAAGGAACAGATGTGTTGCTTTAGAAGGACAGCGTTCTTGTTTGTGCAAACAGATATTACTTAATAGAGGTTGTGTATACTAGACTGCATGATTTTTGAGGTTAGCTAAAATTATACTGGATTGCATGTGTAATACATGGAATAAAATTTAAAAAGCTCATTTCTACCCAAAGCAATGGAGTTAAAACCTACTTCCTTGTTCTTTCCCTTCTGATGTTTCCTCTCAACCTTGTTATTATTACTTTTATGCACCAAAGATAAGCTCACTTGCCCTATAAATCTAGTGACAGGAAAACTTTGTGCTGGAAAGTTTATATTAACACACAAGAGCTGATATTGTTGCTAGACAAGAAAATTATGCAGTCCTGTAGGAAGCGTGTAAGAAATGCAGGATTTAGCCAAAATGTCCCAAATTCTAGTCAGTATGTCAATGAAAGAGCTCCTGTCTGCTGTTGATTCCTTCTCTCTTGGTCATTCACATCTCAGTTACCTGCTCTGTGGTGATAGTCCCAATAAGCACAATATGAAGACAATATATGGAATATCTGGTGGGGAAATATAAACCCTTTGCAGGTCTGGTGGTTGTTTTTTTTTTTTTTTCCTGTGGCCAGCAGTCTGTGTTGCGGCAGAGAGAGCAGAAGCTGCTGGATGCTGTGGCTCAGGATTATAACTGAACCAATCTGTTGGCTTACCTTTGAGAAAAGGGCCCATCCCTCCCTTTCCCTGCTGCTCTGGTGGATGTGGGACAGCACACTACACTCATTCTGTTCCCCTGTATGGCAGAAAATGGATCCTGGGTAGTTCTGGTGGCTTGCTGAACCAGTGTTAAGCAAGGGGTCTACAAGTGCCCAGACCAGTTCAAGAAATACCTACAGAATTTCCCGTCTGTTGAGTTTTCTTCCTTTCTTTCCAGTTTTCTCATTTGCTACCTAAATTTCTGTATGTAAACAATAAGGAACTCTTTGAGAGAAATTATTCCACGGTGATAAATGTGGCACAACTGTTCTGTAATTTTGCTTTTTTTCACTAGATACAGATCGATGTTTTCCTTTTCTCTTAAAGTCTCCTTTATGTTATGAGATTGTCTAATGACAAACTCTTCAAAGGAGGGAAACAATATTCGTACACACATGGAAGCCATCATTGTTCCCCCTGTTGCTCCTTTGGCTTGATGCTGTATTCAAGGAGTAATTGTGGGAAGTCAGTGCTCCTCTTCCTGAACATAAACTAGGCTGAACTGCACTTTTCCTGTCTACTATTGTTAGCCAGAGCATTAGAAAATTGCTGTGCACCAAGTCAGTTGTGGAAAAGAAAAAGCAGGACAATTAGCTTTTTTTTTTTTTTTTTTTTTTCACAGCTTAATGCAATGCTCATCTTTTCATCTGCACTACATAAGATTGTTTGCATTGGGAACTATGTCAAATAGTCTTGATGAGAGGGATGATTTCATTCCCTTTAATGAAATTATATGAGGAAATAAAGCAAACAGATTCCCTTTTTTTTCCATCAATGTCATTCTCTTTCAGAGAAGTGTTAGCCTACGAAGGGAGCAGTTGTATGTTTGTTCAGCAAGCATGGTGAGAGCTTTGTCAAATTTATATAGTCTCTTTAGCTAAGATTATTATTAAATAATTTGTCCTTAACTTCCTCTATGTTGCCACAAGAGAAGTCAGAGAGATTCTGTCAAACACAGAACCAGATAAGCAACTAGTTTCTATGTGCCTTAGCACTTTCCTACTTCAGATTGAGACTGTTAGGTGAAAAAAAAAAAAAAATCAAAGATTGTACTGCTGGATTTATTAATTTGCAGCAAAAAAGTAGGATAAAATAAGTGTCAGAGAAATACATGACACAGCTGCATACTATTAAGAAAGATCTTGTATAAATTTGTAGTTTTAAAGCATAGAGAGTTGGAATGAAACTCTGCTGCTAAAATGTTCTCAATCTATATGTCCTGGGGATTTATTATTCACAGTCTTCTTTCAAGAAATGAGGTGAGAAAAGAATGTTGGTTTACAGCAAGTGTGAAATATATGGAAATTTCTAGTATGGATGAACAAATTAAGTTCTGTGTTCGGAATTGGGTTCTAGCTTTTGTTTCTGCTGTTTAAAAGATACTGTAATCTTCTGAGCAATACATCTAGATGCCAGCTGTTTTGAAGACTGTGATTTTCAAAACATTTGTGACATAATAGTATATTTTCAAGTCTTGAATATGACTGATTTGGGCCCGGGGAGTAAGTCAACTTGATCTAATTTAACATTTTTTATTTCTTTTATTCCTGGTTTTTATAAGCAAGTAGATTTATAAGGCATCCCTATAAGATGGAGGCATATATCATTTAATAACATGATTCAGAGAAGCATTTCATCCTTTTTGATAGGGTAAGAAAATTTTCTTTTTTTAAATCACAAGCACAGTGAATGATGACAAGCATGCCAAAGGATTTTTTTGGTAATAAGGCATGAATAAATGTTGTCTTTCCACAAAGAAATGAATAAAGTGATTGTATTTACTGTGGCTGAGCAATGTATTTTAGAATATCTAGTACTGCTATTCAAAAATGCTCTTTTAATAACCTTTTTGTGCAGATAACTGTAGACCCATGTGACTGTCACAGTCAAAAGTAAGGATCCTTTTTCTGCTTTGACTCGCCCAGTTTTAGAGCAGAGTTTGAAACTGCAAGTCTTCTCCAATAGAAATGGAAAGATGAGGATTCTTTTACCAGAAAAAGTGAAAACTGTAGGCCTTGAAATGTGAAATGAGACCTAATAGCTTATGCTGCAATGAATTTTACTGACCTATACTATCAGTTGAAAAAACTGGCAGGATTTTGGGATAGCCAGCCATCTTAAAAAATATATGTTTTCATATTTTGTGCTCCAAAAAAGTCATTATTCTGGGCTGAACATGACTCAAAAAGTTGAAACCAGTTACACTGCTGTGTCAAAAATAAATCTTGGCAGGGTTCAGTCTAGGGAAATCAAGGCCTTATTCAAACTGAAACATTTAAATTTAGTAAAAGTTGTTGAAGCAGAGTCTATGTAAAGTCTCATATATGATAGCCAGAAACATGGTGTAATTGACTATAATTGTGCTTGAGAGTCTGTTTTTCAAGGGACTATTTGAAGTAGTCTCATAGCAAAACTATCTTCTTTATCACTTGTGCTCTGGGACATCATTTGATCTTTGTATCTTCGGGACTAAAATGAATATTCAGCAGTTCTCTAGGGGTGAGGAATAAAACCCTGACCCAAATGATGTCAGTGATTTCATGCTGAGGTCATTTATATGGTCATATATATTGGTTTTGTGTCATAAAGTGTTCCACTCCTTCCCAGGTTTGGTTAAGTTGTGCTGAGCTGGAAAAGCATTTCTTGGCATAGAATGAATGATTTTGAAGATGTTTGTCCCATGTGGAATTCCTGGCCGAACTGTAAGAAGCTGGTAGGGCAGAGAGAGGTTGTGGAATGCCGCCAGGGCACCATAAGCTGTTATAGACAAACCCTGTTCTTCCCGTGGGGCTCAAGTACTGCCACGTTTACAGCTTTGGGACATATGGGATGGCCAGTGAAATCTTCCTGACACTGGAAGAGAAGAGTTCACCATTCTGTGCGTGAGAGATTTGCATGAGAGCATGGCTTATGCATAGGGCCAGTTGTTTTAAAGAGGGATGTAATGACTTACCCATTGCCTGCCTGAGCACTCCTTTTTAATGTTAAACATCCATGGAACTAGAGTGGAAGCAGCCTCAGTTGGCCACATTTCTGAGAAAAGTGCATCACAATAGCACATTAGTCATCCTCACTTGATAAAAACGAGAAGGATGAATGAAAAGCTGTAGCACAATGTAGAGCTCGCAAGAGCAGCTTTTACTGAAAGAGCTAGGGATTTTTCCTTGTTGTTTTTAAAGTGTGTGTGAAGATACCAGAGCTCCTTTGAAAGCCTCTAGGTTTTACGTTTGAAAAACTACAGACTCCTTGGGATTTCTGGAGGAGTACCAGTGGTTGATTCAGGCCTTTTACCCTTTGGAAGAAGAGAAACAAAATTCTGGCTTCTGCCGCGGCATGAGGCCATCTGATGTGTCCTTGGAAACAGCCAAGTAGAAAAGGTTTGCCTGCTCTGTGTAAAGATTCAAGAGCACACAGCATTTTCTGGGGGAGCTGGGCTTTTGTCCTGAGTCACCACATTCCTTCTCCACGACTGTGCAGTTAGCTGCTGCCTTCCAGCACCCGGCACAGAGCAGCTGGATTGCACGTGAACAGCGCTTGGGGCACGTGAATTCTCTTTAAGTAGGTTATAGTGACCAATGGCACGATACTGAATAAACACTATTAGTCGTTCTCTGTTTCAGTGTGAAGTAAAGGGCAGTTTTCCAGGACTGAATAAATGGTGCAGTGCCAGATGTGAGGATCTGTTGAGCTGTATGTAGATCTCAGTGAAAAAAAAAGAAAAAACAACAGATTTGATGGCTTATGGAAAGACTTTTGCTTGTAAAAGAGAAACATAGAAATGGTCTCTTAGTTGCTGGCAGAAAATAATAGCTGGAACTGTAGATGCAAAACCATTATTTGGGCAGTGGGTATGTTAGCTCATCAGGATGAGAATGATTTCTGTTTCTCATTGTAAAATAATATATCAGTCAGATGTTAGTCATCATTGCAGGAAAGTGGCAAAAGCACAGCAGTCAAGAGACCCCAATATACCTACCAGATGATGCTCAGACTGCTGATGGCACCAAGCTCACATCTGTAAGTTCAAAGACTTAACACTTGGTCCTTCATTCCCACGTTTGTTCATCCAGCTGCTTTGGTTCTGTGGGCAAAATTTCATTGTGGGAGTCACTTGAAACTGGACCATGAGTTCACTGGCATATGAGGAGTACTTTAGAAATATGAAGCATTTTTACATGCAATGTGATTTATAAGTTTGCTTTTTTTTTCTGTATGACTGATTTCATTGTCATTTCAAGCTGTGATGTTACACAACAGAAAGAATCACCCTCTGCTGTTATAGTCCCTTTTATTCTTTGCCTCTTATTCAGTTTGTCATTGAACTATTGGGACAAATGCCTCAAGAAATGGTGCAACAGTCTCTCTGAGGCTTTGGAGGCCTGGACAAAGCAATGGAAGGAACATGCAATGTGCAAGTTATGCACTAGGGAATCATGAAGACATTCAGTTACAGCTTTTTGTTCTGAGTAAAATTACTTTTGTAATTTAATTAAAATGCAGAATCCAGGCCTGCAAGGTGTTCAGCACTTTCTGCTCCTTGTGAGGACAGTCTGTCTGAAGAGATTTTTTCTCTCCCCTCCTATGCCTAAGTACCACAGTGACATTTGTTCCAATCCTGACAGGGCATTTAGATTAAACATTTGGAATTGAAGTCTCTAACTTTGCTTAAAAAACTAACTCCAAGGCAAATAATAATACTATGAGGATAAGCTCCTACTTCAAATGACTGGAAATACTGTTTTAAATGTGTTTAAATGTGTTTGTGTAGTAGGAATTCAGGACTAGAATTGGGGCTTTTTTAAACTTCCTTTAATTAAAGTTGGGTTATTACTGGACATAGCATGTGTTTGTGTTAAACTAAAATATAATTGACTATAAAACAGTCTTTTAAGAGGTCACTACTCCTATTTTCTTAAAAAAAGTTACAAGTGAAGTGTCCTAAAATATAAATTTCCAGCTATGGATTAGATCTTACAATATAAAATAATGTTGCTCACGCCAAGCAAATAATAAGGTCACTTGTCTGGTATTAGGTCTTAAAGTATGAGTAACTTAAGAGTTCTTAAAAAAAAAATAAAAAGGGAAAGGAAGAGCCTTGAATACAACTTCAGAAGGGCAAAGCTTTTTACTTTGTGTACACTCTCTGTTCGTCTGCCTTTAGCCAGAATGACGGGGCAAGAGCAGATTTTGAGAATGTCAAGGGGAAAAGACCAAAATTCCATTCGCTAAAGTCTGAGAAGATGTGAAGCTTAGCTGCATGTCTTCGGTATGTCAGGGTTAAATGCAGTTGCCTCTGGAATGAAGGTGACAACAAAGAGTGATTAGGCAGTGTCTGTGACCGATTATTTATGCATGTCACTGTAAAAGTCTACAACGACCAAGACTGGCCAAGAGTCTGGGCTAAGACACCCACCTACGAAAAATGCCATCAATGTAATTTCTGTTTCAGGGGAGTGGAAGGTGATGTTAAGTCTGAACTTAACTGTAAGGTAACTGAATAGGTTCCATAGATGTGTATATCCTCATTGCTCCCAGTGCCACTGGTCAAATCCTGTTGCTGCTTTTTATGCCTCTATCACTGAAAGTGAAAAAGGATAAAGTGGAGCAGGAAAAAAAAAAAAAAAAGTTTGTCTTCACTCTTCTCACTGCTCTTTGTGTGGTCTTACCTTTCAATCCTGATGTCCAAGGAGTTCCAGAATGACAATATTTCTCAAATCTGACTTGGTTTTGGAGAAAAACGACCACAACAATTATTTCTTCTCCCAAAAATTAGTAAACTGCAGTTAATTAAGGGTGCAAGCAGAACTACAGACATACTTAATGGAATGCATCTGAGTTTCCACATCCTGTGCTGAAATGAGAAACCAAGGGGAAAAATGTAAACCTAAACAGATGCAAAGCTATTGTGATTCGAATGCTGGAAATTCATTTCAGAGGATGACTGGTGTTTTTGGTGAGAAAAGACTTTCTTCGGTTTATATTGTTAATCTGAGTCAAAATATAAGCTCACTAAGTGAGCGTAAATGTAATGAAATGTGGGATCAAGATATGGCAGTCAGCAATAAAAGTGGAAATAACTTTCAAATTATTTCTATTTAAAAAAATCAGGAAGTTGGATGAATCTCCTGTTTGAAAATATAAGGCCTTGTATGTCTGCAAAATGCATGGAATTTGGCTTCTAGAATTTCAGTACTTTGACAAAGCTTTAGAAAGAGCTGAAAATGAGGGAGTCCTTGCTCGAAACGTCAGCAACTTGGCAAAGCTTTGGACAGTTGGCATTAACATCAATGCTAGTATTCAGCTGACACCCTTGTTCAATGTATCTTTCTTACTGCAACTGGCAGGGGACAAGGGCTATTGTGACTGCAACTTTGAAAGCAATATTTAATTAAGTAAATTGATGTGTTCATTGGGAAACTGCAAATCATTTTTATGTGGCCTTTTTTTTTTTTTTTCCTTTATTAAAGGCTCTTGAAGAGGTGCTCTTTGCATTCAATAAATTTATATCTTTACAGTGAATAGTTAGTGGTTTGCATACTTCGGCTTGCTGCTCAGTGGGCATCAGAGGCAGAGTTTTTCCTTTAAATATCTTCATTCTCTACCTACATTTTCAGGAAGAAATAAATTTGATGGTGTTTGAGTTGTACTGAACATGCAAATCATGCTTTTTATTAAAGGATGGTGTTTGGTTCTGCTAAAGGAGTAAATAAGGAAAACAAAAGTACCATTTCAGCGAATTTCTTCTCCCTGCTCCCAAGAATAATTTTATATACACTGTGCTCATGGAAGTAAAAAGGAGACATTTGCTAATGTTTTGGAGGGGAAAGCAGCTTGTGCAGGGTGATGTAATCATTATACTCTGCTTAGGCCTCCCAGAGAAGAGGGAGAAACCAAGATGTGAATACTAAAGGGTTAAGCACAACATTGAGAGCAATTTGTCTATTGTTTCTCTACTAATATCTTTCACCAACTTACCACTCATCACCTTTTCCAAGTAGTCTCCATATAGCAACAAATGGCGCCACAGACAAACCAGATGCAATCTCATGTTTTCTTTTCATAAGAAATTGTAAATTTGTTAAAAGGAAAAGTAAGGGAAATGGGAGAAAAATGTTTATTTTGTAGAAGCTGTACCAAGGAACACTAAGAACAGGCGATTCTTTTTGCTGTAACCCCCTGTGCTACCTGATCGACCTCTACAGTTCTGCATGAAATTTGATTTTCTTAAAGGAGTTGTTCTGTGTCATTGAAATGAACCTAGGTTCTCTTCACAGTACTCTCGAGGTTCCTGAGCTTGTATTCTGAATATTTTAGAGCATGTTGTCAGAACCCTAGGTCCAAAACTGGGCTCTTATGTTCCACCTCTAGTTTGCTGCTAATTTTCATCTCTCTGTTTAATGCCATAACACAGTTTTCCTCAATGACATATCTGCATATAATTGCTATGTGTCTGTTTTTCTGTCTGCAGCACAAAGAGCATGAATGCACAGAATGGTTTTTTCCCCCAGCAATGCTGCTCAAAGTCCTTAAATTTAAATCTTTCCTTTACTAGGTAAGTTCATTACTTTTCCTTTTCCTTAAAAAGAAATCTATTGCTTTTTTTTTTTTTTTTTTTTTTTTTTTTTTTGTGTGCGTGTGTGTGTGTCTAAGCTTTTTTCGGTTGCAGCTGACTTTAAAAGATGGAAAACATTTATCTTTCTTTACATGGAAGAGAAACATATGCTTTGTTTGAATGTAGATTATTTCAGTTAAAAAAACCCCAACAAAACAACAACCAAATACCAAGTAAAAAAAAAACAAACAAAAAAAAACAACAACAAAAAAAAAAACAAACAACCCATCCCAACTCCCCAACTTATGAAAACAAAAACTCTCTGCAAGACTAGATAGTTTGTATCTCTTTTCTTTCTGCTGAATGTATGATAAACATAAAATGCCAACTGTCTCCTTATTACAATAGAAGATTTCTAGGTTTTTACAAGCGTGAAGCATTGTTGTAAGAGTTACAAGAGTCTTCCCTTGGTGAGTTTTATAACTTATGAAAGTTTCACTGAGATGCAGAGTAGGCTTTCATATTATGGCTGAGCTCTAGTCAGCAGTCCAGGCGGAACTTCTGGAGACTGGTCCCAGGAAAAGGTCATCCTCGCCATTCAACCTTCCCAACTGTAGGAAAGGCGAGCCAAAATGCATTTAAAACAGCTGTTCTTTTGTAGCAGCAATTACTGTAGTTGTTACAAGGAAGTTAGATGGTCACAAATGGGAGGAAGATCAGTTTAACAATTGTAAATCCTCGCTGCCTCCCATTTCTGAGTACAGGAGCCTTGAATCAATTGAAATAACTTCTGTTTCTTTAGAAAATACAATTGATGGAATGTTTTACCACCAAGATGCAGAAGATACTGTTAGTAAAAAGAACATCCGCATAAATTCCTCCCTGTCAATTGCTCAACAATTATATTCCAAGTTTTTCCCATCTCGTTTGATGATTTGCGTGGAAGCGCATAAAGGCCAATTTAAATGGTAATGGCAAGATCTGGGAAGTTTATTGCCTTATCTATAAGATTTTTTTAGAACTTCTGTCACCTCTTTGGCCAGCAATGAGCTTTGCCATAAGATGTTAATGGACCAAAACTTTGCTAGCCAGTCTGGAAATTTGCCAAAAAGTCAGCACGAATTTCTGTCTGAAGTTGGTTTGAGGTATCCGTGGCCCTTGGCTGAACAGGAGGAAAAAAGACAGATTTCCCTGACTTTTGAAGAGCATCTTGTCTCCTTATCTTTAGCAAACTGTGCCGTAAACACTTCTTTAACCACTTCCAGAGCTCATTTCCCCCGGCACAGCATTTGGCCCTGTCGGCCCTCCCCGGCGCTACCCGGGGCTTTGTAGCCCGTGTCGGGCTCTATGGCAGGGCGGGCGGTGTTTACACAATGCCACAGCTAACGCTGCCCAGATGCCGGGTCAGTGGGAAGCCCGGGAGCCAGGCATGGATGTTTCCCGAAGGGGCCTTATCCCGGGCCTTCCTCGCCCGCCCGTGGAAGCGGCCTGACCCCCTGCCCGGGCCCTGCCGGCCCCACAGGGGCTGGAGCTGGGGCCCTTTCGGCCACTCACAGCTTTTAGCAAACATTTACAACAAAATGAAGGCGTTTCTCTGGCACCTTGTGGGCCTAAGAGCGTTGTTTTTAACATAAGGGGTTTCTCTGGCAGCTCGTGGGCCTAAGAGCGTTTTTTAAACATAAAGCTTCGACAGGAATGCTGCCTCTAATGGCAAGATCATGTTGTGTAGTTGCTAACAAGGAATATGGACTTTGCAGGAGCTGAATAGTTTCCACCTCTGTTCATTACCTTTTCTGTTTAGGAGTTCATATTTTCAATTTTTTTCCATTCCCCGACGTATGTCGATGATTACTAAAGTCAGTCATATCTTCTTTTAGACAATCAGCTTTCTTGCTCTTCACGGAACACACAAAATAGGATCTTTTGTTTGTTTTAGTGGCAGATTTTGGGTTGTGCATATTACGTGCATCTGTCAACTAATCCTAGGAACTGAAGAAGTAAAACTATTTTCAGCCATGCTGAGGGGATTTTTGAAGCAAAATATCCATCTAACTACATAGTGTCATTGTAGAATAATACAATAAAGCATTACTGAAAACAGTAAATAATTTTCATAAAATAAATCCTTCAGAAACAGTCACATTCCTCCATATCTGGAACATAAGAAAATACGAAAAATTTGTAACAACTTTATTTATTTTCCACTAAGTGTGTACAAGGCACAAAAATCTCTGGCCTATACAACCCTTCAAAATTATGTACCTGTTTTTATGGGTTTAAAAAAGTATTTAAATTTCATAATGTGTTTTTTAAAACTGTTTTTTTAAACAGGTTTTCTGGTGTTGCATATTTATATTTAAGAATTTTTTTTGTTTGTTGTTTGTTTGTTTCTTGAGGAACTAATTTTTTTTCCTGAATACTTTTATCTTTTTATAAAAGAAACTTTTGTGTACAACGCACAAATGACCTCGTTACCTACGGTACTGCTATGATTTTTAAGTGTGTGGATAAAGGATTTTTTCCTTTAAGGGCTGGCGGTAGGGTTCTTTTAACTGCTTCATATCCACATTCCAAAACCTATTTAAAAACCTGAGTCTAAAGTCCAGCTGACAATGAACTCTATTTTCAGCTAAAACTCCCTCCTCCCCCACTTCGCCGCACACTGTTTCTGCTGCTGGTCCACTTGTGATAAAGAGCAAAACTGTTGTTTGGCTGACATGCAGAAGGAGTTGTTTATCAAAAGGAGGCTATTCTAGGAGGATATGCTCTTTAAACAGAACAATGGGGATTTTGAAGATAACCAAATCAGTACTACATAGGTGTTAGATCTGTTTTAAATTGTTTCTGTGTTGGAAAGTAGGAGGGGGCCCTGGTATTTGGCTTTGTATCCCTGGCTTGCAAGTGTGAAATGGCTAAATCCAAATTAACTGCCAACTGTACTGCGGTTCTTGCTTGTCTGTAGGGCCTGAGCACAGCACCTGAGGAGCACAGGCTGGGGATGCAGGGAAAGAGGCTCCAGAAAATCCAATTCCATTTTGTGATTCAGGTATACCTTGTACTTCACCTAGGTTGAGTTTTGTGTGTGGTGGGTTTTTTTTTTTTTTTTTTTTTTTTTTTTTTTTTTAATCCACCCTTGGTGTTGCCTAGTTGAAGCAGCAGTACCTAAAAACAAACCTACTGGCAGACTCATCTTTGGCTAATTAGGTCAGGTTATAGACACATCCTCATCCTGTTAATATAATTTTTTTTTTTTTTTTTTTTTTTTTTTTTTTTTTTTTTTTTTTTTTTTTTTTTTGACATGAGAGAAGTATCAGCAGCTGATAAGTGGGAAGAGAAACTAAGGAACCTCATGGGAAACTGGGTTGGGTACAAAAGCTCAGCAGACACATGTGAAGAATTTTTGTTTGCTCACGCCTTCTGCAGAGAGAGAATCTCATCAAGAATAAAGGTGACCTTCAAAGGCAAGGGAGAGGAACATTGCATGTTCTGTCAAGCTCGTGGATGTCTGTTTCTATTCTTTCTGAGTTATGACAATCCCTAATTTTCTCTAATGAAAGCTTTTCTTCAAGAATTTTCTCACATATTTTTGTTATTTTGGAATGTCACCAGGTAGAACTGAAAATCCTCCTTTCTCCCTTACTTGTAGTGGTCTTTATAGTACATTTAAAAATCTCTTGTCAAAGTTAAGATAGTGAAGATTCCCTATAAATAATGCAGTATGAACTCTGTTCCCTGCCCCCCTGCAATGCTTCTATACGTGAAAACTTTCTTCTCTAATGCTGACCATATGCAAGTGATTTATTTAAGGTCACACCGTGAATTGTTTGCAAGACAGGGATGATTGTCTCTGCAGGTCATCTGATTAAAACTCAGTCTAGATATGTTTGGAAATTTGCAGGTGGTTCAAGAGAACATCTGAGAGCACCCACTCTTCCTGAAATATCTATTTCGATTGATTACAGAAGGGGAGAGGTCTTTTTTATTCACCTGGTAGGCATCTCCTGCCCTCAAAATTCAGAATTAAACTCTTTTTTCAGCAGTAAGTTTCCTGCCTTCTCCCTCCTTCAATACAAATGCAAGCTTAAATTCTTTTCAGTGTGAACAGGGCACCTCAGTGACCCCTGCCTAACATCACTGACACCGTTTGGCATCCTCACCTGAAGCCTGGATTTATTTTCTTAAAGGTTCCCACTAGGTAAACCCCATGGAAAAACTAACCCTTGACAGCTCTTGCTGTTTTAACCATCACCTTTTCGAGGCAAGTGTGATGATATGGAGAGAGGAGGGGCAGTTTGTTTATGCCAGAGTCAGCCTTGTTGTTTGTTTTCAGAAGCTTTATCACACAACCAGGAAGAAGAAGTGACTCCATAGTTATTCAGACAGGCATAGGGATGTGCTTTGTGCAGCAAGGTAAGGGGTGTAGCCTGATTATTGCAGTAAGTTTAGACAGCACTGTCAAGAGTGGCAAAAAATGAACCCTTTCCTGTGCTTGCTCAGAGTAACTGCATTGCAGGGGGATACAGGGATATCTCAGCTAACAGCGTAGTTTCCTGTGTTGTTCAGTCCTCTTGGAACTATGTACTGTGCTCTGCTGTTAAGTTTGCAGACTGCTTCATGGATATGTTGCCTGAGACTTAAAGTTATCAAACTAAAATGATCCTCTTTAACTGAAATGGACCCCCAAAGAGGGTTGAGGTTTAAATTAAAGTATCCCAGTACAGACTTAGAGGCCTATTATTTACTTTTATGGTTGAAAATACTGTCCTTGACTTTTAATTTTTTTAAAATTTTATCTAAGTTAAAAAACCGTACTTCCATTTGGCAGCGTGTTTGTTTTTCTTCTAATAACTCTTGACCTGCCCGCATAGATTTTACTGGCTGGGAATAAGGGTTGTTCCTGTTTATCACAATAGTTCACATACATTGACAGAAGTGTTGGAAACCATGTTTTATGACAAAATAAAGGGTAGAAACCCAACTTAAGAGGAAATACATCCCCATACTTAAACACCAAAATATTTAGTGGAGAAAACTAATCTTGAAGTTTAAAACTAACTAAAACTAAAGTATAACTTGCAGTGCTGTGGGAGTCCAGTGGACAATTCTCTGTTTTGTGTGTACTCACATCTGAAATTTTCTCAGTGTTGAGGTCCAAGCATCAATTGCTGCTGCTTGAGCTCTGGTCTTGCTTTAATGATCGATTCTTTGCTCTCACTGCTGTGCTGGATGGAGTCTTTGGAGACTATCACAATGTAAATAAATACAATCTGTTTGTTTCTAGCCTGTTTAAAAAAAAAAAAAAAAAAAAAAAGTAAGTCGTATGTGTCAAAGAAGGGGAAAATGGGATTCATTTGCATGCCTTTGAGATGCAGGAGGTACAGGAAGCAACGGGTTTAAGGGAGGGCTAGCAAAGTCATTCCATAGGGGTATAACAATAGGGAAACATGTAGAGTGGTTAGATGCTGTTAGATTAGATTAGTGCAGATTTATTTGCTAAGTGGTGTTTATTTTTCTATTAATCATATAGAGATACTTAAAGCTTGCAGAAAAAGTCTTATTCCACAATGATTTGTGGACAATGGGTAGTTTTATGGGTGGTTTTTCTTTTCTTTTTTTTTTTTTTTTTTTTTTTTTTAATCTTCCATGGGAAGAAATTCCATTTTTATTTTATTTTATTTTATTTTTAATTTAGAAATGCTAGACTAGAACTAGAACATGGAAATGGCAGTAAAGTAGTACAGTTGTTCAGGTAGACTGAATTTCTCTGCTGCCATGATTGTCCCTAGGCTGGATTTTTGTTCATCCTTTGCATGCGTGATATTTTCTTCCTGCCTTTGCCTGTGTTATTATAATCTTAAATGTGGTGAAATATGCTGACTCGTACCAAATTTTATGTTTCAGCAAAGGAGAGCAAATAGAAAGAGCAAATGAATTTACAGTCGGCTAGAGCTAATTTTATGTAGTTACTGGCTTACATCATAGATTTCTCTGTCAGTTAGCTGTTTGAAAGTAAAATAGGAGGCATAGCATGGACTGAAAGGGAGAGAAAGGTTGGCAGTTTCAGAGGGACAGCTTCTTCACATCATTGCCAAATCACCTCTCTCGTTTACCACTCTACTTTGCATTTGTTGTTATAAACTAGGACACAGGTCTGATGGCTGCTGACAACCCTCCTCGATATTTGTGGTTTCCCTTCAAAGGTTTTATTTGCTGTAAACATTTTCTTGATGAAATTTGCTGTGAGGGAGAAAGCTGATGTAGGACACGGTTGTGGAGCATCCCAGGACTGGACCAAGTAGTCTGTGGCGAGGCTCCCCAGCTCTGGAGTGCATGTCCTGCTGCTGACAGGGCTCCCAGGAGAGCCTGGCTCAAAGCAGCCACCCTGGCTGTAGGAGGCAATGCTTGTAGCCGCTGAGAACCTCTCCCAGAGGCACTTTCCTGGACTAGGCAACCACTGCTCTGCACCCTTGACCCTCTTCCCCTACTTCCTTCTGGTACCATGCTCTTACTCCTCTTTTCTCCTGGTTTACCAGCTTTTTTCTCTCTGAACACTATACAGATGCATAGTTCCCTGTTGTTTACCATCTCTCTTAATCCTGCTGTGAGGGAGAGCTTCTTCCAGAGCTTTTCTCCCTGGTACTGCTACTAGAGCCACCAGTAACCTTACCTGAAAGCTGATGGCTGGTCATTGGAGCTTCTCCTGACCTCCAGCCCCCTCCTGCCCTATGCCCTCTGTCAGGTACCATTCTATAGCATGCGCCTTCAGTGGATAAATAGAAAACGGATTTCTACTCAAAATGGGTGGAAAGGGATTTGTATTATCTGTAATGTTTGCCTCTATATTATTTTATTAGCATAGTCTTTTCCTGAGTCTCAAATGCTGGCCCATTTGCCCATATTGGGTGACTGTTCTACTTTCTCTCTATTAATTTCCCGTGTAAATTTGAGCTATCTACTAAGTGCTACAATAATTGCGTGTAGACTAGTACTTTCTGTACTTTCTGACTTTAGTTAAACTGTAGGATGGATTTGTATCTTTCAGCATTTCCTTTGACCCACTTTTCTGAATTAGTTTCCACTGTCCCTGAAAAATACTGTCCTGCCTCCCTTCTGGTTTTGCTATTTCCTTTTGTTTGCTGAAATATTTAATAAAAACTTGCAGCAAGTAAAAATTATGGATAAAAACATAAGTGGAGGAAATTTCATTGGCTGGACAATACAGAAGGTCAGATTTGATAACCTTGGTTTTCAGATGTATTTTTCTTAATTCTTAACTGAATGCAATTGTCAAGATTTATTTTTCTTTGCTTGATTGAACTATTTGCTTTAGGCTAGGTGAAGATAAATCCTTTTCTTGTTCAGTTTTTACTTTCTTGATGCTTGTGATGCTGTAATTCACAGAGTGTTCCGTACTAGAAGTGTTGCCTGGTAATAAACTAGTGCAATCCCTCTCTCTGAATTGATTTTTTGAGGCCAGAAATGGCACACTCTAGATTATTTTAAAGAAAGAGGAAAGGAAAATGAGATGAATACTCTCCCTGTCCCTTCATAATTGTCTCTTAAACATGTGGTATGGTGTTGGAAACAGTGAGTAATCCTCACCTTCACAGCTCTGCCAGCCAGAGTGTTTCATGTGAGAGATGGTGTTTTGCTGACGCAGGGCTCTGCTTACTCCAGTGGGTTTCTCTTTGTGCTTATTGAGATGCCAGAAAATCTACTGCATAGGTCATGCAGAGGGAAATTAATTTGGTGCCATCTCGTTTCAGCTCCTGCTTATCCTTATCATGTGCCTGTGCCCTCCTCCAGAGGCTGGCAGGGGCCCTGCAGGGTGGCCTGTGACAGGAATAGCTGGGAGAGTGGCTCCAGGAGTGGCCTGTGTCATGAACAGCCGGCAGGGTGACTTCCAGCGCACTGCACTGCAAGCGGGGCTGCCTCCCCTGCCCTGAGGGAGCTGGCTGGCACCATGCCTGCCCTTGCCACGTGTGCCAGCCTTGTTCTACTCCCTCTCCTCTTGTCTCATGCTCTCAGTGTTCATTTAAATACGATAGTCTTGAAAATGTAGCATAGAAGGTTTAGATGATGACTTTAGGCAGGATTTACATGATAGACACCAGATCCTGCTTGTCTCTGTACAGATATACCTGCTCTAAGTTTACTTTAGCTGCAGGGAAGTGCCTAGAATTACAAATGTGACCGAGAGGAACAGGGCTTGCCTGTGGTGTTTGGAAGGGTGGCATGAGAACGGTGCACAGGATGGTTGTGTCAGGATTTGATGTCTTGGGGCTACCTGGAGCTGTGTCAGTGCAAACCATATGTAGGAGGCTGGGACAAGAGTGGTGAAAGCCACAAGAGATGATCCTCCCTTCTCAGTGTGATGCACCTATACCAGGACTTTGTGGTATTGCAGCTAGGTAAATGTGGTTCGAGCATTGTAAATCAAACACCTTCCAGATATCACAAATCATTTTCCTTTTCAAAGTTCTTCGTTGTTCCAGTCTTCCCACATTTCCCAGCCTCAAATGCCTTACCTAATGCTCTAGACAAAGCATAATAAATCTTGCCCTCGTTTTAAAATCTTCTGTTGTATACACTCCCTGCACTATGGCATTCCTTTTGTATTATTTTCCTGCTTTCAAGGTATATCTACTGTTTAGCACTCTCCTCATTCACACCATTACTCAAAACTGACGTCTTTCTCTGTTTCGTGAGAATCTGACAGTGTGAAATATGTGCACCAGAGACTTAACTGTAACCACCTGCTGTTTTCTCTATAATTACCAGTAACAAGTCCACTGTAAGTATGTGTGTCTCCACTTTGGATGCCAAAAAGACATTGATAGCTTCTGAGTCAATCATCTGTTGGTCTGACGTGAAAAAAATATCTCTCACTTGAGTTGGAACCTTGTCCTTCTCTTGTCTCTTTACTGTTTAAGATTTCATGTGGTAGCTATGATAGCTTGGATATTGCAACACTCTTGGGGGCCATATGGAGATACCCAAACTTGTCCTAGTCCTTGGTTTGAAAATAGCTTAATTTGATAGAGCTAGCTGACTTTGAAAATGGTCAAAGTCTACACATGCCTGGATAAACTTTAGAGGACCTCTCTTAGCTCTTATTTTAGCAGTGTATTTCAATGGTTATGCTAGTGACCTTTTTCAGTACAAGAATTCATGTTAATTCATGGCAACCTGCAGCATTATTATAAACCTCTTGACTGTTCTGTTTTTTTGGTCTTTGAAATGTAATCAAAGTTGGATTTATCTGATACTAAGAGATGAAATGGTTACCAGACTTAGGTTTCCTCCCTTATTTTTGTAGGAGGTTACTGCCAGAGTAAACTGAAATTGGAGGTGGTTTATGATCATGCTGCAGCCTGTACACTATACTTGCTCAGGAGTTTATCCAGGAGGATCAGCTGATCCCACTCCACGATGGTGACCTCTGGCAGAGGCACAGGACAGAGACAGCTGCTTCTGCTCTCCCAGCTAAACCTGCTTAAGGCAGTGGGTGGGAGTTGTTAATGCCATTATTTGTTTAATTGTAGGGCTAATAGGTTTGTGTGTGTGTGCACTTTATTACAATAGAATACATTAAATAGAAGCAGAGGAAAGATTGAGCGTGCTACTTTTGGAGCTGGTTTCCAATCCTTATTCATTTTTATTAAAGAGGAAAAGTAAACAGAAGCATACTCTGCTTTAAACTCTCCAGTAAAAAGACAGCTCACCTTGAAATGTCTGGTGCTGTGGGGGTGTGCAGTGCTTTTAGGAATACAGGGCAAGGGTGAATTTTTAATTAGCCTGGTCTTCTTATTTTCCTCCTAGTATAGATAGGCTTAGCTTTCTCAACCTTAGTAGTTGAAAATAGGCAGCCAAGGGTGCTCTGGGAATTATTTGCTCAGGAAGTCTGTTAGAAAAATGGGAATCCAAGAGTTATTTCCATTTTAATAAAGAGAGGATAAAGTTTTTAATGATGATAGCCATATGGAAGTGCAGCTTTTTCCCTTTCCCACCCCCCTCCGTAATACCCTTAATAAAAAAAAAATAGAGATAAAACAAATACTTCACAAGCTACCGCAGGGATCATAGTGGTATTTTGTGAGGTGCTGTGGGAGCTCTCTCCTATGCTCAGGCCCACTGTGAATCTGCAAGTGATGGTCCTCTCAGGAAAGAAGCTAAGGGCACTTGGCAGTGGAAAGTATCTTGCCCATAGTGGAGATGGTGAGAGAATTGGCAATGAGGAGGTGACTGGTCATTCTGCAAGGCCTGGTCTCGGGCCAGTTTTCATTTTCATCTTGTTCTCTTTCTGTTTTCCTTTCTCTCACGCTTTTGTTATTTATACCAATGAGCAAATGTTGCTTATTTTTAGCAGCCTTTCCATTTTGCTCAGGCACTGATCCCAAGTAATGGAATGCCTATGGCCTTCCCTCAGGCACCATTCCACCTCTAATAAGAGCAAACAAATGCAAGCTTTGGTGTAGGGAGTTATTGACTTGCTTCCAGGCAAGTAGGTGTGTGTGATATATATAAAAGGTGCCCATGCATACTATGTGTTGGCACTCCAACATCTTATGAAATGGCCTGGCATAATCTGCCTTGGGCTCTTGGTGAGAAATTGTGTTGTGCATCTCCATGAAGAGGCCTTGCAACTTGCTTATTTTAGAGGATATAAACCTCCCTCTAAGAGTGCAAACACCTCCAAATATGAACACCCATTTCCTCTAGTAGAGCAAAAGTAAGGTCTTCCCTTGAGTGCAAACAGTTCCAGTTCTGGGAAGCAGATGGATCAATTAATAGAAGCAGAGGTAAGAGTTGTGTAGATAGGGGTAGATGCTGTAAGCCCCATTGTTTTCCTTTTTAAATTTGGATCTTATATCAAATCTTAATTTTATTGCAGAGATGCTAACACTAGGGATAATGGACTCCTGAGAGAAAGAGTTATGGGATGGCTCCCACTGAGGTGTGGATGTCCAGGGAGCCCCTGCCACACAGATTAGCAGCTGACAAGCCACATCTTCCTTTGAGTCTCCTAGCAGCTTTATGTCTTCTTTCCAACGACCTTAGAAACTACCCCTTGTCTAAACCCCTTTAGGCTGGGGGGAAAAAAAAAAAAAAGTAAGGAAGGGTGGATCCAATCCAAGACAACAAAGCTTATCCTTTCCTAGCCCTACTTAAAGCATATCCAAAAGAACTTCAAAACAAAGAAGCATCTACATATTCAAACTGCAAGGAAGGAGATGCAGAGCTTTAGGTCTTGCCCATCCATGCTAGTCCTGCATTCCCCTCAGGTACAAAGGATTTGCGGGGAGAACAGTGGTCATGGTCACTGCTGGATACTTTGCATCAACAACGCTTTTCTCTCTCCTAGACATGTTTGTATTGCTGTTGATGAAGTGATGCCTATTTCAGTTCCATCTGGAAGGAAAGCAGGTGAGTAGATTGTCCCACACCCTCAGTGTTCCTGAGATCCCACCTAGCCAATAGGTATAGCTGCATAATGCTTGGTTCTCTCAGTAGGATCTGGCTTAGTTTAAACACTTCCTGTAGGTTTTTGTCTTCCCAGTTTTCTGGCCTGACTGGTTTTGATAGGGTTAGGAACCTACTTATGTGCATGCTGGCAGAGGAAACTAATTTTCTGCTAATGGAAGGAGAAGAGTGGCTGGGGAAACATTATTCAGGCACAGCCAGAGCAACCAGTGGTCCTGTGCTTAATTTACTAATGCCATTCACTTTTGCCACTGCTTGGGAGTTACCATTGACTCCAATTGAAATATATTGGAGATGGGAAGAAGAAACCTTGTTTAGGTAACAAAGTAATGCTGCCTTTGAGAGGGACCTAAATACCATTTTTTTTTTTACCATAGATCTTTGTAGTCTTTCCACCCTTTCCAGTGTTCCAGTTGCTGATGGTTTTATCTCTGCTATGCCATATCTCTCAGCTGAAGCAAGTCGTCTCTGTGCCAAGTCCCTGTTTTGGTACTGTCATTCAAGATCCAGCTCTTATTAACTATCCTGAACCTGGTGGAAGGGGGGAAGGTGTCTATTTTGAAGCTACTCTTTTAAATTTAGCTGTATTTGTGTGCTATGATCTGCACGCCTCTGCCCCCAAATTACTAAAATTGCAGCACAGTTGTCCAGGGCTTATTTTTCATTAAATGACTCTTATAACTGGTATTCCCATTAATGACTATCTTAGTCTGAAATGCAGCAAGACATTTAACATGAGTGGGATATGATACCCACCTCAAATAAATACAGAGCTGCATCAGATGTTTTCATATTTTCAGGTAAGCAGGCTGGTGTTGGGGAAAAAGGTTAGTCTATTAACACCTCTGCTCAAAGCAAGCCAACTTCCTCTCTACATGGAATAATTATTTTTTCATATAAGCCCTTAGTACCTCTGCTATGTTTGCATTTGTAAGTCTCAAACATTGCAAAACAGATACCCCTTTATGAGTGGAATCTGAGGTCATGTGTCTGCATTTCAAATTTAAAATCACTGTGCATGGGCTACCATGCACTGGCTTCTGAATGCCATAGGTGTAAGGGCTATGGACCCATATTTCAGGTGTGAAGAAAGTAGGGCCTTTTTTTAGCACTTAAAGTACCCGTGTGTGCAACTCACAGTTATGAGTGCCTTTAGCAAAACTCTGTAAATTCTATTGATTCATAGCTGGCATCTCACCACCTGTATGGTCAGGGTTACATATAAATATGTATCTGTCCTACACATAACAGAACCATTTAGAGCATCTCTACAGAATAAAGAAGAAGTGAACTTGGGCACAAAATTCACTCTCCCCTTGTGAAAGACTTGCTGGGGAGAATACTGAAAGGCCTTTTGTCTGTCCCAGTCCAGGGCTCACTGGGAGATTTTAGGTGTCTGGCAATCCGTGCTTCTGTTTATATAATTCCAGCAAGGATTAAGGGTCTTTAACCAATCACAGTTCAGACATGGGTGGTGGTGGGAGCAGTGATTGTAACCAGCATGCTGAGGAAGTACAGAGATAGGAAGGCTTCTATCCTGGATCTTGGATCCTGGGGCTTTCATGGATAAAATGTTGCAGCTGGAGTTGGAGAGGGTGTAATGACACACAAATTTTTGGTTTAATCATCTTCTAAAGTCATGCCCAGGGCTGGCTTACAAAAGATGAAAAAAGCTAATGAACCCTGAGGAGGACTGATCTGCAGCTGTCTTCAATAGCTTCCTTGAAGGAGGTCTTTTTTCATTGCATATATAACCACTGCACGTTGCTGTTTCGAGCAGCTGTGTCTTGGCTGCTCTGATATGCTCATTGCTGGAACTATCTCTTAAAACTCTGGCCAGCACCTGAAAAAATATTATTATTTAAGGTGACATTAGCATCCAGGTTCCAGCCACAGTTTTGAGCTGAGTACACCACAGTTGAAATAGGAGAGGCTGTCTGTGCTCTAGAAAGCTTATTTTTTTGTCTGCAGACACTTAACTTTGAAAGAGGAAATAGGTGAAGGCAAGCTAGCTTTTTTTCATCCAACATGTATCAAGTCAGGGAGATTTTTAACAGGTGTGAGATTGCAGTAAAGATTGGAGCAATCTGGCAGAACCGCAAAAAAATCTGATTTAGAATTCCCAAACTTTTGTCATTCTACACTCAGCAGCAGGGCTAGGTCAAGGAGCCTGGGAATGGAGCATAAAGACTGAATTTCAGCCTCTTTTGGTGCTGTTGCCACAAATTCTTGAGTACTTATATATACTGTATACCTGTACTTCAGTGTTGTGCTAGAGACCTGGAGTTTATACATTGTGCTGCTGTATTCTGGAAACTGTTGGTCTTGCACCAATAGCACAATTTACAAGTGACATGCCCAAGTGACCTAGAGTGGCTGTGACAATGCTGGTGCAAGAATTTGAATTCAGAAATTGAAAGGGCACGTTCACAAAGAAAAAAAATTGCATTACCAACATTTGTTAACCAAAATATGATAACTAGCTTGGGGTAAGAGCTTAAGGCTGTCCTCTGTGCTGACAGGCCCATGTAGAGAAACTGGATGAGACCTGGGGTGAAAACTGCAAGCTGCTGAAAGCAATGTTCAATGCTATGGATATGTTTTTAAAGTACTTCAAGTGAGGAGTCCTTTTGTCCTATCAAGTATGAGGTATTGAGATGTTTTGCAAATATTATATATTTGTTTCTGTTAATGGTTATTGGCTAGTTCATATTTTGAATAAAAGTAATCATTGTGAGAAGCTTTGGAAATGAACTCTTTACAACTGATCATTTAATAATAATTAAAAGCAGTGAAGGAAATCTGAAATATTCAGCAGTTTTAGCAGTAAAACTGAAGAGGGTATCTTCTGAAATTCTCTAATCATTCTGTTGCCAAAACTGAGGCAGGGAATTTATCTTAAGCAATTACTTTCAGAAAAACATCCTTGCTAGTAATTTCTTTTTTATTCCCAGAATATCCAAAAGAAGGGAAAAGTTTGTGAGGGGAAAAAAAAATAAAAATTGCAACTCACTGCTACAGGCGCTAATACGACGCTAACGAACCATAGCCTTTCCAAAGCATAGCTGGCAGCATTACCACCCATCTGTGCCGAGTGGGATGTGCAAGCAGAAGTCAGGGCTGAAAACCCTCCACCTGTTTGCAGAAAGTAAGTGAGCACACACTGAAGTTACTCAGCGTATTCTCTCTGTCTTCGGCAGTCTGGGTGATGTTGTTACTACTACTTTTCTGCTGTCTCATATCTCCCACCACCATGTGCCAGCTGATAGGGGAACTGTGACATACCACACCCCCGCGGCCAGGAAGGGGGTCACATGGACTAGTCTCATCCAGAGCACTTTAAAGAAACTGATAAGCTCTATCTCATTTAACTTGGCCTTTGGAAGACGCTTGTGGAAATTTCTGCAAAGGAGGTGACATCAGTTGTTGTCACAGCTGCTGTGTAAGTCTGCAAGGCTGTGTCTGTTCAGTATCTGCCTGGGGTGTGTATGCGTGTGCAAGTAGATATTGTTCATAGATTGCATTTAAATCAAAACCAGTCCATATGAAGCTGGCAAGAATGTTCACTTGCTCAGAATAGGTGCATTACCATTGAGACTTAAGGCAAGGATGGAGTACATAAACTTAATAAAGCACAAAGACAACCAGCTTTGGAGGGCTGGCGTGTACATTTGAAACAAATTCTCCCTGGGGAATTCCAAGTGTTAGTATGTGGGACATACTCCAGCTGCTAGCTGCTCAGACTTAAAATAAACCAGGCAAAATCCCATATTCAGACTCTCCCAACTGAGGCAAGCTGCTATTGCAAATGTTTCGTCTCCCTTTTTCTTCCAGTTGGGTCAGAATGACAAGAAATATTTTTGAAAGGGCATTTAGAACTTTAGTGTTTCACACAGCTTTCCTTGTGCTTCTGTGTAGTGACGTGTTTCTCAACACAGTTGTAAATTTAGCAAAGAATCTAGTCTCTGCAGGTTGAAACACTGTCCCAGGAAGACTGGAATTAAAAAACAGGGTGAGAAGGAGTGTTTCTAGCTTGTGTGACAATGACAGTGCTACCAATGCTGCTTTCCTAATCCTAGGTGCTTTAAAAATCTCAGCATGATTTCATTTACAGAGAACTATTTGCCTCATTGAACTGTGGAGACCCTTTTTCTTAAAGAGAAACACATGTGACTTAAGGATGGTTGCTTCTTTCTTCTTTCTTAACATATTGAAGAGGAAATAATTTAATGTGTCTGTGGAAGACTCCATAGCAGGATTTCAGGGGAAAAAAAAGATGTCTGGGAGTTGTATGATTGTTTGACAACTAGAATATGAATAACTTTGAGGAGGTCTGAAAATAGACTACAGTACTGTTTGCTTTGTCTTGTGGTTTGAAATTTACTTCAAGACTTCTTTAAAATTTTATTTTAATAACCCTCTGACTATAATTTATTTCTAAGGTGCTGAGATACTTGGGAGGGGTGGGAAACAACGCAATCTATGCAAATAATGTCTAATTTTTTTTTCAACAGTAACCTATGTGAAGCTTCATTCATCAAGACTACTCAGTTTTTCTGTGATAAAACCTGTTGTGCAATGTAATACACAACATTTAGGAATTCAATGCTCTTATTACTGTCAAAGCATAGATATTAAACTCTACCAGTCAGCTTGAAAAATTTATACAAGTGACTGACATGACCAACCTTCCTGTTTCTTCTCTTCTTCCTTTAGACACAGACACACAAATTCCTGTTCAAACCAACAGGCTTATCCAGGATATATTTATAAGGGTGGACTGTGCCAGGCTTTGGTTAATCATATTCAGTGCTGGGAATATCTTTTGAAGGTATCCCGAACACTGTGACAGAAGTATTTGTCACTCAAACTATTTATAATTCTAAGAGTTTGGAAGGCAGATAGATGTTTATGCTTTTTCATATGAAATGGCACATATGCCTTTTGCACAAAAGGCATTGGCCATGCCTGTATGGACATGTCAGGCAGATCTGGGCCATGCTGTTTTTTCAAAATGCCATGTTTACTCTTTGGACACACTTCTGGCTACTTAATTGACCTTTCTGTGTCACAGATGATTTTGTAGCTCTGTGAATGTCAGCTTGTTGTCAACTGGACCTCTGGTCACTGTGGATGATTGGAAGAGGTCTGTGCAGGGTACCTCAAAAACAGCAAAACTGTTGGCCATATACCTCCATTAAAAAATCTTTAAGGGCTCTCAAGCTGAATAAAATTAGGAGTTCTAATATTAGCCACAATTTCTTTTCTTTTATGATGTGTAAAACTATACTAAGGCCAGTCAGTCTTTGAGAAATAAGACTGATAAGCATCACAGGCTCTTTTCTTTATTTTCATAACCACCTCAAGCAATTAGTTTTGAGGACTTCCTGGCAAAGTTTACGTGCAGGTTATCCTTCCCTCTTGGTCCTTCATACGTCTCTTGAATTATTCTTAACTCTGTGTTTCTGGGAACCGTGGGCAATGTATAGACACAACGCCTTCAGCAGGCACGCAAGGAATGTTATGAGGGTAGCAGGCTTCTCGTTTCCCTGGTCACTCAGAAGATTTATGTGCCAGTATAATGAGAATGAATGATTAGCTGTTGTTCATTGACAGGGACCTTGTGGGTCTGTCTGTGAGCAAGAGGTTTTGGGAGTTGATAACCTTTGTGCTTTGGGTTTTGTTTTGAATAGATAGAAATGGAGAAAATGGTTATTGGTAGATGTAAAACTGGACAAACAAACTGAAGGGTATTAGCCAAGTTCTGGTGGTAAAGATGAAAATCTGAGTTATTTATACAGCTGGAAACAGAGTTGGGGTACTTTCATTATTTTGAGACATAGCATTGACTTTTATAGGTTATGGGATGCTCCTGCCTAGGATTTCAGTCTCTTCTATTTTTTAGGTCTCTGTGAGACTCTGTGATGTATTACAGCTTTGGTCTAAGCACCGGCCAAGTATAAAAGGAGGGGCCAATTTTGAACTCTGAAACCGAGAGGTCTCTAGGTCACTCTAAAGTTGCCTAGAGACAAGGCAAGTTAAAGTATCTTTTTTGCCATTCAAAAACAAGATAAAATGTCCATAGACAGAACTGCTGTTATTACTATATAAGTTATTCACTTCAACACCTTTCTCATATCATATCAAGTTAATGACCATTTTGTGTGTCTGGTATCCATCCAGAAGCCCTGTTGTAAAGTTCCTCAAGTTGCGTGAGACAACCCAGTTTGCATTAGTGAATGCTATAGAACACTATATTATTTTGACAATTATCATAATGCTACATAAACCATACATTTAAGATTTATTTTTCTAAAGGATAAGAAGTAAAGATTAAATACTCAACTCTGTTTTTCAGATATATTACATACACCTCTCTCACCTTCATATCATAATAGCAAATGGTTGGGAACCTGAAAGATAAGAGCCAGATTTTTTTTGCCTTTATATACCTAAAATGTAGCAATCTTTAAAAGAAACCTAAGTATTATGTCTACTCCAACCACATGAATTCCAGAAGAAACCTCTGCCTTCTCTGGTATTTATGTTTTCCTAATATCCACTTCTGAAAAGCTTTGGCTTTCTCAATGGTTCCAGCAGCTTCACATTATAAGGTTTTGATGCTGATTTAAAATTTCAATATGCATTTTTTGCATTTTGATCAAGAACTCAAACTGGGACTTAAGGGCTTATGTCCTATTCAGAAGTTACCCATGTGCAAAAACATTCTTCTGAAACATATGGGAAAGAAATGGATGCCTTTACACACATGCCTGGAAGGTAATTGGAAATCACTGTGCTCCATTTTTCAAAAATAAGAACCATAAACCGCCCTCCTGGCATGGCACAGAGCACGCACGTTTTCTCTCTGAAAGGCATGAACTCTATGTTTCTGTGCGTACCTACGGTATGGTGGCTGGAAAGGCATTTGGAAGTGTTCCCTTAGCAATAGTCACGTCGCCATCCTCCTATGTGTGCTGGCTGTAGTGGAGACAGAGCGTTGTTTACCCCTGTGCTGTTGTATGGCAACCCTGGGAGTTTGAGGCATAGCTGTGCACAGTGCTTGGTGCTGGTGTGAGCCTCGTGTGCACCGTGCACAGTATGGACAGTGATCCTCAGTGAGCTGGGGTCTGCTGCAGGCAGGAGCTGGGGGAACCAGCCAGAACAGCCCTGTCCTAATGCATGGTGCCACCAGGGCAGAAGGAAGGGGACAGAACTCCTGCCCATCTTTCCTAGGTGTGTACCTGTGCATAAATGATTTCATCGAGCCGTGAACTAGTAATGGAAAATCTTGCACGGCTGCAACTCAATATATCATAGTCTGTGTTTGTGACTGAGTTGGCTTGAGTTAACAGTACCTTTAGAGATACAGTGCTTGCAAAACATGCACCACTAGCCAAAGTATGCCTTTTATCAAGATGGGTTAGGAATATCCAGTGCTTCCCTACAGGCATGTTACTACCTGTAGATGAATTTAATTACACTAGATTATTGTAGTGTGGTTTTTACTGGCTTTTTTCCTTCATTCTTTTGAATCTATTTACTTAATTTTCCTACCATCAAGAGAAAAACACAGCTATGAATGCTTGCAAAAGCAGGGTCAGATGGTGAGACTGGACTGAAAGAAGGTATTTAGATTCTTCGGATGGCGCTCAAGAGAGCTCCGGGCTCAGCTATGCTACACAGCCAAGTACACTATAGAGATCCCTGAGCTAATGCCATGATCGGAAGCTCTGTTAGTGTTGTTCTGTTCTCTCTGGGCTAATTAACAGAGGTGCCTCTCAGCATACCTAATTAGCTCCGTTCCTGCAGCATCCTCAGGGGCAGGGCTAATTAGCGTGGGTGCTTTGCTATACAGACAGGGCTATATTGCCTCTGGGATCTAAGCAAGTATCCGTGCATGGCATTGCAATGTACTGTGTAGACAAGCCAGTTTCCTCAAAGCTACCTCAGGATCTCTAACAGCCCTTCGCTGTGTAGACTTGCCTGCTGCATTAATGAGACCCCAACAGCTTATGAAGGGAGGATAGCAACTTGGGATGTGGGCTAGAGGGCAACATTTTGGGACACAGATGTTTCAGGATGAGTCCCAGATTTATTTGCTTTTACTTTACATCTATTTCTTACCTTCACCTCTACATCCACTTCTTACTTTTTTATTAAAAACAGTGTTAAAAGTAATCACCACCTGTGGCAGAGGCAAACAAATAGGCCTATATTGAGACAAATGAAGTCTGAACCTGCTACCTTGCAGCTTGCTGGTTTTAGCAACTAAAAGATAGTTATGAACTAATGAACTGGGGCATTTTTAAAGCATATTTCCCTATTGCTCTGGTCAAATAATAATGATAACAAAGTATTCTTTATGGTTTTACAGACTCTGCTCTCTCTAATCTTTAAATGCTTTGCAAGCATGAGTAAGCACAGCTTCATATGAGCCTGTGATAAGGCAATACAATGATTCCCATAGTACCAGCAGTAAATCTGAGATGTGAAGACCAGCCAAAAGTAACTTGCATTTATTAGAAAGAACATGTCCTCCCTGGTTTAACTTATTCTTGCACCGTGCTTCTCAGAATTTCCTTGTAAGACGTTTTTCTTATCAGGACTATTTTACCTCACTGATAGCAATTGATTGCAGGTTCAGTTTAGCTGAGCTGACTTGAAAATGTTGCATTGCACCATATGAGAGTTGCAGAAAGGTGGCTTATTATTCACAAAGGGGCTGTACACTGTAGAGGGCTGATAAACAAAAGATCCACTGTTTCTGTCTTCTGCTTACAGTATCAGTAGCAACAGGCTGCAGTGATACCTTCCCTGATAGTTCAGCCTTGCACAGAGAAACAGTGCCATTTGTGGCTGCAAATTTTAGCTTCTTCATGGAGTCCTCAGAAGCTCAAAACCTCCCAGGAGCTCAGTGGGAGACTCTTCCCTATAAGTGGAAAAGAGCTGTCAGAGACGGCCTAATGTGCCTCTTAGTCTTGTTTCACTTTATCATCTTCATTCTTAAAACCTCAGAGATACATAACATACAGCTATCCCACTTTCTCTCCTTCCCACAAGGAAAGCCTGTGGCTACACCTGCATCATGTGAGATGAACTTGGGAGTGGTCTGCAGCACTCACTGTGTCTTTGCTGTGCAGTGTTCTTGTTGTCTATAAGCTCAACCTCCTCTGGCAAACGGTGGTGATGCCCACTTGTGAAAGACTTGCTCTTTACTGGGAGAACAGAGTGAGATGCGTGGAAGTGACCTGGCCAGCCAAAGGGAAGTGGCTGCGGGAGCTCCTTTGCAGCCATATATGCTTGACAGGCACAGATCAGTCAAGAATGCACACCAGCAGGTAAAAAATTCTAGACAATACCATGCCATATCTTTAAATGCAGCCTCAAGGATGGCTTCTGTTTCTCTCCTTTCCAATAGGGAGAAGTGCTGTGAGACACTGAGCCTTTGCAGCATTTCTCTAGAAATGCAGGAAGGAGAGGGGTTTTGCAACAATCACCTGTGGCTGGTTCCACATGCACCTACCAAATGCTGCTGTGGTGCAAAAGGGGCCCATCCTCCTGACCTTCCTGCTTGGCCCAGTTGTAGCTAGGTACAATGTCTGAGTTTTCAAACAAGAGATGAGCAATACCTCCTAGTTAGAGCTCTGTACAACACCCTCTTCTAAGAAATGACTTCTGGGTTTAATGGTTGGTCCGATGCCATTAGTGAACAGCATCATTTACAAGTATGGATCCTCCTTCTCAGAAATCCCAGAAACATTCCTGCTTTGAGCTATGTGCAAAAGAAATCTGAGATTTAAAAAAAAGGCCTCCTGAGCAAAGAGGAACAAGAGACAAAGAGATGTGTGTCTCAGCAAGACTTCCACAGAGAAGCCTCAACATGTGTGCAAGGTGAAGAAGAATAACAGGCTGACGTCAGCTTTGGCTGGGGATGGGCAAGGGAGGGCCCTTTTCATCACAGTCTGGCAGAGAAACACACGGCTTCAGCAGAGGGAGGAAGTGCAGATCCTTACTTCAGAAATATAAATCCTTTTTTAATAAGTGACTGAAATTGTAGGAGTTCCTAAAGAAAGACAGCTTTCCTGCTCCTTGTATCTTTAACTCTTTCCCTGCCTGATGGAATGTTGCTATTGCTTTCTCTTTCCTACTTTACTCTCCTGTGCATTTTGGGGAAAGCAAGCGAACTGTGTTAGCTAAGACAAAGAGGTCAAAAATCAATGCCAAGACCTGCACCAGAAATAACTGGAATTGCAGAATGCCCAGTGGATGTATGGTCCCATGGGATCCACAGGGTAGGGCTTTTAAAGGAAAAGGCACCCATGTTCTTATTGAACTTTTTTTTCTTTCTTTCTTTTTCCCCTGAGGCTTAGGTTCCAGTAGCAGATTCACTTTGCCTATTTTGAGAAATGCATTTAGTCACCTAAGCCCTGTCTGTAGCCAATGAGCCTAAATAGGCATCTAGGCATGTCTGAAGGACAATTCATCCCATGTGAGTTACTTTGGAGAGGTGGGAGTGGTGATGGTGAAAATAAGGATGGGTCTGCCTGCTCCAGCTGGCCACACAGGGAGGCCAGGGAACTTTCTGGGGCTATTTTTTGTCTGGCAAAAATTTGAGTATTGCCGTGCTGCCTATAGTTTTGATTTGGCTGAGGCAGGGAAGTGCTGGAAAATACAAGAAAGAGGTTGAAGCCCTGAACATTAACCAGGCATCACAAAGGTGAGGGTGAGGGTCCACACCTCTGAATAAAGGATGCAGATAAGGTAAACACTCATAAATCTAATATACTTGTACTTGAACAATTGCTAGCAAGACCTGAACATAAGATAGGAAATCAGTATTTGCGTACTGCTTTTGGTCTGTTACTGTTGAAATTGTGATCAGGTTTAGAAGCAATAACAATTTACAGAGAATACGAAAATTACTTTGTAGCACAGATGAAACATAATGAATCACCTAGTGCCATAATGCAAAATTTTCCACTCTCGTCCTAATGTTTTATTCTGATATCTGCAATTCACCACTTTAAACAAAACAGTTTTTTATTTACTTTGTGCAACAAAAGTCAAGGCTAGTTTTCATAGGAATGTTTAATTTTAATATTGAGATAAGAGTGACCAACCCAGATTCTGACACAATTTTATCAGTGCAGTCTAACATATAAATCTTGTTCCAATGACATTTGCCCTGAATAAAAAGCAGGTATGCTAGCACAGACGAGAGATTTCCCAGTCTAATGCATCCCAGATGATTCCAGTCTGGGCATACCTGTGCAATCTGAGACTGGCAACTGTGCCTTGCTCTCTGCTGCTTTTGTTGGAGCCAGTGGCCAGACGAGGTGCTCAGCACCAGGCAAGGCTGAGTCTGCTGGGCTCAGATGGTGCAGAATTCTGCTGGAAAGAGAAAGACTCATGAGAATAACTCAATTCTGTGCTATTTCCACCAGTGACTAATTTTAGCAAAACTGTCCTTAGCACATGTCTGTGGGAGGGCAGACATTTCCTTCTTTACATGATCTTTAAAACCAAATCCAGTGAGTGATTTTTCTCTGTCTCCCCTATTTTCAAATTTTTGGAGACTCACTGATGGAAAAAAAAACAAAAAAAAGAACAAAACACAACTTCTAGAAATCTGTGGTTTGTGCAAAGGAGCACATTTAAATAGGAAGCAATTTAGCAGAAAGTTTTTTGCTGCAACTTGAAACTATACCAAAACATTTGGTCTAATGTCCCAGAGCTGTTTTCCTGCTGTTCCATTCATGACTTGATTTGAGTTTATGTATGCCTAACAGGTAGAACTGTGGGCTGGGACATATATTTTTGTTCAGGCTACAGATCCTTCATACAAATCCTCTCTCTTCTTCTCTGGCTTCCCATGGCAGCAGGAAAATTAGGGCATGTGTGTAAAGGTGCTGTTTTCTTCCTCAGCCCATTGTGCTGGCTGAATTACTCATAAACCAAACATTGATAATATCAACTGACAGTTATTTAAACCTGAGGTTTCAGGTTAAGGAGTAACAGTGAATGCAAATATAGCTGGTGAGAGGCTGTTTGCAGTGCACGTGCTTGTGTGTTAGATCTTGAGAATTTTTAAGGGTTGTTACACAAAGTTCCATAAACCAAAATTATAAGATGATATAGGGATTCCATGTTAGGGTGTCTGTCTTTGTGATGCTGTTGAGGTACCCCAAAAAAACTTACAGCTCAACCCTGAGCTCAACAGAGTTTTCTTTCCAACCACCTTCTGTTAGTAAAGGGATTGCTGGTCACTAGTGACTGCCTTCTCAAAAAGGAAGATATAGAATGCTAGTTTAAAAAGACATTACTGTTGTGTAAGTATCAGCAATAAGTTAAGCTGTGCCTAGGAATGTTCCCATTTGGGCCATGGTCTTGTCTGCCCCAACCCTTTAGGGCATTCTGGTAATTTTGGAAATTTTGGTCATTATAGAGGCCACTCTAACAGGCAGGCTGCACACAGCCACCCACTTCCACCAGCTGAAGGAGGTAGCTAACACAGGCATGGGCTATTTGCAGGAGAGTTCTCAGATATGGCCACAGGCAGATTTCACAGTCTCATTCTTTCAACACAGCTATATGAACTATGATGCTGTCAGAAGTGTTTAAATTTAGAAAATCTGCTTATTCTGTTAGGCTTGCCTCTTGCACAGATTTTTCTCAGGGTAGATGGACAGGTGGCTTAAGAGTGGTTTTTTTTTTTTTTTTTTTTTTTTTTTTTTTTTTTTTTTTTTTAACCTGATTCTATTCCACATCTTGTTTCCTGTAGAGAGAAGAGAGTTGCCTTGCTGCCGCTGAGTTGTCTTTCTCTGGTCTTACTGCTAATAACTGATACAGATATGTGGGTGAGAAAACTCTTGCTGAGCCCAAGACTGAAGCAGTGAAACATCATACAAAGCCAGCCAGCAGCAGATAGGAACCTTCTGAGTTCTTGTCCTTCCCAAACAAGAGGACATGGAAGAGTCTTTGGGATACATCCTTACTTTTTCTCTTCTTACTTTTAGGTCAGTGTATCTTTTCCCAGCAGTTCTTTACCCCTAGGCCCTTCCTTGTCCCCATACATTTAAATATGCATATTTTTTTCCAGGAAAACCAGAGAGATTATAATTGATATTTTATTATATTATGTTTTATTAATATAAGCAGCAAGACAGCTTACTTTAAATGTTGAAATAGTTTTTTTTTTTTTTTACATTTGCTTTCTGATTTTTGGAGTTTTTTTCCCCCTAGAAAATCCATCCAAAATCTTTACATTAAAAATGCCACTCTGGACAAGAAAAAAAGTGAGGTTCTGCTTAGACAGTCTGTAGGTGTTCTAATGATAGATGGATTACAGCATTCATGTCATCCTCCTCTAGTGATTTTGACTAATTTTTCTTATTTTGGGTGAAAGGTGGATTGGAGAATTTTTATTTTTGTTTGTTTGTTTATTTGTTTGGGAAATTCTAGTCAGAAGTGTGGAATGACATTGAGAGGAATGGTTAGGTCTTCTGCCCATAGACCTTCTTCCAGGCTGTGATCTGTTTGCTTGTATCAATTGACAGCACTGATTTCATTGTGTTAGCTACATTGCACTGAATTATATATTCCTTTAGGAACAGAGAGACTTTGATTACAATGACATGTGTGACCTTTAGGCTTAGTCTTTACTGGGGTTATTAAGTTAAACTGCTTAAAACCCTGGAAACATTTGTAAACAAAGTATATGCACACATTGAAATGTCCTAGAACAATTTAGAAATAGTATAATTAGTGCTTGGAGTAGCATACTCTTGGTACATTTATAATTCAGTGTTTGAAACCAAGCTAATTAACTTCCAAACTGGACACAGGGATTAATTTCAATTACCTAATCTCCCATTATGTGTTTACAGTTCATCAGAGGACTCATGAAAAATTCATAATTTCCAGGAATAGGAAATTCTTAGAAAAAGCTGCAGTTGAACATTGGAAACTGTCAGACAAAACTTAAACTTTATCGGGTCTTGTTTGTACAAGTCTGGTTCAGTTGATTCAATTACAAAATGTTCATTCCTGTTGTGCGAGCATGACCCAACTGAGATATGAAACTGGAGTTATTTTTGTGAAACCCCATTCCAGAGTACTTCACAGCTGTGTCTTTTTATCTTCTAGTTTTGGACAACAATATAATAGAAACCATACTGACCTCCATCTCTGGTTATTAGCTGTAACATAGCAATGTCTGTAAAGTGATGCAGAATCCTGAGTGCAGCTTAATCTCCTGACTTCCTCCATGTTACCTCCCTTATGTTTTGTACTGAATCTGAGTCGGCAGTGCCCTGGCAGCCAGGAGAGACAGCTGTGTCCTGGGGGGCACCAGGCACAGCATGACCAGCTGGGCAAGAAAAGGGATTGTCCCACTCTGCTCTGCATTGGGGCAGCCTCACCTCGAGTGCTGAGGGCTGTTCTGGTCACTGCAGTATAAAAAAGACGTTAAACTATTAAAGAGTGTCCAAAGGAGGGACAAGAGAATGGTGAAAGTCCTTGAGGGGAAGCTGTATGAAGAGTGGCTGAGGGCACTTGGTCTTTTCAGTCTGGAGGAGACTGAGGACAGACCCCATTGCAGTTACAATTTCCTTGTGAGGGGAAGAGGAGGGGCAGACACTGATCTGTGCTCTGTGGTGACAGGACTCAAGGAAACATCACAAAGTTGTGTCAGGAGAGGTTTAGGTTGGATACCAGGAAAAAAATATTCACTCAGAGAGTGGCTGGGCACTGAATCAGGCTCCCCAGGGAAGTGGTCACAGCCCCAAGCCTGACAGAGCTCAAGAAGTGTTTGGACAATGCTCTCAGATCAGTGGTGTGATTCTTGGGGTGTCCTGTGCAGGGCCGGGAATTGGATTCAATGATCCTGATGGGTTCCTTTGAATTCAGTTATTCTATTCTGTGATTCTATTCACAGTGTTTTCAGGTGTTTTTCCAGACACTGATCTTGCTTGTATTACCTTGCAGAAAATAAAAAGCCACAACTCTGGAAAGTAGACAAAATCTCCATGAAAGTTCTTTGCGCCTTCTTTGAATGATGAAATTCTTTGGGATTTTTTTAAAGCTTGTAAGGAAAACCCCTTCCCAAGGACTTCATAAAACTTTGTAATCCTCAGTCTGCATAATGACAGATAGAAGAGAAAAACACTTTAATGACCTGGAGGTCATCAAAGTTACTTATCCAAATAAAGATCAATTGGATGAGGTCTGTTACACAGGATACGTGATAAGAATAAGGTGCTCAGTCCAAGTGCTTTGAACAAGTTAAGTTATGCCTTTTTCCCCCTGCAGCATCAAATAGTTATGGTGTAACTGCGGCTTCCTCATCCAAAGTATTTTGTTCTGGTTTTGTGCAGTATGAATTTCATAGGCCATTCTTCCTTAGTGGTAGGAAAGGAGCTTTTTGTGAAACTTATGTTTGCATCATAGGAATCAAAGTTGTGTACAGAATTTCAGTCTGCTTTCTGAGGCAGTGGTAGCAGCTTAATGTAAGTCATATATTTATAGTAGATTGTAGTGGTGCTGAGTAAGTGTGTCCAGATAAAAGGATTTCCCCCAACTTGGACATATTTACTCCCAAGAATTGTAAAAACACAGTAATAACTTTCTATTAATGTACAACCCAGCACTGAAATACAGGAAAAGAGCAGGAGGAGTCAACGTGGAGTAAGAGAGTGTGGTGGTTATGGCTGGTTTGACAGACAGTACATGTTCTCATAAGCCTAGTTTCTAAACCAAAAGAAACTTTGGATAAACAATAGATGATATTTAAATTTTCATTAATCTTGCCCAATAATCTCTGTTTCTGTGCTCAACTACCTTTGCATGCTCCTCTAAAATACCTCTATTGTCTCCTTTTCAGAGGCTCTTTCTGACAGAAATGCCCTGAAGAAGTGTCAGTAAAATATTTACCAAAACTTCCCTAAATACCAACCATCTCATGGGGCATAAATACTGATGTAAATTGGTGTGACTTATGATAACTTGCTTTATTTCATTATTTTAAACTTTTCCTCAACATTTTGTTACAATTCATTTGGAATCAGCTTCTAAAGCCTTTCTAACAAGCTTGTCATGTGAATTTCCTGTGCTATCAGTAATCGATGATGTGATATCTGAAGCAAAGCTTTCAAATTCTTTAGTATTTTCTGATCATATCTAGTACTAAATTTTTTGGTTGGTGTTTCCTGCAAGTAAGATGCTGCAGTTTCTTGCCTTTACTACTACATATTGCAAGTCACACAGAGCTTGGATCTGTTCACTAGCAGATAATATTGTCATCAGGATTGTTATTTTTCATTATTCCAGATTTTTGAAAGGACGGGGGTCTTCTTGTGTGGCTTTGAACCTCTTAAGTCAGTTTTGTTATTTTTGTTGAAGGCCACTCCTGGAAAGCTTTCGGTTTGTTCTCCTGCCTTGGCTAGCGGGGATGTTAAAACAGGGGTGCAGCTGTTCATATGTATAAATAGGAAAAAATATTTCATTTTGAACACAGCTAAATCCCTTCAAAGACTGCTGCTTCTCTGCTGAGCCAATGTGTTACGTGAGCAGTAGGCTTTCCCCAGAAATAGGTAGGACTTCCAAGTTAGTGCTAATGATATTGTAGTAGTGTGGCACCAGACTTGGAGCATACTCTGGGCAGGCTCTGACCATGTCCCCGGTGAGCAGCTCCTTTTTTTGCTCTGGAAGGTGGGGTGGTTGAGGAGAAGGAGGGAAGAGCAGGCTATCAAGGAGAAAACAGTAGGAGCTGAGTAGCACATGACAGAACTTGGCTCAGTAACAGAAATGTGAACCAGAAGAATTTCCTAAACACTCAGCCGATGTTGGTTATGTGGGTGGGAGCTCAGGTGCAGGTGCAGTGTCCGTTCTCTACAAGGGATTGACATACAATTGCCCATTATAGTTAAAACAGAAAGGGAAGTGTGACTTGCCCAGTTAAGTACTAAAAGGATTCTCCAAGTGAGGAGTCAGGTGGGCAAAGATGACCAGGATGAAATATTGATTAGGGACATTTTGGGTTACTAGTAAAGCAGAATGTTATATAGAAAATGAATGACACGAAAAACACTAGAAAGAGTGCAATTTTAATAACAGAATACTCCTGCATTATGTTTAGCAGATGTCTGGTGGAGTATTTACTCTCCCACCTGCAAGATTTGCCACCAACATAAAATCTGAGAAGATATTAAAAGATGCTGCCAGTAAATATTCTTTTTAGCAAAATAGAATTAGTACAGATTTGTTTATCTCTAATGTAGTGTCCAAAATGTATTTGGTGTGTGAAAGATCTGAGACAAAATAATTAATCCTGCTGTTGAATCTAAGAGAGTAAAATCCTGTTGCTTCTGACCTTTTCTCCTTCCTCAGTGTGCATTTGACAACACTGAGCCCTAGGCTTTGGCTAAATCCTATTCGTCTTGGTGGGATAATTTTTGTTGCCTATAGTCAGGTTTCTCTAGGAATGCACCTCATCATATTCTCTCATAACATTTAATGTCAGATTTTAAGATCAGCTCCAGCAGCATGGTCTGAAAAATGACAGGAATCAAGTCCTTATGCACCAAATTTTAAATATTCAAGCATCAATAATGAATTTTCACCATTGTTTCTAGTCTCTAATATCACTTACAGAAATTCCAAGTAACTTTATACTACAACTGCAAATGCTGTAGTTTTCTTCTAATGGTTCTTCAAGGCTGTGAAATGATTTATTAGACAGGATCTGTATCAAAGAGATTACAGATCAGAAGTACTCTGATTAAAATATTTGGCAGTCCATGTTTGTTTCAAGATATGTTAAGAGACTAAAAGAATGACCTAGAAAAAAAAGAAGTTACTGTAATGAGTAAAATATTTTTCTTCTTAAGTGTTTCTAACAACTTTTTCTAAATTATACATTTCTCCGCTTCAAAAAATTAAGGAATTACATAAACACTTTTGTATTTTCCCTTGCAGAAAATTCTATAGTAGTGCCAAATGAATCCTTGATAAATTTTTCCTGTTTTTCTGTCTCATCGTGTATCAAGGTGATAGTAAGCATGCTGTCCAGATCATTGCTTCAACCAGATAGTTTATTTTCTGGGTAGCTTACACCTAAGAGACACGTCATAAAATTGAAGCATTAGCAAAAACTTATAACCTAGATGTAAATTACTGGTTTTTAAAAAAGTATTAAAGTTGCCCCTAACCTAGTATGTATCATTTTTTCAGGTCTCACAGACCCACCTACATTTAGGTGTCATGAAGGCCACCTAAATTTATAAAGGCCTCTGAGTTATCTCAAGGTATTTATACAAGTGTACCTAAACTTGTGTTGCCTAGATTCAATACAACAAACTTTGGAGCATGTGGTCACACTTTAAAGGACTCCTGCAGTTCATCAAGAAGCCAAGACTTCAACCATGTGTCCTCAGGTGACTGGTTAGGTAATATTTGTACACCTCTACAGAAAAACAATAGGTTTGTATAGAGAAGTGTGTAAATACTAGGTATTATGGGTATTATTTATCTTTTTACAACTGACATAATCTGTTTCATTGTTGAATGTATTTATTGGTCACTAAATACTTCTGCAGTTCCCTTTTCTGTCTTCTGCAGACCTTACACTTCCTGTGAAGGAGGAACTCTGTGCTGCACCCATGTAATGGGAAGGATTTGGATGTTGCATTAAGAAGACTTATCTCTTCACCCCTCATGAGCAGGTGTGCTGTACAGGTTACAGGCTGTGTAATGGCCTGCAGGAAGGGTTCCTGCAGCTGTGCCAGGGTGCCCTTACCCTGCCCTTATGTAGCACGGCTGCGTAGTACAAACTGCACGTGGGCACATGGGGGGCACTGGGTTTTCTAAGGGGAAGCTTCTGTGAAGAAGCTTTGGCCCATCCATCTTCTCTCCTAAGGTGCTCAATACAGTAAACCCAGAACTAATCTGGGCATCTACCATGCCTGGGGAAGAGTCTGCCATGTCATGCAAGACACAAAACTGGGTTTTGTCCAGGCTGGCTGGAACAATGCAGGGCTTTGAAGGCTGTCTGCCCCCGTTGGCTGAGGGGAGTTTGCTGGCCAGTACTCCTCCACCCCAGCTGCTGGTGGCTCCAGGAACTGACCTCCTGCAGTGCCCCCATAACCTCATGTTGCCCTGGGCTGGATCCCTCTAGAAGGCAGCACCGGGCTGTTTGCAGCCATTGGGCCTGCTTTTTAAAATGAGGCATTTCTTGTCCATCTCAACAGATCTTGGTTTAATTTGGGTGGCGAGTGTTTACAGATTATGCCCTCTACTTAATAATGCTTCTGTGACAGCTGTTTTGTCCAGCTTTCATCATGATGTAAATGTTTTTAACCAAGGAGCCTTGGATACCTACTAACATGGTACACTTTCTCATGTGTTTGCCAATTTGCTCTTTATTTGTCTAGGAAACTAGCTGAATTCATAATGTATAGTTTTTGCCCAAGAAACTATCTGAATTCATAATTTATTTTTTTGCTCTCTAGTTCTGTTTCAGGGTAATGTTTAATCCACTGTTTGAAGCAGGGTTTTCATTCTCTTCTCTGTAATAAATTACTAAACTGAAAGAAATGGAACTAAGATCCTGTAGCTTAAATTCGCTGAGCTTTTGTTTTGAGGCTGAACAGTGAATCTTAGAAAGCTTGTTTTTCATTTGTCCTGAAACCTTGCCCCTCCTGCCTCCTTCTTTTCATGCCAATAAAAGGTAACCAGAGACAGCTGGGGGCTCTCTTTCTGCCTCCCTTGAATGGGAGTGTCTTCTGAATGCCTCTTTCACGTACCTGCACAAACCCTGCTCTGCTAAACCACTATGGCCGAGGTTCTCAAAGATTGAATAGGTTTTCATTGCCTGCATTTCTGATCTGAAGCAGACTGAGAGAAATGAGTGTTAAGTAAACGCAGTGGCAGCCCTGTCAGCGTCAGCATTCCAGCCTGCAGTGTTGCTCCGGACAAGGACGCTGCCGGCACAGACTTACTTCTACACATCCAGCTGTCAGGGGGTTGTTTTACTTGCTAGCAGTTGAAAAGAAGAGGGATGCACAGCAGAGCAAAGACTGGCAAGTCTAGTTTTTATGAGGCTGTTTATTTTTTCTATAACAAGTGTGGGGTGCCTCATGGATGTTGAATGGGAATTTAATACAGTGATAAAGTAAAATTGTAAACTTACCAAGCCTGTTTTCAGCTGCCTTTGTTCTGCACCTCTAAGCATCTGCAGAAAACATGTTCAACAGCACTCAGACACTTCTGTGAATTTATATGTGATTTTATTCAGCACCTTCTGCAGGGAACTGATCACCTCACTGCAGCTGATTGAAGTTAATAGAAAATGAAAGTGTCTGTCCTGTCTGTCTTTCTATAGCAAGCCTTTTGTGTGTGAAGTCAGTGCTCACAGGCTTTTAAATGAGAGCAGAGGTTTATTTTCAGCTTTAGGTAAAGAGCATTTTACAAATCCTATGTTGCAGTTTAAAGATCAAGATTTAGGAAACAGTGATATTTGACAAAAAAAGAGGTGTGTATCTGGTGATTTCAGCAGTCAGGGCAAATTTCAAGCACCCTAACATCCAGCTAACAGTGGAATTTACACATGGAAGGATTGTGCATTCATAACTTACTAATAACAATGTCAGAGTATTGTCTGTTGTAGCAGGCAAGAGAACCTGCACTGGATGAATTAGGCCTTTGTTTGCACAAACACCTAGGCATTGTGTGGGCAGGAAAATTTTACCCCTTCTACCAAAATAACCCTATTCCTTTACCACACGTAGGCACTCATATCAATTGAAGACCTTCTCAAGTAGAGGCAGTTTTATTCAGGAGTGAGAACGTGTGTTCAGGTAGTTATCTTTCAATAAATATAGTACAGCTTATGTGGATCCTTCCACTTTACTTTCTTTCATTTGCTGCTCCATGACCTAGAGAGGTTACTCCTGTCCCAGGTGATTGTTCAAGGCCTTTTGCTGGGTGATGGTATTCCCATAGCTCTGTCATGTAGCTGAGGTACTGCCCTTCCTCTTTCACTTCCCCTGAGCTGGTGGCTCTAGCTGCAATGAAGGCATCTTGAGACATGTCAGGGTTACCTAGTTAGGGTGCCTAACACAGATGTACTAATGATGACCAGAGCAGTGCAGTGATGATGTTAGTGTCGAATTCTCAGCCCATTATCTGTCATATTAGGTAGAAAATGGCAGGTGAAAAGGATTGTCAGTGTAGCTGTAACTGTAGAAGTATTAATGCAGTGCATATATCGCTCTGCAGCCGTCCTGTGTCACCCATGACCTATTGCAGACACAATGGCCAGGCACGCAGAGATATCCTGCAGTGGAGGTGGACAGGAGGGCTGGTTGAGCAGAGACAGCAGGTGTGTGGCAAACAGCCCCACCAAACCCATCCCGGCATCTCCATCATGCCCTGCAGCACCGTGACTCCTGTGACTCCAGCCAAACGTCAGCACGATTCTGATTGTTCAGAAACGTAAGCTAGAGTAGAGGAGCTTGCCCTAATAATTTTTAGCATGAGTTCTCAGAGCATCTGTAGTGTTTACAAAAGTAATGTTTACAAAAATGTGTGTGGAGGGCTACTAGCCTTCAACAGCTGGTCCCAGAGGAAAATGCACATGCTGACTTCAGAGTGACCACTGATGAAGAGTGCAACAGCTTCTTAGAAATGGGATGTACAATATCTGGAAGGGCAGCTTCTCTCTATACACAGAACCAGGCCTAATACATCTTGGATTTAAGGTAATGACAACTATAACTTCCTGAAAATGAAAACTCTTTTCCTCTTTCCCCTTTCTTATTCTTACAAGTATATGTTACGACATCATTAGGATGTCTTTTTTGTTCTTTTACTCCTGATGGATGGCGCAGTGTTATTTGTTTAGTCATTATTTTTAGTTTTGTATGTAGCTGTTCGTCTGTTTATTGAAATGAACTGCCATCCGGGCACCCTGATCAAAGCAAAAAGCATGAAATCCCACGTGTTGCACTTTTGAGAGCAACAATGAAGCTAACCTTTCACCCTTGACTTTCTTTTAACCCTAATTTTGAAAGACAGTAGCAAACAATTCAGCTACCTTCTTAAGTAAAAGAATATTCAAACTAGCTCGATTGTAATGCAGTGTTCTTTTCAAGTGAATGGAAGGTCTCGGGAGTAATGCATACAAATACAGAGGCTGGGTAAGTTCATTACTTTGGAGTTTCTGGTGCAGTAATAGCAGTGAAATGGTTAAAAGGCTGACTTTAAAGTGGTCGCAATTAGGCTTCAAAGTTAACACCCCACCCCACTGAGATGAATGGGAGCAGTTGACATTTCTTAGTGCTATTGTTTCAGTCTGGCTTGCTATAGCTTCTAAAATAAGACAACAGTACATCTGTTTACATTCTGCTTCCGCAAACCCAGATGGGCTAGAAACTTCATTGTTTTTTAAGTGGAAGCTTGGATTCTGGAGAATACAGCAATATCCACAGGGTATCTGTAGGAAGAAGAGCTGAAAGCCGCCTTAATCACAGACATCTCCCCCTTCTCTGTAAACTTCTATTGTCCCAGGACAAATCTGTAAACCACAGGGGGAAAAATAAAGTAATATATATTTGAAGTACTTTTTACTTACAACATGACATGCCCACAATAACTTCTCGTCAAGTCCTTAGTATACAAATTTTCATAAATGGATGCGGTGTTTTGAACTTTCTTCTCTATTGGAAGCTTGTAGAAGGTAAAGGTCTTGCTTTTACTGAATGTGGTGGTCTCTCCTAACAGAAAATTCTGTCTCTAGAGAAGTCAGAGTTTCACCCAGGAGAGTTTGAGACCAGCTGTTACTTTGTGTTCACATGGATAGAAACCTTTAATTTACTTCTGAGAGCGTTACAAGAAGTAAGATTTTTGCGAGGAATATTTTGCATTTTTCTGATACTTTCATACAGGCGGCTACATTAGCTGGAGTAAGATCTTAGGAGCTGGAATGGATTAATAAAGGTGCAAGTGGGGCCAGAATTTGGAGCAGATGGTCTCCATTACCCCATGCCTTGGTTCGTGTAGGGAGTACACAGTGTCCTCTCAGACTTTTGTTGAGGGGTCTGCACAGTGGCAAACTGCCCTCGGTAGCAGCCAGAACCCTGTGAGAGCTGCTCTGATAAAAGGGACCCATTAGATATGCTTAGGCCATAGATTGAAACCAGCTGTGAATCTGTCGGAAAGATTTTCCTCATTGTGCTTTCATCAGGGTGGAAAGTTTGTGGCTTGTTTTGCATATATATGTATTTTGGGCTTCATTGCTCTGACTTTGCAAGTCCTAGAGCCTGCCAGTGATAAGAGCTCTCATGCATACAGGCTCCTTTTGTATCCTGGCACTCAGAGATCCTGCCTTCCATTTGCCCATGGACAACACAGCTTGTGCTTTGGAAGTGCCATTGTGGGCTCTCCCAAATGGTGTCTCCCAGATTTCAACCCTGGGTGAGTTGGATGGTGAAGGCAGGCGTGCAATCTGTGGTTTGGGCTCATGACACTTGTTTCCTGCCTAACTTCAAGCTGCATTTTCGTTTGACTATAAAATAGCCCTGAGCTTTGACAGGCCTCCAGGTTGTCTGAGACAACTGTGGGCATCTCAAGAGTAAAAACTGTTTCCTCTCTTGTTCTTCTTCTCAGTTCCTGTGTTATTTGGAAGAGGGCAGCAATCTGGTCTGGATGAAGAAAACACCTGAGAAAACCCAACAGGATTTGCTTTTTACTCAAATTTGCTTTGAAAGTTTCTCTCATGAGATTGTTTTATCTTTCTATTTAAAAAATGCTTTAAAAATAAAATAATATTAAATCATGCTGCGAAAACCAATTTCAATGTGATAAAACTCCTACAGTGTGAAGCAAGAACCACTCAATTCAAATGCATGGGGAAAGGCATGTTATTTTATCAAACAGAGGGTTAGAGAACAGCATCAAATATGCATTTTTTAATATTTGTTTCCATTTTTTCTAGTCCATTTCTGACTGGATTGCCTTGGTATCACACAGACTTGTGGAAGAAAATAGGTATCCTGATAGGCCTTTTGGATCTAGTTAAATGAATATAGTTAAAATTACTTCAGCAAGGTCAGTAGGTCGTGGCAGAGCTTGGAAAAGAAGTTAGGGGATGTTTTTCCCAGTTCTGTGTATTTTAATTAGCAAACTGGCCTGCCTCCCTGAATTACACTAGTGTTGAGATACCTAAATGTTCAGAACCCTTAGTTTTATATACTAACCCTAACACAGAGAATTTCTTGAGTAGACTTTAAGAAAATATTGCTATAGCTTCTTTACAGTTGTGCCCTAACCTGCTTTTTGCGTGGTTTTCAAGGATGATTTTGACAACTGAATTCTCTTTTAGGGAATATAAAATACCAGGGATTAAAAGGGACAGATCTGGACAGGGCAGGAATTTGCCAGCAGAATGACATTCTAAAAAGGCTTCTGAAAAATTAACACAAATTCTTATGAAAAGAAATTAATTTTTTTTAACATTGTGTTCTTTTAGTTTTCTTTTAGAAAAGGAAATGAAGCCTTCCATTGTAAGACTATTTAGTTTTGCGTAAATTGTGCATTTTCCTTTTGTGGTGCATTTCTTTAGTCAATTTATATTTTGCATGCCTATTGCTCCCAGTCTCTGCTGGTCTGAGCTTGCTTGCCAACTGGTATTTGCCACTAAGAATCAGAATCATATTTTTCTTTGAGGAGCTTGGTACATTATGGCAGTCATTGTCCCATAGAAGAGAATGAAGGATGCAGACGGTCACTCCTGTGGGCCTCAGGAAAAATGCAATAGGGAAAGAGCCCAGCAAATTGAAACAATATTTTTCAATTCATGAATACTAAAAACTGGAATGTCTTCCCAAAATAACACTGAAGTTTTATTTCTTATTAAAAATTCTTTTTAAAAAACCCAGCAAAACAAACCGGCTGATATTTACTTAATCATTCTAAGTTAGGAAAAAAAATGTTGAATAAAAATGTATTTTATAGGATTAAATTTCCATATTTTTTCAGCTCTAATTATGATAAGATTGTACAAGGATTAATTTTATTCTTTCTTTGTCTCATCCTTTTTCCATCCTAGACAATGAAAATAGTTTAATCTAGCAGTTTTTACATTGTGGTCTGTGCACCAGAGCTGGCTTGTAAAACTTTTTCTTTCAGTGGTTTTATTGTTCAAGAACTGATGCTTCCTGTTACTTCTGGTCATGCATTTTGATTTTGTGAATGAGTATGCTTAGACAAAAGAAAAATTCTAATCAACTATGTTCCTTTTGTACAGCTTTAAATTCTCATTAAATAAAAATTATACCAGAACTTGCAGAAGTAACAATTCTTCTGAAAGGCTCAATCAACAGGAAAAAGAAAAATCAGTAGTGAATAAGAGAAATCTGGGATTCTTTCACTCCAGGTATTCTGTAAGGAAGAGAAAACAGCACAGGTAAAACATAAGATGGAGTGTTGCTCTTACTGCACATAGTTGAATCATGATGGTATAAGAACTGTGCTTTGGGCTGCTTTTCAAGGAAGAGAAAATTGAGGTTGCAGGGACTAGCAAACCAAGTAGGACTAATTACAATTCAAATAGATAAGTGAAAGCTGCATGATCTTAGTTCCTGTGTCGTACTGGTTTTTGTTTCCATATTGCCTTTTGCAGCTTTATTGTTCTAGTGCTTCATACTTGTGTAGTTTGAAGGCTGTTGTTTACGTGACTAGATTCACTCCCTACTGGGATACAGGCCAAGATATTCAAAGTGATTGTTTATTTTGAGCACCCTCATTTTTTAAAGGTCCAAACCAGAGAAGTTTTGGAGTAGGGAAACTCAGTTGTTTGTGCGGTTTGCCAACATGGCATGGAAAGACAAAAGAAGAAAAAATGGGTGCAATCAAAATCCTTGTTCGCTTCTCATTGTCTCAGAGTCTGATCTTTGGTTTTCTGAATCGAGGTGACAAGATTTGGGTACTGCTGTCTTGGAAACAGGAATGTGTACCTGGCCATGGTCCAGGCTGAAGGAAGTAAAGCTGAGCAGTGACATCACCCTGTCTCTCCATTTCTCTTCCCAACCTCCTAATTGCCCTACAGCTTCACCAAAGATTTAGATGTGGTCTTCTGGTAAGAGTGGTGAGGTCAGTGCTGACTGTACCATATGTGGAATAGGTATAACAGCTACAATGTATATATATTATAAAACATAAATTACCCATGTATTCCATTTCTCTGTCTGTTGTGTGGGTGAATATACCCAATGCAGGGGTAGCAAGAGGACATGCCCTCTAAAAGGACAGCATGAGCATGGGTGCTGTCAGGATACTTGGCTTAGAATCAACTTTCCCTTCAAATTCTTTCCTGCTAATACAGATAAGCACAGTTTGTGTTGCTGAAGTAACTGCATTAACGAGAAATACTTGAGTTGAACTAAAAAAAAAAAAAAAAAAAAAAAAAAAAAAAAAAAAAAAAAAAAAGTCCTGGAAGCATTTCATTAGGTTCTAGCTTTTTGATTGCCTATTTTTAGGACAAGTTGTCAGCTGATATAGCTCCTTTAAAAACACAATTTGGATTAAGGGGGTGGGGGGGGGGGGAAGCAGCATAAGCTGTGGAGCCTTAATTGTGAGAAGTGCAACAATAGCTTAAAAACAGACTGTAAAGCCTGGTCTGACAGCTGAAGGAAGGGATACTTTATTAATAGTTGTAAGGAATGGGTGGATAGGGCCTGAAAAAGGCAACAGGGGATATAAAAAGAAGCCTTGTAATACGAAACTATTGCCAAAATCCTTTACTGAACAATTTATGAAAGAGCCTGTGTCACATAAGCACCAAGTTAATACACCTGAACAGGATAAACAGCTTCTGACTGGTGTGCCTCACTGAAAGTGAAGGTGCACCAGTGCTGCAGCCCAGCTCTGCTGTGGCTGATCCTTTAATGGGCTGGAGATGGGCACACGCGGCTCACTGGCCAACAGCCTCTGCTTTCATGACTCAAAGTTTCTGTCTGACAAGCCCAGATGACTTGGCCACTGTACTTGCTGTATAGTTATCACACTTCAGTATTTTAAAATCTGATAAATCCCCTAAATATCCTTGCAATTGATAGCCAAATTGCTCTGCTAATATTACCTGAGACATATAACTCCAAAAACTTATTTCCAGTGGGAGGTGGCAGGGAAGGTCCCTCTCTACAGAGATTTCATGTAGCGAAAATCTCTCCAAATTAAATCCCCAATTAAAACACAACTGTGTGTTTTCTATGGCCAAAAGCTGACTGCATTGGAGATAACAGGAATGTAAAATGCCTCTTGTTCTCCAGCCTCAGCTGTAGGGCTTCTTAGATTCCAGACTGCCTGGATATCCAACAGAGCAATGTCCCACATTAGACTATGACTGTCTGTTTATGACAGATCCAGAACACTTCATCTTTCTAGTTATTTGAAATAGAAGTCCTTAGGTAAATGTCAATAACCTCCAGAATCTGGGAAACCCTTGGAAGCAGAAGGGCTGCAGTCATGGGGAAGTTTTGATGTCATTTGAAATCATATATCCATAAAATCACTTTAGCACAGACTTCCTGTGTCATGCCGTGCTGACTCTGTGTGAGATCTGACATTGTTCTTCACTCTTTAATAACGAGAGCTCAGGAGGGCAGGGTGAGGGGAAACATAAACAAAAATGTCAGCCTAGTTTTTAGCATTGTACAAATTTAACCCAAGCTGCCTGTGCCAATCCTAATCCCTCCTTTCAGGTTTGTCCTTCCATGTGGGTCAATGGCAACTCAATTCCTGATACATCAAATCCAGAAACTTGCTGAGACTGTCAGTATCTCTGGCACCAGCACATGGTGCAGATGACACTTATTATGTCTGTGGTACATGGCAGATTTGTTCTCAGGATCAGAATTTTCTGTGAGCGTGGCATCAGGGTGGCTTCCCTTCTCTGCTGCTCCCCTCAGTTACAAGTGTGTTGCATCGATAGGAAGCATTATTTCTCTTCACTTTAGCTTTAACCATGTTGTTATGTTTGTTTGCTGTTTTGCTTTTCCTAGAAGATTGTTTTCCCTTTTCGTCAGTGATTTTAGCCAGTTCACAGTGTTGATGGGAATTTCTGCTCCTGCTACTCTTCAACATGTGTTCTTTCTAAAGTGTTTCTTTTCTTTCTGTGTATTGTACAAAGCAGGTTTCACCTTTGATAGCTATTTTTTGTTGGCAAAGATAGGCAACCTAGGTATTTTATTGAAGCTTTTTCTGCACAACCGTTTTTCTTCATCTTTTTGCCTTCTCTGGGTGGCACCAATACTGGGCATAGCAGAGCTGCCAGATGAGCTTTTGTGTTGTTTCAGCTTTACTTTGGGTGGTATTTAGAAGACCGGCCTTGCATTCATGAGATATTTCTGAGCTTATAGGCGAAGTAAAAATGTAAAGGTAGATACTGCTTGTGGCACTGATGAGGAGAATTGGTGTTGCTAGGATGGGAGAGGAATTGCAATTCCATGAGAATTTTGGGATTTTTTCTGCTGGATTCTTTCCTTTTCTGTACAAGAGAAATGTTTAAGGGCCTACCCATTCAAACGCTGTGTAGGAACTTGCTCAGCCTACTTGCAGAAAGAGGCTGCACTCATTGATAATTTCCAGGGTGAGAGCCCATTATGATAGACTTTGTAGAATGTGGTCAGGAGGAAAGGCAGAGATAAATTCTTTTTGGTGTAGCCATGGGTAAGATATATGCCCACAGCGTTCTTTTCAAAGCCGTGCTGGTGTGTGACAGAAGGAGGGACAAGACTCCTCCTCATTCTGTGTAAAGGGGCATATACTTATTTCTGTTGGCATAACCTGAAGTCTGGTTGGATTGGGTCCCCCTTTTTGCTCAGGTATGCTTTTGGTGATTGTACCTCCCAGAAATGAATGCTAAATCATGGTTTGATTCCATACGTCAGCTGCTCCATACTGAAATTGTTCATCAGAATTTCCAGTTTGGTCCTATGGAGGCCGTCCTTACAGTTTTCTAAATGATGAAAAGTTGTTGCTGTTGTTGTTAGAAGTGTTGCTAACCATGCTTCTGCTCCACAATTACATTAAAGGAAATAATTCTACCTTATTTGTTCTTTTTATTCAGTTTAGGTTTGAAGGGTGCTGGGCATTCTACCTATAAGAGAACACATTATTGCTTCTGTACATTATTTATTGCTGTTATAATCCAGGAGAAACACATCCAGACCCACTCATTATTTAGCAGATTAGAAAAATTTAAAATATAAGACATCACATGAGGCTGAAACTGCTGTCCATCTGTAGGGAGACTTCTTGCTGCTGTAGGAGGGACAAGGTGATGCTGTGCTTTGGGAAACAGCAGGACCATTACTTCCAGTGTCTGAGGCACAGGCCAGTATACAGGGGCCCACACCCTAATTTTTTTGAGGTAGGCAACTCTTAAAGTTATCTCCCTCTCTTTCCTTTGTTGGCTTTTTTACTAGTTTTAGACATCAGTTGCCTTCTTAATGGTTATAATCGTTAAAAAATGCAACTGGTTTGGATTCCTCACCTAAACAACTTGACTGAGAACCTACAATACTTGCTGTTCTCCCTCATCTTCAAAGCTAGACTACAATTAATGAAAACTTGCAAGTGGTTTGTTTAATACACTTTTTTTTTTTGAGACTTTTTTTTCCTCTTTTCCCTCTCATCACTGCAACCTGTGCAGCTTCCTTGTACTGCCTTTCTTTAAATATTATGCAGAATAAAATATAATTTTGCTTCTTACTTAGACTTTGAACCCTTTAAAATGAAATCAAGTGAGTTTACCTGTACTTAGCTGGTTGGAATCTTAAGAGCTTCTACTGTTTTGCTTCTACTGTTTTGTAGGGAGTACCATAGCTGATTAAAATAGATTTGATCCTTTGTCTCTAGAACAGCAGGTTAATTCGTGATTTTTAATCTATAGCAGTATTACAAATTTGTAATGTAGCACTGCACACTTCCATAGGAAAAAAAAAGAAACCACACCTGATTTAGCCTGATTTAGGTTTGTAAACCCTAGTGACTAATGGAGAATATATCTGAAGTGAGTCTATGAGTGCAGCTAGGCTATTGACTTTCCTTAACTGTACATAAGCAAAGAAGATAGAAAAATACAAAGTACTAACAATTTCATCACTGTCTCTAAACCCAGGACTAAATATCAGAAGTGCATATATAAATATACATGGATAGATGCAATTCTGTACATGTTCTCCATTGGTTCTTACATCATTAATTACTAATTTGAATTTGAACTATACTGCTTATATATACACGTGATAAACGTATGATACAAATTAGACACAGGCAAAAATTCCTTGCAGAATTTGTGGTCTGAATTTATCCCCCGAATACCTACAGTGTGGTAACTTAAGTTCATTCCTCATCATATCCTCAGATAGTTTAAGTTCATTCATGTCCTAATAAGTGGTAGCTGCTCTAGGAAGCCCTCTAAGCTTTCTATAACCAGACATGCCACTAGTAATCTTTCCAAAATGTGATGTCAATGAAACTGCAGCTGGTTAAAGGGCTAAGCAGGGCAAAAAGTTGTATTAGTGGCTAATAAAGCTAATTCTTTTGCAAGCAAAATTAGCTCGCTTCACTAGCTTGTTATGACTTGAAGTGTCTGGCCGTTGAACTATGCATCTGGCTCATTTGTTGCTCTCAAAGAGATCCCACCCTGACTGACAGCTGTACTGGACTGGAAAAAAGTAGCCCAAATGAGTGAGAACAAGAGGACTTCGGTTTGTGGGACTTTAGGACAGTAGTGATCCATGCAAACAACCTCCATAAGAAGAAGAGATGAACCCAACAACGAATGTTTGTGATATAGGTCCTGGCTCTGGACACTAAATTTCCTTAACTAACCAGTTACTGCTGCAGAACTTTGTGCTCACAAATACTGTAATTGATCCACATTATATGCAACTACCTAAAAGACAAAAATATCCATTAACTGGTTGCGGCAACCCTAAATAATCACTAGAAACATAACTTCCAGTACATTCCAGATATTGTGATGCCCTAAAGTGATTAAAGCAGCACCAGAATAGCCTAAGCTCTGTGGATGTGTATTTATTTTTACTCACTGGTGTTTTGGGGTAAATGCCACATCAGAGTGTTTTTATTACAAAGTTCCCTTTCCTGCTTAATGCAGCTGTACCTATTCTAAACTCCTTCATCAAAGGCAACCATTTCCTTTTTTTCTTAATCTCAGATCAGTTTACTGGGAGCAGTTGTCCCTGACTTCCTTAAGCTTCCCCTGCAGAAAAGGTTTCTTAAAATCTTCCTTAAGTCCATTCTTTCCTTCGCACATGCTTAGGAATGTGTGTGCATGTGTATAAACATGGACACATGCATGTGCCCATGCATATTGTAATTAGTTTCTGCTTCAGTCTCACAGCTTTGTGCATGGTCAGACTGGGAAAGGGCCCATGGAAAAGGTTGCTGCCAAAGGGCAGCGAAACACTTGCTTCCTTGTGTACTTCCAAATGATTTTAATGCCTTCTTTATTTATGAGATGTTTCAAATTTCTGAATTCTCTGATGACATTACTCAGACAAATGTGCACTGAGGTCATCTGATAACATTACTCAGACAAATGTGTACTGACGTCAAGACTGACAATTTTTTCACTGTGGTATTGTTTTTGCAGGTGATTTGACACAGTGTTTAATAGAGGTCCTCCAGAGTGACAGGTTGGTGATGTTGAATTTGAGCAATTAAGCTGTTGAATATTGATCCTGGATTGAGAGTTTATAGAAACCGCATGGAAATACTGGTTTATGCTGTTAAATGAATTTTGGGTCCCAAACTTTTATTCAATATTAAACAGTATTTGAGTTAAAAGGATACCTTGGATTAATGAATGAGTTTGGCTTCTGTAGCAGGCCTATGACATTGTTTTCTTTGCACCAGAGATGCCTGTGAAGTGCTGGCTCTCTGTTTTGGTGACACTGGAAAGGGAAATCTCTCAAGAGAAGACCCATAAGTCCAGCTTATCATGGCAAAAATGACAAAGCAGACCATATATAGAAATTGAGGTTTCAAATTGGACTTTTCCATCTGTATTAGTTTTGTTCCTTGTGAAATTTTTTTTTATTAGCTATAGTTTGGTACCGCTTGGATGTCCAGCCTTGTGAGAGGCTGAGAGCTGGTGAGAGACAGTAATATAAATGATCTTTGCTCACCCAGTATCTCAGGAAATCATGCAAGAGGAAACTCCCACTATTTTCTTTTCACACCAGAAGGGATTTTTCTCACACACTGAAAAAAGAAAAAAGTAAAGGCTATTTGATCCAGACATAGAGATATACTCAAGATTCTTGTAGAGTATAGTCTAACTTACATTGCTTAATGATGACTTTTCACATTGAAAATATAATAAGAAATTATAGAAAAGACATCTTGTAACAACAGGGATGATAGGAGAACTGGAGCTAACATTGAACTCAGAACAAAACTACCCAGTCATCTGAGGATGCATTTGAGGAGGTAAATTGCTTGCCATGGTACATGAGAGATTGGTGCTGAAGTGTCCCCCTTTGCTTAGATGCCATCACAATTAGAACATGGCAGGAATGTGTTAATGCTGCAGACCATGCTCAGGCTGCAGGAGACAGTCACTCCTCTTAATTTTAAGTATAGAAGTGTTAGTACCAAGTATTACCAGCAAAGATCTGAAGAAAATTTCTAAAGATACCTTGACTGAAAAGTCAGAATGGTGTGTTTCTTGCTGAATCAGTTTCTCTGTAAGGAAACAAACAAGTGTTGAAATAATGTAGGACACGACATCTTCCTGCGATTGGCAGTTCTTTCTGTCTGTTTGGGTCCTCTAGTAGAATAAATCTCAAGTTCATAAAGGGGAATGGTAGGTTGGGATGGAATCCTTTACACTTTATGGTCACTGTGGCCAGAATTGTTATCTGTCCTCCTTTGCCTGTTGAGGGAATTCAGCTCTCTCTGCATATTCTTGATTGTGTTCTGCTGTTATCACTCTATCTCCATGGTTTCAGTTCTTCTTGGTACCCCTGTTATCAAAAGTAAAAGTGCTGCTCAAACTTTGTTTTTGCTTCTTCAATCTCCCTTGTTTCTTCTATGTAATGCCACATCTGTACTTTTTGTTTATGCTTTTCTGTCTTTAAGTCTGTGAAGCTGGTTTTATGCAAAAACACCATGCCACAGCAACAACCAGCAGTGATGCAGTTGCCTCAGTGCTAAGCTGATAACACAGAAAAAGCTGAAGCATTTCTACTTTTGTGCTTTGAACTCATCCTCAGACCTGGTTTCCTGATTTGTCTCATTATCACTGATTGGCTTTGCTCTCTGAGTGCAATTGCTCATTTGGTAAGAGTTAGAACAAACACATCTCCATTTTTCCCTAGCTTAAGCAAAGCAGCAGTAATGGTCACCTCTCCCTGGTTTTTCCTTGGCATACTTCCCAGAAAGATGTGTACTTAATTGTAATTTACTCTCTGTGGTCAGCAGCAATATCTCATCTTTTAGTATCTCAGCAGCACCACTATATTTAACTCTGTGTGTCTGAGGCCTCGCCTGATCTCATACAGAGTAACCCTGTATTTCAATTAGGCTGAATATATGCAACAGAGGTGTTCACATTTACTGTATATACAATTAATTCCTCTGTCATTTTCTGCTTCATCTGCTTTTCACAACTTCAAAACAAACAAAAAACAACCCAAAAATTATTTCTTTTGGACAAATAATATCATATATTGGGGAAGGCTTTGTCTGTGCATCTAGTGTATCTTACTAAAGCTGGTTTAGAATTTTAGGTAAACAAGCAATTTTATATCAAAACTCTTCAAAAGAAACCATGAAATGACCAGGCCATAAACCCAGGAGTGGCACAAAAGTGGGAATATCAGACCTGCAATATGTTATATGAGTCTTTTAGTCCAACCTGTCCTATTTCCACCCTGGTTTTAAATATACTGCTGACATCCTTGCAAGAAAAGAAACACACTGGGCTTAGACATTGGTGTTTTTGGCAGTGCAACAGGCACTCTTAGTTTAGGCTTAGTTTCATTTCTTGACATTTCCTTGATAATACATGAAATAGAAATGTCAAGTTACTGTATTTGTGACTTTGGTGGTGAAGTTTGGCAAGTTGAATGTTAAATCTAACACTTCAATTTAAAAATATCTTTCATGTAAATAAAACTGACAACTTTCATTCCAGGTACATGTTATGCTCTTCAGGAACTCCTGTCCTGCTTAAGAACAATAAAACTTTCATCTGGAGTGCATTAATAACTGTTCTAAAGTAAGAAGGTATTTCCAAAATGTCCACAGGATTTGCATCAGCTAGGTCAGCAATACTTTGCTAGCCACTGTTTTTATGTACTGTATTTTATGGTTTTATGCGCTGTTTTTATGTGCTGTATTTTATGTATTGTATTTTGTGCAGGAGACAGATAACCAATCCTATGTGTCCTGGAATGAGTCTTTCCCTACTGTTGGTCATGTGTAGTTTGTTTTTTCATATCTCTAACTTCACAGAATGTAAGCAAAAGTGATACCATTGAAAAAAGCCAAAGAAACAAATTCAGGTTGAAATTCAATTAAATACTCAACTTGGGGTTCTTTGTATGTGTAAAAATAGAATGTTGATATTGAAATTGAAATATTATTATCCATCTTTTCCAGATATCACGTCTTTTACCTATCCCCATCCTTCCTATCCAGTTTTATAACCATGCTATGTCATCCCCAAACTGAATTTTTGGGAAAGTGTGTGACCTGGCACTTTGAACAGAAAATCCATCCAGTTTTGTAAACAGTACCTCATAAGGAGTTTGTGGCAGCTTCTGAAATATTCCTGTGTTAATGACAGGACTTCTGGTTTTGAGCTTTTATATGTAACTCTGCTTTGTTTGGTAATACTTAACTAGGGATGATTCCTAATAAAAACATTGATTTAGCTTTACAGCAAACTTTCCAAGATCTCTTTTAGAATCTCTTTCTGTTGCCATTCAATGAATAGTTCAAGTCTCTTTTACAGTCTTTTGTCTTAATATTCTAGTTAATTAATTTAAAATTAATCTTTAATGAGTTTTAAAAAATTAAATATTGGCTCTAAGTTGCTTATGAAATCAAGAAGGTTTTGTTAATGTGATCTATTTCAATGTGTTTTTTATAAATAGAAAGTTTCATTAAATATTAATGTATCACAAAGGATTAATGCATTTTATACTTTTTTTTATAAGTCTTAAAATGCTGCCCCAATGCATGTGGATTCCTAGCATCTGAATGTGATTCACATCCCGGGGTAAGGGCTGGTATGTGCCACATGTCAGACATGGTGGGTCATGGCTCTGGTGTGGGTGTGCCCACATCTGATTGAGCATTGCCATGCCTCTTCTTCTCCAACAGCAGAGCCTTAAGTGGGAGGACCACAGCCTCAGCTTTCCAGGGGAGGATCCTTCTCCCTGGCCTCTGTGGGGGACACTCAGGACTCCCCATGAGGCTGTCACCTCTGAGGGGATTGCACAGCTGTGCACTTGCTGTGTCTGTTGGGTTGAGATCTCAGCTTTGGGGTGGGGAGGTAATGCTGCCCTGGAGATGTGTGTGGGCAGCATCACTTGGAGCAAATCATGGAAAGGTGAGGAGAATTGTAAGTCTTCTCTGTGTTACACCTGGTAGGCTTTACAAAGTTTGTGAAGTTCTACTTTTGTTTTTTCCATTCTATGCCCTACAGTGACCTTATGGTTGGCTGATTCCAGAGAGCCACCTCATTATTATGAGTTGAAATTTCTCCATCTCCAAAATCAGAGGTAAGGATCAAAGTATCTTGATACAGTGTGCTGAAATGTACCAGGGTTATTATGATTATACTGCTCACTGTTAATATCAGAAAGGGAAATAATCTGTTCTTACATTCAGAAAGAATTAAATGCCATGAAACTAGTGGAATTGTAACAATAGCATGAGGAATGTTGGTAAAATACCAGCATGACATGGCTTGAGTTAGAAGTATAATATTTTTTGCCACATGTTAGGAACCACTAACTCTGGTGGCTACTGTAACTTATTAAGAATTGTATAGGAATCTGTTTTCAATATCTGTGAATTAAAAATATCTTGGAATGTAACACTGGAAAATAAAAAGAAAATATATTTCCTGAAATCTGCCTCAATGCCATTTTTTCACTGTCTAATATCTACTGTTCTTTTTTTTTTCTTTTTTGGCTTTTTTTGGTTGTTGTTTTACTCTTTTCTTTTTTTCTTTTTCTTTTCTTTTTTCTTTTTTTTTTTTTTTCTTTTTTCTTTTTTTTTTCTTTTTTTCCTTTTTCTTTTTTCTTTTTTTTTCTTTTTCTTTTTTTTTTCTTTTTTTCTTTTTTCTTATTTCCTTTTTCTTTCTTTTATTATGATTTTATACACAATTTCATCATTTTCCTGAAGAATTGACATTTATCAGAGGTTGCATGCTGAAAATCACTTGTGTAGTTATATATGCTTTGTTGTATTTTCAAGGAGATTATTATACATTTCAAGAAGAATTCATCTTTCTGATTTCTGTAGTACAAAATATAAAGGAAACTTGAAGTGTTTTCTCTGTGCTTCTGCCATGTCTGTGGATTATTTTTTCTCGTAAGTATTTTTGAACATTACAGCTGAAAGAATCTGATTAAACACGCTAGGCTTTTTACAGTTTCTATGGCCTCTATTTAAAGTGCGTTAAACACTTAAAACTCAGCCTAACTAAACTGGATTGGATGCTTTAAAATAAGGATTATCTTCCATTTTGTAATAAGGAAAACTGTAGAGCTACAAGTGTCATCATGGCCACATTGCTTCATGAAGAAGGGAAACAGCTTTAACTCATGGACAGCATTGTTTCTGCCCTGTGGTCTTGAAAGCTCAGTGAGAAGAACAGGATATCACTACTGAGTCCAATTTTTAGCTTGGATACAGATTTCTTCTGTGGCTTAGAACAAATTATTTCTTCCTCATATGTTTTAGCTTACCAGCTATATAAAACCTTTGAGGTGCATGTGCTTGCAAAAATGCTTTAAAGAGATGAGGTGAAAGTTTAGAATTTCTTTAAAAGAAGCTTCTGTGAGGTCTCAGCCTGCTTGCATATTTGTCGGTGAAAGTTTTGCCATAGACTTAAGTGGCCAGACTTGGGTTAGAGTAAATTTCATTCACTTATAGTGACTTTATGTAGGTATTTGTATTAACAAGGCTTTTAGTCTTCCTGACACCTCATTCAAATTAGAACTTGATTCTCCTGAGCTGTACTAAGAAGCATTCAAGAAATTAATTAATTGGCCTGATTTTTCTCCTTTCACCTATCTAAGAACATATATTCTGTCATACTTAAATCATATATAAGAAAGCTGCTCATGCCTGAAATGTCACCATATTTAAATGGTTTGGTCTAAAGGTGTCAAGATCCACAGTTTCTGAACCTCAAAAGAGCATTGACAGTATTCCCTGTTTTTAATAAGGGATTCCGGCCTCAAAAGCATCACTGCCCTTAGATGTGATATGGAAGTAGGAGCAAGTCTGTTTGTAGGCTGTAGATGATTCAGCAGGACTTGAAGGTTAGTTATCCCATCCTGAGAGCATTTTCAGGCTTTCAGCAAGGTGTTCTGGTCAGGAGGTGAGGAACAGCAGACTGTACTAGCACCCATGTCTGACTCTGAAATTGATACTGCCAGATTGTCCAAGAGCCTGACAGGTTCAGCATCTATATGTGTCCATGTCCTGTGGTGAGCTGATTATCTTGTCCTGTTGATTGATCCTGGGTGTCCCATACACCAGTTGGCTTTCTAAGGTGTGTGGTGGGATACCCTGTTGCTTTGCAAGACTCAAGTGGATAGCTTGTTTGGCCATATACACATTGTCCTTAGTTGCTTCCTCAAGGTCACTGTGCTCAACTTCTCATTGAGCTTACTATGGCCTGTGCTTCAATCTTCTGGAGCTGGCTGAAGCAGATAGGACCTGAATGATAACAGGCAGCAGCCCAGGAGCATGAGGTTTCCTGCTGTCCTAATGGCCATGCAAATATTTCATGCAGGAGTGACTTCAAAGTGGCTTTTCTCTAGACTGCATATCAATGCAGCTGTACCTGAGAGGACAGTTCCATCAGAGAGCAGGCTTGTTTGTGTACTTCTGTCAAAGCCTGCAGCTACATGTTCCAGGTAGACATTTAGGTATGTGGCATCCTACAGCATCCTCCACTTATGATCCAGTGGGAGAGACAAATCTAAATGCAAAAACAGGTATTCCAGCAAGTCCAATCTTTTCTCAAAGTCAGGTGGTGTCTAGTGGCTCTTCAAGACAGGAGTAATATTGCTGGGTGGTTTGTATACAGTAGCAATGCTTAGCAGCAAATTATCAAGTAGATGGAGGCAGAGTAAGAAAACTTGCAAGTATGGTATTCTGATTTGGAAAATTTTATCCTCGTTGTCAGGAAAATAATTCTCCTAGATGGACTTGATAGCATAAAAGCACTGTAATTTTAGTAATGTTATTTTGGACATCAGAACTTCAAAACCTAAAATGATGCGAGGTGTTGGAACAAATGTGTATGCAGAGTTTGGTCTTCGTGGCTTCACAGAATTACTCACACTTCCTTTATTTAAAAAAAAACAACCACATTTCTCACATCTTAAAAGTGACAGTCCTACAGAGAAAAGCAGAACTAACTGTTCCTTGAACACACTTCTCCCGATGCACATGCAGGAGTTAAAGGGTTCACAGCTCAGAGGAAATGGCACAGTGGCCTAAATGCTACCTGCTCTGAGGCAATTGTGAATTATCTATTCAGTGGTCATAACACTCCTACTCTAAAACAACTTATTTAATTGTCACTACAAGAGATGAATTGCCAGATGAAGCAGTTCTTTTATAATTGGAATTGGCTGAATTACTTTTCATGGTTGGAACTGAACTAGAGAAACGGTCAAAAACATTTGCATGGTCTTGGCACGTTTGGTATTGTGTAACTACTAACAAAATGTAAACAATTACATGGTAACTAGAAAGATGCATGCCAGGTTAGTAGTGTGAGAATGCCTTGACAAATTAGACTAATGACTGGATGGGATACATTCTGGTACAGCTCCCACTAGTCATAGGAGCATGTTTGATGGGAATGTGATGTGTCTGGAAACTTGAGCAAACAGAGTCAGAACCAAGTGCTCATCCTGTTAAGAGAAAAGACTCCCAGAGCCTTACTATCCTGATCCACCTTTCTGTGTGTTCATGCATCCTGTTTTCTGAGCCATGAAGCTGCAATGACCAGTCCCTTGTGTTCAGTTGTTCAAAGACAGGATAAACATGTGTTTAAAGGAATTTGCAGAAGCTATCAGGTGCTCAATACTTTTGATCTAATGATCATTTTGTGAAAATCCAACCCAGGGCTAAGTCTACCAAAGAATTTCTTATGCACCCAGTAGAATTTATCCAGGAAAGATGTACTATACTGGGGCAAGGACCATGACTGGGTACACTGCAAGGGAATGTACAAAAAAACTCTGCACATGTCAAAGAACAAACTGTTAGTGGGTAGGAATTGTTTGGAAGAAAGATAGGACTTAGATCTCTTTACCATTTTCTGCATTCAAGTTGCAGTTCAGCCTGCTTTATCTCAGGGTCCTTGGGCATGAACTGAGTGACACAGCTTGGTGCTGCATGGCTAGCTGTCTGCTGCAGTTTTGTAGAAATGTAGAAACAGCTTCCCAAAGCATTTTAGCCTGTTTTAGATCCCTCCATCAGCTCCTAAAAGTAGATCCTTTTCAAAAACAGACAATTCATAGCCTACTGTCCTTTTCCACAAGTTGTCTCTATTCTCTTTGAAATAAATCTCTCCTTCCTTGTCTTTACTTAAGTGTCTTGGAGTGGTTCCAAAGACACCAGCCTCCCAATTCAGTGACATTACTGATTCTGATGTACTATGTAATTTCTTTGCTCTACAGAGTCAGAGTCTCCAACTGTTGTCTCAACAATCAGCATCATTCTTTTTTTGCAGCACTGATATTTTTCAGCTTTGCAAACTCTTACATTTTATAGAATGATGAAAGGTCCACATAATCAGCTAATATAACAATTTATACAACATGATCCATGGGAATATACATAATGAGAAGGGAAAACTTTAGTCTTGTTTATGGTCTTTTATGGTTATGTGCTGAAGCACTGTAACTGGTTTTAGATACTTGCTTAAAAAGTTGTCTAAATCTTGAGCTATGTAGGAAAATTGATGTTAGACTTGCAAAATAAGGCCCACGGTATGATGTTGAGGTTAATTCAATCATATTAATTCCAGGGTTTTAAAGTGACCTCTTATTGTCTGCAATAGAGAGAAAATGAAAAAAAAAGATGATATTTGATGATTCTTACTAGTTAAGAAGGCAAGCAAGAAAGCAAGAGGTGACTTGAAGCATTGTGAGGAAAAACCTAGAATTATATATGAGGGAAAAGTTTATAAACATAAGAACCCATAGCCAAGGAAATCAGCTGCCAAATGAAGCTTTGGAATCAGCACTGCTGAAGATACTCAGGGCTCAGCTAGACATCCATCTATCAAAAAAGGATAAAGAAATCGGTCCAGCCACAATGTAGGGATAATACAAGAGAGTTTCCTGCCAAATTTCTATCCCAAATAGTGTATGATTTAGTTGGAATGGGAAAAGGAAAGCACTTTGGCTTGCTAGATCTTTCATGGGTATAATCTTAAAAGCACAAATTCTTCTGTCTTTAAAAAATATTGCTAGCAACTTTAAAAAAAATTTCTTTACTGTAACTGGAGTGTGTAGGTTTTGCTCTAGTTTCAGACACAGTGATCCTAGCTTAGGATGTTTTTATATTTTAATTAAAAAATTGATATCTTTAGAATAAAAACATCTCTTGGAATGATAAATTGTTTCACAACATCTTTTTTTTTTTTTTTTACAGCAATTTTCCAGATGTAGTCAGATTACTCATACCAAGCCTGAGGAAAAACTGTCAGTAAGGCATTTATTTTTTCCAGGCTTAATTAGAGGTATGAAGGCTGGTAAGACTGGAGGGTTAGGATAATGAGGGTATAAAGGCATGGTTAGCTTTTTACCTCCATGTCACAACTTCAAATACAGGCCAAGAGGAGTATTTCCTATTCACTACTTCTAAGTTCAGATGGGTGGTAATGATCTATTTCTAGTGGGTAGGCAGGCAACACTCATACAGTGAAGAGTTCAAGACTGATCTGAGCTGGAAGACTGACACTACTGCTTATCAAAAGCTGGGGTTCAGATTTTTAAGCATATCTTAACATTCAAGTAGTTGCCTCTTGCAATTATGAGAAGTTTGAAAGCAGTCACCTCGAGCTGAAGTAAGCAAAGTTAAGATACCTAAGGTCTTTGCAGAAAGCTAAATACACACTTGTCTGGAATACTGAACACCTTCAAAACTGTAACCTAGCACCCTCACCAAGTTTTCCATGAAACTCTGGTTCACCACTTTTCCATGCAGCCTGAATAAGTGTCTGATTTCCCCATTGTTTATCCCAGCAGATGCCATAAAGGAGAAGATGGATGATGCTCTGCTGGCTTTCAAGTGCTCTGCTGCAAGCGTAGTCTCCTTTCAGGGCAATGTCTCCCAAAGCATCAGTCATATCAGAGAGACCAGCCTGGCACAGAGATGAAGCAGATACAGTTTTAAAGAGGCTGTTTCAGAAATAGAATTAGATTTAAATAACAAATGAATCTTCAGACCTCTGACTGAGTTTCTACAGATGTAACACAGAATTTAATATTTTCAAGCCATAAATACCTTGCATTCCCTAATTTATACTGTGAAAATTAGTGCTAATTTCTAAAATATGCTGTAGAGTTGATCGAGAGTAGTTCTCAAAAGCAAGTCTGCCATGTTATCACTTCATTATGAAAATGTGTCACATGATGTAGGGAAGGGAAGCATGAATATCTGCTATCTGATGTATACGACTTAAAAGCGAAATCACAGAGTGAAATCATCAAGCCACATTAGCCAAAGAGAACAGATAAGTAAGGGTATAACACTGGAACTGTAAACAATCAACCAGAGATTACAACTGTGTGGAATTGTGCACATTTTTTAGAAGTGAACTAAAATGTTGACAGTTGAAAATTTAAAAAATCTCGCACTGCTTATCATAGAAAATTTTCAAAATGCTGTACGGATGGGATAATAATCATTAATGTGTATTAAAAGAATGCTATTTTTGTGTGTCACTTGAAGCTTCTCTACAAATGACACAATTTAGAAGCAAGGAAATGAATTGCCCTGGGCTCTGATTTGACTCAGGTACATTTTCTTCCCCTCCACCCAGCTTCTTGTCACAGCTGAGTTGGCATCCCCAGTTCTGTGCCACAGCCCTCACGCTGCCCTCACAGCCTGGCCTGGCACCCAGCACACTCTTCTCAACCAACACAGGAAGCAGCTCGTGCATGTGCTGATCATCTCCCCTCTCTTCCCTTTTGAATGTTTCTGTGACGCTGCATGTGCTCGAGTTTGTAAAGATGGAATTCAGCTAAACCCCTAGTAACACTCACCATCAGAAAACTTGCCTTTAAATGTGTCAGAGTGTCTATTTGCCATGTTCCTTCCCCCTCTGCCATCAAGAAACCACGATCACAGGAAGACTGCACCATTTCCTCCAAAGGGACTTATTGCTGCTATCTCACATTAACCTAGAATCTGCTCTTTCAGTGTTCATGCACTTTCAGCTGCACAAAACGTGAGACTGACCTGTACATTTTAAGTAACTGAAATAGGACATTTTGGTAGAGGAAATAGACAAATCAGGCTATCACAAAAGAAGAGCTTTTATAGTTGACTGTTCAGGCAGTGCTGCTGACTGCTGAGCTAGCTCTTAGTAAGAATGTGCAAGTTGTGCTATTTTTACTTGCTTCTTTTCTAGTACTGGACTTATTTGGAATAATTTATTCTTGCAAATATAGGTATATATCTAGCAACAAGAATTAAGAGGATTTTTCTGTAGCTAACAGAATTGTCACAAGAATTCATTGAGGAGGAAGAGAGAATACCTGGCTGAAGGAAGATTTGAATGAATTTTAGAAAAAAGGCATACATTTGACATTCCCCTCAAAACACTTACATTTTTCCTTCTGAAAAGCACACTTCATTACCCTTGTCGTGCCACTTCATAACTTCTTGTTAACTTGTTGTACTTTACCCACTCATCTAGTTCAGTGGTTTTTATTCCCTGGTTTTTAGCCACTACCCTTTCCCCATTTTAAATCTTTGCAGTTTGCACACAGACACCATCTGGCTTCACCCCCAGGGTTTCCTAGACAAGGGCAATCTAGTTAGCCTTGTGAAATCCAAACCCCAGGCAAAACAAAAACTGTAGAAAACTTCCACAAGACAGGCTTTGTCACTTCTCTGTGAGGGGCAACTCCATTACCCAGAGAAGCTGTTAGAACTGAAAACACATCTTAAGCACTAAACTATCTTTTCAACCATCCTACTCTTTCCCCCAAACTTTTCCTTTCAATTTACTGTAATTACTGCCAGTCGTTTCTGGTCAAGAGAAAGTTTGACCACTGTGTATGTAATTACAGAAATTCAGAGTAGAACATCATGTAAGAAACTGTCTGTAAAATGCTTGGAGTAAAGTAGATTAAGAACAGATTTACTAAAGAAATTAGGAAGTCATTCCAGTATTCTTTTCTGTTCTAAATAACATAGTGAAAATAAAACTCTGAGGCAAGACTCTGGACAAAGACTTTCCTTTGAAAAGAGACCACAAGATTCCTGGTCTTCTTAATGGAGAAAACAGAAAGAATTGGTCTTGGTTTGGGACTCTCAAAATGCTGATCCTTTTGAACAATGTGGACAAGTACAGAATGTTGTCCAATGAATTCATCCTTGAACAGAAAGAAACCAAATTTCTGTGTGCTCTGACTGTCTCACAGGAGCGGAAAAAGAAAAGAACCCCTCCCTTTCTTTTTTTTTTGTTTGCTATGTTCCAAAGTTTCTGAAGGAATTTATTTGGGCAAGGCATTTTGATGAGTACATCTGTTTTGCCCTGAGAAATTATTATCCAGTTGCACAGTTCAGTGATTTTGAGCCAGATAATATTTTATTTCAGGCTTTGGGAATCTAAAGTCAGTAGGCAAATGCATATCTCTAAAGGTGCATTTCACTAGAGACGGCCAAAGACTGAAGATTGAGGTGAGTTCTCCACAATAACACAGCCACCCCAACTTCTAACCTTCTTCTTGTAACCACCCAACTTCTAGCTTTCTGTTTTTCATTGTTGTATTCTGTTGTCTCTCCTGACTTGATAGTTACTCCTATGTGTCTGCACATGAAGAAAGCACATCACAGTCCTGCTCTGACAACATAGGCCCAGGGATGTGAAGAAAAGCAATTTTTCTATTGTTGTAAACGGCAGAAAGGTAAAAATACAATCAACCCCTTCTCTCTTCAGTAGTCAGAGGACTGAAGTATATGGAACAGTGGCTGGATACCAGTGATACAGATGTTACCTTCCAATCTTAAATGTCCTGTGAAAAGCAGCATATATTGCTGTCTGCCCTCAATAGGACTCAGGTTGCATGATATTCAGATGATAAAAGACTCTCATGTAAGAAGTAGGTACCATATTAAACATGGTCTTTTTGCTTTAAAAGTGTTCCACAGTGAAAACCACAATTTCACTTTGGTTTGATGAGCATGCTGTGATGGCATTGATAGGTTTACCTTTTGAAATGATTGAAGAGTAGAAGTAGACTGTGCATTGATTGCAGGGAGCAATGTCTGATACCAATTATTTCAAATTTTTCAGTCTACAACTGGGTTTTTGTCATATTTTGAGGTTTGTTCTAAAATGGTGGCCTTTTCAGCCAACAGAGAAGAGTCTTGCCAGTGTTCTTGTGTCAGCTAACACACTCAGTTATGTATAAACAATCTTAGAAGGGTGACTTTTAAAGAGTGTGAGATATAAATCAGCAATCTCTGTTTCTAATCATAGTGGATGCACAGGTTCCTTTTGAGCTGTAATGAAGAAGTATGGAGCTGGAGACTACAAATATTTCAAGTAATTTTGATGTTAATTTTTAAAATTTCCAAGGTATCTAAGATGTGACTAATAATAATAGCAGACATTGTCTGTTTCTCCCGGCATGTGGCATGGAAGTAGTGTGGTCACAGAGCTATGCATTATTTACATGGTGTCAACATGCCAGAAAGTGGTATGGCAGAGAGCCAGATTAAATCACTTCTGATTTTAAATAAAGAGCACTGAAAAATAACATTGTGTCACACTTGAGGACACTGGAATCTGGCAAACCAGCAGTAGCTCAGTGTGTCAAGCTCATTTGGATGGCTTCTTCCCTTCCTGAATGATCACAAGATCACAATCAAGGTTCAAGGAAACTGTATAAAGTTGGCATTTTTCTATTTCCTTCCAAAGCAAAAGATTGTACCCAAGAAACAGACACTTTTTGTTTGCTTTCTATAAAGATGTGTCAGGAGGTCACTGCCCTCATGCAGGGCTGTTTGCTCCTGAGAATGGGCAACTACCCCATGGTGCATGTTTGCCATTAATCTTTGTTTTTTCTGTAAGTGGCAAATCAGGTGCAATTAATTTCATCTTTTTTTTTTTTTTTCTTTTTTTTTTTTTTTTTTTGCAAAATCTACTGAAACAGGTCCACCATCTCAAACAGGAAGTGCATTTTTGAAGAGGCAATCACATTATTTAGAATAGGTGCTTTAAGGGTTTGAGGTCTTCCAAGAAAATCTTGAGTGCTGTTCTCAACCATTGCTTCTGCACCAGCTCTGTATAACCCTTAGAGGTTATATTTCTGTATAACCCTTAGAGGTAGTTCACCTTGCCAGCTGGTAGGAAACCACTTCAGCAGAATAAAAACATGGGTAGCTTTCTGTTGGTTTAGTAATCCAATTACATTCATCGAGGAGCCATGTGAAAATCAGGAAGTGGAAGGGAAGGAATGGGCCTGCATGTCAGGGAAGAAAGGATTCAGGGGAAGTGAAGGGAGCAGAACTGTTACATGAATTTTATCATATTGGGAAACCTCACTCTAGAATATTTAATGGACAGGGAGGGACCTTTTAGAAGGTTAAAAGAAGCATCCAAAATACTGGGATTCATTTGGCCTTGTCACCATAATACCCTTTTTATGAAGCTAGAACTATGTATGCTCATAAAATTCCTTTGCTTTTTTTATTTTAAAGTATAATGCAACCATTGGAGTCTGTGCACAGTTCTTTCAAGTTAAATGCTTAGTTCAACATTCCACTTCCATTTCCTGGTAGAAAATGTTTTATATGAAAGCAAATTTAACCTTCCAGAAGGGTTCATTTACTGTTACATTTGGTATCAGCTTTCCAAAAAATGCAGTCTGTGTTTGGCATATTATAGATTCTGGTTTTAATATTGGTTTAGGAAAAAAAAGTCATATGGCATCAGAAATAAAATATTGCAACAGAATTTTCTCTGTACATGAATGCACCCATGAGCGAGTGGTTTAAAGTCAGTTTGATCACTTAAAGCCAAGACATGGGCTCAAGCTATCCATGAACCAGCTGGTAACAAATAACACATTCAACTCTCAGTCACAGGAAACTGTTAGGTTGCCTTTTTATAGTCAACTACAGCTCTACAGCTCCTGAAGCACAAGGGAATATCATACGGACTTGGAAAGAATTGAACACCTACCATATGCACATAAAGAAGGGTAATAAAGATGAAAGGCCAGAACTGAGCTTTAATTTCTATTTTTCTTCTTTTGATTTATCATCTGCTTCTGCACTGCTACAATTTTTTTTGGCCTAAAATTAGGGAGAAGATGCTTGAATTGCTTAGTTTGATCAAATCAGTCAAAATTAGGCTTCCCTCTCAGCCAGTGTAACAGATGCTGAACATGAAACTTTAAAATACATTCTTGCTTTCTTTATGTCCTTATTGTGCATTCATTTCTGAAGTGCTGATTGCTGTAACAATCCCCTGCAGTGGGCAGTTCCTGGCCATGGGTTGCTGTAGTCATGGTGAGAAGGTCATTGAGCTGGTAGAACTGTATCAAGGTGACTCAGGACTAGAGTGAGGGCTGACTACTTGGGTGCAGGGCCATGTAAACATTCCTCAGTCTCCTTTGGGACCTTAGCAGCTTCTCCGCAAGTGCTTCAGGACTATCTCTGTCGTCAGGTTTGTTCAGGAGCCACTGCACTGTGGTTCATTGCCATGAATGGGTGTACTCTGGGAGTTACCCTCCACCGGAATTCTGCTGGCAATAACCACTTCTTACAGAAGAAAAGGACTTTCAGACAGGCCTGGCCATGAGTGAGACAATAAAGGCTAATCCTCTGTGCTGCTGAGCCTCATCTTCTAATAAAGGACTCAGAACTTGCAAGGGTAATGCTTCAAAGTAAGTACAGATTTGCAGAGAGAGGGCAGATAAGGTGGTTGTAGCCCACCCATCATGACCACCTGGTCTTAATATATGGTAGCAGTCAGCCTTTGTGCAACTCACTCTTTCTATATCCTACTCCTCTTCCAGGGAGTGAGATTTCTAAGAATGATGCTGGCAATGTATGAGTCAAAGTTGGGTGCACTACGGAGTCTTTCATGCACAACAGTTTTTATCACCCCTGGAACTGCAGCAGCTGAATCTGACAGTGATGGTCAGAGACTGAATCTTAGTTGAATAACACTTACGATATTTAATATCTGATGATGAATGCACATCCAATACTTTGAAGATGGGAAAATCTGCAAAACTGCAGATTATTATTTTATCTGGAAACATGTTCTGTGGCATCCCAAAGAGTATTCACATTTCTTATTCCTTTCTTGTACATGTGCAGTTCTCATGAACTTTCAGCTATGAATCCGTATGGGAATAATTTCCCTGTGAGAAGGTGGCTTCCATTCTATCCTGAAAAAAAGCTGCATGAAAATCACAGAAAGCTACAGAAGAAAGTATCAGTCATTGTTTGAAAGCATTGTGGTCTATGGAGATGGAAAACAGAACATGCCTTATAAAATCTGCCTCCAGATTTTATAAGCTTCTAGAAACTTGAATGAATGAGACAAAAAAACAAATGCAAAAATTTGCTTTAAAAAAATAAAATCTTAAAACTTTGTTGCTTTTACAATGAACAGGCCTGGCAGAAAGGATGTTAATTATTGTGGATATTAATGTTTAAACAGGCAGTGCTATTCCTAGTATGTTTTGGTGGCCACTTAGATTAGTGTTACTCCTCAGTTGCTAACAATGAAATTATCAGCAACTGGAACAAGTTAAGAAGAGGAGCAGGGAGCTTACCATTTCTTGAAGTCTGAAGACTGAGAGGGGATTTTTTACCTTAGCAAACAATGCACACACAGCTGGGTGAAATTATATTGTGCTACGTGAAATATCCTATGTGATTCTTCCTTGCTTTTAGAGCCATAGTCTATAATTTCACAAATACCATACAAAAAAAGTCTTAGAAGCAGTGATAATCAGAGCACTAATCTGAATGCATCTCCTGATTTGGTGTTGATTATGCCAAAGTACAAAAAAAAATTACAGACTGTAATATTTCTATATGTTTCTGCCACAACAACTCATATTACTAGCATTATTTTACAATATTGGAAATTTGATTTTGGGGACTAAAGAGATTCCTCCTCTTCTCTGAAGAGCAGAATGTGCTTTAGTTTATGAAAGAGTGTATAAACAAGTAAGCATGCTGCTTCCTGACCTGATCTTATTGCAGTCAATAAAATCAATAAACTAGACTCAGTGAAATAAAAGTCATATCATGAAGAAATTTGAGGATATTTCTCATTATTGTAGATGTTTTTTTAAATCTAAACTTTCATTTTCTTATTTTTTTTTCTTCTGTAGGATAATCTACCACACTGCTTAAAAGATTTTTTTTCCTATAGCAATCCTGCAGTTGAAAACATCTTTTTTTACCCCCTCTGGATTTCCAGACTTTTGGGGCATCAGGTACTGCAGAAACCTAAATTTAGTGGGACAGTTGAAAGTTTGGTACAGATGTGCCTGGCTAAAGAGCTGGACATGAGAAGAAATAGTTCCTCAATGCTGAGTGGGTTTCACAGCACAGCTAGGACTGCATGGTTGGGATGTCCTAGATAATCCTAGAAGAACTGAGAGAAACATCATGGTATAGCTTTTCAGCCATTTCAGGGAAAGTTGATTTTGTATCCAAAATGGATATGCATAATTCTAGCAGTTTAGGTTTTAGATTGTAGTCAGCAGCTAGTTACCTTTGTGTCTGTGTCTAAACTCCCTCAGTGGCCATCTTCTTCTATATATATGCATGTTGTGCCTAAATAAATATCTCAGCTGTCCCTCAGGTGGAGGTCTGTCGTCAAGGCTTACTTCAGCCAAACACACTGGGTCAGTCAGACACAGTGATGGGAGCCCAATATGAAAGAACACAGAGGAAATTTGATATATGTAAGCACACAGATTGCTTTATCAAGCAGTCTTTTCTGGTCTTACGTTTCATAAATTTATAACCTGAACTGTTTCAAATAAGTTCAACTTTCTCTTGTTACTGTGTTTTGTGCTTTTCTGACATGATTGGAAATGATGGATGCTGAAAAAGAGGAGAGGCCTCCAACTGATCTTAAGTTTTTCAAATATATTATCCTTTTTAAAAAATCCCCATAACCTAGTTTGCCATAATATTTCAAGCATCAACAGTCACTAATCTGTTTTCCATGCAATGGCTATGGTAAAATATAGGTGTGTATGTTTAACACTTTGATTTCATTAATCTTAAAGAGCAATTTGGGGTTGTTTTGGTTGAAGTAACTTCTCCATTTTAGTCCCCTGAGGACTAGCTGTGTAATTTTCTTCCAAAAATATAATAATTTAAAAGACATTTAAAAAGTCTCTAAACATTTAAAAGGTTGGAGAACTAGATTATGTTTCCATTTATCAGGGGGATTCACACAAGCAATTTTTGAGCTGCACTGCAAGGAAACTGAGAAGAATGTTCTCTTTGCTGTGTGGATACACAGAACAGTATTTTTGTCCCACAAGTATTCTGTTGATTTTGAAATTTTAGGCCTGGCATGGGACTCAGTGAATATATGAGTGACTTAAGAAACAAACAAACGTATTTCATTTTAATGGTGACCCCTTTTTTCTTTTTTTAACCTTTTAATAGAAACTAAATTAAGTTTTAACAGGAGAAGATGCTTTCAACCACAAACCCAAGAGTTTTTGTTTTAAAAATGTTGAAATGGCATATTTCTAGAATTTCAAACCCTGGGTGGTTTTTTTTTTTTTTTTTTTTTTTTTTTTTTTTTTTTTTTTTTTTTTTTGAGGACAGGAAGTTCTTCTGGGAATAATTTCAATTTTGATGAATTGTCAGTTGTGACTGTGTCTCTTCTTATGAAAACCCTGTGTTCACTCCCAGCTCTAAACCCAGACTCCCAATACTTTCCAGAAGTCCAAGGTATGATTGCCTTAGTTCCTTTACTGATGCATTATAAAGAAACATAGATTTTGGGCAACTATCTTTATTCATTGGTGCAATAAGACAACGGTGAGAGTCGTCTGATATTAATTGAATTCTTCTTTTTCTACATCTACTTGAGATTGGAATAGTTCTGTTGTTTGTGTCTCTAAGTTCCACCATATATAGTGTTTCATGTCAATTTTTGGTTCACAATTTGTAAACAAGAAGATACAAGTTGTATGTGTGCTAGAAATTAATTTCTTTAATAGACTCCCCAGGCCTGACAGAATTCAAGAAGCGTTTGGACAATTCTCTCAGGCACATGCTGACTCTTGGGGGTGGTCCTGTCCAGGGCTAAGAGTTAGATTTGATGATCCTTTGTGGATCCCTTCTAACCCAGCATATTCTGTGACTCCTCAAGGAAGATGTGCTGTCCTGTGTTCTCAGGGATGAATCACACTTCTGATGAAAGCAGGTATTGAAATCTGCCCATTTAAGTACAGGTTTAGAGCTTTTCAGGCTTGAAAATATCTCTACTCTGTTGTTTCAGTCTTACATTAGAAAGAGCTAACAATAACTAAAGCAGATATGAAATTAAGTTAATCAGCTATATCCCAAGTTTTCCATCAAAAATGGTGAAGGCAGTGTATAGGAATTTCTGTCATCTATGGGGTTTCTGCTGCATTACTCAGTCACAGTAAGCTCCAGCACAGTCCATTCTGAAGCTCCTACTTGTAGATCTATTTGCATTCTCAGGTTTCTCTTTACTTTCTCTTTTCATTTATTTTCTTTCAAGCAAAGTTTTGAAATTATAATGAGTAGGTCGAGGTCCTTTTGGAGTCTGATTAACATTGCCTCTGGGATCAAGATGTCTTCATTGCTAGACAGCTGAAAGGAAATACATTGTCTCCACTGAAGTGTGTCTGTGTATCCTTAGGAGGATATATTTATTATGGGGAGAACTCTTCTGAGCTGGAGGAATTAACAGTGGTCTCTGCAAACCATCAGCACTTCTCTGTGGTCCCAGAGAGGAATGATGCCTCACGATGCATCATTTTCCAATAGTTTTGAAAGATCTATTTCATGAGCCTTCCAGCCTTGGAAACCAGAGGTCTTTTCTGTTTTCTGTGCCAAGACTTCCTTCCAGCCATATTGCAAACTGGCAATACACAAAGAGCAGCTAGTGGAACATCCCATTAGCCTAATATATTACAAGATTAAACACCCTGCTCCTATACTGGCCTTCATTGTCACAGAGCATTCTGCGTTTCAGCCCTTGCTGTCTGTGCTAATCAGAAGCACTCTTTTGCTAACCAGTTCATTTTGCATTGTTGCAAATCCCAAATTTGAAGCATAACACCAGTGTTATTTTTGGGCTGACTGGGCACCAGGCATTGTAGAAGATCAATGGAGAGATTTTGGCAATGGAGTAGGGACCAACAGGGGTGTGTGGTGCTTGCTGCCCTTTGCACTTAGAGTTTTCAGGAGAGGCAGGGCTGTGTTCCTCTTTCTGTCAGGCACAAGCAACTTGCATTTGAAGGCACAGAAGATTTTGTTTTCCTGCTTGTCTCGTGCACCATGGAAGTGATTAACTGCATTTTCATTTTGAAACTGAAAAGGAAGCATATCAGCTTGTGGTTCTGCTGCTAAAATTTTGTTCAATGGCAATTCTTGTTTCTGAATCTTGACGATCATTTGATTTTGCTGATGTGTGTTTTTGTATCTGCAGACTCAGGAAAATTTCAGCAGCTGTTCTTTGACACCAGTTTTACTCTCTCCATGTCTATGGAATAAGTACTTCTCTATACAAAGAAGAATGCTTCTTTTACATAGTTGTATATAGAAATTTAAAAAAGGCAATTAGTTGGAGGCTAATAGTAATTGCATTTAACTGCATTATCTACTTGACCTGATTACAGCTGACTCCTGGCATGTCCTGAATCTACAGCTACATAAAATAAGTGATAGAAGTCATAGAAATCTTGTTGAAAATAATGTTGTCTCTGAACATCAAATAACCTCTCATAATCCTAGTCTTAGTACCAAACTTTTATTCTCATCTTATATAAGTCTCATTGTTCAAAACCTCAACTGTGAATTCTCACTGTTGGTTCAGTACTTGCTCAAGTACTATATTAAATATTGTAAAAATACTTATGCATGATTGTTGTCAATAGATAAACATGCATCCCACAAATTGGAATAGTATCCTACAATCATAGAATGGCTTGGGTTGGAAGGCACCTTAAGAATCATTTAGTTGTATTTTAGAATACAATTAAATGGCTTTATAAGTCTAGAAGGCATATAACATTTTGCAGTATTGATTCAAGTACCAGCCAGAAGAAGGGGCAGTGCTGATAAATCCTATGAATAGTTAGTCTGGATTCTTTATTAGCAGAAGCACTTGACTCCAAATAACTTTATATTGGCTACATTCACTAAGAAATTATGCTCTTGACTGTTTCAGATATTTGAACAATCTTGTATATATAGTACAAGCTGAATACAAGCCCTTTCTGTTATTAGGAAATCACATACTTGACATTTGAAGAAAGACCTAGTCTTTATGCTGGGACACTTTTTCCCCCCACCTTTGGCAGCACACTTTCTAGACTTCCCCATTCAGCTCTGTTGTTATCCAAACAAAAATAACTACTGTAATAGACTGGTCCTAACCTGACTTCATCCAACCCCAGATCCTGCCTTCAGCTTAAATTCTTGCAGGGCAGATTAGGATTTTGAGTGAAGAAACCTGTTTCTAATGCAGCTAATGAAGGGGAGCATTTCACAGTGACTGACAAGAAGAGAAGATTTACTATGTACTTAGGAGATGTTACTTCTATGCATATTTTGCAAAACTGTTGGGAAATAAGTAGTCTTCTGTCCCCTTCCCCCTGTGGCAAAGAAATCAGACAGCTGTGAATGGAACAGACTGAAGCCATTTTAGAGATAGATGTTTAAATTTTACAACATTGATAGGATTGTTTAATAAGTATTCTCTCTTTTTCTTTCATTACATGAGGTTTTGCTTTTCTTGGAACACACAGATTCTTGTAAAAATGTAACAAGCTACTATTCTGAATATGCCAAATAAGAAACAGATGGATATCTTTAAAGAATAGTCTATCAGTAATATTAATGGGATCTCATGTTGAGGAACCAGGCGCCTCCCTTTCCTTACGCCAGCCTTCTAGGCCTGAACAAAGAGGCTCTTCTAACAATGAATTGCACATGGCAAAGGAGAAGAAGGAGGTTTTGGTAGCTACATAAAACATGGTAGTTTTTTCTTCTCAGAATGTGTTTTTACATTGGCTATTATGCACAAGCTTTCCTGTGGTGGGCTGCTTTGAGCACAAGGCTTGACCCCGTTGTCAATGTCTCTCTCGCACCACAATTAACTGGTGTACTGGAGATCCTCTGACATAATTGTCATCCTCTCTGTTAATATCATGTTGGGACTATATTCATGTAATTGAGCAAGAACCTTCTGAATAAAGAAAATTCCAATTGGTGTAGCAAACAATAGGATGTATATAACACTCCTTAGACATCAACTTAGGCATGTGAGATTAGAACTCCAGGTTTTGCATTACCTTTTTGCTTTAGCAGAAGTGGCCCTGTACTCTCCTGTTCTCTTCCCTTGTGTCACCTTTCTCAAGAAAGCAAGCTTAGTGTTATCAAAGGCTGAATACCTCTTCATGAACAACAGCTTCTCATAATACAGATATATTTCTGTGCTATGAACTATCAAAACCAGACTTACCTGCTGTGCTGAAAGCCTCAATAGCAGCTTCAGATGTAAATATGCTTATTAGACCCTCATGATACACTTGGTTTGTCAACCCCTGGTTTGCCTGTGATAAGTGGATAAAGGCAAGTGTGAGACAGATTCAGTGATTCCTGTAGCCACTCCAGCTGTTAAATGGATGCCATAGGCAAAGCATATGAGTCACACAAAAGATGTGCTTCGGAAAAGTAAAAAAATAAATCTGAGGTGTTTCTTTACAGCTGTTATTTTCTTTTATTTGGGCTATTTCCAAAGTTGGGCGGATGGGCTGTGCGGCACTTGTTTGTTGATGAAATGATAACTTAATCTAGATAAAGCACATACATACTGTTATTTTAATAAAAGAAACAAGGCCCACATTTAAAAGGGAAATTTAATACACTAAACATCCTTTTGTACTGGCCTAGTTATTTTTCTAAACATGTGCCAGGCTGAGGTATTTTCCTTCCAAAATAAAATTTTTGCAAGAGTCTGCAAGTCCTGTAATACCTTTTTCAGTAGCTGTTGAGTGAGCCAAAGGTCTGTGGTCAAGTGGGCATTTTTCAACGCAATTTTTTTTTCATCAGTTATTTGAGTCTTTTTAAGGTGTCCTATTCAGATTTAGTGACCTTTGTGTGCATCTCATGTTTAATACATTTTAGGATCATTTTAATACATTTTAGAATAATTTTTAGGAAAATTCATCTGGTCTTGTTCTTGCCACTTCTATCAAACTGTAGTAAGATTATTTGTTGCAAACAAGGTAGAGATCTGAATAGAAGTAGATGTGAATGCCACCACCCATGGTACTGAAAACTGTTATGCCAGGTCTGGGGTGCTCTGACTCAGTGATAACTCCAACCCAGTGATTTGGTTTGTAGAATTTCCATGTTAAAACAAAAATGTTCACCTTGCTACCTTGTGACCTATAGGAAGACTCCAGATGGAAATATTCATTTTAGAGAGGAGAGATTAGATTAAGGAGTGAGAACTGGTGTGAAAAGAACTCATATTTTCTTCACAAAGAGGTCTGTGTTCAGGATCAGTGTGATGTAAGACAACGGGAATCATCTGAACTTAGACCTGCTGCAACAACAACCATTGCAACCTAGTCCATGCCTTCTGTGCTTTTGTCTCCAATATTTCTGGGATACTTCCAGGTGTCTTAGCTAGTGTTCATTAAGGTCATTAAGATGGGCCCTCTGTAGGAGAAATAACATTTCCTTGCTTTGTAGCTGGAGCAAATAAAGGAAACCCAGTAACTGCTTTGGTGCTCAGCTGTGATAATGGTGGGCTGAAGGAAGCTTTGATGTCAGTAGGGTGGAGAGCAGAAGCATTTGTCATATCTTGAAGGGAAGAATAAGGCACACATGGAATATTGCCTGAGTGTTTTGTATTTGGCATTCTTTTTCCATAACACTAAGTGTCCTGGTAGCACAAGCTAGCTTGTATTTAGAAAACTTCTCAGAAACATTCAAAATGTTTTGTTTTTACAGAAGATAAAGATTGCTTAGAAAATGGAGCCCCTGCCTGATGGGATGTTTGAGGTTTCAGAGTATATGTAGTTTATTTTTGTCTTGAATTAGAACTGATTCAGAAGTGTTTGCAGAAAAAAAATTGAAATGTTTCTCTTTGATACTATCAGATCAAATATAGGAAAGCAAAAATCCTCTCCTTTCAGAGAAGAAATCCTGAATATTTGATGATGACAATATTAATGACCTTTGAAAATGCATCATAAATCCAGGGCAATGTCAACATTGGTATTAGTGGTGGATAAGTTTGTTTAAATAGCATTTAAGGCAGCTTAATCATGAAACACAATCTTTTGGATGTTTAGAAATGTCTTATTATATTATCATGCTTAGAGCTTATAGTTATTATACTTAGAGCTGACCTGCTGCTCATTTAGCTGGAATTAAACAGTTGTTCTTGTAGTCCACTATATTTGCTTTGACGAAGGAAAGGCTGGCAAAAAGTGTCATTGCCAATGTCTTAGTTTCCAGTGAGGAGGTACCAATAATATAGATATCCAAAGCATTAGGCCTTCTTCCTCAGAATGATATTATGATGACATGTTGCACTGTGAATTGTGGCCAAAAGGCTCCTCTTTTAGTGTCCCTGAACAATGCTGGTACATATTTTGCAAGGAACAATGCTGGCCATTCTTGTTCATGGGATAGTCATTAGTAGCTTGATTAGCATTGTTCTGAAATAGAATTTTCTAGCCAAACCCAAAAGTCTTCCCCTCAATCCCCCTCTGTGAAAACTATTCGAAAACTCTGTAAGGCACAATGAAGTTTTACAACCATTTTAGTGAGCACACTTTTCTTTCTGTACAATAAGAGGAAATATGCTAAGTGGTGAACAACCTCATCCCCTACTAAGTTCAAGAAGGAGCATCAGTGTTTAAATAGTCTTTAATATCTCTTTCCAAGAACTTTTAATTCATAATTGCCAATATAACTATCAAAATGCTCTTTTTCAGCAATAAGAGAGTGTGTATATTTTAAACAAAAGGCACTACGCCATATTGATTTGTGGGTGATTCCATGGGTCTGGCTCTCAAGGCAATGAGGCCTGGTACTGCAGCAAGAGCTTGGTACCAAAACATGTCTGAATCTGTGCTTCAGCAGTGCCTGGTGGAAGAAGTGTCCTTTTGCTTTGTGAGTTTGGGGTTAATTAGTATGACTGATTGCCTCTGCAGCATAATTTTTTGGTCCAAGGCCAGCAAAATAGGTAAACCATAAAGGGAACAGACTGAAGTCTTCTGCAGATTGTGCACATTAGAATTGAGATTTCCCTGCTTTTGGTCTGTTACACTTGTGGTACAGAAAAATAATTTTCCTGCAATGGTGGATAAAAACATAGGTATGAATCTTTTATGCCCCGAATTTTTAATCATGTCAGGTGAAGAAGAATAGGAAAGATATAAAGAAAATTTAGCTTTGCTTCTGTGTTTCAATGCTGGCAGAGTTACTGAGAATACTGAAAGATGTAAATGGCACATGTGTCATAGTGGAGTGTGCATTTTGCTGGTTGTGTTGCCACCAACCTGGTATTGGCTGAAGACTGAGAATGGTGGATGTCGAAGATCACCTCTGTGAACTCACTGAGCTGCTTTGTCTGTCTTTGGCACAACTTTGTGGCACCTTCTGCCAGCATTCCTGGCATCACTTCCTGCCTTTAAAACCCTATTCTGACTAAAGGCTTTGCCACAGTGGATGCCTCTTAATTACAAGTTTCAGCAGATATGAAGAATAGACTTGTCCTAGCTCATCTCAGATTCAAGTCCTGATCCTTTTCTAACATGCAGTCCTCACAAGTATCTTTAAGGCTTAGGAAGACCTACAGGTGAGAAAAATATTTTTATCTCGAATTAGAAAGCTTCAGCACAAGGATCAGGATTTAGACTTTTACCTTAGACTCACAGCAATGCCAGACACTTTAGACTGAGTGCTGCAAGGAGATGCTAGGATTTTGCTGTAGACAAATAGTGGTGTTGGACATAACCTACTTAGAATCAGTTTCAGAGGTAACCAAACATAGCAGAAAGTGTAGCTATAATTAGTTAAAGTTGTCAGTGACTAGAGGATGGGAAATGAAGAAGTGAAAACAGAGGCAGTGGGCACTTCTATATTTGAGTATACCGAGGCAGCACTGCTGGAATTCTGTATGTGACTTCTTGTGTAAGCCTGAAAAGCTCTCTCTTCTCATGAAATTAAAGAGGCTTGTTTCTGCTGAAATCCTGCAAAGACAGAAAATGATGGTTGCCTTTTCTGTTGCTAAGAAAAGCTTGCAAACCCTGATAACTGATCTTGCAGTTTTCACTTCAGTGCCAATGTCTTACTCATGTGTCCTGTGTTGGCAGACATAAGACAATTATTTGAGCTGGAAAGTTAGAGCAGCACGCACGAGGTGTCTGTTTTTCTGGTTAGAACCTGGGTTTGGCTTGCTGCAATGTTAAATTATGAGCATTAGCAATGTTTTAAATCTGCTAAACTGGAAAGTTAACCAGCTAAGAGCCATGAGTGAAAGACATTGCTGAGCTTTTACTGTGGTGCTGCATGGGGCAGGTGAAATGGAGTTTGCAAAGTGTTAGACTGGCTGCAGGGTCAGGGGGGATGTTACAACCATTTATGGAGCAACCTGTAAATGAGTAGTTTCCATGACTAAAAGACAACATTAAATAAGAGTGATATGCACTGTCACAACCCTGTAAATATATCCCCTTTTTTGTTTCTGCCTGGACAGATTACTGTGACACATCTAGGTTATAATGAGTGCTCGACTGCCTTTGTATTTGAGTTGCACTTGATCTCTTTAGAGATAACAGGGCCTAGATATCAGGACTGGTGGTCCTCCATGCCAGCCTGATTCCTTCAGGTGCCCATACACTGAGAGATTTATATCACCACATTCCTGGACTACACATGACAAAGTTCCAAATCCTTTAAGTCATGACATTGTTCTGGCTTGCTGTCTTGCATGTAATCTTCAGTGCCTGTGATTTGATCTGATAATGGCTCAGGATCCTGATGGTCCCCATGGCGTATGTATGTGGCCCATATAGCCATGCTTTTCTCTTTCAAATCCTTATCCAAAGGATAAGGAGGTTCCTCAGGGCCTACTCTCACACTGAGGCAGATCACTTGGTACACTATGGATGTGACCCTACACTGGCCACAGAGAAGAAGGAATAAATATGGCCATAAATAGGTTAAAACTGGAAGAGTTCTGTGAAAATAGTTGTTATCTGACTTGCAGGAGAATTGCACTCTGAAGATAGATGAGGGTGGTAGCAGCAGTATCCAGTGTAAAACAGCATTTCTTTGTCCACATGCAGGAGTGGGAAAGGGGCCTTAAGCTTACTTACAAAGGAAGTGAAACATCCAGAATCATAATTTCCAAATCTTTTATGACTGGAGAAGAGGAATGAAGGCCTTCAGGTCAGTGAAAAGGTGTTCAAGGCATAGTGAAGTTCACAGACAATCACAAGTCTTTCCAGAAGAAATGGATGTTCTGACTCCATCTGTGATTTAGACTGAGTTAAGTCTGAGCTGCCAGAGCCAATGGTCTGTTATGGATCAGTGATCACTTTTAGGTCTTTTTACTCAGGTAAAAAGAATTCACTTTATGAATAAGACAGTATGATGTTATCTATCTATGAACATTCCCCTCACACAAATCTTTTCAGCAGCCTGTGAGCTTGTCAATCTGGGTAAAAGGTAACTCTTGTGATGTCAGAAAGGCACAGCTTTATTAGGCTCTGTTAAAATTGGAAGGGATTTTTTTTCAGTAAATTAGTACTGAGGAAAAAAAGTAAAGCCTGTGTCTTCCTCAAACACTGCATGCAATGTACTTCTTATTAAGGACAATTTGTGTGCTGAGTGTCACATTTCAAACTTCAGCTGTTTTTGCTGTTGCCCTATTCAGAAACAAGTATGGTTAGAGCTTCATTACAATGGGAAAAGTGTGTGTGTGTATTTCTTTTCCACTGTTCCACAGCACAAAAGTTGTTGGGAATTTGCTCCCATTTTAGCAAAATGCACTGGTGTTGTGTTTTGTTTTTACCTTAAAGCATAGAAAAATATAGTGCCAAAAGTGGATACATGTGTGAAACCAAGAGGCTTATGAAGCAGTTATTTTCCAATTTTAACTAGCATTGATGGTATTGGTAGTTGACTGAATTCTTCAGCTAAGGATCTCAAAGTACATAAAATTAAAGTTATAATCAATCTATGTAATTCTGGAAGCTCAACTGAGATCAGAGTTACATAGTGTGTTACTTCCCTAAGTAGCTTAGTGGCTTCTGTGTTTCACTGCAGAGATCTTTCTGTGGCTGGATATGAGGCTTTTAGGGCTCTCTTACATTATTCCAACCACATTACGTAGGGTGAAAGGGTTCATGTACATGTCTAATTTGACAAGATAGATGAAGTGAAGGAACTAGTCTTTATTGCTGAGATAGGGAAATGAGGTGAAGGAGACATATGCCAAAGTTCAATCAGATAGATGTGGGCTAAGGACTGAGGCCATGTCTTACAATTCCCTTAATGATAAGAGAAAGTATTCCTGTTTGGTTATTGCAAACTAACACAGGTAATGTGTCACACTGAAGTGGTGTCTGTTAAGGTCTTTTGGAATTCCCCTCTCTCCTGCCCTGCTTATTCAGGGTAAAATGTATTTTCATTAACAATGATTCTGCAGTGCTTTTGTATTATATGTACAGGAAGCTGAATGAGTGTCTGGGGACCTTTTAACTGGATCTATAAAAAGTCTGTGTCAATAAAATCCTGTCAGATCTATCCTTCAGTACTGTGATTACAGAAGAGGAAAAAGAAAGGTATTGCTCAATGTGACTGCAATATTCCAGCGTGTAATCTTCTCCCATGTGGTCATGTTTCCTCAGATAAGAAAAATTGCTGCTCTGGTGTCAGTGGGGATGGGGTCACTGAATGGGAACAGGAGCGTTTTCATTTTTTTCACAATGGACAGTTGTTTTTTGTGTTTTCCTGGCTGGATAAGCTATGTCCATGGTTACTGAACAAAGTTTATTTCTGTAGGAAATAGGTAACCATGTTTGTGCAGTGGGGGTATCAGAACACAGAGGATTTGAAAGAAAGGGTCCAGAGGTCATCAGCAGAGGGGATAGGATGAGGAAATGCAGTGAGATATATTGTGTGGATTCTGGCATATACTTCATGGGATGCTTCCTTTCAAGCCCTGGTGAGCAAGAGGGGTGAATAGAAGCTCCTTGATAACACAGCAGCAGGGTGAATTCATTTCAGGACCAGCTCTTCACCTTGTATAAAAGAGTGCAACTGATTTATGTCCACAGAGGATTTGGCTTGAAACTTTAATTGCTTTCTTGGTTTACTTCTGTTTTCCTTATGAGTGCTCAGACTATCAAAGGAGTTTTGGATCTAATATTTCCCCAAATCCTCTTGCTCCTGCCACCCTATTTGTTCATTATGTTCTCTTATTTCTTAGGCCCAATAAAAAGTGTCTACAAATGGCTTTGTGAATGCCAAGAGCATTCCTAAATTGTCCTTCCTCGTTAGGTGACCAGTGGAAAGCTGACAGGTTATAAATGCAGAGTTAATCTTACTAGATAATTTATGCAATTTCCACATTCATCCTCAGGTTTCCATATTGCTCCAGGTGTAAGTTGTGCTTTGACCTCATGACATTATTGCTTAGAACACCAATTAAACCAAATGCAGCTCATGGGTGCAGAGCTGGGTGCTGGGGAGAATGCTCAGAGCCCTGGTGCTTGGAATAGACCTAAGGCCCTGTCCAAACACCACAATGGAATCTCAGGCAGTTGGTTTCTGCTGAGTGCTCAAGTGCACTTACCCTGCTCAACTTTAGGATCTGAGGCTCTTCTAAATTAACATCTACTTGAACCAGATTTACTCTTCCATACTGTGTAGCTCTTGAAAGGAGAAAGTGATGTATTTTCCCCAAAAAGTTGACATTATAAAACAACAACAGCAAACAAAGAGTGGGTGTCAAAAAGGATATTTTTCAATTGCTTTTTGCAGGTAAGAGAGACTGAATAGGATCATGCTTAAAAAAATGAAATTTGTTGTTTAACTGAAATTTCCAACCAGTGTCTGAAGGCAAGATGTGAACTACTTTTGTTTCAATGTTGCTTTCTGCTTCTCATATGCATAAGTATGGCTTCTCATATGTATCCATGTTTTGGTTACACTTCAATCATAAATATTCATGGTAGAAAAAGTGGCTGTGGCAATATCAGATGTGACTGTATCCCTGGCTGCTTGTTATCACATTTCTGAGCCAGGTGGTGGAATGGGATGCAAGAAAGTTCCTCATCTGCCTCCATGCAGAAGCCATCTGTGTCTGGTTTAGCAGGGCCTGATTACCTAAGGGTGGCTGGCTGGTGTCATGGTAGAGTAAGCCAAAAAACACACATAGAGATCATTTCCATTATAATATAATAGGATATTTTACAATGGGCTAGAAAAAGAATGTCCTCATTAGATAACTCATCATTATATTCTTCATATCCTCCCAAAAATCTGAGTTTTTAGACCTTTGACGCCTCTGTAGAGGTGGGTAGAAAGGTATGAAATTACACTCATATTAAAAAATAATTTCTGCATGGATAATGTGCCTGCTGGATCTGTAGCAGTCTTTGTGTTACCTTTTCCCTCATCAGGTGCGTATTCTTGGCATCGAGAAGCTGTAATGCAGTCAACAGTTTGTGTTGTACAATCAACTCACTATTCTTATGGTCATAATAATGCCTAGAGTTGCAGCATGTTTGAATACAGCACAAAAAAATCACTGGTTCTTGTGGGATGCCTGAGGTGCTGCTGGAGGCTGCAGTGAAAGAAAGCAAAATTAGGAATTGGATTAAATTTTTGGTTCATGCAGTCCATCTGATGGAAGCAGACAGACTGGAGCTTCCATGTCACTTGTCAGCATTTTCTTTGATTGACGCTCCTAGGGGTGATGTCAACTGAAGTTTGCCTGAGTGCAGGAGGATTTATGGTGATTTGTGTTACATATTGTGGACTTGCTGCCAATAAATAATGGGTATTCAGCCTGGGGTGGAGGCAGCTTCAAGGGGAGACCAAGAGCAGCCCTGCAGTGCCTGAGAAAGTGCTGCCTGTGGGCAGCAGGGCGTGGTGGGAAGGTGAGAGTCAGCAGGTATTTACTGAAACAAAAGAGGAGCAAACCCTGGACAGCACAAAACCTTTTTTCCATGAAGGCAGTCAGGCAGTGAAGACAGTGTCCAGAGGGGCTGTCTGGTCTCTGTCCTTGGGAGTTTTTAAAACACATATGGTCCCAGCCCTGAGTGTTCTGGTCTGACCACATGCCTGAGCCTGCCTTGAGCAAGGGGCTGATCTAGAGACATCCTGAGCTTCCTTCCAACCCCAAGTATTCTCTGATCCCCTGGTACCTTACACTAGAGAACTATGTCATGTGATTTCTTGAGGAAGACAATATATTTTGTTTTAGCTGAATCACACATCTCATAGAAACTCTTACAGCATTGATTAAAGAATTCCATTCCGCTATCACTATTTTTTAAATTAGGCTTATGAATTAAAAAAACAGATGACATCTTAGCCCAAAGTTCTCTATTCCAAGACTCATAGTAAAACTAAAATCCTCCTACCCCTTCTCTGCTTATTTTCTCTTCCTCTTTTCTCTTAGGAAAACATCCCCAAATAGAATTTAAAAATCCCCTGATTACTTGGTGAAATATCAATATAGAGAACAATATTGATGGGTCTAATCACTGGTTCCATTTCAGTATTATTAATTTGTTTCCCTAAATTGGATGTAATGTCTTTTGTTCTCATTCTAAGAAGGTTCTGCTAAGTCATTGGGGCACATCTTATAGGGTATGGGCTAATTATGGGCCACATGGGGCACATTATTTTCCAGACATAGATTGGTCTGGCATCTGGAAGTTCCCATTATCTCATTATAAGGATTAATACTAAAAAATAACCTTGCTTGTTGTATAAGCAATTTAAAAAAAATATTCTTAGAAATGCTGTATTGAAGGAATAAAGTTGCCAAACCTACAGGAAGAGAATAAATAGTGTAACATTGTTCCAGGATATCTATTAGGAATTCTGTGAGTTAAATCCCTGGTAGAGGTTCAAGCAGGCTTTTTGTTTTGATCTTGAAATGATCTAAAGCACATGGCTCGGTTTTTATTCACCATGTAAAGGATTGGGTACTTATTCCAGTCATGAGATAGAGGATAAGATTTTGAGATCTTTGGTTTATTTTTGGCACTTAAGTGGAAGAGGAACATGATAGGAATCACATTCATATGGTATTTGAAAAAAGAACAGTGTTATGTCATGCTGTCACCTCTGCCGGCTTTATTTACCTAGCCCTTTAGCTAATAGCAGTAGCACTTCAATAGGGCTATTCTTTTGGTAGAGGAGGATTTAGGCAAGTAATGGCAGCTGAAGTAACTTAAATTTAACTTGTTTGTCCCCACACAATGAAATAAATTCCACTTTAACAAAGGCACATCTTCTGCCTCTTTTTCTCATTCTCGGGGGCATTTTCTCTTCAACTATAGTAAGGTACTTATCAGAGAAACAAAAACACCCATTAAAAATGAATTAATCCCATATATTTTCACTGCCTAAAAGTTGAACCTATCTGAAGCACTTGCTTTGTCTCCTAAAATTAAAGCCAAATAATAGATCTATCAAAGCTGTTCACCCCTTCACAGGAATATCTAGTTGACTAAGTTTGTTCATCTTTCAGTTAGTTAAAGCTAAATGAGTGGAGCCCCACTCTAAGCATGATGGAAGGTGTTTTTTTTTTTTTTTTTTTTTTTTTTTTTAAGTGGTCATATCTTGTATATATATTGACCTGGCTAGGTGGATCTGAAGTAAATTAAGATGGTATTGTAGTATTTAAAAATGTCTTGTGAGTCATTACAGTGTATTATGTAGTCCAAGAAGCATACGTTCTCCCAGCTATTAAAAATAACAAGCTTTTTATTGTCTGAAGTAGTAAGCATCTGTTGCAATTTGTGTATTATGTAGCAGGTTCTTTCCTGCTCAACAGCTTTCTGAGCAGTCATTTACTTTACTGGGCCACAAAGTGGGATGCAAGCCAACAACATGAGTAGCATAAAATAACGATAGTGCATACAAATCTATCAGTAGCACACCTTCAGCTCAAATATTTACTGTATGTAATGCTTTTGGTCCTGCAGTGCACAAAGAGTCTTTTGTCCAGACAGCCAATAGAAATCATGGAGAATCACTTTATATGTTTTGCAGAAGGCACTGAGATTAGCCAGAGCAGAAAAATACCTAAGTGTCAGTCCTGATTATGCACACATTATTCAGAAACAAAAATTTTGCTGTTATAGCTGTAATTTTTTTCTAACAAATACACTGTTTCTCAGAAATAAGAGAAGATCCCAAAACCATTTACATCTCTAAACGCACTTCTGCACCAGTTGCTTCAATCTCTTGACCATGTATTTAATGTGAACCTGTTAGTAGGGGTTACTGAGCTCAGCAAAGACTAAGCCATGCTAAAGGTGGTAGAACTATGCAGTCGGAATTGCAGCTGCAGAATACACCTGATGTGTCCTCTGTCTCAGATCTGAAAGAGTTAATGGTTTAATAGTGAGTTATAAAATAGCTTAGAAAGGGTTAGTTATAAAAACTGTGCTGGCTATGATGGATATGCTACTTTAGCGACACTAGCACTGAGGGAAGTATTTTTTTCACCAGTTTTCTATTTTCAGTGGGAAATATCTGGATCTTGCTCATGGTCAAGTGGCTGAGACACCCAAATAACTTGCCCTGTATGAAGTGGACTAGTCTTATTAAGTTACTTTTTTTAACATGTCTCCAGCCAACTTTGTGCTTGGAACAAGACAAGGTCCCCTCTTCTACAGGCCTCCTGTGTCTGACAGATGAGGCAACCCTCAGCACTGCACATTACTTATGTTTGACTTATTTGCAGAACTTTAGTCCCCTGCTTTATGTTGCCAGTAGGTCCAGCTTTCAGCAGACCCGTGCTGGCTCTTCAGATGTTTTAAATAGAACAATGCATTATTCATATGCCATAATATGAATTCATGGCCCTTCTGAAAAGCAAATTACTTCTACCTACTTCTAAGACTTCTTCCATTGAAGAAAATTAAATGAAGCACTCAGAGATGGTTTTAATTGCTTACGACTCAGTTGAGAAACTTCTAAGAATGAGTTTCTTTTTGCAATGTAACTTGAGAGCTCATTCATTGAATGTAATTATGCTGTATGATGGATTGGGAGGTATGCATGGAGAGCTAAATAAGGTGGAGACAACAAAATAATGGTAATAAAAGTAATAGTTCTTGGGTTATGTGATACTTCCTCACAGTACCTCACCACACTGTCACTGTCTTTTAGAACAGACTAATGTAATCTTGTGGCTTCTTCCTGTAGCATATATTTAGCCAACAGCATGCATCGTCCCTCCCCTGGATTTTGGTGTAGAAGTGGCTTGGCTGCATGCTTTGGAACTCCCTGGAGCCCTTTGGCACCTCTGTGGAGTGAATGCAGACGTGCATTCTTGGGGTGGACGTGCCACCCCTCTCCTCTGTGAGACTGGGTGTAATTTCACAGTTCTGGAGAGGCCATGCCCCTGCTCTTTCCCTGCCTGGGGGCTCAGCTGGAGTTCAAGATGAAGCTTCCAAAGGGCTGTAAAAGCCCCTGGGCACAGACCTGTGTGTGTAACACCATAGTGACCCAGATAAGGCACTGAAGTTGTTTACCACTAATGAAACCTTCATGACTCTTTCAATACAGTGTTAGAAAAGGCTTTTATAGATTCTTTAACACAAAGCAAACATGTTTTATCAGTCACATGAATGAACGTGTTTGCCTGCCTAAATTGCTCTATGGTAAGAGGGCAGTTCCTGTTAAACTGTAACTAGGAGGCTGGTGAAGAATCACTCTGATACCCCAGTTAAATGTTCACTGGGGCCTACAGAGGAGGAAAAGAGCCTACATATTCATAGAAAGTGACTAACAGAGGTGGTGGAGGTACAGCTTCAAAGAGAGAACAGGAGCACTTTTGAACTGAGATGTGTGGAGAGGGAGGGCTTGTTGTTGAACATTTTCTTTTCTGAATGCTAACTTTCGCTGTAACTTAAGAAACCAGATGACATGTGCTTTCCAGACTCCCTGTTTTTGTCCAGTGAGAAGAATCCCACTCTTCTGTTTCTCTTTTCCCACCCTATTCCAGATGTGCAGGCCTGCATAAACCAGCAGGATTCCAATTATAATGATACTTTCCCATTCACTATTCATCCAGTTTTTTCTTGATGTGAAAATGAAATGTGACCCAAAATAACCCATCTGGGGGGGTGGGGATATGGTCTATCATTACGTACATGTGATTTATTTTTCCAGAGTGTTTTTGAAATTTTTTTTTAAGTACTAAAACAAAACAAAACCCCTCAATCAGGAAGAACAAAGAATTGGATGTATGTAGGAGCCTCCTATTCAAATGAATGGCATCTGAGGACAGGAATTACCTCCTAGATGGAAAAAATGAGGAAGACTCTTGATACACAGATTAATTATTAATGATTACTCATTAATAAAAACATTATCAAGACCCATAGTGATGAGACTCAGAAAAATGACTTCTGCAAACAATACAAGGGTCCTTGCTAGGAAGATACAGATGAATAACAAGAAATATAAAGACCAAAATTTCTGACACTAAGGCCTGGAGCAAAATTTTAATTTACTTCTATATGAGCTTTTCTAGAATCACAGAAATATGTATAGCCTAAAATAACTGAAAAGAAAATACTGTAGTATTTACACCACTTTAATACTGACTAGTGGATTGTAATACTATACTGCTTTTCCTTTCCAGCTAAGAAGTCAGGCAAAATGATTGCATTGCTTTTTGTTGTGCAGTTTCTACATCAGAACTGGCATGTGTGGAATTTTACAAGCTTGCCAAAAAAACATCTGGAGAAAAGCTAAAATATAAGTCAGGAATATAAGATTATTTCAGCTCCTGTGCACTTTTCAGAACAAAAAGGATTGGTTTATAAAGAATGAGCTATTGTATTTTGAATCTGAGAGGAGGCTGAATAAAGCTATGAAGTTTTTGAAAGAAAGGCCAGAAAAGGCCTGAGACAAGTGAGTAAAGGAGTCTGATAGAGCCAGTGGTCATCTAGCTCCAGAAAAATGGAATCGATCATTTAACAACAAATTGAAGAAAGCATGGCTGCCTTTTTTTGCCTTTCTTTTGCTTTTATCTGAAAACCTTTCAATAGTGTTTTTCTACAACAGCCATTTGGGCATGTTTGAAGATCAAACTCTTTAGAAAACTTGTTATAAGAGAGTCAATACAGAAGCTGATTTGATTTTTGGTGCCAAACAATCATTAGAAGGACTTTTAAAAAACTGAATTACTGCTCTGACAATTAAATGCACCAGGATATAACAAAGTGCTGAACTGTTCTGATGAAACTGTTTCCAGAATCAGCTGTTTCAAATGACTTTGATTCTCAGGTGGGGTTAGCACCTGTCCTGTGCCAGAGCTAATTGCTAACCCTATGGTAAATGCACGGGTTTCAGGAGATCCAGAAAGTTGTATTCTGTTTTAAAGCCCAGTAGATCCAACTAACCTCTAAACACAAGTTACTTCAGGCAGAGTTCTCAACCTGAGAACCCATTTCTATACCTGAGAAATATTGGTCTCATTCTTTTTTTCCGTCACCTTAAGCTGCTGAGGCTTTTAGTGGCTGCAGCTGCTCTCATCAAGGGATATTTTGTCCTTCCAAAAACTCCACTCCCTGGTTGCTGCATTCTTCCAGGAATGTGCAGGATGTAACTCTGTAGCAGTGGTGGAGGTGAGGTTGTATTTTCTTCTTTTTCCCCCTCTCTTGATATTTGCTTAGTCATATAATTATTGCTTTCAAATCCTGCTTATGCATTTGGAACAAAAGACAGTGTAATCTTATGATAGGGGAAATCCATGTAGTTGGCTGCATATCTTCAGACCTGTTCCCAAGTAACCAAATGTTTTAATAGGAGTGTTATGCTTTGTCCTAATTCTGAACACAGGATTGTAGGTTCCAAATAACTTTGTATTTTAAAATTTTTAATTGTATAAATAATATTTTTCCTAGAATATTTTATGTGTAAAACAGTGATATGTAGTGTATTGGAAATATTTTTGTGTTCCCCTTGCAGGATTAGTATCACTGTCTGAATTAACAATAACTTGTGCCTTTAGCAGTTTAAATGATTGGATTTATTTCAGAACCTGATGCTCTGACCTGAGCAGAGACATATCCAATCATATTCAATCTCATGGGCATGCTTGTATCATTTTAACAAATTGGTTTGAAATCTAGCTCTTCACCAATAACACAAAAACTGGACTCAGAAGTTTCATATTCCTATGAAAATTCATGTTTAACTAAAGGAGATTTCCTAGCACAAGGCTAAAGTGTAAACCTAGAAATATTTGATTTGTCTTGCAATACTTATTCGAGGAACTGCATAGCAAAACATACCTTCTGAATTCACAGCAGCCGGGAGATTTGCCTCTTGTTATTATTGCTCACTTCTTCTCAAGGAAACCTGATATTCCAATTTTTTTTTCTTTTCAATATATTAGGAAATGAGTATAAAGTGGCATAGGTGAGAATGGAAATTCTCAAAGGAATTCTATTGCATCTTTGTGACTGCAGTCTCCACCTCCTGATACATAGCCTTTTTCTGTGCTGGCTGGCAGTACCAGCCCAGGAATTCTTTCTTTCTTTTGCAGTGGTGCTGAGCTACCTTTTGGAATAAAACTAATACATGTCCTCTCTTTCCTTCTTTCCACTGAAAACTTTCTTTCAAAATTAAATGATGGAACTTCTTCCATGTTTCCAACTGGTAAAACTCTGTTGAGTTCAGTTTTTTGATGGCTGACAACTGGTGGGACAGGAGAAGAATCAGGCTCACATATTCTGCTTTAGAAGCCTGATTCAAAACAAAAAGTCACATTTAAAAAGGCTGAGCACTTGCCTGTGCACTTGACAAGATTTTAAACAATTAGGCAAGCAGCAATGGCTTCTGATCCCATGGAAACGGCTGTAGAAATAAAAGGCCTTCCTCCATTGAAAAGTGATTAGTTTAAAACATTCTGTCCCATTTTTGGCAGTTTGATGGCAGTTTCCATGGGGATGGGAGTAGAGGATTGCTGAAGTGTTGTCATAACTCCTGCAAATGACACAGATGGAGGTTAAAAGGTGTAAATTATATTTCAACAGCACCTGTAAATGTATAAATTTTGGGAGAGGGAGAAGGGAAGGACAGCAGTGTTTTTTTCCTCTTTCTCCATATTCAATGCATTTCTGATGAAAGACACAACTAGCCAGAGTAAAATAAAGCAATCTTTTTTGGCTTCTTGTTCATAGTTCTGCAATGTAGTAATATTTACCACTTTGAGAACATGAGGATCAGAGGTGTCAAATTTCTTCAAAAGTAGATATTGTTTTGCTCACTTTATAAACTGGTCAGCTGAGTCAGAAAAAAAAGTTTAATTGCTGAAAGACCAGGAATCAGAAGTAAAAAAACCTGTCTGCTCATTTCTGAAGGCCTGGCTAAGTGATTCTACCATTCAAATAATGACATTTTTCTCAGGACTCCTATCCCAGGGTCTTGGGGGCAGCAAGAAGTTGTGTTACTACCCAGACATGGATGCAGTAGCTGGGCTCACCTCCATTGTTCTGCTGGCAGTGGATGCCCCTGTGCCATGCCCACCCACAGGCCTCTATCCTTAAGCCATGACAGGGGAGGTTTAGGCTGGGTATAAGAAAGAATTTCTTCACAGAAAGGGAGATTGGACATTGGAATGGGCTGCCCAGGAAGGTGGTGGAGTCACCATCCCTGGTGGTGTCTAAGGAAGGATGGGATATGGCAGTTAGTGCCCTGGTCTAGTTGACAATGTGTTGTTTGGTCTTAGCTTGGATTTTATCATCTCAGAGGACTTTTCCAACTGAATGAGTTCTGTGACTCTGGCCTGGCCTTGGCATCTCCCCATGCCCTGGCTGGTGCCTCATGCCCAGGGCTGGAACTGCCCAGTCTTGATGGGCAGAATATGTTCATGTCACTCAAATGAAGTACTGTGCCCTTGTGGATTTCTAGCATCTCACCTGCCTGTGATATAGGGGACCTGTGACTCAAACCTGGTACTCTCTTTGTTTCAGCTGTTGGCTGAGCCTGAAACTGAAGGGTTTGAGTAACTCATGCTTTGATAAATTTTTCACTCAGTCAAAGAGATGTCTAAAGGGACTTTTTTGAGATGAGGAGGGCAGGAAGAAACTGCACAACTCTGACAGACCCATGCTGAGAAAAGATCTTACTGTCACCCTTCTTTGTGTCTTTAATTGGTAACACTAAGGACCCAGTCTGTGACTGTGAATTATGAAGTATCTGCATGGAGATCAAAATCTCTTCAATAGAATCATGACGTGAAAAAAATTGCTATGTGGATTACTCATGGAAAATCTAATTTTAAACAGTGTTGGTTAGTTGTGATTTGTTGGAGAGCTGCATGGCATCATTCCTCTGGTCTGATGTGATGAACATTGAGGTACTACATATTCCATACTAGCTTGGAACTTCCTATGAAGGACATAAGATGCAATGAAGAGTATACTGGCCTTTATTTGATATTGTCTCAGTAATGCATTGTGCAAACACAATGGGTTTTTTTGCCTATGGGTATTTGTGACAAATACACAATTCAGCTATTATTAGTTCCAGTTTCTTTTAAAAAATGTATTTGTCAATCTTAATACATTTCAGTTCATCTTTACTCTTTTAAGTTGTGCTGTGGAACTGTACAGTTACAGCTGAATTTCATTTTAATTTCAAGCTAACTCCTAATCAATATTCAGGACATTTCTATGGTCTGCTTAAATCTATTTAAATGAGGAAAACATTCTTTCCACTGTCCTATTTGGATAGGAAAAGACATCAATCATTTCATAAGTGGTACAAAACTGAGAGAACAAAGATTTAAAGGTGAATGCTACATAATTGCTTAGTGAATGACTCTTGACAGGAGTGATTTGTGTGTATTCACTTTCAAAACTCCATATGTGGTTTTACAACTCCATGAAGAGTCAGTTTTGAATCATACTGTGGGAATGTAATTTCCTAAAGTCCAAACCTGAGTTTTAAGTTTTCCAATTTATTTTTTGGACAGGTATTTAAGTAATAGCAGGCCTTTTTAAAAAAAATCAAATAATTTGTATAAATTGTTGAGATTTGGTGTAAGTGGCACAAACAGTGACTTAATTAATACCTGATCTTGCAAAGCAATCCAGGAATTCCAGAAAATCTGTGGAAAGCATCCTCATAGGTTGAAGTGCAGGGACTGTTATGGGGGAAAACACAAAGATCAGCTGTGATTGGAGTAGTGATAATGCACATTGGTGGCTGTCTAACTGAAGATAAATATTTATCCTCATTTTTGGTTAATTTGTGTACAGAGTGGAATTGCTAATGGTAACACCACTACCTATAAATGGTGCCACATTACCAAAGTTGAAGTAAGTGGAATTTTAGTTTATGCCATATTATCAAACATTTTAGCGTATTTTCACTGTTAACTGAAAATATCAAATTGAAAATTATTCACAAACATTTCACATGCATCTCAATAAAAAACTTTCAAAGCTGCAGTGAAATCATCATGACTGGACACCTCAGTCACAATAGAAAGCTCTGAGGCACTGAGGCTGTATTCTTAGCTATATACTGCTGAAGGAAGAGCTAATTCAATGCTCTGAATACTAAACTTTCTTCTAATAGAATATAGAATTTAAAATCTGGTGAAACTTGAAGAATTATATTACTTGACTTACTATTGCAGTCAAGTAGTTTGTATGAATGATGAAGGATTAAACCATGGTACACTGCTTTTGTAGCACTTAGCTTTTGTATTTAACTTTTCTGAAAGAAGGAGAAATTTTGTTCTGAGTTTTTGTCCTTTGTTTTGATACTTGTACCTGAGAGATCACTGCTGTGAACAGCTGTGAAACTTCTGCATAAACTGCAGCCCTGTGGCAAATACATATCTTTATGGAGCTGTGTGAAATGATATTCTAACTCTGGAAAAAAGGAGTTGTCTTTTTGGAGATTGGATGTTAGTGGGATGTAATCATTAGAATCACTAGCATGTCTATGACCCAGGAAAGGAATCCAGTAAGCTAAAAATTCCTAATTAAAACCAACCTTTGGGCCTGATCAATTTGCCCTGGTTTTTTTTTTTTTTTGTTACTTTCCACTTACTAACAGACTCTAGACACTATCCAAAATATTTCCCAGGAAAGAATGCAGAAAATATGCAGGCTAAATCTTCAAATAAATGATTAAATATACAGGAAAATCCTGCCTAAACTAGTTTTAAGGAAGACTAGAAATTCTATTATATAAATTTATTTCAAATTTTCTCTGCTTTTCAGTGGCATTTCTAAAATTAGTTCATAAACTAATTTAGAATACTTGGATTTAAGTTACCTTAAAAGTGTTAACTGTTGGGGAGCAAGTGCATTTGAATGGATTTCAGACAGCAGTTCTTTGGAACGAGTGGAAACAAAACATCTCCAGAAGTTTTCTCTCTCCTTGCTATTTCTGTACCTTTATGCACAAAAACTGAAGTCTGGGGTAATATCAAGATATAAAGAGTAGATCCTGAATGATGAGAAGAGGCAATCTAGCTTTATTTCAGTTGCCCAAGATACTGAATTTATGACATAATTTATTTTAAATATCTTTTATTTTTCTCTTGGTCTTTATTAATAGGATTCTGCTGTGAAATTTCACACTGAAAATAAGATTGATTAATATTTATATTTTGCTTTTATCTTTAAAGACAGACAAGAAATTATTACTGCAAGCAAATGTTCTTAAAATAAGGGGTAGAGATTTGTTCTGTCTGGTTTTGTTTTAAGCACTTTGTGGCTGTTGAAAACTCATCTGACTTTATTTGCCTGCTGTAATTCTGTTTCTTGTGCCCTGATCTTCAGTCTATGATTGTCATCTTTCCAACCAAAAATGAAAATTTTCTGTAGTTCTTAGATTTACATGTAAGCCAGACTCCATAGACAGGTCTCAGGGTAGAAGCTGCTTGCACATCTCCTGAGTCATATTTTGCATGTAAAGTCTTTATTTGCAAACAGTTATTCTTCAGTATCATAATAAATAAAACAAGCTGAAAGTTTTAATGTTTAGCAATGTAGCAGATCATCATGTATGATGCATATGGATCTATCTAGTCTGCACACGTATTACTTTCTTATCTTCAAAATATCAGAATTATCTTGGGTTTCAAGGCTCGCTGATTAAGGGCAATGAGAAGCACAATGAAATGTTTTGCTGGTGACTTGATATGATGAATCCTAGCAGTTGGTGCAAGCCATCACTTCTGGAAACAATGTTTGAATAGCTAAGTGTGATTGTGGTGCAGTAAATTGCGTGTACAGAGATTTCTAAATATAGATGTAGTAATTCAGAGTCAGTTACTGTCAGCCAAGTCAATACAGATCTTAAAAATGTCTAAATCTGTTTTGATGATGAGAAGAGCAGTTACTGAGACTTTAGCAACTGCGTGGTGTGTTTTTAAGAAACAATGTAACTGTTTATCCATGTCTCAGTAGTCTGTGATAGAAATTGATGTGACTGTCTTGATATCTGCATCTCTATATTTAATATATACCCATACACACAACACATTTTTCAGGTTTAAAAAAGAAAGGCCTCTAGTGGAAAGTCCTATCTATTGCCATGTCCAAAGCTGGCACTGCACTTTGAACAGCTGACATCTGCCTTCATGTATAGGAAACTCCTTCTTTGCTGTACAAAGCAACAGGGACCTCATTATCATCTGTTCTATCCCTTTTACTCTACCTGGCTTGCTCCACGACAGTCTGAGTTGGACCTGACCAGGAGCATTAATTTGGGAAACTACTACAGTTGAGAGAAGCATACTCGAAGAACTAGAATGACATCACAAAACTAAACCAAAAACCCCCCAAATCATCCACAAGCAAACAAAAAAGGGTTTAAAAAAAAAAGTGGGACTAAACACAAGCTAGGTACCTAGAAAACAACTGGGCATTGTTTTGAAGACAGGCAAAAAAAGGCATTTAATACCTCAACCTTTTCCTCATCTTTTGTTGCTGTATTTCCCCTTACATCCAATAAAAGATGGTGATTCTCCTTGCCTTCCCCTTCTGTTGCTAAAGTGTTCATAGACATCTTTTTTATTGTCTTTTATGGCAGTAGCCAAGTTAAATTCTTATTGGGCTTTGGCCATTCTCATTTTCTCCCTGCATGACCTCACAGCATCTTTATCTTCCACTCTAGGAACATCCTAGGCTGCTGCAGTGCCTTTCCAGCAGACATCTGGTAAATTGATTTCCTCCACAAGAAAAAGGACTAGTGATTGTGAGACCTGTCCTAGCTGTTTCTAGAACATTCTGTCTGCATCTCCATCCTGCTTGGGTGGTATCTAGCAGACTCCCACCACAACGTTCACATTGTTGGCCTTTGCCCTGATCCTTACCCATAAACACTCAACCCTTTTGCCACCATCATTTAAGCTCTAGACAACCAAAACTGTCCCCAACACACAGAGCGACCTCCCTATCAATTTTTCCTTGATAAACTCTTCCCATCAGAAAAGTTTATAGCCATTCATCACAGCTTTCTGTTGTGTGGGTCTTCCCACCATGTTTCTTTGATAGCAACTATGTCATGGCTTTCCTGCTGCACAATTGCTTCCAATTCCTTCTGCATTGGTGAAAATGCACTTCAGCTGAGCCATTGATCTTGTCATTTTTTTGGGAGGGACAAGCCCTAATTCCTGTGTGACCATTCTCAGGAGCTTTTGTGGCTTCCTAATGTATCAATAACCCTTGTGCTGCATGGATCTCAGCATAGGAAATTGCCCACGCTTTTTTTCAAGAGGAGGTATTTTTATGAGAAAGAAGAAAGTAGGATTTTTGGTAGAAAAAGGAAAAGATTTTTAGTAAATAAAGGTCAAAGAAATACAACACACAATAAGGATTAATTTCTTAAAATATATCCATCTTCATGAAATACATGTATTAGTTGTGCTGTTTGTTCCCATAAAGAGGTGTAGCTCTGTGCAGTTAAAGTGGCTTTTGTGCAATTAGCCATAAAACACAGGCTCAGTTAATTTGTCTCCCAAATTAATTTTATTCTGCAAGGACTCATCAGAGCTCTGCAGGAGTAGCATTAATTGTAATTTTCAGTGTGTAAAATGAAAATGTGAATTCTAAAATGAATATAAAATGAAAATCTCTATGTTAAGCAAATTCTCCAAAGAGTAAATATTGTGAATTAAAAAGTTTAAGATCTAAAAGGTGTTTAGCGGCTTGGGGTGTATCTGAACTCTCACTTGCCCCTCCTGAGCAGTGGTTCACATAGTGCATTTGTTTTGTACCTCTGTGCTGTCTTCAAAGATGAGGGAAACACAACTGTATAGGAGATGATGTCAGCATCTCTGTTATCAAAAGATACAGTGTGTGTGTGTGTGTGCGTTTGGGAAAAAAAAAAGGAAAATCATTTGGACCCTCACTTCTGCAGCAGACAAAGATCTGAGCTCTCTGTAAACACTGTGAAGACATCATTTCTCAGTGTCTGGGAAAGACTTATGAAATCAGAGAGATGGAGGGGACATCTGTCCCTTCCTCCCTCCCATATACTGGGCACCCATCTACTGCTGTGACAGAAATGAAGTGGTTTTCTCTGCCTATGCACCCTCTTCTCCTGTGCATTCTTGGGCCCAAATCCTCAGTTATTTTGGCACAGCTCTTCCCAAGCCAATGGAACTGCCCTGCTCAAGGCTGGCAGCTGAGGATGCAGCCATCATTGTTACCCTTAGGCTCTCTGGCATGCTGAATACAGAGGAGCATCGTGCTGGTCATCACCCTTGGACTCAGGGAGATGATCTTACAGCTATGAAGCTGACTAGAAGTGAGTTTTGGAGGGGGAATGCACTGTTTTCTGGAAATTACTTCTGATCATTTTGTGTTTACTTCAGAGTGGAAATATAGGTTGCTGGGTCAGAGCCAAATCCTTTGGTAAAATTCAGTTGTTGTAAATATGATAGTCTGAATTTATGAATTTATGCCCTCCAATCTTGTTTTAGCATATTTTTTTTTTCTCTCCTGACAGAAGCTAATCACAAACCTGGATTTTTGTTGTTGTTGTTGTTGTTGTTGTTGTTGTTTTTTGTGCCTGAATTTCTGCTGCATTACAGCCAGGCTAACCATAGAGTGAACTTCAAACTTCAGAAAGTATATGGTTTCTGCACCTTAATCATTCCAAGGACCACAAAACTGCATCTAATGAATTTTTAAACCAGTCACATGGGAAGGAAAGTCTGGAGATATTGAGCAAACTAAAATCACTTGCTAACAGTTTTGAGAAATTCTTCCACTTTTTGGTGGAATGTGGCAACTGTGAAACAGTACATGGCAACCACAGAGGACAGGATGTGAGGCAGGAATGCAAGATTCTTGTGGGAACTTTGGGGGAAATATAGAGAGACTGACTGCCATGCAACAAACTCCAGGGTCTGTTTGTGCAGAGGAATGCACAATTGGAGGGGAATGGGAATAGGAAAAATAGACTTATTCTCTGTGAAATGGATGTTATTTAAAACAATAGCTGAGAGTTTCTCAAATTACAAAAAAAAAAAAAAAAAAAAAAAAAAAAAAAAAGGTACTGAAAAATGTAGAGACAAACACATAGCTGAAGAGGGGGAAAGAGGGAGCAAGAGAAATCTCAAAATTAGCTGGATAGTGCTGGTAATTTTAAGACTACAGGAGGAATACTTATTCTAATATGTGAGCCTTCTTGATATTAATTTAAAAAGTACACAGAAGAGAATTTTACCAAAATTGTTTTGATTAAACATAAACCCATGGGGATTTCCAAGTGGGGACTTCCTAAATTAACCTTAAATAGGACTTTTAAAAAAAATATTTCTCTTTTTAAGTTTGTTGCATTGTACTTGTGGTTAATTCAAGGGAAAATGCTAGTTCTGAACCTATAGCCACATCCTTAAAAGACGAGTTTCAAAAGATTTTTATTCCCACTTTTATCCTAGGATATGTGGCAAGCTTTCAAGATCTTTTAGTGTACCTTTTGCAAAAGACAGAACCCTGAGTGTCTGGCTGTAAGCTTTTGGGTACTGAATGCTTTCAAAACCCTGAGCCTTCTTTAGCTTCTTTAGCTGCCTAATTGGGCACCACTTGTGAGTGGTGGAGCATATGAAAAATTGCTTTATGCCCCAAAGGTCAAAAAAGATGCCACTCGACCTCTCCTGGGCTCTCTAGGTTCCACTTTGTCTGAGACTGTACTTTGCAGCTGTGGTTCATCGTTGCTTAATCTCCAGTTTTGCTGTGCTCCTGAGGCCTTGACCTGTGAGTTTCTGGGAACTGCTACTGAAATTCTTTTAGATGTGTGGAGGGCACTCCACAACTCAACAGCCCAAGTCTGATGGTCTTATCCTGTCATATGCTTGTCCTTCTTCTGGAAGTATTTTTTCTTTCTCCTGGAGCGAATATAAAATGTCATTTGACTCAAGATTTTTGCACCTGCTGCTCTTATGATGCTAGGAAGTGAGATACATAGCATAAGTAAACCTCCTGAATTTGAAGAATCTTGCTCTCTATGGCTGAACTTCTGGGCTTTTGTCAACTTCAGCGAGCACAGAAATCTGCTTGTACAGCTCAGGCCACAATTTCGCAACCAGGACTGTTTCATTTTTCCATAATACAACATGTCAGCAGAAACATGAAGGGTAGAGCCAAGGGATTCTGGCTCCCGGGCTCCTACATTTTCTCTGGACAATAGTTTTCCCTTAGAAACCAATAAGTTATGGACTAAGGACTGCTCCATTTAAAACTATCTAGAGCTTTATGGCTAAAAGGGTTTTATTAAATAGGAGTGATTACTAAAGTATGTCACTGTTGAGGGGGGTGAGGATAGTTAAGACTTACGAAAAGGGTTTGCTTGCAGCAGAAAAGCACTGTAACTACTTAAAAATATCTTTGCTAATGTTTTTATTTTAAAAATGGAAAAAGTGAGTCAGCACTGAAGGCTCTTTATTCACTGCTAAGTCCAAACTCAGCTGCTCTGGAGAGTCTCCTCATTCCCTGCCCCCATCTGTGCTGTTGGTACAAGTGGATATATCTACTCCTAATTTAGCAACATGAAGTTGCTACCTTTGCATGGGCTGTAACAATCATCCTGAGGGATCTGCTGCTGTAAGACTTTCCTCTCCAGGTCTGTAACCTCTGTGCAAAAATACAGACAAAATAATATGCAGGAATCACCTTTGGGTGATGAGCGTGTTCTGTCTCTGGACTGCTGGAATGAGAAAGTGATGCAGGTGGAGCATAGCAAAAAAGCAAATAGATTTTACCATACACTTAGACTTATTTATATTTGGTCCACAGGGTAATTCACTGAGGTAATAGCTCTGCACAAACCTACAAAAATGGATTTTTCTCAATGTCAGGAGATTTTGTATCTGCACTCTGATTCTGTACTGCATTTTGTGTTGTGATAAAAGGCAGAATAGTTGTGTTAGAGGGTCCTCAGCAGTTACTGGGCTTGTAGGAAATAAGGGAGAAATATTTTCTACTGTAAAAAGTAGATACCTTAGTGTTATCACAGAGGTGTGTGTAAAAGATGATGGAATGAATCATCTTTTGTCTCCTAATGCCAAAAGTCTTCCTGCCTAGCACACAGTTTTTCTAAAGAAAAGCTATATTCTACATTTTTTGATTCAGTACCTCCTACGGGTCCCAGTCTGACAGAGTTTTCAATGCACCCTGCAAGCCTAAGCAAAATGCACACCATGCTGTGAAAGAGATACATTACATAAGAGGCCTGTGAGGCTTACACAGAGCTGGACTGCAGTGTAAACTGTCTCTGGGACGGATAAAAACCATCTCGCAAACTAGGATTAGCACTGATTCTTGTCAGGGGCTCTTGATTTGAGAGAAGAGAAGGAAATTTGTGTGTGCTGTTTTAGTGAGTTTTAGCAGCTATATAAACCACAGTTTGAAATTCTGATGTGTATCTAACCATCAGCATGCCTGAACTGTGTTTGATAAAAGGGGCAATGAGCTCCAGTTATGCAGCCCTTGCTCCCGCTGGCTCTCCTCTGCAACCAGAGAGCAACCAGGACTATTTGCATATAAATCCTGAGCATTTGGCAACTTTGCTGCAGCAAGAGAGGAAGGGAAAAGAAAGGCACATTCCTCATAAGTTAGTGTTTCAGCCACACTGCAGAAGATTTACTTTATCCACTGCTTGGCAAGCGATCTCAGCGAGGCAGCTGGGTGTCTGTGTGCCTGTCTGCAGATTCTCTACAATGGCCAGAGCCTAGCATCTGAAACATTGTCTGAAGTTCTGGGGTGACAACAGTGGTTAGTTTGACCCCTCATACTATTCAAAGTTTCACTCTGTGAAGGGAGAGACAGACCTTTCCTGTAGGTCACTCCAAAGCTCCTGGCCAGACATCCAGAGAGAGACTGCTTCCTGTGCCAGTTCACTTCCAGGCTCAGTGCAGACAGGCTGCTTCCACTTAAAACCCAACAAACTGCTTTCTATCAGCACATACAGGACGGGAGATGTCCTCCCAGACCTCCAGGCAGGTCAAACACATGCATCTCTTTAGTTCAAGGCAGACAACAAAAGTTGTACCTTACTGAGATTTCCAAGTGGATTACTGGCAGGCATTCAGATTGCATGAAAGAAGACAACTACTGTAAATACCTGTGTTAAAAAAGGTGGAAAAAGTGGTATGTGCCAGAAACAAATCCCTGTAGTTAGTGACCCATTACCCTAAATATGTATCTGCATGGTAGAGAGGTGAAGAAACTGGATCATGTTAACAATTGAACTCCTCAAGTCATGCCCACCACAATACCAAGCATTTCACTGGAGATAACCCAGCACCATGCAGACTTATAGGAACCCTCCATCCAAGTTAAGTTTCAAAGCATGAAGGTAAATTGAGGAATGGATTTACAAGGAGGATGATGTAGTATCAAAATATTAAACCTATGTTAGTCCTCTACACCATTACATTGTCCTTCGACTTTCTTATCAAATTCCTGCAGAAAGCTATATGCGAAGGCTGTTACATGAAACTGTTAGATAGGGATATATAATGTATCCTCCTGATACATAGGGTTTTCAGAAAGCGTAGAAACAAGCTATAAAATGGTGCAAAGTGTGGCCTGTTGCAGAGCCACAGCCTTATCTTTAATTTCTTCTAGATACTTTTAGACTGTTGTTTTTTATGCATATATAAATATGTATTAAAAATATGTCTTAGGTAAAAAAGACTTTTAAACTTTTATTGCCTCTTTATTCCTTTTTGCTTAAGTGTTGCAGATAAAGTTGCCGAACTTTTATCAGACAAACCATCTTCAAAACATATTTTCTTTCCAGGAGAAAGGCCCACACACAAGCCTTTTATGGAATTGTGTATTTATAGCTCTAGTCTGTACTGTGAATGAACGGCTCACTCCACAAAACACAATGTAGAGGGATTTGGTGAGCGTGATCATCAGTCATGGAATCACAGAAACCCAGAATGGGTCAGGTTAGGAGAGGCCACAGAGGGTCAGCTGGTCCAACCTCCCTCCTCAAGCAGGGTCATCCCAGAGCAAATGGCACAGAACCCTTGAATATTTCCAGTGAGGAAGACTCCACACCCTCTCTGGACAATCTTTTCCAGTGCTTGATCACTGCACTGTAAAGTTCCTCATCATATTTAGGTGGAACTTCCTGGGCATCAGTTTCTGCCCATTGCCTCATGTCCTATTGCTCAGCACCACTGAGCAGAGCCTGGCTCCATCCTCTTACACCTCCCTTCAGATGCTGACAGACATTGATGGGTCCCCTCTCAGTTGCATCTCCTCAAGGCTGAACAGGCTCAGCTCCCTCAGCTTTTCCTCCCCAGAGAGAGATGCCTTAGTCCCTTAATAATTTTGTTTCTCTCTGCTGAATCTGCTCAGTCCAATGGAGGTCACTAAACAGGGTATCAAAGTGCTAGGAACTTGCTTGGTTTTACATTCTTGCATAAAGAGAGGAAGGGAAAGGCTTATTAAAGTTTGGGAATGATTGAGCCCATCACCACATAACTGTCTTTCTCTGAACTGGTACAAAGCCAAAACTCTGCCCCACTCCTGAGTCTTGCACAGCTCCCTGCAGAGAAATGGGGAACAATGTCAGGACAAAACTGACCCACGGTTCTGGCAACCAGTCATTCAAAACTTCTTTAAAAAAGGTGGCCTGAGATCTGCTGGTGTTCTGAGACAAAACATGCACAAGCCTCACTGGTGCACCACCAGCCAGCAAGTTCATTCTCTGCAATTCCTGCTAGTACTGGCAATAATTTACATCCAGAAAAGTTTAGGTGTCATGGCTTACATCCAGAAAGGTTTGGATGTCAGGGCTACATCCTGCTTTTGTCACCCAGTGATACGGTACCATATTTTACACCTTCGAATGCCCAGCCTGCACACTGCTCGTAACAGTGTCTTTCTAACATAGCAGACTTAGGTGGCCTTTGTCAGCAGCCATATTTTTGGAGCCCATCTGCTTTATTGAATTCCAGGGCCTAGAGGAACATCTTTTTCTTACAAAATGGATGGATTAAGAAAGATAGCATATTTTGTCAGTAAAAAGGGAGATTGAAGTAATTGCTAATATGAAATGTGAAATACACAAAATATTTCAGTAAATAAATCATGCTCAAATTATAAGAGAAATATTTAACATTTTGAAACCTATATTGCTTTTCTTTGGAAATAAATGTTGTTAGTAATTGAATCAATGATAGCAATAGGTTCCATACTGCTTTGATATTTTATCTTTTAGAACTGAAAAGTTTTCTAATACTGCATGATTTTTATTTCTTTAATGTGTGCAGAGCACATGGAAGGATGATGTGCAAAAGCTTGTTAACAAGTGAATGACATACCTGAGCTGTTTGGGAAAAATTGATTCAGCTTAAATCTCTTCCCCACAATTAGGTGTATGCCTTTATCTCCTCTGAAAGCATGGGAACCAAAAAGAATTTAGGAATGCATTTTAGATTATCAGTTCCTGTTATTATAGGCAGATTTTATAGGAATCTGGATCTCAGTAGTTCTGATAGCAAATGTAAAATTTTCAGTAGTAGCTTCCCAAGTAACTGTGAAAATCTGGTGTGTAGACACAGTATCAACACATAACTTCACTTCTCAGAAGCATCTCCCCTGTGAAATGCTATGTAAAAGTGGGCCTGAAACTATTTTTGGAGGTGATTTCTGTATGCTCCCTCTGCCACTTTATTCATCTGGCAACTTCCTCTTAATTTGTATTGCATGTTAGTAGGGACAAACAAGATCCAAGTCCCAGTCCCTCCCACAGTGAACAGAAATCCTATCAATGGAGAGAGTAGAGCACAGGTTCTGTTTTTAGCAGGTGTGTGTAGCAGACATCCAGTTGTTTCAGTTCTTTCTATACAGCCAGGCTTTACACATTATGTTTGTAATTGGCAAATTGCAGTTTTAAAGTGCAATTTGTCCCAGAAAAGAAGAACTCCTGCTCTTCTCAGTTGGAAGAAAGTTTTGAACTGGTGTCTTTTGGGAAAGCAAATGAGAGCAAAAAGGGGAAATTTTATGAAGTAAATGTACAGGAAAACCTGTGCAACATAAGACTTCAAGTTGTCTGGACTTGGAATTAAGTTATAGATTTTTGTTTTATTTTTCAAATATTTTAGCAAATATTGTGAAAACAAAGCAGAATTTTATGAACAAAATGTCTTTCTAAAGAACATTAGCATAACTGTGAAACCAATCACTTAAAAACCTCCAAAACAATACCAAAATATATTTTTTTTAAAGAGCCCCAAGAAAGGATGCACCTTTAGATAAGGTGGTTTTGCAAATGCAGGCAGATTTGCAGGCTCTTGTTATTGGGGGGTATAGATGACGCAAAGTGCAAGTCATAAATGTGTGTTGCTGTGAAAGATTGGGTGCAGTTTTGGGTGAGCTGTGGTGTGATATTTCCACTTGATATCTAGAGTCAGCCAATAGCAGCAGGTGGTGAGAGGCTGAGGAGCACAACATGTTCCAGTGGCACCTGAGGTTTGATCTCTGTGGCACGCTCACTGCATGCTGCACAGCAAGCCTCTGTCAGGGCTTCCTTTCAACTCAGTGCATGCCAGCCTAAAGTCCTCTTATTTATTTCAGATCTTCCATAATGAGTGACCGTTTCCTCAGAGGTGTATGTCACTGAACCAAGAAATAGTTCTGAGATATTCTGGTGCAGGCACTGATGATTCTTTAGCAGATTTGTATTTAATCCTTTTCTTTCTGTTTGCATTCAGTAGTTGTGCTTTCTGCAGGATCTCACTCTCTACCACCCACAATAATTACAAGGGAAGGGGGGTTAAATACTTTGCTGAGCTGTGGTGTTTCTCTGTACAATTTAGAAAATCACCACCTCCATGATCAGAAAATAGATAGCATGTTCTGTATTACATGAGACCAGAAGGAAGATAGGTGTTTCTATAATTCATTGTGGGAAAAGAGAAGGTGTGAGCAGTGTTATCTCAGGGACTGTAGATGTGCCTACTGTGCTATTTTACTGCTTATAATGCCAGATGTTCTCCGGAGTGAATGCATCACCCTGGGAATGTATTTACATTTAGGAATGGGACTCACTTCATTTCACAAATGAAAGGATGGTACCTAAATGTCCAGTTTTGCTTTGGATTCTTCATCTCTAAAATGCAGATCTTTGACAAAATGGAATGAACAGTTCTAACAAAGGTGATGTTATATTTTAACCTCAGGGTATGTGGGACTCTGGTGTAGTGCTCTCTTTGCAGTGTCCCCAAGGCAGAAGATCACAGAGCTCATTTTGCACATGCAGCTGTAAATCCAGTGGAAGCCTTTTGTGACAGCTTTCTGTAGATGAAGCAGTCTGGAAAAGGGCCATGTGCACTGAAACCTAGGAGAGATTGTTTAGGGTGTTTAGATGGTGAAAACTTCATTTTAGATAAGAGTTTTGACCAGAACCTCCTGCTTACCTACTCCTGCATTTGGGTTTTGAGCTCTTTTTTTTCACTGTAAGAATGCGGGCAGTTTTTTTCTTTCTTTTCTTGGTTTGCTTCATTTTTTTTCCCCTCTTCCTCACAAAAAATACAAGTGTGCTTTTATGTCCCCAAGGAATATGACAACCTCTAAATGTGACAACCACAAAAGTGGCCTACATGGTATTTCAGTTTTGCAGAACAAGAAAAGTAATAAGGATCTGGATGGGATCTCTGTACTTTCATTTATTTCGGGGTGGTACCCAGGACTGGTTGCTGCCATATGGTTATTGCTGCCCACTGAATCTGTTGGTGAACTGTACAGTCAAAAGCCCCCATCTGCATGAGGTTGAATTAGTCCAGACTATATTTGCAGAGAAGGGGACCTGTCTCTTCACTATTTTCTTCTGATTACTTCAAATGCTGCCTGTAACTTCCTCTGGATATTGTGGGTTTCAATCTGCTTTCAGTTTTAGTGGTTACATTGGTTTGTTACAAAGCTATTTTCCTAGTTAGGCTGAGTGAATTTGCAAGCTGTATGTGACAGGAGAATATAATATCTTTTAATTTGTACTCCCTAAATCTGTGTGGTCATATGTGCTTGTATATTTTCACTTGTATAAGTGAACAACTGAGTGAAAAAAAAAAAAAACCTGCAATTTTCTGGTCTTCTGACACATTAGAGTAAAAAGGTTTGGTTTTTCTGACACAAAAGGCATCTAGCCACATTTTTGCAGAATCTCCTGTTTTGGACTGTGAATTAGATCTGATTTGAACTCCAAATTCCCTGATGTAGTCTTACTATAATTAAGATATCAATTCAGAATTTTTCTTTTCAGCGAAAGTTCTTTGTTTTCTTTTCTATTTCTTTATGTACCAGAAGAATTTAAATCTACACATTGTTTACAGAATGCAGACAAATAATAAAAAAAGACAGTCTTCTAAGATTAATATAGAGATGGACAGTAAACACAAGTATATAAGGTGTATCTACAATTAGATTTTAAAGTGTTTTTCCCAGGTGAAATTTTGCGACTGACAAAGAGAAAATGAAAATTGATGAGAGGTGAAAAAATATTAGGGCATATTTCTATGCATGAAAACCTTCATCTCGTGCCAGGAGAAATAAGTGTATCTGGGTTATACTTTGTGGGTACAAAGCTGAAATGAGATTTATATCTTAATTTATATCTTAATTTACTCATATATCTCTGAAATTTTCAGTTGTTTTCTGTTCTGCATTTTTCTTTTCTGGTTTTCTTTTGGCATATTATTCCACTCCATACAGAGAACCCTAATTAAAGTAAACATATAACATTAAGTCAGAGTGAGACTAGACTGTGCCTGATCAAGGAGAAAGTGAATTTGTATTTTGTGGTTGCTACATCCTTTTTTGAAGTGTTCTATATGTGTCGAATAGCTACATATAACATGAGACCTTTTCCATATGATGTCCAGCCTCCTCTGTGTGATGATGCCAGGGCCAGCACACCCTTTGGGAGAAGATCTGTTCCTTTAGGCCCAGAAGAAAAAAGGCCCAGTGCTTGTGCATAAGAGGGACTGGGCAGTGAAAAGCTCTGCCGTTCCTGCTAATCCACATGAAGGCCAGTCATTGCCCTGTCCTGGGCTGCCATGACAGTGTGATGGAAGAATCAGCTTACACCAAACTCCATCATTGTGAGGCGTACAAATTTCATATCTCCCTAGGAACCAACATACTCACACCTCACCCCTTAACTCTTAGAACAGATGTAGGTGTGAAAGCACATTTGCTTACACCAGAGAGGTCCCTTGCCAAAGGCAGTTTTCTGCAGTTTTGCAGTGCATGCAGTTTGTGTTTATGATGATGCTGCAAGAGTAACTTGTTTATGAGTTGTGTGTCTTCACATAACATCACTGTTTTCAGAAAAGATATTTTTTCTTCCTGTGGCAGAAATCAGGTGGAAATTACAGTTGTATGGTGTTGATAAACAGCACTTGTCTTCCTGGACAACACCACTCTAAAATGATACTGGTCAGATACTACTTTTTGAGTTCATTGTGGTTGTGCACTGATGATATTAAGCATTTAGTTTTGAGGAGTTTTATATTGTGGTTGACCATACTTCAGAGATCTTCTCCTCATCCTTCTAGGTAGTGGTGGAGTCATGCTAGCAGCCATCAGCTAAACATGGAATGACAAAGCCACTGATGTCTTGGTCACGTCTAACACAAAACTGCCCCAACTCTTGCCTCCTGATTAACAACTTATCATATTGCTTTGTAGACTTGCTATTGGCAGACCAAGATGAAATTATCTCCTATAGCAATATTTAATCCCTTAGCAGTGTATTTAAGTGACTATCTTTCATTTTCTATAAGGTGAGGAGAACTCCCATGACACCATAGTTTCAGTGGAAACTCAGAGTCCTTGCCACTTTGCTACACTGTCAATAAAGTGTTTTTGAGGCTACTCTGGTTTCTCATTTTTGAATTGCTCTACACATTTATAGCACTATGTGAAACTAATCCTTAGTCTAGTAATATTACCTTGTAATTAAAGTAAATATATAATTGAAAAACAGCCTCAATAGAGAGGATTACCTTCAAAAGAGTTTTTCCACACCACCGGAAAAACCCAAGTTCAATTTCAATTAAAAGAAAGAGGCTGCCTGTGAACTTTTAAGTATTTTCCTCAAGTTTAGAATGTAATTAAAGCTTATAATTGCTTTTTGGGCTAACAGAATATTTCAATAGTTGAAACAGAATGCTCTAGATAAATATTTGTAGTAAATGTGGATTACATTATTCAGCCATATCAAAACCCAGTGCTGTGCCCAGTGTCCCAGCATTATGACTGTGTCAGGGAAAGGGCTCATGGTGAAGCCCAGTGGCTGCAGCTCTGCTGGTCCTGGTTGCCTGTGTTTAGTGACATCAGCATGGATCTCCTTGTACCTCCCTCCTGCCGAGGGCCAGGTAGGAGTGTGTGATGGGTGAGGAAAGCTGTGCTCAGGCTGGCCCTGCCCGAGGATGCTGCCAGGATGTGATGAAAGGCCATGCCCTCCCCTGGGAACTGCAGTGCCCTCCCATGTCCTCCAGTCTAGATACAGATTTTGAATTTCCTTTTCCACATAGTATGGAGTATGACCTCTAAAGGATTAAAATAGCAGAAGGTAAATTAAATATTATATTATTTTTATTTAGTTATAGCTAAAAGCAAAAGAAAGTGTACATTTACAGTGTGCAACAAATTTACTAATACGTTAGGAAATGGGCTGATAGTTCTCCTTTGGAGAAATAATACTGTGTATATTCTACTTTTAAATTCCTTTTTACTGAATGATTGAGCCAGTCATTTGAATGTGTGGCTTTACTTCTACATAGCAGAGTGTATCACAGAGCAGATATATTAGGTCCAGAAAGTTCCAGAAAGAAAGCCATGATTCAGTGTCATTCTGCAGAAGAAGTACAAAACCTGAGTTTTGGCAAACCTTACTGTGAGTATTTAGGAAGTTCCAACATGGTGACCCCAAACTTTGGATTGAAATTTCAGGGCGTGCTCCCACCTGACAATAATTTCATGCTGGGCTGTAGCAGAGGTGCTCAGGAGAGCTGGCTGACTTTGGTGTGGCACTGTCAGACACCACGGCTTGTCCCTCAGCTGCAGTCTGGAGCCAACCAGGGATGTTCCTGCATACTTCAAAGCATGATCATACATCCAAGGGACTTCATGGCTCATAGTCACAAATAGGCCTTCCCTGAGACAGAAGATTTTGTTCCCTTTTTGTCCTCTTTACCACTAGTTTGTTGAGGCTCCAAGTAAATCATACAGCTTGCTGTAGAGTTTGTGGCTGAGCCTGGAACTGAACCAGCATCTTCGTGTCCCAGCCTATTGTCCTAGTCCTCTTGTTCTTCAGAGTCTGACTCAGCACTCCTCAAACATCTCAATTTCCATTTCTCCATTTTTTTCTGTTTTTGTTTTTTCACCCCTAAGCAAACTTCTGGCTCCACTTCTGTTTTTCCTTCTTGCCATTCTTCATTATTTAATCTTTAAATATTCAGAAAACTCAATGAATGGGAATACAGCATTGTGGAAAAAACTGTTGCATTTGGATGATGTGACATAATCTCATTGCTTATTGTGTTAGAGGTGATTTATTCTGTTTTATCAGTTTGTGAATAAGTTACCCTTTTCCAAATACTAGGATGTCCTTATTTTCATTAGCTCACAACTGATCCTGTAAGTTCAATACTATTTTTTTTTTTTCAAATTAGGCTCCTTTCCAGGGAGAAAAAGAGGATACTGAGTTCTCTCTGGGTAGATTTATAGAATTTGCCAGTGTGCAGCAAGTTTGGGCTGGAAAAAATGTGGAAATGATAAAATGTCATCCAAGATAGAATAGAAATGGAGGGATTCCTTTTAAGCACAGTCATAAGAAGCAAAATTAATCTTTAAAGATGTACTACCCCCTACAATTTTGGAGGAGGTCACTATAACAAAAACTAGCAAGCTCCAGTTGTAAACTATTGATGAGACCAACATTAAAAGTAGAGTTTGTTTTGGAGGATGATTTCATGCTCAAAGGCATTACTCTCAAAAAGCACACAGTGTTACTAATAAGAGGAAATATAACACCTCGCTTGACATCATTGCATTGTTTCATGAACTTTGCTTTTGTTTTATCTCTATGCTAGTCTGAGAATATATCTTCTTTGCAGGTTAAAATTATAACATGTTGGCATTTAGCTGGCATCTTCTTGTTTTCTTTAGCTTAAAGCCATAGTCAGAGCAATTTGCTTTGGAGTAACAATTTGATTTAATGATACCAGGACTAATATTCTTCATAAATGTATTAGCAACTTTTATGCTGTACCTTTCAGTTTGGTGAGAATTGGCTCAGTTCATTTTCCTGTTTAAACTCATTCAAATAAAACTACAGAGTCATATATATGGTTCTGTATATACATTATGGTTGGGAGAGAGAAGGATAGTCCTAACCTCTGTTTTCTGTAGTCCGTTTTATGGACAACATACTGGGTTTATTACAGTGATAGCAGTGTTCTATTTCTTCCTTGTCTTTCACCTCCTTTTTCTCTTCATGCAAACTGTAGGAAATAAACTTTTTTGTTTGTCATTTTCCTGGTGATTTTTTCCTGTCTATCTTTGATGGGAAGCTGCGATGTTATTGCTTGCCAGCAACAGTCAAATCTTAATGAGGTATTTGAGAAGTCCCAATGGAGAACCTGTCACATGTAGAGAAAATATAGAATAGATACAGGAAATATGCAGGCTAATGCTTTGTTTTATGGATTGTCCTGTCACACATAACACGGAACTGTTCATGTAGTCGTTTGTATGACTGTTCTTGATGAATACCTTTCAATAGTAAATTTCTCATAGGAAACTAAGTAGTTGGTTTCATCCAGGCTTTTGAAAAGAGCAGCCTGGTCTTCTGAGAAAATTCATGTCCATTTTAGAGATTTATACCCAATTCTAAACTTAATTGATCATAGATTAATTTCTATTTCTACAGTTCTTTGGTAACCTTTTGGTAATCTTCTGAAAACTCTACTTTTGAAGCCTATCGGAGTTTGGATAAAGATCTGAAGCTGAAGCTTCCCTCCTTCTTCTTCTTCTTTTTTTTTTTTTTGTCAAGGTGCTTTTAATTTCTAGACTTTGACAGTGGCTGATCTTTCAGCCATGCACTGCATATTAGCACCATCAAACCCCTAAAACTAAAACTAACTTGTGCAGCTGTGGTGCTTTAGACAGTCTGAAGGGTGACTTGCTTTCTATATCAGGGTTATGCTCACACTGCTCTCTGGCAAAGTCTAAAGGTAAACGCCCAAAGAGGGGAAGGCAGTGGCTGTGGGGCGAGCTGTAAATACAGCAGTCTGTGAATCAAACCACTCTCCCTCTCCCACCCTTTCTAGAAATCTATCAAGCTGGCAGACTGCCCTGCTTGAAATAAATGTGGAAAATATTATGTAACTTTGCCCTGTGCGCTGCGCTGACAGTGTAGGCACTAGTCAGGTTTTAGTTACACTATCTGTTGTGGCTATTTTCGGTGACCAAAGGCATCTCTCTTTAAATTTATGTCTGTATTTCCTTTGCCCCCACCCTCTCATTTATGCTTTTTTTTTTTTTCTTTTCCATCAACAACAGAATGCAACTCAGCTTCTGCAAACAGAAAAACAACTTCAGTCAAGCTGTTTAAGGGCTATTCCTTTTTAAAAATAAAACACCCCCCCCCCCCCCCCCCCAACAACAACAACAAAAAGCAAACAAAACCCCCTAACAAACTGCTGGAGGAGGGATTTATCGCCTCTGACTGTAGCCAAGCACTGAAAAAGTCTCAGATTCCCCTCCCCTAGAGTTATACGCTGTGTCAATACCTCCCTCTGCTGAAAGCTCTACATTCTTCCTCTCTTGCTTGACTACATTTTGCTGTGGCAGGACTTGCATAGACCAGAGGAAATCTGTGATACAAAATAGAGCCGCCTGCTTGCTGCAACACAGCTGCCCTACTGAGATTGTACCCTCTGGGGAGTGCATAAACTTCAACTATTTGTCCTTCCCCAGTGTGGCTGTTTGCAGACTAAAATCTGAGATTAGGAAAAGATGATAATTTGGAGTCAGATGGCTTTTAAAAATACTCTTTCAGGAACTCCTGTGATGGGATTCAGCCATTGTCAAGAGACATTCTGTTTAAAGACAATTCTATGTGCCTGTGCCTTACAAATTAATTTCCTTCAGTTTTAGTCACTTAACTAGTTTTTGTTCTAGAAATAGTAAAATTACCGTGTGGTTTGTGATCCATTGTGCTGCATAAACTACCATGTAAGACTTTAAGTGTTGTGTTACTCAAACACATTGAATTATCTTAATGATTGGAAAATCTATGAATCATCTCAACTACAACTGGTGTGGTTTTTAGGGAGCTCAGTTTTTCAGAGGCTGTGGGATTAGGGACCCAAGCCAGTCATTTCTCCTCTCAAATCATTATAGTATAAAGATTTTAAAGTGACCAACACATTTTATTTGTGTCTGTTTCCAAACAGCTATCCCAAACTGACATACTAAAAAGGGAAATGATTTTATCAGAGGTGAATGATTGAACTTAGTGGAGAATTGATCAACTTCAGATGTCACAAGTTAGGCCCCTAATTTTAGTAGAGGACTAGAAGTCAAAGACCCTAATTCAAACCCAATATTTTTCTTTATGTTTATCACTCCACTGGAACTTTGGAGTGTCTGCCTGTGTTGTGGGAAAGGCTATTGCACTGCAAAGCCACAGCTGAGCTACACCAGTTCACAGCTTTTTTTGGTTAATAATTTTAAATATTTCCTCATTATGTTCAGTTGCTTCAGATCAGATGAGTTTTCCCTCTATTTGATGGCAGGTGGCAAACAACCATTTTGCATCAACTTTGTTCTAGAAGAAGTACAAATTGGGTTGCTTCTATTAACTTTTTCAATGGAACTTTTTAATGTGTTCAGGGAAATTTGGTAACATTGGAGGTGAGAAGAGTAATAAGGAATAAGGAAAAAAACATAAATTCTCTGTACAGAAAATTGTTCTGGTTGGATGGGGTTCAAAAAAAGCACACAAGGCAGAGCAGGGATAGAAAGCAGACAGGAGGGTGCAGGAAGGAGCGCAGCTGTAGGGAATAAAAACACTCAGGGGAAGGTCATATAAGGAGGAGAAGAAATCATCATGTGGTGAAGTTTTCAGGAAGGTGCTATTGTATGCAGACTTGTAAGGAGAAGTGACCTTTAAAAGGAAGAAATAAAGGATTACTTGCTACAAAGATGATGGTAGGAATTAGGCTTTGTAGGAAGACCGGAGGGTTTGATTTAGAGTGTTTTGTGAGGTAGAGGTCATATGGCTCTCTGGAAGACGGTTTTCCTAGCAGGAGACAGCTTGGTCAAGGAAGCATGGCTTGAGGAAGGGCACCCTGTAGAGAAACAGAGGTATCAAAGATACCTGTGTGATTCATTACACATTTTTTTTAATGCAGATTTGCTCATTATTAATTATGGTGCAGAATATTCTATCTATTTTTGCTTCATACCTTGGATATTTATAAATGGTAGGAAAATGCTAACAAAGTTATTTGGTTCATAGAAGGAAAAGTTTGTCATGTATTTGTCCTTGACATTTTTTCAAAATTACAGGGTCTGATATTAAGATTTTATTTAGATATTAAGCCACTCATACACAAGTTTTATAAAATGCTGGCTGTGACCTGCTGAGAGAAACCTGAGAAGCAGAGATGCAAAATTTCTTAAATGGATATGGAAAAAGGGATCTTAACTGTTTTTCTGGACTTCACTGGCATATTGGATATGCCAAGGTTTCTAGCATTGGGCTGGCTGGATGTAATTACTGCTAAACAAAAAGGCATGTTTTTTGCCTGACTCTTTTTCCCCCCCAGGCTGTGGTGCACAAGGATGACCTAGAGAGAGACATGTAACTGACTAAACTTTTAAGTAATTAACATATAAGCATTGCTGCACTTTGTCTTAGATTATTCTCTCTGAGAGTTTTAGATGGTTGTGGTTAGGGTACAGGGTACCATTCTGTGCTTTTGTGTTTACTGAGATACTCTGAGCACTCAACTGAATGTCTCCTCTAAACAGAGCTAGATTTAGATGGAGGAAGACAGGCTACAGAATGTGCATCCTGGCTGTGACAGGGCAGCCAGAAATGCATCTGTAATGCTGTGAGTATGTAGTTTGGAGTCAGCTGAGTGACCAAGTCTAAAGCAGTGACTCAATGGGAATTTGCTGCTGGATTTTTGTCTCAGGTGCTAGGTTCAGTTCTGTGAGCTCTGAAAGCTTTCCCATTCTCCACAAGGCTGTTAAGGGATCTTTATGGAAGACCGATGAAATGAGGATATTAAATGCCCTTTACTTATAGCACAACTGAGCTCAATTCACTTTCATCACTCTTTCAGACAACAAGGTGTATATTTATGTAGGGCTTTTTGCTCAACAGAGTGGCCATACAACCAGATGTTCCTAATGAAGCTATAGTTTTAGTATCAAAAATGTCTGGACTGACTGGGCCTACAATGCAAGAAACATGAATCTCTAGGATATTTAGAGTAACTTGGTAGGGGCGCGCTTCTCTTGCAAAAGCAGGGCCACATGCTTATACTGCTTAGTGTGGAAACTAAAACAAGAGACTCTAGGTGATGGAATGTGTATGAGAAGGGCTCATTATCAGTTATGCTAAATACTCAATGAAACCTGAGGCCACACAAATCTCGACTGGTTTCAAGTTTTCTTGGAGTCGAAACTCAGATCAGGTTCCTCGAGAGTTCAAGAATTTCTAAGCAAAACTAGACCTGCTGAATGCAGAGAACTTGAATAGCAGCTTTACAGTACATGCTCAAAGCACTTGCTATAAATTAATAACTTTCCACAGCACCTGTGTGATTAGAGATGTTTGATTAACCTCCTCTTACAATTCAGTCCACTGGCAAACAAAAGAGCAGATTTGTTAAGGATTTTAGTATGGAGTGATGCACTTAAACATTTCTTTGTGTGATTAACCTCAATGGTAGACCATCTAGGCTCCTGTCTGTAAGCATGCACAAACTTTTACAAGTATTGTACTGAACAGGTTATCTCAGCAAAGTCTGGTGGTGGTGAGAGTGAGATGATCTATCTGCAATGAAAGCTTTGTGACAACAATGTAGGTCCTGATTTCGGTTTGTAAATTATTTTTTGTTTTAGTACACTTGATCATTATACAGACAGGTGAGCTATTAAATGGAGCATTTGCATATGATTGAAGATTTGCTCTGTAAATTCTGTGATTTAAATCCTGGTGTTCTCCCTGCTGCTGAATCCACTGGCCGCAAAACCTGGTAATATGTGCGGCGTCTAGGTGTGAATATTTGGGTGAACACATTTTAAATGTGCATTTTCTGCTAGTTGCTAATTTTTGGCCTGAGTCCTGTAGAAAAATGGGCAGCATTATCACACAGAGCAGTTAATTTGGATGTATGTGTGTCTACACGCACATGTCCTCTCCCCTGGGTCCCCGAAGGAGTTATACAATGTACACGTGCAAAATCAACAGGATGGTCCCTTCATTAAGTGACTGAACAGGAAACCAGGAGAGTTAACTCCTGTTCCTGATTCTTTGAAACTTTCTGCCTGCAAATCTGGGAAATCCACTTAGGAAAACTGAGGCATGTGAAATCTATCAGTAAAACAGGAGACTAAGGTAACTTTGTGGTCGTATTTGAATAATTTAAACTGGCAAGGAAAAAATGTAGACGTGTCTTAAAAATACTGTTAAAACTAACTTTGAAGCCTTGAAACACGTGTCTAAGGATAGAAAATACTTTAAAGATATGCTTCAGGATTATATAAAAAAAATGTTGCTTTAGCTGTTTTCTAATAACAAAAGTAGATTTGGAAGTATTGAAAGGCAGATTTGTATTTTTTCTGTTAATCACTCTTGACATGTTTGTAGAAGTCTTTATCAAAACTTCACTTTTTTTTTTTTTTTTTTTTTTTTTTTTTTTTTTTCTTTCTTTCTTTTCTTGAAATGTCTCTTTTTTGATATGGGGTAAAAGAAAAATCTTGCTTGTTCTCTGATTTTCTTAATGATGTCTCAATTTGTGTAGTCTTAGCTTTCCACTGAAACAAAATAAGTTTTCCTTTCCAAAACCACCAAAGGACTGAAACTCCTCTTATTCTTTATTCCAGTTAATTACAGGGGCATGTCTTTACTGCCTCTAAATGCTTTGGATGCTCTGTTTTGGTTTTACTGACAGTGATCTACCTATCTGCTAGTTTCATGGAGGGGGATTATATTCAATCACGAAATCCTAGGAGTGCTAAGACGAGTGAAGCCTGATGGCCTATGGTTTAATCTTGGAAAGTGCTTTCCATGGCTTGGAAAGTTTTTGTGCACTGTGTGTTCCTAAACTTTCTCTTTTCTTTTTGTACAGATTCCTGGGTGTCTTACAATATGTGAGCTCATTGTTGCTTTTTTATTTAAATGTCTACCAGGAAGTGTCCCTGTTTCCTTCAGGAAGAGTTCCATGTCTGCAAGAAAATACTACTGCTAAGTTCACTACTCCTGGTTAACTGCCTCAAAAAATGGATGGGAGAGTTTATTCTTTGTGTTTTTTCTCTACTTAACTGCCCACCTTAAATATAAACTTTGGAATCCCCCAGGCCATGGGAAATGTGCCTTAAAACAGATGAGGTCAATACAGAACTGCTAGGTCTTTGAACTTTTTTCCTCTTCCTGGGTCACAGAGACAACATATGTTGAAGTTTCTGTATAACTTCTTGAGTAATATTCAGGAATCCAATTTCTTCTTCTAAAAGAGAAATTCAGAGGCTAATGGATGAAGAAGCCTAATGGATGACATCGCTTACTAGCTACAGCATATAAAGTCTAATTGCAATCTGATCTGTTTCTCTTCTCTAGATCTTCCTCCAGCTGAACAATCTGTCACCTTGCCAGTCCTTTAGCAACTAGTACTTCAGGCACCTATTTTTGTGCATCAGTTCCTCTGTCGCTCTGGAATTCCAACTCTTTCCCAGCAGCAGGTTCTAGGAGGTGAAATGACAGGCACCTGCCTGTCCAAACAGCAGGGTGTCTGTTCTGTCTGTCTGTCTGTGTGGAAGGCGCTGGGCTGGCTTTGTGTTTATGAACTTTGATTGATAACTGCACCTGTGCGCCTGCCAAGGTCAGATTGCCTTTGGGAGAATGTTTTATCACCACGGGCACCTGGCTTGGCATAAGATTTAGGGACATGGCCCGTCTTCGATGACATGATTCTGGCAGTCTGAAAAGACTTTGTTGCAAGACATTGGCCTACAAAGTCTAACCAGGCGACAGCTTTGTTTTTTGATTTCTGTTGGAAACTTGGAATGAAGAAGCAAGTCTAAACTCCATCTACTGCATCAGTGAGTGATGTCAATACTTAATAAAATATAATTAATTTTTCCCACTGATGAATATGCTGCTTCTGAGGTCCTGGGGTTAAAGAGGTTGGAAATTTGTTGCACTGTTTGTGTTTTGTAAAGCAAGTATAGGTACAGCTTTCACAGATCAGTACCTCTGACTTGAGTGAGGAGGCATGGCTGGGAAGTCAGACCAGGTTGCTCAGGGCTTTGTCCAGACAAATTATAAAAACCTCTACATAGAGACTGCACAGACACTTTGGCCAACCCACTTCACTCTCCTTATGGGGAGGAGAGCTTCTCCTAACATCTGGTGTGAACTTCTCTTGTTTCACTTTATGCCCATTTTCTATAGTTCCAACATGTATCACTACACTACTGTGTTCCAGATCCTCAGCAACATTGCCACAGGCATTGACGAGCTTCTCAAAATCAACTCTTCTCCATATTGGGCAAGTTTGGGTTTCTCAGCCTCTCCTTGCTGAGCAAGTGTCCTAGACATGGTGTCCCTCACTGGTTTATTAGCAGAGGAGAACTGAAGAATGGAGATCTTTAGGGGGCTGAAAGATTGAGGGACTTTGCAAGAAAAACTAGGGTAGATGGAAGGAAAAAGGAGCCTTTTAAGAGTAAGAAGTTATTCTGCTAATACTGCCTCCCACCCTTGAAAGACATGGAGCGTTTATTTGTAAAGAGGGGCTGGGACAGCCAACAATAGAAGCTGATTGTGCTGATTGCAGGTGACACAGCGAGGAGCAGAAGATAATGCATCTGGGAAAATACACGTGGCAATTATTGGCAGGCTGGAAGGAAAGGTGGGGAAAGCTATGGACTGAGTATTATTGTTGTGCTTTAGGACTTTGAGCTGAGAGTGAGATGACACAATGACTTAGTCACAGTGATAACTTTAAAAACTGGTATAAATTCAATGAGTGTTGTAAAATATGCTGTATTTCTTTGAGCTGGGTTTTCTATCCTAAGCTGTGACTTATTGAGACTAAAGCTGCAGAAATCTATGTAATTTCTCTTGTGTTCCTACGTACTGAATGCCTGAATATATGCTACCCTTTGTCCAAATCTTGCAAGTTGGCACTTTGTATTATTGACCTAAATTTAAAATAAGGGACTTAGAAGGAATTTCAGAGGTTGCCTCTCAACTCTTCCAGGGCCTTGGCGCATCTCTGTAATGACAGCATTATAGTTGAATGTGATTTGCTAATTCTTATGCTACTAAGGTAATATTTTAGTTAGAATGCTCTGCTCTGGAAAAATTAGAAGTGAAATTAGTCAATAAGATGTTTAAATGCTAGGTTACTTTATTCTTTCCAAAAGTATTTTGAATTGTACTTGCACTAAGAGAACCGTTTTGGAACAGAACGCTTTACTGAGGGTCTGACTAATGTAGGGGTTACATATGCTGGGTTATGTGGTATGTTTGAATATTTTGTGGTGGTTTGTGGTCCCTTGATATCCATAAAATCACTGCTTGTACTCGTGACAGGATTCCCGACATTCATAAATAATCTATGCTCCTTCTTTTTCATTTCCTGATGGGTAATTGGTGGATTGCCTAAAACTCCAGATCCAGTAGAAGCAATACACTGGAAAATATAATTCTTCGTAGTGATTTGGGTAATAAAAATGTCAGTCAGGCTTAGGTAAGGATGCTAAAGCTTTTCTGTACAAGTCTGTGTCACGGGATAAATATGTGCCTGGGTTTCAAAAGAGTTCTTTTGGCTGGATCAGAGAGCTAGTTTGGTCTCCATGTATAGATTTGGGTAGAAAAATGATGCTGAGATACTTCTACTGTATAAATTTATAGGTAGTGGGTTTGAAGGTGAAATGCATAAAAAGGTTCTATAGATGTTCTAAACAACAGAGGGAAGGTCTAGGCTTCAACACCTATTTAGAAGATGAAGGTGAAGACCTCCAGTAATTTCTTATAATGACTTGCTTAACATGTGGGCAAATAGATGTCCTTCTGGTGTACCTAACTGCAAGTAAAAAATGTACTGCTGTTTCTAGTTTTCATCAATATGATCTTTATCACTAGCCCTTGTTCTCATGGGGCACTTCAACTTACTAAATGTCTGCTAGAAATACAATACAGCAGAGAGGAAGCAGTGTAGGAGGTTCTTGGAGTATGTGGAAGATAACTGTCTGACACAGCTGGTGAGCCAGCCAGGGAATGTGCCCTGCTGGACCTGTTTGTGAACAGAGAAGGACTTGTGGGTGATGTGATGACTGGAGGCTGACTTGGTCATAACAATGACAATTCTTGGAAAAGTAAGCAGAGGGATCAGCAGAACTGTCTCCGTGGGCTTCTGCGAGGCAGAGTTTGGCCCATTTGGGAGACTAGTTGACAGAGCCCCTTGGGAGGCAGTCCTGAGGGGCTAAAGAGTACAGGAAGGCTGGACATTCTTCAAGAAGGAAATATTAAAGGTAGCTGGTGTTTTGAAAGTGTGTAATGTGTTTTTCCCCCTGCTGCTTAGTCTCCCACTTGGGTATTATTTCTCTCTGTAAAAGCAAGTTGGCTCTGCAAATTTACCCACCCCTTGTCTGTTTCTTTTTTGTGTGTTCTTGCATCATGATTATTGGTGTGTCAGAAGAGTCTTGTATTTTCTCTGCTTGTGGAGATAGTAGAGATAGTTGCCCAAGGATTAATCTGAGGAAAATAGTTCTCACGATTTGACAGGAAACTTCATGACATGCTAGACATAATTCTGCCCAAACTGCTCATCTAAAGCACTAACTGGAAAGATATGAAGAAACATACTGGACTTTGAAAATGATTTTTGAATCCTTAATTTTAGGGATGATGTCTTTGAATTCATTGGATTTACCCCACTCTGCCATGAAAAAGCAAGATGTGTGAATGTGACTGGTAATATTTTTTTCTTTGGAATAAGAGTTCTGCTTCTTCAGTATGTGGTTATGTACTGTGCTGACTATTTGCATAAAAATGTCAAGTGTTTTATCCCCTTTCTAAACTGGGACACTGCAGAATGATAACCAAAAGAATTGTTATCTTGATGGTGTCCCAGTCCCTGTCCAAGCAGATCTTTGGGTATGGCCCCCTGCTCTTGTCATCCATCTTTACATGGATAATAGCTGAGCCTTTTGGTAAAGGATTTGCAACCTGTAAGCACTAAGCTGCAAATTCGTGATCTGCCCCTCTTAGACAAAATGAGGATGTCTCAACAGCTCAGCTGAAGTGAAATGGGAACAGGAAGTCAAAACTGAACCCAATGTACCCTGGTGTCATCTTTAATCTGTTTACACATAATAAACCTGTTTCTACTGAAGCTAATGGAAAAATGCCTAATGGAATATATTTGTCTTAATTATACGCTTGTTTTAATTGTATGTTCAAAATCTATTATCACCTACTTCTAGAAATTCCCAAGTGGGTGAGATTTTGTTGTACTGTTCACTGTAAAAGCAAGTACATGAGCTACCCCAGGCAGCTCAGAATTTCAGCACTGTTGTTGGAGAGGGGGATAAGTTGAGGGGAGGAGGTGTCCCCAGACTACCTTTTCCCCATTCAATTTTCTTTTTTTCTTTTTAAGATTTAAAACTCTGGAGGGACTGATAATTTTGGATCACATCTGGTGATTATTTTTTTGGAGTTTCACTGCTAAGGTAGAGCACAAAACATACTTCTAGATTCTCGTTGACTCAATGAGTTTATATATGTATTTTAATTTCCACCACTTTCCATTTCTGTCTGTGAGTGAACATTCATACGAAGCTTTTATCCTTCCTACATTCTGCCATTCGTATCACAGGGTTGCCACCAGCTGGCCGAGGTCTCTTTTTCCTGGCTGTTGTGGTGGGGGCAATTGAAGCACTGCTGTCGCCCTGCCCAGGGTGAGCAGGTCTCCTCAGGGGTGGCTGTGCCCTGAGCAGCACAGTGCAAGCAGCACAGTGTGAGAACACGGTGTGAGCACGCGGCGTTTCCACGTCGGCCCGTGACCTCACGGGTGTGAAACCGCACACGGAAACCACCAAACGGGTACCGGCTTCTGAATGCACCTTCCTGTTTTTCTGCTGTTTTCTGGCTTGAGCTTAGAGTGTCAACAGACCTTTGTTTTTGTTCCTTTTGCATAGCATGGCTCTGTGGCAGATTTCTTCATTCAACCAGCAGCAGAGAAGTGAGACTTTTGAGTACCACTGTAAATATGGCAGTATTCTGCCCTTAAAACCTGTGGGCCAGCCTCAAGCTCTTTGCTGAACAAAATTGCCTCAAGTAATAGTTTTTCTTGAATAAAAGAATGTAGATTTGGCTTTTTTTATGTCTAATGAATATTTGAAGCATATAATTTATTGATTGTCCTGCTTTGATACTGTAAAATTGATTTTAATTTTATAAACTCTTAATTGTAGTATCCAAGAAATAATGCAACAAACCAGAAAGTACCTTAAAAAACTTACCTAAGCAAAAAACAACCCCCAAAACTTACTGTGTAATTCGCACTTTTCAAGTAGTTGAAAGTAGAATTAGGCCAGGTCAGCGGGCCCATCAAAGGTCTATTGGGTCATATGTAAACTGCCCCATAGGAACTATTTTTTAATAGAATAAAAAATATTTTAAATAATACATGGTACATTCACCTACACTGGTTTTTATAATCTCTGGCTTTGTATTCATCTATTTTGGTGAATTCCAGTATGAAAAAAAAAATGAGTTGAATGAATTTATACTAAAATAATGAGTGCAAAATTGTAATTTAAAATTCAGTTTAAAAGCATCTTATATAACAATGTAGGAGATTTGCCATCAGTTGAAATCTTGACCTCCACACTGGATAGCTTGCTTAAAAATAAGCTTGGCTTTGTCAGATTTTTAGACTCGTTGGGTGAATTTCTTAATTTTTGCCGGACATCAGCCCAAATGGTCATAGGTTTCCTTGTTTCTGCTTCTTGTGTAATTCCCATTGACTTTCAGGCATGTAAAACAGGAGATTGTATGTATTCAGAAGTCATATGTATAAACTTGCTGCTAAATAATTGAGTAAAATTAGGGCCAATCAAGTCTGCTAAGGGAAGCATTCAATGCCTGGTAAATGAGAGAATCCACAAAGGATGAATTATATGCATTCAAGCCCGTAATGAGCTAGTTCTTAAAACTAAAATGATAATTATTTTACATCCAATATTCAGTCCCTGTTCTAGAGGCAGATTGATGGAGGGTTTCCCTACAGGGCTCTTCTGTGTTGTTTGCTGTTGCTGTGCAGCCACTGATCCCTGCTATCAACATGGACTGAAAGAGGAGGGCCATCTCTGTTCCACACACCAGATCTGTAGTGGATGGAGACTTTCCTGCAATTCTTAGCTCTTATTTGTGTGATGCTCACATCCTTTTACTGCAGACAATTTGAATGACTCAGCAGCTAGGCTTTGGAGCCAGCTTGGGCTAAACAGTAGTCATGGCAGGTTGCTGTTCTGTGTAGACAAGTACAAGTATGGAATGAAATCCAAACCTTGCTAGTGAGATCCACCAGTATTGATGGATATGGGGGCAAGGGAAAATATGGATGCCCAGGATACCATTTCTCCAGACAAAACCTCACACTTTGGTTATGTTCCCCTCTTTTCCCTCCAACAATCCCTCATTTTCTGCTTAAAGGAATGTTTTTAGAGGTATTAAAGCCCTTCAGGGATTCACTGGATTACCAAGAACAGACACCGGGTCCCTGCCATCAGCTTTTCAAGCAAGGAAAATAGAAAGAGGTACTAAATTAAGAAATGAAAAAAAAATAAAAATAAAAAAAAAAAAAATAAAAAAAAAAATCCAGATTAATGTGTTTCTTCTCAGGCTGGAATGAATTCAGATATCCTGTGGGCTGTTGCAGGCAGAAGTTGTGAATGTGTGGAGCATGTTAAAATATTCTTGTTTGAATAGTACACATGGCTTGAAATGACAAGACATAATAGCTTGCTGAATGAAGAGAGACTAGGAAATGTTAACTGCTAAAATGTCTCCAGGTATGAGTGGAGACTATTTTATTTTTCATTTGCAAAAGCTTAGTGTGGCAGACTGGTAATTAAGGTACTCAGGAACAACAAAGGCCCATTCTTGATGTGAAGGATTTTGTAAAATGTCATGCTCCTACTCCAAAGCCTAGAAATGTTAGGGATGCACAAAGAAAAGAATTTGAGCTTTGACAAACCAATTTACTTTTGACACTTGTTGCTCTTATGAACAGCTAAGCTGTTAACTGAACAACTTCTTCCCTTTCTTCTCCCTCCAAATTTGGTTTAGTTGAACACATGGCATGGAAAGACTCCAGCCTTGTTAGTCTTGCAAAATTAGAAATTTGTTTTCAATTCATTATACAGAGAAGTCTCTGGATATAATTAAAGGTAGGACTATGTTCTCCACTGCAGTAAATATAGTTTTTGGTCTTACAATCTAAGTAAAACTAGAAGGAGGAAGAAAATCAAGGAACAAAAACTGGTTTTGCCATCCCAGTTTCCTGCTTTTGGTTGCTGATTGAATGGATTGAGGTACATTTAACTATGTCTATATACATAAATATACATATACTTAGATTAACAACTTTGAACCATGAGCTCTTAAAAGTAATCGTCTTTTAAGTCTAACTTTTTTCCCCCTCCAAAACAATTTGAAAATTCTAGATTTATACTTTAAAATTGGTATCATGCATCCTGAGCATCACATTCAAGTTACTTGATTTATTTTTTTAGCATAATGAAATGCTGAACTCCATGACTTCCTAACCTCAGGTTGGGCACACCCAACACACCATTAATGACTTTAAAGGACATTTCTTTGGAAAACATGCAGATTAAAAAAAAAAAAAAAAAAAAAAGCGGAGAGTTTGTGACAAGTCCCTGAACATTTTTGTGATATCCATGCAACAGAATGTTGTTAATTTATGAGGTTTTCTTTTCTGCTGTACAAGATTTAACCAGATACACCAGTAAATAGCCACTGAAATGTCAAAACAAATTGGGTGGATTTCTCTTCCCCAGACAGCCCATATTGCATGAGGATTCCTGAAAAGTGTAAAAGTTCTAGTCTTAAGATATTTAATTACACACAGTTCTAGTTCAGCATTAAGTTTTATTGTAAATGGCTCTCTCAGAAGTTAAAAACTCACACAATTATTTCATAATCTCTGCTGTTTCAGATTTTCTCATGCTGCTTCTTTTGTTGGTGTTGATAACCTTTGTCAAATTTCTAGAAAGTTGAACTTGTGAGTGCAGGAAACACTGAAGAAAATTTGATGATAACTGCATAAAGAACAGGAAGTTTAAATATTCCTCACTTTTAAGTGGTCATTTTTACACCTGGTTCTTTAGAAGCATAATTTAAAGATGGGTTGGCTGTCAGTAATTTGGGACCCTTATTTTGGAGCAACTAATAGGAAAAGGAAATATGTTATAGGTGAAAAGCCTGGGGACAAGGATACAAAATACTATAGATCAGGCCTTCATGGAGTACAAAGTTTCTGTTGCTGTCTCTGCTCTGATGACAGCTAGAGAATGCCATGTGTAAATGTCAGAATCCATGTTTATGTTGGTGTCTACATTACCCCCCCTCTTTATCCTAGATCTGAATTTTTTAAACATCCTTAAGGTCTGGGCTTATATTTTGCTGGTTAGTGTACAGTCCAGGAAACTGAGAAATGGCCTTGCTTCAATAACAAATCCTAGGGAAAGAGGCAATTTGATCTCATGGAACAGAGGGTAGAATGCTGGTAATCACTTGGGCAGAAACTCCTGTGTTGGTGGAAGGCAGTCCTGGCTGCCAATGTTTGTACTGGGAAATGCTGCTGCTTTTTGTTTTATCAGCCCATTTTCTTACTTCCCTGCTTATTGAGATGTCTTCCTGAAAACTACTGCATTCAAATGGAATAATTTACAAGAATATTTGTAAAGATTCCCTCTGAGCCATTGCTCAGCGTGGGCAATAACAACTGTTTCTATTAATATGGGGGAGTTTCCCCAAGGCAGCTATTCATACTTTACAGAAATGTTTTTGCAAAGTCCTGCACAGTCTTTTTTTTTTTTTTTTTTTTTTTTTTAGCAGTAAAAGTTTGTGGTTTAAACCTCTTACAGGATGCTTATATAGAACAAGTTGGAAGTTCCCCTCATGTGATTGCTGTTGGTGGCCAGAGAGGTTCTTTGTATTTTATTGTAAGGTCAAAGAAGTACAATGAGGTACTATTTGGCAAAGGTGCTAGTTAAGAAAAAGGTCTATAAAGTGTTATGCAATCCATTCAGCAGCAATGTTTCCTTAGCTGTCTTCTCTAGATCTTGGAGTAACTTTGTTTAAAATCTTTATGAAGCCTCATGCTACACAAGTATGACTGCTTAAGTTGTTCATGAGCTGTTGAACCCTGGTACTACTCTATCATGGTAGGCAGCCTAGAACACATCCCCCCATCCCCTTTTGTTCTAAATTAGCCCAACTAAGTTTTATCTCTAATAGATCAAAAAATAATGCTCAGGCATAAACTTTAGAAGATTGTCTGTTGCTTTGTGGAATGACTCCTCAAGCAAAAGAAAAAACAATGCTAAACTTGTTTCTCCTAACAATTGCTACCAATGGATGTCCCTCTGATTTCAGCAAATGTGATCCTTATCTTTTTCTGTGTTGTTCGGTTATAAGATTGTCTTGTAGATGGAAGAAGTCTATTGTGATAGTAAATGTAAAGTCAAAAAGTCTCATTTGGGCACAGTGTGTCCCAGAAATGCAACTGCAAAACCAAGATATGACAAACCTGAGTTCTAGTTGCAACTGTGATAGTGATCATCCCTGATCTTGGCTGATAAATTTCAACTCTTACCCCTTTCCTGTCTTCTAAATAACTTGTATACATCAGCCTTGTTCTTAATATTAACCTAAATGTACCTAAGGAATGAAACAATTTTAAGAAGAAGTTGCTAACTCAGTGAAAAAGCACTAAATCTCTTTTAATCTATCTGGCCTGCATTTGTTTTAATGTTTCCTTTCTTTCTTCTCCTATCCCCTCTTACTTTTTTCATGTATCAGCGAAAGAAGTGTAAAGCTGAGATGAATCCTGGAGGTTGCCCCTTGCATTGCTACAACTTTCCTCTGAAGGAGAGTTGTCTTGAGATTTCCACTCAATTCAGTTGATCTTCTGGTTATATATATCCGTCTGTTCTCTGAATTTAATACTGAGTGAACTGAGAAAGAGCTCAAAAAGTCAGGAGCAGGATCACTTTGTCTGTTATGGCTGGCAATGATAATCTGACCCAAAAGTCACCCAGTTCTTTTCCATTATGCCCTTGATCCCACCTAGGCTTCCTTCTATAGTCTCTACCTAGTTACCTTGAATCTTGCCTCCTTACTGGACAAGAATGGCAGATGCAGCTTGGACAGCATCACCAGATCCTAATGTGAGTCTGGATTGTCTGAGCAACTTGGTTGTGGAAACGTCAGACTGAGAAACTAAAGGAACAGTAGAGTTCCGTGTGCTAGTGGGGATTGTGTCACAGTTTGGAGGGGATATATCTGCACTCTGGTCTCTGTGCATACCTAAGAAATAAGACTGCCTGAGATTTGACTGTAGAGCTGCCTATTGAGAAGTGCCAGCTGGTTACAAATGCCATTTTCTCAATATAGTCTCAACAACCATTTTTTTTGTCGGTTCTGGGAATGTATTTTCAGCATATTTCTCCTAGGATGAATGATACTCAGTTTTGAAACAACACATTATTACAACCAACTTATTTTGCTGAAAATGGCTTTCTTGAAGTTCTTATTCCTGTGAAAAATTAACTTTTTAAGGTGGCCTAATTTGCCTCCTGTCACACTAGATTTTACTCCAGGACTGCTAATTTGGCATTTGGGGGTTCATTTGGATTGTCACTTTTAAAAATGAGAGACAAATGAGGCCTTTGAGTCTATTCCAATTTTAATTCTTATATAAGTGCCTCAAAAGCCCACAGCAACCAACTCCCATTTCAGGTTTTCTACTCAACAAAATATTTCTAACATCATATGGACTAATTTATCAGCTATATGTTGTGAAATCAGGCATAGCTTAACTGGTTTTGCAAGGTAAATAATTGCCATATCAGAATCTTAACTCTGTAAGACATTGTATGGTGATTAAAGAACAGTTAAAAATGTATATAGATTTTCATTTAAAATGCCTCATGAGAGGTCTTGGCAGCTTCTGTCAGCCTCTCGTAGCAGCAGCAGTGAAAGAGAGCATTTGACTCTAACAACGATATGATCTCATTACATAGGACAGCAATACAGAGTGAAGAGACAAAACATTCTGTACTAATTTTAGGTTCCACTTGAAACCGTGACATGTATTTAAACTTGTCTTCAGAGAATCCTCATTTGGGTTGAATCTCTTCAGCAACATCTGATTTGAACGGATCCTCAGTGAACAGCACAGCTTCTTGGTGCTGCTCTAGCTTCCTGTTTGCTAGTGGAAGGCTTTTACATTTATTTCGGTACTTTTCTTGTCTAGATTTTTGCAGCAGTATCTGAAAGAGCAGAGTTTTGTCTGAAACCTGCATGTGAGAAGCTGCACGTTTGAGCTGCCAGTGTTCAGATGACATTTCAAATGAACTTATCTTTAGTGTTTTAATCTCGTGTGTTAAAAAAAAAGTCAGTAGGAATCTGCAAGAAGTACTCCCTTAAAATGTTATGGATTTATGTTAATAATTTGATTTTATCCTTTTTTATCATCTTAAATCACTTCTAGACAATCTGTATGCAGTTAGTGAAGTTATCCCAGCTCTGTAGCGTATTTTCTGTTAGTACTGAGTGGAAATCCTGGGACACCACACCCAAATCTGATCTAGCACCCATGTGTTGCTCCGACAGCTCAAAGAACTCTTAGTCGACTGCTGTTCCTGGCTGGGGATTCCCCAAGCCCAGGGAAATCTGCAGTTGGTGCTGTTTCTGCATAGCTGGCTTTCTGCATGAGCACAGGGCTGCAGCTGCTCACAGGGTGCCTGTCGGGACCAGCCCCCAGCCTGAGCACCAGGACTGGCTGCTCTGACACTCGCTCAGGGGTTGTGCTTTTCAGAGTCTGCTCCAATCCTAAAGGTATTGAAAACCCTGCTTCAAAAATCAGAAAAAGGGGGAAAAAATCCTCCCTCCACAAAATTTTGACTGCAGTGATCCACAGGTGGTTTGGATTACTGGAGTATAATCTGAACTGCTGGAGTTATACATGAAATCTCTCTCTCTCATGCTCTACTTCATAAGCCAAACATAAAAGCCCGGGACTTAGGATATTAGGCACATAAATCCTACTGAATTTTAGTGTAATTTAAGGTATTATTTGGTCTCTCCTGAAAAATTAATTCTAAATCTGTGCAGGATTAGAGGAAACTCCCACTGTGAACAAATTTTTCGCAATAATGTACACCTTTTCCTGAAGCTTCTAGCCACTGTTACAATGTTCACAATTTCACTTCATGCCTGAGGAGTCTAGCAGAAATCCTTTAAACTTCCCCTCAGTACAGTAGGCTGCAGACTGGTCTAATTTGCAGCAGCAATTTCTGCTGCCCCATGAAACTTTGGATTTTCCTTTCATTTAAGTTAATAGAATTTATATAACTATATTAAGAGTTGCTTGAGGCAAAGAATATATTAGATAAAAGGCTACAACAGAGGGTTTTCCTCTTTTTTTTTTTTTTCTTTTAGTAGTGAATTAGGTGGTTTCTGGTGTTGTTTTAATTGAAATTCCGTAAAATATATGTTTTTCTTAAAAAGTGAACTTCCCCTCTGTTTGTGGGAGCCTTTCAGTCTTTAAAAATCCTGGGAGTTACAATAGCATCTTAGGCAATATTGCCAATATTTCTTCATTCTAAGGCTCTGTTGGCCCACTCAATATGATTGTTCTGCCCTGCAGAGTCTGCCTTTGGGCCCCTGCAAAGGCATATGGTCTGCCCTATCTTTGGCTTTCAAGATAGGGCAGTTCACAGGTAGTGTTAAGTATTGTAAAAGTAGTTGCCAGGCATCTCTCAGGGACAGAAGAGTTCTGTTTGAGACAGTACTTCAGTTTTATGTTGCTGTCAGCTATTAGCTTGCAGCTCTTGCCTTGTTCCTCTCCTAGCTGAGTTAGCTGCATTCCCATCTCCCAGAGGAGGAATCTCCCAGTGCTGTTTGGCTTCCACATTATTTACACTGAAACATCCTTGTAGGAATGGAAAGAGGCAAAGGTCATGTTAACAGCCCCATGTTAAAGGTCAGCAATGCCATGGTAACAGTGGAAATCCATCCAGCTGCCTGCAGAAAAGTTGAACCCCTTATGAAGAGGAAACCACCCAAATAAACAGGGAGATAGATAAAAAGCAATATCTTAGCCCTGAGCCACGTGTCAAATGGAAACGCAACATTTGTGAGCTCGTTGGGTATTTCCTACACCTAACTTTGAACTGCTTAGCTCAAAATGAAAGCCGTAGCAATAATGTCGAAAATAAGCGTCTTGTAAATGCTCTGCCTCTCGACCTGAGGCTTTCTTTTTACTGCAAGCGTGTAATGCAGCCAAGTGTAGTTTAGTATCCTTCCTGTGCCTTAAAGTGTGACTTTTATGGGTGACGTTATGTTTATGGGTCTTTGTTCATCCTCGGCCTCATGTACCCCACTGCTGCTTCCTCTGAGGCTTTGCCGCCACACCGCAGGGTGTTAATTTCCTGTTTTGAGTCTGTCACAGACAAATTCAGGGCCTCGATTAAAACACAACACACAGATACATGCTGCTGACAAAGGCACTAATAAAACTCCAAAGTTTAAAGGTGGCCCTGGTGTTTCCTCGCCGAGCAGCATGAGGACCTTTCACCTCTTGGAGACATGCTGTTTGCAAGGGTTTCTTTTCTTTTTAATTAGGCCTTGCCTGAATGACTCTTAGCAAAGTGTTCTAGCATTTGGTGTGTTTGGTTTATGGAGGTATTGACTATAAAACATGCACAGCTTACTTGAGCGTTTCTTTCAAAAAAAACCCCCAAACCTCAACAAACCCCAAACAAGACTTATCAAACTTACAGGAACTATAAGGAGAGGGAAAAAAAAAAAAAAAAAAAAAAAAAAGAAAGGCTTAAGTGTGTTGATTAGGGTGATGGGTCTGGTATGTGGGTCCCTGCACGGGCATCTGTGTTTCCTGACCTCTTATCTTGGTCACTGAGCAGAAGGGGTGGGGGAAAAAAGCCAGCTTTTTCTTGCTTTAGTGAAAATCCTTCCTTTTGCACTCATATTCACAAGGGGAAGACTTACAAATGTCATCACTTAGGCATGAATTTTTAGAGGGTTTTGCCTCACTTGTTTAGCAGTGTTTCAGCATGCTTATTTTAGACTATCCTGTAGAGCCACAGATCTAACAAGAAAAGAACTTTTCCTCTTACCCAGTATGTGTTTTCTTTCCTGTTCTTTAGTGTGATGTGTTGTTCCTAGCACTATTGTAAAATCCCTTCCCCCCTGCATAAATTCTGCACACATGTTTACAATACTCCATTTTAAACTTGGATTTGTTCTAATGGAGGCCTTGCTATTTTTCTACAGTGTTGAGACCATCATTTTTCTGCTTCCAGTGAAATATTACTTGTTTTTGTATCCTAATTAATTTTAACCTTTACAAGTATATTTGAAAGCTGAAGTTTCTTACCTAACCATTCTGATGGACTGCTAGTTTACATGTCTGCTACAACTGCTCAGAAACCCAAATACCTCTTCAGAGTTTCCTCAAAATCAAGAGGGAAATTCTAGAGTTTTCTAGCAGTCTTAGATCTCTCTTGCAATATACCTGATGTTTAACTAAACTTAGATTAATTATATATGGAGAACAAGTTTTGTAGCCTGATTTCTTGCAGATATGGTTGTGCCATCTCCTTCATATTAAAGGAAGTACTAGCTCTTCATAGCCTTCAGACAGAAATGGCATTTAAAGTCTTGTAGCATCTGCCTCTGACGATCTCTCAGGACTGTCTTTAAGACTGCCACATCTTCTTTCATCCTCATCCTCCACTGTCCTGTGTTTGAGCTGATCTGGATGACTTCTCACCTGTCCTGTGTACTCCACTTCAGTGGTGCCCTGTGCTCATGCCGAGATTGTTTTTCCCACACAAAATCAAGTCTCAGTGTGGCTGTACAGATAACAGCAGGCCTATTGCATAGAGAGGGCACCTGGAGGGGTAAGCCTCACACATGCTGAAGAAGAATGTTGTGTGTCACCCTGTGTGCTTTTTGGTGGTATTGGCTGGACAAAGTCAGCTTCAAACCTCACATTTCCTCTCCTTTTCTGCTGCAATATTTCCTACAGCTCAGGTTCATACCCTTTTGCTGTACCTGTGACCTCCTGGATGGATCATCTGTGTATACTGTGTTGTGGTAGAAGGAAGAAACTGCAGTTGCAACTTAACAACTCTCTATCATCTGCCCAGTGAGGCCACAGTGCTTAGGTGGGGGAGCAGGAAAGATGGTCTGGGTCACACCCACGATGCCTCAGGAAGTGACATCTGTGTGCCTATAAGGACATTTTTCCAGGCCCTGTGGGGCAAGCCCAAACAAATTTTTGTTGTTTTAAAGCAGTGTCCTGCAGCAAATAAACTGCTGCAGGCTTTTGTGTGGATCTGACTGATCCACACTTATCTAATCTATTTGAGCTACTTAATTTCGTTTTCTCAATTTCATTTTCCTTTACTTTTCTATCAGTTGTGATTTGTCCCCAAGATTTTATCTTCAACTTTGTCCAGTTTGTTCTTCTCTTTCAGGACTTTTTCCACATGTCTCCATATGGCCTGTGCTATTCCATTTAGATCCTCACCAAGGAGGGAGAAGAGAACCCAAACCAAAACATTACTAAGAGTTGTTGTGGTGTGTGTTGTTTCTGCAAACTGTTGTTATCCTAGACTGTTGTTTCTGTGTTATCTATTTAGATGTCATTGTGGGTAATCCATGGATAGGAAGCCACTCTTGCAAAAGGTGAGTATGTCAGACTTCCTCAGAATAGGTGGATATTTTGGGCAACAAATGTGATTATTAATTCCACGTAAGGAACGAGTATATTTCTTAGTACAGAGTATGCTCTGTATGTTCAACAAAAAAAAGGAGCTAAAACCACACTACTTATAGGGCTTCAGGCTTCATTGTTGAAACAAGCTCTAAAATTTGAATTCCAGCTAAGAAAATTTTGGCTTACAAGTAAGCCTAAAGCTTTGCTTGTGTGCAGACAGAACTTTTATGCTACTGGATCTTTATTAAAAAGCAAAACTCTGCAAAAGATGGCATAATCACATATGCAGGCATTCCCTTTGTACTGACAGTGTACTTAAGATGCAATGGGATGTGATGACTCTGTGCTCCTAAGATGTAGCTAGAAAGGGTAGGGAATGAAAAACTACTACAAAACTTCCAGCTAAGTTACAGCATTTATAAGACATTCTTAACTCTCCCTGAGGTTGGGTTCAGTGTATTTTAAAATATTCTCATATCTTTAAAGAAGTCAGTTTCAGAATGTGTCATTGTTACTTGCCATGGCTGAGTTGACCTAATGATTGGAAGGAGAATTAAGCGGTAAGATTTCTGAGGTAGCAATTCTTTGTTTGACTCTGCACTATATAAACATCAATATGGGTGGCAGCCCATAAATGAGATCTAGGCACACTGCTAGATATGATACAAGTGTTAGATGAGTGTTCTGCATTGTTCAGTCTTTTTCCATTCTGGGATGGTACATTCTTCATTGGTCATGCCTTCAAGGTTTCATCTATGGGGAATTGTACTTTGTAGTGATAAGCTCTTTTATTTTTTTTATTTTTTTAAAGCTGGATGTTAATAGTCTGATAGCAGCCATTATATAGCTGGGATGAGCTGTGCAAGAATGAGAAATGTGATTTGTGTTTTAAATTAGTTAAATGTGATGCTTTCCATATGCAGGATATATATCCTTCTCTCTGAGTAAAACACAGATCTCATGCAAGTCATGGGTTCTATGTTTTTTACAAAACATCTGGGAGTTCTGACCTTTCCAGGCTTGTGTGCATATGAGTGAGAGCACTGGTGTGCTCACAAACTGCAGAACAAACTTCACAGAGAATAACAGAGTAAATCTTGGAATGCATGAGAAAAGCTAATGGGGCTGGAGGCCAGTGGCAACACGGGGTGATACAAAAGGCCAGACCAATTTCCCAAGGCATTGAGTTGTTTTAGCTGGTCCAACAGCAATGGAGGCATTGTCAGGGTTTCTCAATTTTCTGAGTTACGCAGCTGCTGTTCCTAAAGTAATTCAAGCGCAAGAACGGTATGAAAGCAAAGCAGTGGGGTTGTTCCAAACTATTTTATGTTAAAGTCATACCTAGCACAAGCTGTGTCTTCAGTCCATGCACTATTGTCTGATCCATGAAATAGACCTGTGGGTGCTGGCTGTCAGTGTGAGGGACATGGAATGAAGCAGCATCAACACAGTGGGACATTAGCAAATTCCATAAGTGTCAAAGGTGTTTATCTGGTCTGACCCTGTTTTAACTTGGACTATTGCCTAGCTTGTCTCCTGGCTACTCAGGACTGCATTTTTCCCCTTGTTGTCTGACAGTGCACATTCTTTCTCTTTAATGTCTTCCCTGTATTACTAGTTTTTCTTTGTTAAAGCTGTCTCAAACTTTGTTCACTTCTGTTTCTGCTCTCCCCTCACTTTGTAATCAAGCCCAACCACCTCTTTCACAGCCACCCTTCATGCTTCTATTTTAGCACTTCACCTGTTCCTGTATCTGGTGGTCATGATTGCCTACTAAATTATTTCCTGATATTGCCCTGTCCCCTCCTCCACCCCCTTCTCCCCCCCAGCCCTGAAGCTTCCAGTATGGGCCTGTTGAAGGGAAACTTATACCGTTCTTCCAGTTTAAAAAGAAGGAATGGAAAAAAAACACACTAAACAGCCCAAATGTCTTGAGATTGCATCTCCCTCAGATCTGCAGCGAACACCCTGGAAGCAGAAAGTGTCTTTTGTAGTGTATAGAAAAAGTTGCTGATTGCTAAATGCTTCAGACTGGATCACAGCTCCTTCACAATTGCATTAAGATGGTCACAGTCCTCACTCGCTGTATCTGCAATGGGTTAGATGACAGACGGTTTCATTCTAAGAAGAATAGTTTTGGTGTCTCTCTATCAAAGTTTGGTTAATGTGCTGGAGACGTAGCACAGCTGCATAATATTTTTGCTTGCATGCTAGAAAAATGTTCTTTCAATTTATTTGCACCTTGCAAGTTGAATTTATCAAAAATTCCATCATTCATTTTTTTTTTTTTTTTTGAAAGCCAAGTAGGTGATGCAATATAAGGGCCTAGTGCCAGGAAAATCACTGAATTTATGGAATAAATCTGTTGAGCTGTAGGCTTCTGAGGGTCATCAACCTTGATCATGAGCAGGCTGAAGAAGGACTGTAACTGCTTTTCTAGAAGTCAAAGACAGATCCAAAATGATATGGTTGTTATAACAGGCTATGATATGAAAAAAGTTGCAAGCTTACATGCTGTGGACCTTCAGATTGATAAAAAACATATAGTTGCTGAGGATGCTTGTACAGCCAATAAAAATCTTGCCAATATTGCTATGACAGGAGTCACTAGATGGCAATATTACCTGTACTCTTACAAATCCAAGTGTATGGGCATTGTCCAGCCCTTAGGAAAGGTGAGCCTTGTTCTATAGACGCTTTCTGTACTGAAAGCTCAGGCCAGCCATAGGGGCTTTCCAACCCTTTCTGAATGGGAAGAGTACTTGAAAGCTGGTGACTGCAGGCAGAGTGTCCAACGGTCATGGTGCACCCACCAATTTCGTTTCACATACCTGTGCCAGAGGCACAGAGTGATTCAGTGTGTGTATCCTACTCACCTGTGCCTGCTGCCAGTGGGAAGGTTGCAGTGGGGGGCAGATGGGAGGTAGCAGTCAACTGAAGGTGTTTCTGTAGCCCCATTCACCTCAATCTGCTAGCAAATGTGAGTTAAGACCCCTTTTAATCTTTTGACTGGGGGCTGTACTGCCAGGGCTTCACATCTGCTACTACTCAGAGAAGCTGAGAGTGTGCCTCTTCATTCAGGGCCTGGCAGGTTTTGCACATGGTTCTGATTTTGTGTGAAGTTGATTTTAGGTATGTGCCACAGAAGCTGTGCTAATCTACCAAAAAAAAAAAAAAAAGTAGGATTTCAATTTAGGATTTTAGTACCTCTGTGAGAAGTATGGTTAAGAATAATGCTCTAGATTTAGCTGTTTGCAGTTGATTGAGAAACTGGCTAGATAAGGTATGTGATATTAATAACTGTGGGTGCTGGAATTGGCTCATTTTTGTTGAATTTTTCTTGTTAGAAATTTGCACTCATGTTTTAGTAAAATTTGGCTTCTTTTTGCTGCAGATGTTGTTTCTGTTATTAACTGTTTTGACTAAAAAATTTCATTGAAAAAATCTTAGGAGGACCCCAACACAGAGAAAGGTCTCAATGCCGTCAATTATTGCTTCTAAATTTATATGTGAATGAAAAATAATAAGTAATAACATCATTGCTACAATAAAGAATATTATTTGAATTAGATTAGTGGCTTTCCTTCTCTCCATATTGTTCAAAGTTTCCCACTGTGATGAGGACATTGTACTTTTTGTTCTTGCAGCTACATATCCTATTAGGAAAGCCCATCCCAGGCTCACCTATAGGACATCCTTTTTCCAACTCTATAATCAGTACAGTAAGTCTGAGAAACGTTAGTTTTCTCTTACCTGCATAATATTTTCTATTTGTGAACTAATTCTTGAAGAAAATTCCAAAGCCTATTGTAAGAAGCACACCATTGAAATGGGAAATAATGTTAGAAACAGCTTCATCTTGCAAATAAACAATAGAAATACAGACATTGTTTCCTCCCCACTAAGGAGAAAATAACTCACACAGTGCCTTTGGAAATCATTGCATTTTCTCTTATCATCCTGAAAAAAAGAGGCTTGTGGGATCTGAGCTATTGAGCAGTATATACATTGGTAGCCACACAGCTGTGCTACCAATCTATCCTCCCCCCATCAGTGCCATAACCTCTTATGTTGGTGCTCATCTCTCTGGATGGATGTCCTACATAGACATTTAGGTATAACATCTTACAGGATCCAATGTAATATTTTACTAGTAAAGATTCATCAAAGCAGGACAACAGCTGATGGAGAAGGCATCTGTCTATGAATTGGAAATATTTTTCTAGAGAGTAGTAACAAAAAAAAAAAAAAAAAAAAAAGGAAATCTGAGAAATTTTTCTTCTGAAGTGCTGAACACTTACTTGAAATACTAAAATTGTATTCACTAGCAGCAGCACCTATATGGGCTACTTGCCCTGTGCTTACTGCTGGATCCAAATGGTGTTACTGAAAGCCCAGGCTGAGAATTGCCAGGCCAGCTTGCTTTGCAGAGCACTAGGGTTTTTCCTGACTCTTATTTGCCCTTGGTGAGGGCCTCTGGTGAGCACTAATGCTGCTGCTTCTCATATCAAGTGAGGAAATTGAAATGTACTTGAATTAGAAACAGATGACTGGAATTTAGAGATGAGTTAAAACTGCTATAAGAAAAGGGTAAGAGTGATAGAATTAGTCTGTCTTGAGACTAGTTTGCTTATCTTACATATTAGACTACTTTCTTATAGCATTAAAAGTAACCAAAGAGACATGAAACCAATGCAGATCCAAACAGAACTCTTGGATTTGAGCTCTACAGTTCACTCTTAGGTCCAAAATGTCCCAAAGTAAAATCCCAGTGCCTGATACCCTGCCGGTCCAGGTATTGCACAGATTTCAGTAGAATCAGTAAGACAGTTTAAAACTGAGATAGGAAGTAATAGATGACATTGGAAGTATTTCCGCCTGCTGAAAATTTGATTAGGCCCCTTGATTAATAATAAGAAAATTAAAATATGTAAATAGAATCTGTCTTCTTAATTTTGTACAAGTTTGAGTCACTATTTAATCTATAGGACTTGGATCCATCTGTTTCACGAGCTTGAATTTGATGATACTTCTTTGTTTCTGCTGTGATCTCTTAGCTATCAGCATCCTTAAAGGGTATGAAAATGAAACCTTCCAAGGAGGAAAGGTGGTCCCCTTTACTTTTTGGATGCCTTGTCCAGTGCTGGCTGTTCTCCAGGAGGGTGGTGATGTTGACATCATGTTGCACTGATGTGTTGGTTGATGTAACACTGCTGAATGACTCGGAGAGCCTTGGTTATCCAAAGGCATACAGCAACTGAAAACAAAAAAGTGAAACAAATCCAGTAACAGATTAGTTCAGATGCTGAAGACAAACGAGGCTTTCTGTACGTAACGCTTGGTTCTCGCCTTGTTCTTCAGAGCCCTGAGCTGTTAGCTGAGACTCTCTGTGTTTTGAGTACTATGAATGGGTGCACTAAAGCCTCTGATCAAATGAACACAGAACTGCAGATAATTAAATCCTGCTACAGCTGCAAGAGTTGAAGAATAACTTGTGCCAAAGTACAGCAGAAGGACAGAACAGTTTTATTGCTGCAAACAGCAGAATGTTTGGCACGTTCATGCTGCTTGTCTCAGAAAAGCCTAGGTGAAAGGGGAGATGGAAACACTCACTGTGGTGCCACAGACTCATCTTGTTTAGCCAAGGTCAGTCTAAGGTAATGGAGAGAGCTCTGACCTCAGAAGTGGTTATGATGGAAGCAGTCAAAGTGTTGGGTGTGCAAGATGTGAGGTTGTCACAGGATTTTGAAAAAAAATCATGAAAACTTGTGAGTGTATTTTCAGGACCAGCACTTTTTTTGCTGCACAGGGGTCTGTGCAGAGGACCTTCATCTGGAGCTCAATAACCATCTATAATTGTAATGGATTATTGGAGCTGGTAATATAAAATTATTCATTTCAAGAATTCTCTTTTTTTCCCGAAATATGATTTTGTTGAATTTCACATGTTTCATAGGAACACAAGTCATAATCATTTCATGTTTTTTTTCTCCCTGGGGAAAATGTATTCCTTTCCATCCTTGGAGACATCTTAATTTGGACCTTAAAATGCTAGAGAACATTTTAAATGCCTTACCATTTTAATGTACAATACATGCATTTAGCAGTGTAATCTATTTTTATGCCTAAAAGTTAACTTTATTGAGATCTTTCTAGAAAGTTTCAAACTCCAGCCGATCACTTGGGAAATCTTTTGTTTCTCTGCTTATGAAGCAAATTCTGATTTCTGACCAGCCTTCCATATGGCAAAGGACTGTAGAGCATCTAGTCTCCTGCTTTTGATGTTTTTTTGCTCTGGGAGGGTTGTGTGTCTACATGGAGGAACTAAATAAAAGTTGCTTTTCCCATTAAAGGTACAGGGTGTTTTTGGTAGCAAGTCGAAAGCTGGCTGGCACTAATGCAGAGTGCACAGTCACAGTATCAACCTGCCCAGAGAAAAGGCGTTTGGCTGGGTGTCGTGCAGCACTGTTCAGTGGGATCTCTTGTTTTTCTGCCTTTCTCTCTCCTTCCCGCCCCATTCAGCTGCAGACGCTGCCAGGTTATCCTGACCCAAGTGCAGCTCAGACTCCCTGTTGGTGAGGGATGGGGGGGTCACTGTACTTTTCCTTTATTTTGCTCTGTGCCCAGACTGGCGTGCCAGGCAGCTGGTGTGGCCTGACACAGCTGAACTCGCACTGCCCTCTCTTTAGGAAATGCTTGAGGCATTGTCAGCCTCAGGACAGATTTAAGTGTCTGTTGCGCTAATTAAGTTGTGCAAAGGAAAAAAGCTGAAGATCTGCATTTCTGGCTATTATGACTTTTCCAAGTAATTGCTAATGTTTGACAAGCAGGAATTGCCAGTTTTTGAATTGCTATTTTGTTATTGTTAAATTATAGTAAGAAATTACTTTGTCTCCATAACATTCTCTAAAATTGAAAGTACAATTAACAAAAAATCAAATTTTCCAGTTTGTTGCAAAAAAGCATCTGCAAAAATACTCTAGAGGACATGATGATAACCACAGTCTGCAGCTGTTGTGTTTCTGAGGGCTGATCTCAGATCTGTGGTCAATGTTGATTTCAGTTTTGTACTTAATGTGGGAATTCAACTTGTATTTATAAAGTCTTACCCCAAAATGTTGTATCCACTCTTTGAATAGGGGATGGATTTGACAGTCTAGAAGTAACCTTGCTATAAATTAGGTCATTTACTGAACAATTCTTAATCAGAAGCTTCATCACCGTGCACTACTTTTTTGGAGAGCACAGGATCTCCAAAACAGAATAGCAGTTAAAATCATATTTTACCACGGTAAAAATTAATTAAAGAACTCAGGGGTAGGCTGTGTTTGAAGAAACATTTTTAGAAGAAAAGACTACTTGTTACCGTTACTTATCAGACTGGAACACGTCAGCGGGGTGCTTTCCACCTGAGAAATTACCCTCTTCAGAGTTTCATGAGGCCTTTTGTAATGGTGGAGTTCAGACTTAAGTATCCTGGAACAAAGACAGCTTTAAGTCAAGTTTGTACAATTAAGACTCTGGGTTTGTAGCATTACTAATGATGATTACAGTCTTAGAGTTTATCATGGAAGGACACCCAATGATTATTTGGCTCCTTTTGAGAGTCTCAATCCTCATGCATAGCTTTCCACTAGGAGACATCTGTTGCTGAGTGGTCTGACTTTGAACCTCAACTTCCTATCACGTCCAATGCAAAGATGTCTCCTGCTGCTGCTTATTAAAGAAGAAAAAAGAGAAAAGTATGCTTGGTTAATAATGTCATGCTTTGGGGATTTCACTTGTCATCTATGGGGTCAAAAAAGAAAAACTTCCCCACAGTAAGTCATAATTTGATGTGTGTGTTTTGGGTTCTCTGGTCTTTCTCCAGAGCACAGGAGACTAAATCCCTTCTTTTACTGTGGTTAGGCAGGGTACATTCTTTGAGCAGTATTACATTTTCAGGGATCTGGCTCATGTTTTCTTGTAGAAATGTTTGGGGCTAAGACTGCCAGGTTTTAGGTCAAATCTCTTTTGATTGTCAGGGTCAATTGGACTTTTTTTCTCTTCTGTGTAGATTCACTGGACTACTAATTCCTTGAATAGGCAGAAGGCTGTTTCAATTCAGACTGAGATAAATTAGGTGTCTCTGCAACTACAAATCTAATCTGATGTTGCAAACTAATAAAATACTTTGCTACAATATGTGTGCACTGGAAGCTCCGAAGTCTGATGTGTTCTTATTCCTTCTGCAAAACTGTTATGAAAATGTCTTTGCTATTTCTGGTCTGACTGGAAACAATATGCAATCTTGCTTCAAGCTCCCATGCATCTCCCTCAGCATGTGCCAAAAAGTCCAAAAGCTCCATTTAAAGCTGATTAAAGTCTTTCATTACACTTGAAAAAAATCTTCCTCCTCAAAGAAATTGCATTATGATTTTATGGAACCATCAGCTACAATGTAATAGATAAGGAAAAACATACAATTCCACTGCAAAGGTGACCTAGCACAGTTTAGAGGACCTGATAGCAAAAAGCTAGACTTGATGGTTTTATGATTCTTTATATATTTCTGTTCCTCTACAAGAAGCCTTTCCTGTTGGAAATCCAGTGAACTTTGTTACACTCTCTTAGGCTATAACTATGTGACAGGCTATACAACATCTATTTGAATGCCTCTGAGTTGGAAGGCATTTTCACTATAAAGTTTAAAAGTGGTCTAATTTAAATGGGCACTAAAATGAAGTTGGTGCCTAAAGTCTAATCAAAGTTTCTGTAATGAATCTTTTAGAGGGAACTTATTTTACTAGTGATTTATTTGTATGGGGATATTTGAAAGGGATTTTGAAAGATGTAAGAGAAATAATCACATTGAAGTACAATTAAATTTGTATCATGGAGCCTGATGCATAAAATTTGAAGATTAAATGTAAAAATGAGTTCTTTGAACTTTGTGATTAGAAGTAGAATTCTTATTTTTTTCTGTTTAATACAAGCAGTAAAGAACAGCTGCTGCTCCAATAAATCAGAGGTCCATCAAGAACTGAGAAGGTGAATATACTGTATTAGAGGAATGCTGGACAAGAAAACAACAATAGGAATTGTTTGCCTTTTACTCAAAACCATAATGAGGATGGGAATGGAGTAGAATAAAGGAGGGGTGGAGCAGAAGAGAGGCAGAGAAGAAAGACCCTGAAATTGGAGTGCACAGCCTTTGCAATATTCAGTGTAGACGAACTGCAGAGAAACAAAAGCTGCCATAGGTATTCTTGCTTTTATCTCTTTCCTGAGTGATGGATGTCAGGGCCTTTTTTCCACCAGCTCAGTTCCTGTGCTGTCTTCACACCTGAGGGAATTTGGCCTCCTGCTACCTGCAAATGGAAGAAGCTGATAAGGGCTGTGTGAGCATGTGCACGTAGCACACAACTGTGACAGACCCCAGTGGTCATTGCATTATTTCAAAGCTCAGAGTGGCGAAATTTCCCTCTGTGAGTAATTGTTACTGAAATTCCTAATTTTTTTTGCTGATTATGTGGAGTGTAGAGGATGTTACTCATACTGCTGTCCTGTTCTCTGAGCATGTTTAACCGTGGAGTTGCTCCGAGTGTGTTAATTGAGTAGTGATAAGGTTTGCTGCTTTGAATGTAATTGCTAGTATTCAGTTTCTGAACACTTCGCTGGAGGCCTTCAGAGATTAATGGCTAAACACAAACCTACTCATGCTTGTACAACAATAAATGCTCTCTAAATTCTACATAATATCAGTCTTGGAAGGCAGAAGGACCAAAGTCATTGATTCTGAAGTCAGTAATAGTATTTTTAAAATAATTACTTTATAGGCTATATGAACAATATTTGAATATTACTTTGTTTACAGGTCATCCTGAATTTAAGGTGGCTACTCATGTCTTTGCCATACTATACCCTATGCAGGTCTATGTATCTGCAGGAGTTGTATAAAGTGTATATTGGAAGAGAGATTGGCTCCATAATTTTACTGTCTAGGAGTTTCTGTGCAAGTGCTTACCTGAGAAATGGCACTATCTCCTGCTTTCTAAGCATAATAAATAAAATAATGAATGAGTATTTCTCATTTTATATTTCTTTTTTTCCTGGAAAAGAATCTCCAAGACTTATTCAAAATTTGTCTTTTATGTAGTTAAGAGGTTAGATTTTAATGCAGTTGTAGCATTGGCTCCCTTATGTTTTGAAGTTTGTAAAACATTTGCTGTGAAAACATTTGTTTTCAAACAACCACCATTCATGTTTCATGCCTCTTTGGTACAAATTTTGTTCTGCTATCAGCACGTCATTGTTCTACAGTAATATCTCACAGATCACTGTGAGTGCTTCAAGAGTCTGTCAGTTAGGAGATCAAAGTCTATTTTGAAAGCCACTACCTTCAGCTCTTCAGACTGGTGAGTAATCTGTGCAATTGTTATAGAAAAAAGGTAACTATAATAGAGGAGGTGTAAGACATAGCTCACTGGTCCATACCAGAGTTACCTGCAATGTGTGTTTCAGTTGTTTAAGCTGATTGTCAGCTATGTGGTGTAGTAGGGTTCAAAGATTTTCCCCAAGATATAGTCCTTGATGTGTGTACACCTGGTAAATTACTCTGCTTTGCTTTGTGCTCAAAGTTATGCCGTACCAAATTGCTTGGGACCCCTGGGTGAAATAGGGAAGGGCAAAGATTGTGAGTAACTTTCATGCTTGTTGACTATGTTAGTCCCAAATGGCTAAACCTCCTTGTCTTTGCACCAGAGAACAAATGGCCCTCACTTAAGGAAAATAAGTAATTTTAAATCATTGAGCTGGACCCTGAATTTCGTGAGAGACAACTCTTGTTTTGGTTTGTAGGACTGTGCTGTAATTGAAAAGACTCTTGGCACAACGTAGAGCTAAATAACAGCTTCGAGATTTGGCCCCTAGGAATTTCCTGTTTAAAAAATTCTGGGCTTGGCCATGAACTTCGTATATGCAGCACACACAACGCCAGATGCGTGTTCTCTCTTTTGCAAAGCTGACGGAACCAAAGGCACTCCTGGATTTTAGCAGGATCTGCAGAAGCTCTGACAGCTGATAGATACCAATGTTATATCCATAACTCAATGAGTTGCCATAATAACACATATAGTAATGCATAGCAATCGAGTAAGATCTGTAGCTTTACTTAAGGTATCTAGAGTTTAAGTAGAATGCAGTGTACAAGACTTTTTTTTCTTTTCTGCTTTACTTCATGCTTACATAACTTTGAGCATATGGAACAGCAAAGCGTGATTTAAAATTTAAATTTGGAGATAAATATGTAAGGTTGTTGTAGTTCTTTGAAATAAAATAAAAAGGAGTACCTGATTGCAGGCTAATCTCCCTAAAACTGGTTCACTCTAAGTTTTTGCAGAAGCTGTTCCAGAATCATCACCTGAGTATCTGTTCTTAAAACAAAGCTTTGATTTGATTACAAACAATGCCTCAGATATTTAAAAGCACATCTGGTATAGTGCTGAATCCAATAAATATTTAAGGAGACCTAAAAAATCCTTAACAAAACCCAAAAATCAACAAAACCACCTAGGAGAAACTGTAACTGAGCTAAATGATTCAGTCCCTGAGACAGGAGGAGCTAATGACCAAAGAGTCAGCATAGAGAATTTGGGCAGGATTTGGAATGCTTCTCTTTTGACCTCCTTGCAAATGCCCACATGTAGAACCTCACAACCTTGCCATTCAACTTGGAGATATCACATAAAGTTCTGTACAAATACATGGCAAATACAAAAAATACTGCTTTGCATGAGCACAGTACAGTCTAGGATAGAACAGCTGCTTCTGTTGAATCAGTCCAGGTTCCTTTGTAAGGGGGTGTTGAGGCTTTAGCTGAGCAGCCTCTCTCTAGGCCTGGTTCACATTTTATTTTTTTTTTTATTATTCCCAACCACTTTTATGTTTGTCTCATAATTATTTCCCCAATCTCTTTAGGAGGATATTAGCAGGCTCAAGTAAGATCTCACAAAATCCAGTGTTTGTGTGTGGGTACAGAAGGTGCATATGTTATGATTTTCTTAGGGATATATTCTGTTTGTCAGCAGAAGAATTTGGATTAGCATTTGTTTGTTTCTTCTTGGCAAGTCTGTGCCAATATTTCTTATCCCATGGCACACTTTTGGGTTGTGATACCTCCTGGTGGTGTGAGCAACAGTTTCCAAGTGGTCCACAGCTGGACTCCTACCCGAGCAAATGAAAATAGATTTTGAAATGGTCTGATATGTATGGTTATATTACTTTGAGGGTTCCTGAAGGCCTTTTTAGTTCAAGACTCGCGACATGATTGTTGTATATCTGCCTACAAATTGTTTAATGACCTAAACGATACACAGATCTGAACAGGCCATAGTTCCTCATGTTACAATGCTGTTACATTTCTACTTCCTGGATTCCTTTTCTCACCTGGAGGCTTTGTTCCCTTTTGAAGATGTTTGAAATCACTGAAGCTTTCTCAATAAAACTCCACCAGCCCCTGATGACTATAATTAATCTTGTCTAAACAGTTTTAAAATGTTCTGTCTGATATTTCTTCTCCCCTTAAGTATCATAAATGTTTTAAGCATATTTTCACTGTTAACCCTTTGTAGTAGGAGGAGGAAAGCTTCATATTTGCTGGACTGTAGCAATAATGGGATCAGTCGTAGTTATGATACAGGGCAGGTGTAGTTTCATATTGGAGGTGTTTCAGGACTGTGAATCCCCTTTACAGGTATCTTGTTCAGCATCTCTTCTTTTTCAGCAGTTCCTCTTGACTACTTGGATGGTTTCTTGCCTCACTTTTTGTCTCAATTGCCATCTTTGACACTGATTTATTCTGACGTGCTCTACAGTGGGCATTGGGACCTAAGCAAGGATTTTTGATTTCACTGGGCACCAATCAAGGTTAAAGCACAGGGCTGAGGATGAGCTCACTTAACTTTTGAGTCAGGCAACCTTGAAAGCCATACAACTATTGAACTAGAAATTCTTCAAACTATGTTTGTGCTTAAACTGGCAAAACCTCATGACTACTCAAAAAAAGGAAACAAAGATTATCTTACTCAACTACAGGATAATGAAGAACTTTATTTATTAACAAATAAACACTTTGGGCTAGACTGGGTTTACTTTTCCTGACAGTATCTTCTCCCAAAGTTTTACCTAGGCCTTGGTCATGTTTTCAAGCTTTGCCAATGCTGGCTGAGACCTTTAAAAAAATAACAACAACAACAACAATAATTAAAAAAGTCCAGGAAGTGTTCTGGGTAAATTTAGATTAAGAGATGGTGGCTAAAAAGTCCTGTTGCTGCTATTGTTTACTTCGTTCGAGCAGTTTTATATGTACAGAGATGGGCAATTTAACAGATTTCCCTTCACTTCAAGGTATTTTCTAGCAGCCATAAAAGAAATCTGCTTAAACCATCTGCATGTGAATTATGGATTATGCAGGGCTTTAAAATGGATCCACTAACTTGGTTGAAAACATTCTTCTCCTTCCATCTATGGGCGCACATTCTGGGTCTGATTATGAAATGACAGAGCTGCATGGGATCCAATGTCCTGTGGGACAAGCTTGTACTTCCCACAAGCAATAACAACTGAAAGCAGGAATATTTTAAAGGAGAAAAGGAAAAAAAAAAATCAGTTCTTTAACTTTTATTGCACCTTCAGGTGATTTTGGAGGCAGACTAATGTTGTCATCAGGCGTCCTTGTTCTTCTACTTATCATCAAATACATTGGTATGTACTGAAAACATAAGAAGTAAGAAACTTTTTAAAGTGTGTTCAAATGCTTCAGTTTCTCAACCTTTTTGAAATATGATCAATAAAGGAGGATTAGAGAATTAAAGAAAGAAAATGAGGAAAAAATAGAAAATGGCAGAAAAATGAAGGATAAATTGCAATGGAAGTGAAATAATATCAAAAGTTGAAAAAATTGATGACTGAGAAAGATTCATATAAGTATTTTATACATCCTTCACAGTGAATGAAGGTATTCATTGAGTACTGCATCCTCCTCCAGAGTTGCATGCTACTTAAGTATTATAATTTCTTTCAGCTTTCTTCTCCTTCACCTCACAAGAAAAAAGCAGTAAGCCACAGTTTCAGAGTGACTGTGAATAAAATATTGGCTTTTGTTCTTTTTTTCCTGTCCAAATTTTAGCAACATGAGACCACTGTGCTGTGAATGTCAGACATGGGCAGCTGAGTCATACAGAATAAAACGGAAGTACAGTTGGCCTGCCATTGTTAGTGTGTCCTATCACAGCTGGTTTTGTTGCCCATACAAGAGTTTTTCTTTGCACAAATATTCCTCTCTATGTCTCCCTACTTGGTTGTGTTGAAAATCAGACCTTTTCTGTAAACTACCTAAAATTCACGGTAAAGAAAACTACATGTAGACTAAAAGCATACTTGCAGATCCTCAAAGGCACCATACATCCAACTTCTACTTATATAAATTTCACTAAGGCTGGAGAAACAGCATCAGTGAATGCTGAACAGGCATCATTCTACAACTGAATAATCATGAGAGGCTATGATGTGAGGCCAATAGATTTAATTTAAGTGCAGCTGGCAGTGAAGAGTTGAGAAAGACCACAGGTAGGCAACCTGAACCGAAATGTTGCTTTTTCTTGTGTGCCGTTCATGATGTAGCAGTGCCTGTAAAATATTGGGGAGGCAGGAAACTGTCACCCTGAAAGAAGCAGAGGGTGAAAGAGAAAGATGGGTGATGCTATTACTAGGCAATATTATTTGGTTTGTATTTCCTCTCACTAACAAGTGGAGATTTGGTTCAAAATGCAGAAAGTGCCGTGAGCAATTAGGGTATGATGTTATGTCAGAAAATAATTATTAGAATGATATTTGCAAGCTAACAATCTTACTTTTGAGGTGCAACATTGCAGGTGCTTTGTAACAAGAAGGTGATGGATTTAAGCTCTTGACTCAGTTTTTAGAACCTTTTGCTGTTGCTGTTCACTCTTTGTAAACAATTTAATTCCCTTCCACCTGCCTTTTCCTAAGACCTCATGGGTGCAATGGTGTAAAATTAGCTGCTGAAGCTTTGGAAGAAAGCTCCAGGAAACAGATGATGTGCTTTTAGGCTAGACTGTCAAAACACTTCCCCAGCAGATCAGATTTATTCTGTACTGGATATTCAAAAGGGAAATAGTAAATTATGTTGCTATGTCCCTTGGCTGAAGAACAAACCAATTTGAATTGAATGCATTATGCTGGAACAGGGAATCCAGTATTTCTCTCGGGTGGGCTGTGGCTGAAGTTCTTCACTTTGTCCTAGATTCTGGAGTGAGTGTCCAGAGACATGATTTCACGTAGCTCTATAATAAATGACATTTGGAAGAAGCTCCTTCAGGAATGCTAAAAATATCTTGCTCTATTTAATCTTTTTTTTTTTTTTTTTTTTTCCTGTTCTAAGCAGGTCAGATGGCTTGACAGGAAGAATTTTTTGAAAATAAGAATAAAAAAATGGAGGTGTGTGTCCTTGCATCTATATTAGGGATATAGGAAATTGCTGTCAAGAAAAATTCCTAGACTTTTTACTGTAATGGTATCCTTGGGATTGGATTTACAGTAGCCTTTGTCCTTTCCTCAAGTAGGCATATTAAGGACAAGGTTCTTCTGTCTCATGTTTTTCCAGGCATCACTAACATTCATACTCATTTGCAATGCATTTCCCTTTCATATATAGAGCAGGGTTGCATCACTATCAGGAAAAGGGTGGGGGTCACGCTCTCTCTGACCTTACACTTCTCTGTGCAAGAGCCTGCTGTAACTACATGTTCTGGTCAGATTTCAGAGTTCATAAGGAAAGAGAATTTATTTCTCCTGTGAAAGAACAGGTTGTGTGTGAATACTGACATGCAGGTCACAGCAGACCTTCTTAGGCCCTGCACAAGAGGTCAGACTGTATGTGAACATTGTCATAAAGTTTACTGCAAGGGACAGGTACAGGTGTGGGGGAGCATGTTGGCTTAAGGGAGTGGTAACCTGGTTTGAAGTAAGGATAGCGAAGAGGATTATTGGAAAAATTTGGAGGACTATGCATCTACTCTCTCAGAATGTGAATTTACCTCCACTCTTTTAATATTGATTTTCAAAATTGAAATATCTCAGTTGTTTTGCAGTTACACTTTCTCTTTATGTATGTGCTTTGACTTAGAAATATGCAAGCCAGTTTTGCTTTGATAAGAATCCTCAAGATATTTTTATGAGACTCAATTTCTTGGTTTTTATGCTGTGTCTGAAAACAGATTCACAGGTTTTGAAGACAGAGAGGACTGTTGGGATCACCTAATCAGATCTCTTATGTAAGACTTCCTTGAATTATTTCTGTTTGGGACTAGAGGAAGTCTTTCAAAAACAATAAAGGCAAAAATAGTCCAGTCTTGATTTTAAGTAGAGATTTCCTTTATTAAAAATAAAAATAAGCTACTTTGATTTGTTGTGTTTCACTGAATCCATAGCATTTTTCAAAATATTTTTATTTTTAAATTATAAACTTGCAAACAAATTTGATTCATGAGAAATAGGGTTAGGAGAGACAATATTGTCTGTGTAACCTTTTACCACCTTTGGTTCTTCTCTCCTCCCTAGGTACTCCTAGTTAGCCCAGCCGAGCAAGGCACTATTGTGCCATGATAATTCAGAGGGGTGCATGTGTTCACTGCCCTTATGTCAAGTGGATTTGTTGCTGCTGATTTTTGCTTGCTTTTCCATAAGTAGAGAGCACTAAATGAAATCTCTTAGCCACAGTTTTTTTTACAAGATTTTGAGATTTCTATCCAGTGTCTAAACTTGAAAATGCCCAGCCAATTCCAAGCTGACTGGGGAAGGGTGCAGGCAGCAGGAGAACAGCCACACTGGTGATGGTCATGGCTAAGCCCCATTCCCTTCCATGTCTAAGTGACACCTGCTAAAATCTTGAGAGCTGGAAGACTGAAAGATGAAATACTTCTGATTATGGCTTTGAATTGACCCCACAGATTCAGAATTTCTCTGTTTCTACTTCGTGAGGGCTGTAAACTTTGCAGCTGGCTCCCATTCACGGAGGGTGTAATCATGATTGTCTTTGGGAAGTTTGAAGTTGGATTATGCATATTGTGCTCTCTCTAATCATGCTGTCCATATTTTTCTCTGCCAATACAGCATGATTTTTCTCTCTGGGCTTTTTCATGGCAACTGGAATATTCCATCTTCCAAATTTGTTTTCAAAAGCCAGATCTGTTGTATCATTTAATTTAGTAAATCTAACATAAATTGAGAATTCAGTACCACATAGTCATGGTGGACACAGAATTTCATAGACGTTAAGATGTTCTATGAATTTTGGATTTGCTGAGGACTATAATTGCAAGACACACCAGACACTAACGAGTATGGAAACTAAGCTGCTGCTATGTTGGCAAAGGAGAAATTATGCCTCCAGGTCATGGGTGAATGATGAAGCAACAAATTGAAGGGAGTCAACAGCACACTGCCCACAAGCAATTACTTTTGGACTGTGGCTATAATGATTTTCCATATGTTACTAAAAAGACCTTCCATCTTTATTATAGACAGAACTGGCAATAACAGTAAGAATTAATCTCATTACTGAAGGTAGAGTCTATTTGGGCAGATATCAACATTCATTTAAATTCCTCTGTCGGAGATTTAAACTGGCATAGGCAACTATTTCTGAGGTCATAAGAGCTGAATTCCCCTTGTCCTAAGATGGCCAGCTGGTCTGTTGTGCTGCATGTGTACATGCTATTTTTACAGCACTGTCTATTGTTGCCAGTGGTGATGATCCAGAGCACTCCTGCCCAATGGCAACAGGCTTTAGGAATGTAAGCTATTTCATGAGTCTTTGCCTTTTCACACACAGAAATAAAAGTAATAAGAGCCTTGGCTGGCTTGTATAAGGGACTATTAAAATAATCAAACAGAGAACATTGAACTCACGTGTTGGATACTTGATTATGAATGGAAATTTAATTTCAAAAAAGTTACTGTCATGTCCAAAATAGCAGAAGGCAAATTAATGTTTCTGTCTCTGCTGTTTGATGTGACAGCATGTTTAAAGATCTACCATCTAGTCCAATGACAGAGAAGACAGCCACATTATCAAAACACAAGTACTGTCATCCTCTTTCTGGCACTGACTTTATATTCAATTGTGAAATTGTCCCATGGCTTGAAAGGGAAGGTGCTTGCATTGACTGTGAAGATGGCATTTTAGATTGGGTCCTGTGATATACGAGGAAGGACGCATTATGTTCTAAAGTGTATATGCAAACTTACTGCACTGTTCAGAAATTTATATTAACATAGGGAGGAATTGCTTATAAGTTGTAAGTTTTGGATTCCAGCTTTCTTTAAAATTGAAGTAATTTATGAATTTCCTATCTTGGTATGAGGTCAAATTCATGAGAATCACAAAAATGACTAAAAGGTTGACTTTTTTCAGTCTAGGATCTAACCATGTTGACTGAAGACAGGTCCCTTATGCTTCAGCATGGCCCACTGGTTACAGCTTGCAGTGGGCATAGCTCTTCACTGGCACATGGGAAGAAAATGTCTGAATTTCCTTGCACCTCTGCTCTCATCAGTCTTAGGTTAGTGACTGCCAGCATGTAGACGGCGATGAGCACCACAAGATGCTTTCACTTTTATCTTGCCTGGTTCTTGACAAAATTAATACCTTTTACACCTTAAGAGCTCTGGATTGCTCTTTGAAAGCTGTAATTAGTTAGCTCACGAGAAATTCAATCTCAGAAGCTTAGGTTTGACTTTCATGCTCTTATTAAAAATACTGGTGTAGTTTAGGAAACTTTTCTTTATCAGCACAAACCATGACATTGCCTCTTTCCTGTGCTTGCACAGGCATTTGGGTTGTTTGGTTTTCAGATTCTGTTTGCCACACGGGAGTGTGGTGCACACAATTAGTTCTAAGCAGTACAAAGGTGTGAATGAGCAGCTGAGAGCAGAGATGGATTAAGATTACTTGTGCAGTATTGTTGCTGAAAGTGTAACCACAAGCTCAAGTTCTTGCTGCTTCTGGTAACAAGTCCAGTTTCAGAGTCTCTGGTTTCTTCTTGGGTGGTGACTGTGGGAGGGAGGCTAGAAACAGCTAAAAGGCATTACATAACTTAAAATGCTTTAAGTCTTGAGTTTGCTGGAGTTATGATTCTGGTTTATATGACACCTTCATAATGATGTGAGGGAAACAGAAGATGAGATTTGTGCAGGCAGCAACAAACTCATTGAAAGAAGGATGTTATCAATGATCCTGTGTTATAATAGTGTGTCCCTGAGCAGGGCTCTGGGGAAGTTTCTTGGGACATTGGTTTTGTTGAAAATTTACACAATCTGGATGGTGACACATTTCAAGTTTGCAGGCAACACCCAAACTTAGGAACATCTAAAATTTAAAGAGAAATGGAAGGAACATTCTGAAGAAATGGGATGTATTTCTGTAGGAGAAAGTGCAGAGCAGGATGACGTGAATAGACAGCAGTACAGATGCAGGACAGAGAACAGTGAAGGCAGCTGATTAGTAGAAAAGAGTTTGGTAGAGTTGTGTCTAAGTAGCTGAACAGAGATCAATGGGTTTGTGTGATTGCAATGAGGATGAAGGCAGGTGTTTTGGAAGGTTCTAAAAGGTCACAGCTTTTCAAGCTGCATGTAATGAACCTTCTGATCTCACATTACTCTTCTGGGTTTAATTATTTGTTGCAGGTATAATCAGTTGGGTAGAAGATCTAAAATAGAGGTTTAAGTGATCGAAGAAACATTTACATGGAATATTGAAATCAGATTTTCTTAACCTACGTGAGAAAGGAAATCATAGATTTGAAGTATGTACCAAGCAGCTGCAAAGAAGTTGTTTTGGTAACCATAGCCTTGGCAGGTAGGAGACGAAGTTAATGGGAATAAACTAACTCAAGAAAGGCTTAGGTCAGTTCTACTGGTAAAGACAGATAGATGGTAAAGAACTGGTAAAAATTGTCTAGGGAAGCTGTAAAGGACCTCCAGTAATAGAAATTCCAGTAGATTAGACAACCATCAGGCAGGAAAGACATAGGTAGAGTTCGTCTTACCTTGGGGCAACAACAAGTTGGTGAAATAATCTCAATGACCATTTGAAGACTTTTGCAGGCTAATTTTTCTATTCATCTATAACCAGTTGCCCATCCTTTTTGAGCAGTAGTGCAACGTGGCCAAACTCTAGAAAAAGTACTTCTTAATATGCATTTTGTTCTAGACATAATCTATTATCCTTTGCAAGTTACAGCTGATACCTCCCAGATACACTAACTCACTGGCCAGGACCTGCCACCATGTTTTCAGTTGAGAAAATCAATGAGATTACATAGAGGGAGAGGCAAGCAAAGTATTAGTACAATGCTTTCTTTCAAGGCCAAATGGATAAAAATTTGTTACTTAAATTGCTAATAAAATCATCATTTGGCTTTGGGTATCAGCTTGAGATAAATATCTGTATCCATAAATACCTGTTTACTTTGTCATTTACCTGTTGCCTCTTTATAAAGCTAGTAAGGTGTCAAACCAACTGAAGCCTTGTTTAAATTTGAGATAAAAGGTGTTAAACAGACTGAAAATTGTCATAAATATTTGATTTCTGACACATGCCAAACAAATTTAATTTGTCGATTGTCTGATGACTGTTCTTTCATTGTATATTACATTATGCCCTTGCTAAACTTGTGGGAGCTATCTATGATTACCTCTGCGTGAAGACCTGATGCTGATTTGAATTAAAATGGGATGCAAGATGGCATGCACTATTTGTTTTTGAACCTGGAGCTTTATTGATGCCAAGACTGATGTGTTCTGTGGTATTGTTTCCAGGGTGATGATGGAATGGCTAGACATGATAAAAATCAGTGCATATGTCCTGGTTCTGTCTTGAAATGAACAACCACAAACATCAGAAACAAACATCAAACAACCACAAAATATCAGAAAGATTTGGGAATGAACTCCATAAAAAGCACCTTCCACAAAGCAAACTATGTCTCTTGAGCTTCTCCCATATTCCCTACATTTTCCACATATTCAGAGCAAAGTTGTCTAGTTATAGTGCCTGCAGCAAAATTCTGTCTCTTTTTTCTGCAAAGCTTTGTATTCAGGATAGAGTCGCTATACCGAACCACGAGTACAGCTGTCCATGGTATTCTAGCTCATGAAGGCATCAAGTGCTGGAAGGAAAAGGGTTTGTACTTAAACATGCTGTTTGTAGTGGTGCAAGTGCTGTGAGAGACAGTTTTCTGGAGCATAGTTCCTCATTCATGAACTCTCACATAAGGCTTTTAGGAAAACTGACCTTCTCATCTCTTGATGTCTTTTAAATATCTGCAGATTTAGAAGAAGAATGAAGGATACTTTACTCTTTTCAGATATGCTGTCTTTTCTTCCCTCTATCTGGGATATTTACATTTAAGAGAAAAGACAGAATTGTACAGGGTCATTAAATAGGTTAGTATGTGTATCCTGAGCTTGCAGGCTGTGTATCACTGATTTCCCAAGCCTCACATAGAAACCACAGGGTCTTTTGCAGAGTACAGGTAGGTTTGTGGAAAACTGATGCTCATTTTTCTTGTGGGTGCCTAATAATTGTAGGGTATTTTTTAAGGCAAAGCCAACATTTAGCTAGTTTAATGAGTCTGACTGAATAAACAAATCCATCCTTTTGAGCTGGCAGAATAGGACTACTTAGGAAATTGTTTGTGCTGATGCTGCTGAAATAGCAGAGATGCCTGATACGGCTGGTGCAAGAGTCTGAAAATGTTACATGAGAAAGCTGCTATCACTAGACCTCAAAAGAAAATGATAGTTACCATGCTGACTTTATGAGGCGTGTCAATGCTTGCAATGACAGCTGCAGGAAACTTGTAGTGAGGCTTTCCTCATCTCTTCTGATAGTCTTTTGAGCCCTGAGTTGAGTCTGTTTGCTCCTATCTGTTGCAAGTAGGTGAAAAGAAACTTTCCTAGCAGGGAACTATGGTCTTGAGTACACAGTGTTAGTGTAAGAAGTGCTACAGGACACACTGTGTGCTCAGTGCAGCCTGAAGCCAAGTGGTCTCTCCTGCCTTGCACTGAGCCAAAGCATGTGGTGTGTGATACTGGCACTGGGGATGGGAAATGGTCCTTGGGAAGAGCCATAAAGTACCACTGCACTTTCATCCACACCAAAGCCATTGGAGCTGATCACTGTCTTCTAGAGGACAGCAATAGTCGAATGTGTTAAAGGACTGGATCCTTAGCTATCATAAGTAACTGAGAAGATCTAAACAGAAGAAGGATTAGGCCTTGTAATACAGCTTTTTATTTTTATTTCTTTGTACTTAGATATCATAAAATTTGCCATTGAACACAAATTCCATGGAGAACTGTAAGAGGCTCTGCCTCTGTGGTGACCCACCTGTCTGATCCTTTGAACAGTGTATTTTTATATGATGAAGGACACAAGACCTGTACCATCATTAGAGAATCAGCAACATTTGAAAAGTGGGAGTCCAAAGTCACTACAGAGTGTGCTCAGGTGTCCTGGAGATATAGAATGTCTGGGGAGTGGTGACTGGGTCTCGTAAAGCCACATACTGTGCCAGGTTATGCAACTTCTGCCTCAGGAAGGTGTTGGCTCTACACAGAGTCCCTGCTGGAGCTGCTGGGAAACTGCAGGCTGTGCCTGTCTGTGTCATGATTTGCTGAAGTCCTAGTGAGCAGCCTTTTCAGCTGACCTTGGTTCATGGATCTCTCCAACAGTTCTGTTCTTCCTCTGTTTACTGCCTTCATCATATTAAAAAATCTTATTTTCTCTTTTCATGCATGTGGATGAAATCTCTGTGGGAACTTGTCTTCAAACAGAGCACTATTTTTTGATGGAGTTATTTAGATGGTCCTGTAATGAATGGAAGATCTTATGGCTATTGAGCCTGGGTAGGGGTTTGCAAATCTGTTCTTCAGAGTTCATTTCCATGTTCAGTGCAGGGCACTTCAGGGCAGTTACCAAGAAGGTTTGAAATCCAGGGGGAAGTCCCCTGTGGTTCTTATGCTACTGTCACACTCTAATATCAGCCTTTATTGTCTTCCTCTGAATTTTGCTTACTTGATGGACTGTATGATTAGGTCTGTGTGAGCATGTTATATTTCATAATGAAACACACAAATGGGGTGTTATTATTCATTAATCTAGCAATAACAAATAGAGCTGAGCAAGGTTTTAAATGCACAGCACATGTTTTCTGATTTAAAGATCTGTGTCATTCAGAGTCTTTTGGCAGATGCAGCAGAAACCAATGCAAGTTTGTGTACCCTGCTGTGAAATGGGACATAGACTGAGAACATACTTCCAACATAGCTGATATGTGCATCTAATATTGAAAAAGAAAAGAGAAAAACAGTTTTGTCGCTTGTTTAGTAGGTGCTTGATGTAAAGTACTCTTGATATCTAAATGGAGATCAGATTTTGAGATGTACCTGACCATATCACATATAACTTATGCAAATTGTGGTTTTTAAAATATGTTTCTAAGCTGCAGATTAGTTAAGGAGTTTTGTTTCTTCTATATGGCTTTTCTGGGAAATTGGAGAATTAGACTTGTATCTAAAGCCTCATTAATAAAACACAGTTATATTATTCTTTTTTTTTATTTTATTATTTAATTTTTTTTAGATTCCAACAGTCAGGGACAACTAATAACTATTTGGAAACAACCAAATCCAAGTCATGGATGCATTTTGACCTCCCACTGTGGGTCCTGGAACTTCAGTGGGACAAAATTAAAAGCATCTCCTTGCATACAGACTATCCTTCTTTGTTTTATCCTCAGCCCCCTGAAAAGCAAAGAATTAGGGGTATTTTCTGTGAAAAGGAAATGTGTCCTTCAACACCTTGTGAGAATTCCAGTTGATTATTGTGAAGACAAATGAATATTCATATGGCACCATTCCTGCTAAATTAATGCATTCGAGTAGTCCATTGATCTCCATGGGACTATTCCTGTGCTGTGTTTTTGGTCCAGTACTTACCAGTTTGTTCCTTTGGAAAGCCATTATAATTGATACTGGGAAATCAGAAGGGCTGAGGCAGCATCTGAAGCCAAAAAAATTGCCAACATTAATTTTTAAAATGGCTTTTTAGAATAAATGTAGAAGCCTGGAGCAACTATGACTGTGCATCTGCAATAGTGAGTGATGTTTTTCAAGCTTTTATTACTAGCAATAGTCATGAGTGGATGTTGCTGTGGTTTGACACAGGAAACAGACAGTACTAGAGTCCTCCCTGCTATCAAGGTACTACAGGGCAGTACAGCTTCATTGCACCACTGTTAAAACTTGCATCCTGGAATTTGGCAAGCTGGAGCAGTTCTGAAGTTTCACAGTTCAGCCTGAATGTTCTGAGCATGCAAAAAGATATTTGAGTACATACAATGATAATTCTATGCAATCTGTCATCTAGGCTTTTCTATTTATTAAAAGGAGAGTGCAAGAAATAAATCCTTCTCTTGCTGGTAATAATCATCTCTAAATTTGGAGAAGCATAAAGAAAAGTCTGAGCAAGAGTTTTGCTTTATTTAAACTTAAGTTACTTTTCTCTGGATTGTTAGTGGTTTATCTAAAGTGATATCGCTTACTGAATTCTTGTGGCTGAAAACAAAGTTTAAAAACTTGTTGATAAGTGATTTTATACATAATCTATAAAAGATCTGTCTTGATCTATAAGAGATCAAGGTAGATTTATAAGAGATCTATCAGAGATCAAGAGATGCAAAGCAGCTCTGAAAGGCCATGTCTATTGAGGCAGAGGTTACCTCCATTAGGACCCTTCAGGAGACAATTATAAGTCACCTTCAGAGGACATCAAAGGGCCAATCTATAAGCACACATGACTCTGGTGAGATGGAGCTTCTCTAAGGCTTCAAGTGTTGATTGTCCTCACTGAGAACACTCCTCTCCCCTAAAAAAATAAACCCCACTGCCCTATTCATTTGAGAGAAAGGTATGCATGCGCATTAAACATATAAAGACACCATTGAGACAAGTTTTATGCCACTAGTTCTGCAAATAATCTACATGGAGATTTCATTTCTTGTCATAATTACCAGACCAGTCTGTTAGATTTGTCAGGTTGCTGTTATGATGACCCCTTTGTTGTGATATCCAGATTTATTGTTCTGATCCTTTCACTTTCAAATTTTGCCCAAAGGCAGGCTAAAGACTAAGAAACTACACAGCTGCTTAAATTCAAACATTTTTCTGGAGTGCAAAGCCAACCTTTCCTATCCTTTTTGAGACAGATCCTGATATGTGACTATGATGGCACTCAGTCACTGGCATGTTGGGAAAAGTATTCCATGCTGTGGTGTATGTTGTTAACATTACACAAATAAAATCATTTTGGTAAGTCTCTGCCTCCTCTGTAATTACTTCTCTGTGAAGATGTTGATTTGCTGGGTTTGTATCAGCTTCTTGTCCTGGAGGAGGTGTTGTGTGCCTTTGGCATGGGGTGTGGTGGCAGCTGCCCCACTGCTCCAGTCAAACACGGGCTGCATTTGCTCTTACATAATGCAAAGTATGGTAATGTGTGTTCTGTGCACCTCTCTCAAATCCCAACCCTGCAGCAGAAATTGAAAACAAGTTTTACATCTGACTTCTTCTTCCCAATACTTGTACACTGACAGTGTACTAGAAAATTAGGAGCAGGAGAGCTTTTGGCATATTGAGAGGAGAACCAGGTGTACTGGAGACCAAAGAGAGGGATCTCAGGGATACATTTCTCTCATGTGCTTCTGGCAAACGTGAAAAATGCTGTGCTCCTGCAGAAATGTGCTTTGCTTTTGATATTTTTTTCATATTTATAACCTGTGGGTTATACATCTGAAAACTGTGTGTTTTTAGGAAAGCTGCAAAAGATCAGGGTATTAATCACGTTTGTGAAACACATTTATTTTAACCTGACATCATCAAGATGCCTACATACAGGACTCTGTGAAGGACAGGTGGCTGACTTCTCTGGATACCAAGGATTCAGCCCCATTGTGCTTTCTGCTGGGAATTCTGACAATAGGGATAACAGCTGATAAAGGTTATGAGGCTTTCTATAATACAGGCCCTTTCCCTGTTACGATGGTGTGGAGAGAGCTTGATTTGGCAAGACCTTTGTTGTTCTTTTTCTTTAATTCAGTTCTTGAATGTGAAGTCACAGTCTGTCCCTCTCCATTTAATTCATGGACATGACTAATGCAATACTGAAAACTTATGTGTCTGCACGATTCTTTACAAGATCAGAACTCCAAAATTTTGGTTGCCTGTTTTCCAAAAGTGGATTTTTTTTTTCCAAGAAAGATAAATGAGTAGGGCCACAGATACAGACCTGAATGATGCTAGAGAAATATTTGCTATAAAAAAAGGTTGACAAGATCAAAACAATAAAAGGCTAAATTAAGATCTGCATGACTTTATTCAAATGAGTTTTGAAACATTTACAGCAGCTTTGAAATGATTCCATGGTCAGTTAAAAAAATAGTGAACAAGAACTTCTCACTTAATATTTAAATAAATAATAGCAAAAAGAAACCCCTTTTCTGCTGAAGTGTTTTTCAGCGTTTATGTTCTCCCCATCCTGGCAGCAGCAAACCTACTGTCTGTCTTTTTTTCTCACCAATAACTGCATTTTCCCCCTTTATTCATTGTGCTTCCTGGTTGAAGTCTTCTATTTTGAGAAAACAAAGAGCTTTGAAGATAATTGTTTTATTAAATGTATGTAAAACTGTGGTGGGTCAGCTCTGTGGCACACCACCCTTGACAGTCTCTCTTGACACTTCCTTCTGTGCTAAAAATAGAATTACTTGGTACTGTGGTGAGGAATGAACAAGGATGGGGGAAGAAAAGACTTTTTAGAGGTAAAGTCAGGAACTTGAATGTTCAACAAGACAGAAAAGATTAATTCTAGATGTTTCTTGTTATAGAAACAGTGGTCAAGGCTGAAAGGTGACTTAGCTATGGCAGCCAGGGGACTTGGACATTTCCAAAGTACCTTGAAGCCATTCCTTGAAAAAAAACAAACCTGATGATGGATTTTGATGGGCTTTTTTTGGTACCTGTTTGCTGCCAAATGAGTTATGTAGCTCTTGGCTGATGGCCTGTAGCTCTGAGAGGCTCAGAGTGCATAATTATGAAGCTCACACATAGTTTAAGCTTGCATATTCATCTTTCTTTTGACGTGTCATATAGCCTGCTCTTCTGGAGTCTATCAACTGTAATTACAATAACACAAAATGGTCCTCTGTGTTTTGTTTCTTATGCTCATTTATGTACATAAAACGTATTGAGCTCTGGTTGGCCTATGGTGCTTGGCACTTAGTCTTTCCCTACCAAAAAAAAAAAAAAAAAAAAAAAAAAAAAAAAAAAAAAAAAAAAGGAGGAGAGAGGAAAAAATGGAAAAATGGCCAGGCCAAGAAGACCTGAGGCCTTTGTAAAATGTCTTGTGAGTTAATGGACATCTGGGGAACAAATTCTGAGTTTATTGGGTGAATCCTGAAGTTCCAGGATTTGCTGATTGAACTAGTTCATTAAAATTTGGATGCATTCCCTGTGTCAGGATTTTGGCTCCCTTTGCCCACTTTTGTGTCTAGCTTATGACTCTCAGTCTGTTTAGCCTGTCTGCTCTTGAATTTGCCTTGAGAAACTCTGGATGTCGTTGCCAAGTGCCCATCATATTAAGGAAGAGTTATTTATTTTCGATTGTCTCTATGACATGCCATACATGTAGAAAAAGAAAATTGCACAGAGGTTTTGAGAGGCTTAGATGTTTGAGGAAACACTCTGCAGATTTACTGAAACAGTTTAGAAAAGCAGTGGCTGCTGACAGTGTCCCTTTACTTGATACCTCATTTGACAGAATCATGTGCCTTCAGTTCAGGATGTGATATAAAAGGGTTTACAGTAGGTCACTCTGACACTGCTTTCTTCCAGAACCAGAATTTCTGTCCTTTGGGTATTAACAATATCCCAGTAAGTTCAGATGATATCTGTGAGGCTCACCTAATATCCTGCACAGAAGGAAGCAAATGCAAGAATTAGAGCAATTCCTCATACAAGGAAAGAGAGTTTTCCACTAGGTGCCAAGAGACAAGCCTCTCGGAGCATATCTACCAGCTGCTGCTGGGGTGATACAATAGGGAAGTGAATCAGGACAGGCGGTGACCCTGGCTCAGGTTTAAAATGAAATTTAGGCATCATTTAAAGTTGTGACGCCCAAGTGACTCCAGGGTCTGTCAGCTTTTGGAGCTGATTTATGCTTAGTGCAAAGCACATGTCCACACCATGCTAAAGGGGGCAGCGGGGGTGGGCTGCAAAATGCTTGTGTTAGCAGGGATGGGGCTGGAAATGGAAAATATGTTGCTGGATTAGAATGGTGCTGTAGGGGATCTCACAGGGCCTTACAGGGAGCTGAAGAGATGCTGGTGCTCTGTGTGACTCCCTGCAGAACCAGAATGTGGGGAGGCCCACGTTGAGCTTGCGCTACCTTAGACTTTTGAGCTGCAATGTGGCTATTGCTCTGGCTTTCCAAAATGCTTCTGAATAATAATGTCCCTCTCTTATGTGGTTTAGACCTTTGTGCTGGTTTAAAGAATGTCAGAAGAAACTGTTGTGTATTTTATAATCTAGGCTAAGTGATCTTTCCATTTGGGGAATTCAACCTTTTAACATTTTTTAACTTGGGGAACAAAATTAGTCAGAAAATTCTTTTTAGCTGTGTAATTTTCTGAACAGTCCTTGTCATTGGGATTTTCTAATATTGTTCACTTTTGAATACAATCTTGCTGGCAGAGCCTACTCTATTCCAGGAATAAATTACTCTCAAAGGAGAGTGACTGCTAATGTTTCCATCATTACCTTCACATGGTGGAGGTTAAAAACTATGTTTTCACCATAAAAATGGGGATTTTTTTTTTTTCTGACATAAGAATATGGATTTTGCGATAACCACCTGACTGTAAAACCAAAGCAAACCAGAAAATCATTCCTTTCCTTCTGCCAAAAAAAAAATCCCCTTCTACTCTCCCCCTCCTCCCTTGCAGAGTGTTGACAGTTTATACGTCTGACTGTAATTATGCATGCTGAGATAAAAATAAGCCATGCTTCTTCTGTTACTTATCTCAATGTAAAATCCTACTTTGACATACAAAGCATACATTTTACTGTTATTTTTCTCTTCACTTAAGGGAACCCTCTGGTTGTGCAGTATGTGAGAGGGTGTTTTAGTGACTCTGTATAAAGCAGCACACTCAATACAATTTTTTTGGGCAGCTATTGGGTTGCCAACTATTTTGCAGGCCAGCCTGATTGCACATTAGAGTTTCCATCACTGAATATCCCCGGCAGGCTGAATTCAACTGCAGTGATGTCAAAGCCCAGAATGACTCAATAAGGCAGAAGCAAACATGGAAGCAAACTGCTTTAGAAAGTACTGCATGAAAATAGATGGCACCAGATGCTGATAGGAAGATGTGAGGATATCCAAATGACTGACTAACTGCACATGGAGCCCACCTGAGTGATATGCTCAGAGCATGTGCAAAGTGAGACTGGTGAGAGTCCATTTGGCTTTAGAGTTAATGGGCTCCTTGAAGCAGGTGTGTGTGTGTGATTGGCTTTGCATGCAGAAGCAAATCTGAGTGGAGAGGAAGGATGTTTAGGTGAGAAATTAAGTTCACAGTCAAGCTTTATTGCTCACGTGTAACCACCGTGCCTCAGTTTCTTATCTAGAAACGTGGGACTGGGGATGCCTCCTGCCCTGTCCCTCAAGGTGTGTTGTGAGCGTGAGAACAGCTTTTATTTTCACAGGCCTTGTTAGAGCAAGATTAAACTTTTCAAAATTGTTATGATTATTTTAGGCAGCACATCATCCTGAGTCTTCACTTGTGCTCGTGCAGTCTGTGTTATTACATTTACCTCTGTAGTTTATTTAAAATGTCATCATAATTCAAAATGAAACTGCCTTTTTTTTCTCATTTCACCTAGTTTTGATGTGAAACTCTACATTTCTTATAGTTCTTTAGATCATAAAGCTTTGCTTGAGGCTGGGCCCCAGTTGACTAAATAGTTATGCAAACATTAGCAAATTTTCCCTTGAGCTAAGTTTCATGTTGGCAATGAAATCTGAACTCAGGCAAATTTTGTGTGGTTTTCATTGCAAACATGTAGGCAATGCATGAAAGCTGTGCATTTTCCTGTCTGCTCTCCAGAATGATCTAATTTTTCATTTTTCTCAAGTCTCTTTTGTTAATGTCATAGCAGAGTTGTCATTAATTTGCAGTTTAATATCTTCATGTTCGCCATTAGGTAGAGTATTTGCCATAATTTTGCAAGGCATTTTTAGTAATTTAGGCAATTAGAGTTTGACTGATGGTTTGCATATTAGGATTTTAGCCCATCCTCTTTCTTCTTGTCATAGCCTGGAACCCCAAATGTACTTTTGTTTGTTTGTTTACAAGCACGTGTGGTTTGAAACAGAAGGCCGGCAGATTAGTGGGAATGTCTAGTCCCCTTCTGCCAGATTTTATCTTTGGGCTGGAGTGGCGGATGGCTGTTGTTTCTGCAGGCTGCAAGAAGTGTAATTGCACAGAGCCCTTCCACCCCCTCACGGCACACTCGGATTGTTCAGTGCCTTACAGCCCGTGGAAATCTGCCCTGGGAGCAGGAGCCCTGCCAGCCCTGAGCAGCGTTAATCGAACTTCCACCACCAGCAACAATTATCAACAGTTATACCTAATATTTGTACCTTGTACATAGCATGCAAAGTCTAGGTTGTTCTTTACACTTTTTTTGATTGTTTTTAATTGATTTTGGTTTCCTGCTTCATTTCAGTTCATTTTTCAGCCAGTTAAGAAAAATTAATTGCTTATGCATATTAACAGCCTATGGGAAATCTTTCATCTTTCCCCCCCCATTCCCTCCCTCCTTTCCTCCCTTCATAAGCACAAAAAGGAATACTTCCAAGTTAGTGCATGACTCAGTAATCTTGATTTATTAAGCTGAGATACCTTTGCCTGTATGTGATTAGAGACAAATTAGAAATTCTTGTTGGTGCTAGTTTGCAACCCCAGATGTCACAGCTTTCAACAGAAAAGAGAGCAGAAAGGTTTGCAGCAGTGCTGAAGCTGCAGAAGCTGTGACTGTTCTTGCCTTATGCTTTCCCCCCTTAGCAGGGTTTGAGGAAGGCAGAGTGTGCCCTCAGTGATTTCCAGACAGTCAGATCTGTTATCTTAAATTTCCAGTGGAAGTAGTGCATTTTCAACCAAACACTGGCATTTGCAATGAAATGGGAGAGGTGCAGACAGTTTTCTTTTACAGATCTTGCTGTGGTAAGGGAGTAACCTCGTGTATGGGGATATGCTGGGAGGCTGGGGTTTCTCTCCACACCCTGTAAAAAAGAGTTAACTGAAATTACAGGTGTAGTACTAGTTATCTAACACGACAGTTAATAGGTCATTAGTCTCTGAATTATTTTATCCTTTGCTAGCACAGAAGCACAGGAGCTGTGGATTTCCAAGACTGGCAACTTGTGTCATGGTACCCAAGTGGCAAGGAATATCTACTGCTTTCCAGCAAGAAAGGCTCTTTATGAGCAACTGGTCATTGCATAACATGGTATAGAGGATATAAATTAGACTGACTACTGAAGGGAATCTGTTTGTGTCCTGAAGCTTAGTATTTAGAGACTTTTTTAAGTCACAAAACTGTCCTATTCCTTTTATTTATAATGTACGTAACATTACTAACTCTTAAATGCATTAAAGAGTTCTCATTCATTCAAGCATGTGCACAGTAACCCTCAGTGGGGATTTTGTTGGTTATCCTTATGCTCCTCAAGGGAGAAAGAGGGAGCAAAACAAAGCTCACAGGGCATGGTCCTTTACAAATGTAGGGACATTATGATTGTTTTCCAAACAACCAAATCCTCTTGGTTTGCTAGTATTATTTTGTTCCCTCATCCCTCTTCCTCACTTGATTATAAAGCTGAATGACCTTTCATGTGCATAGGGTCAGTCTTTGAGATAAATGTCCATCTGAAGAAAGAGAAACAGAAGGTATCACAGTGATAAAGCCACAAGTTTAAAGTTCTTTTTGAGCATACAAAGAATGTGTAAAAGCGTTCAAATACATAAATTTGTGCTTATCACAACTTGATATGGTTACATGATTTTGTACACTAGCTTCTGCCCAAACATTTTAAGATGAACAGTACACTAGTTCAAATAGCAACAGCTCCCTTCCCTCCTCTCCCTGTATGTTTGTGCAAGTGTTTGGGTGAACTAAGTGGCATGCAATGTTAAAAGAAGAGAGAGATGTAAAAAAATTGCATAAAATATTAATGGAAAAGGTTGTTTATTGGTAGTCATGATGAAAAGTGCAGCAGCCCCCAGTATGATAATTAATACATCTAGAGCATGTAGGTACTTGGACTTCAGCTGTTTAATGAAAATTGATTGTAGCTTTTAACCGTTTGCCCTCCTGCCTGGCCATGCAGGGGTTTTATGGGAGGAACCGTAACATGCAGTGAATGCCACTGCAGGTACATTTTCTCCTAAACTTCCCTTCAATATAGAACCTTGTTCTCTTTGTAAGGTTGCAGTTACAGCGACAGCTGGTTATGTTTGGGAAAAGAGGGCTTGGGCATTTTTCAGCTCTCTTTGGTCCGTTTGTTGCTCACCTAATGTTGGCATCTTTTCATATGGGTGTTTTGGGTTTAGTTTTTTTAGCAGGTCTTTCTTCATTCCCTTTCTTTGGCTCAGAACTCTGAACCCCGTTCCTGCTGCCTCACCTCCAAAACTCACACCTCCACTATTTTTATGGCAATGGAAAAGTCAGGAGTGACAAAGAGCAGTTCTGGATGATTGCTGAACCACTCCTGGATTGTCTGCATACCGTGGCAGTGTTCACTACTCTGCAATAGAGAAAGAAGCAGCCTCTTATTGCTATCACTTTAGGTGTGTTTTCATGAAGAAGCTAGAGATCTAATAGCATGATAGAGTTCCTCTGTTAGGGTACATAATGTTTTCCTGCTTTTATTCATCCTAGTTTGCATTTTGCTATGAGTTCTTAGAAAGGCTTGTTATTTTAAAATTTTTATGTACTTCCCTGCTTTTATTCATCCTAGTTTGCATTTTGCTGTGAGTTCTTAGAAAGGCTTGTAATATTTAAATTTTTATGTACTCCCACAGCCGTGTACACAGAATTTAGCTGAAGTTTGTATACTTCTACTGAACAATAAAGCTGCAGGCAAATTGCTGTCTGTAGTTTTTCTTCTGTAGGTTTTCCTTCTAGCTGCTCAAGTACCAGGGGAAGCTCACCTCTGACTAGTTTGTTAATGAGTTATAAGAGTTCAAATATGTCTGGTGCAAACATATTTTTTCACAGTATACAGCTTTGTTATTATTAGAATTACAGATTCTGTTAGCAATTCTAACACTTGCAAGGTATTTAATGTTTTAGATAATATTATTAGCTCAACTTAATTCATGCTTATCAAATCACTTGCTTTCTATGAATCTCTTTTCCTCCCTTCCTACACCCATATGTTGGTCCCTAGGTTTTTTAATCTATATTTTTTGTTTCATCTGTATATTTTTGCTACTTTGTTGCTTAAGCCAGAATTTTGCCTGATTTAACATAGCAAACAAAACCAAGGACAACATGGAAAACATCTGAAAAGATTAGTGCCAGCTGCAATCATGTCAGCAGTGCAGTTTATATTTAGAGGGGAAGCGTGCTGGAGAGGAGGTGAAGAGTTCAGGGTGGGATTCAACCTGACTGCTTGGATCTGGGTGAGGAAGGACTGGCTGCTGCTAGGATCGAGCTGGCCTTCCCAGCTCTTGCACATGGTGCTGATTTCAGTCTATTATCAGGGGTTTTTCCACTGCAGCCTTAGAAAAGCTGTTTAGAAGGAGAAAGGTACACCAACACCCATCTTTTCACTAAGAAGCCACAAGGAACTTTCAGTGTTCTTTGTTCTTGTGAGTTATCTGCTTCAAACTTGACTCTTAATTCTGTATCCTCAGTGGACCACAAGTCTTGATACCTACCGTGAGTTTTTCTGTCTTGATAATTGCATGCCATCCTTCAATGCTTGTTTTTCACTTATCCCAATATTTATGGCTCTATTCCTACAGTTCCCTTGTCATGGAGGGAGCTATTTATGGATCTCCATGTTACACATGAAGCAATTGATGCTGAGAGAGCGGTCACAAATAAAATTCTGGAAGAGCAAGGATGCAGCAAGCCTCTGTTGATAGAAACATACCTGAAATTTGACCCATTGATAGGTTTTGAACCTGACTACTGTATCAGCAGGCTGAAGTGAAATGTTGCAATATTTCCTCTATTTTTTGTGATCAATTTTAAGAGAAAAAAAAATACAAGCTTTTTTTTTTTTTAAGTATTACACTTTATCTGTTTCTTGTACAACAAATACAAAATGGATTTTTTAAAAACCCACAGTCAAGCACACTATAAAGCATTTACTAATAGGTTTTATTTAGTATCTTTTTAAAATAAGAAATGTAATAAGATGCCTTGGTGACAGAATGTTCTTTCCTCTGTATTGTCTTCACTTATGTACTGTTGAAAGCAAAAATTAGAGGTTTGAGCTAGCATAAAACCAAAAATTTTGAAATAAATGTTTTGTAATAATGCAATTCAAGAAGATAAGAAAATTGTAGCTGCTGCCTGTTGACACTGCAGCTAGCAGGGCATCTGAAAACTGGAAAAGAAAGCCATTACCTCAAATGATGTCCTTTATTAGTTGAAGGAAGTGAAATCTTTCAAAAAATGGCCTGGAAAAAGTATAAACAAACAATTTTAAAAATGATTATTTTAATTTTTCATTTGTAGAGACTGGGATAAGCAGGTATTATGCCTCAGTATGTGAGGAAAATAACAGACTTAATCATATCAGTATGGTTTAAAGGCAAAGTACTTTATAACCACAACAATATCCATTACCTCTTAAATAAGACTTTAAATTTCTAGAAAGATTAAATCTGAGTGATAGCAGATGTATCAGTGTCAGCCAGAAGAAACAGCCCTTCCTGAGGTTCCCTAGCATTCACTCTCTCCCCCCACTGCCATGTGTGAAGGCATCCTGCAGTGAAAGGGTTAAGAATTCACAAGGGTGAGTCTTGTAGCTGAATTTATCTTGGTAACCCAAGATCTTCATGAATGTGGAACACTGTTACTACTGCAGCTATTCTTGTATTGGCTTCCCCACCAAGCCCTGACATGCTTTTGTCCATGTATGCTTCTTGAGTTTCACTCCAGGGGGAAGCTTGGGCAGATCTGGTGACAAACAGGTCTCAATCACTTGCATGCTTACTGAATCAAGTTGTTTATGTTTTCCACACATCCTCTTTTCTTATGCTGGACTTTTTATTTCCTTGTACTTTATTACACTCCTGTGTACTAATTAAGATTGCAACTTAATTAAGAATTTTCCTTTGAGAGGAGAAACAAGTGTAAATCTTGAATTCTTCTTTGTTATTTTTTATTTTTATAATCTAGAATTTAAATAAGCAAGTAGACAAAGGGAAATTGTTCATTGTGCTCACAAAAGTCCAGTGGGCTGATGCATTTAGACGTGGACTCTTTGCAGATGGCAAATATAGATCTGGATTGTTGGAGGATCATGATAAACGGCTGAACTTTTCCTCAAAATTTGGCAGTTCCTGTACTCTCTTGTGTTCCAAGGGGCAATGAATGCTCCTATGAAGACAGCAATTTCTGTTTTTTATCATGTGAAAAAATACTAATTTGTTCTATTTGCTGTGGGTAGTGGCTTATATCAAAACCTGAAACTACGTATTGTTGGGGTCTTGGGAGAAAATTTATTTGCATTTTTGCAAAAAAAAAAATCCCTATCCTGTTTATTTTGCTATATATTGACCTGAGTCCCAGATCCAGATATGTCCACCAAGACAGTGTTAAACTACTGTATCCAGCTGGTCTGGCATGGGCTACAGCTCTGCCTTGTTGTGGTGCTAGGAGGTTTGTGTTTTAATATCATTGTTAGGGTGATTATTGCACACGGGAAGGTTTCATGCCATTTGCCTTACCCCAGAGTACTTCATTCAAATGCAATTCCACTAATGTCTAGGAGCACGCCATTTATGAGGTAAAATCAAGAACATTGCATGTGCTCAGGCTGGGTTTCAACTCTTTACTTCCAAGCCTGGAGGCTCAGGAAGCAGCCAAACTGGATCAAGCTGTATTGGAACAATAAGATGAAAGGTTGTGTTTATCCATTAAACTGATATTTATAATTTGTGGGATTGGGATTTTAAGAATGCTGTTACTACTTTGATACCTGAAGCAGGATTTTGATAAATCATTTGAAATCTTCTCTAGTAAGGGAATTTTAAGGCAGACTTTATTTAGATGAAATTCCTATTATTCAGAATAAGAATGTACCCAGAATGATCATTATTTTGTATTTTCTTTTAAGTATTTGCATTGTACTGGCTTCATTAAAGGGCTTTGGTAGGGAGAGCAATCTTTGAAATTGGCCACATGAGGGTAGCAATGGAGGCAGGTACCATTGGCTTTGGTCTTTCTCCTAAAAATGTGTGTGCACAAGTGTGTGTTTGTATATCGTCTTACTTTTTTTGGGAAATCTTTGTTTATATAGATTTAAGTTTCAGTTGTAGAGAGTGATAATCAGTCTCCCTATTATCAGTGCAGATCACTACATCTGTATTTGCAGACACGAATAAATGCTTAGTTAATGTTTATGCCTAAATAAATAACTTGTACCAAAAATTATCTTTTAATTTAGCTGGATGACTCTCTGAAAAAGATATGAGTGTCAATATTTTAAAAATAAACCTTAATACCTAAAAAAGTGCTGAAATTCAGAAATGCTGAATATCCATTTTTGACAATGCATAATGGACGTTTTCTATTTCTGGCAAAGCAAACAATAAAGCTAGAAGCCCAACTCTAGGCTATCAGTTTTAAAAATAATTGGTACATATTGCCTCATTTCCAAAACTGGTTATCTATTCAGAAGGGAAGTTGGGAAGTTGCATATGCTCTCACTCTGAGAGTGAACTCCTTTGAGTTGGGTGGGTGTGAAGCACTGAAGAGCTGTACCATAGACTTGCTCCCTATGAGCAGAACTTTTTTTTTTTTTTTTGAGTAGGAGCCAGTATTTTTAACCTGCTCTCTCAAAGCAGGAATGATCTTTTCTCAGCTGCTAATATGATTGTGGTGAAAGATACAAATAACATAAAAAGGAAAAGCAAGTGCCTTGGTGAGCCTGATAGTAAATATATCCAACAATGTTACTATTATGAGGACACTTCCTTTTTTGGAAAAATAAAAAAGCTACTCAGCACAACATCAGCAGAAGTTCCTTTCCTTCCCAATTCTGTGTGAGACTAAACTTCACAATTTACAAGTCTGTGGTCTTTACAGTAAGCTGATATAAGCAATGCTGACTACATGCCTTGCCCAGCAGTGTGTGGTCAAGCGCATGTTAGTAAAGATGAAAACTCTTAGTGGTTTGGCCCAAATTCTTTTGGCTCCATAGGCACTCTTGTGCTGCATGTCAGAATGGAAATTGAAATACTCTGAAATCCTACTACAGCTGAGTGCAGTTTTAGATTATACCGCCACGAGTGAGAAAGGAAGCTCTCACTCTGCAGGCAGACATCTCTACTGATTTGTCAGCAACCTGATGCTGCTTGGGATCTCCTGTCAATAACAGTGCCCTTCTTAGGGTAAAATGTGGCAGACTGATTTGAAAAAACGTCCACCAGAGGACAGCAAGATGGGGGGAATGCTTAAACTCCAGGGCATTTCTCAAGATCAGTCTGGGAGAGTGTCATCGATCTCACTCTTCTGCCTCTAAATTTCTGCCATCTGAGAATTCTGTGGTGGAGTGTTGCTGAGACAAGAGCCTCAGCTCTGATTTAACTGCTTGCTCAGCTGTGATGGGTCGCTGAGGTGCCAAGCTCATGGATTACAATACGGGTCTCAACTGTACAAATACTAGCGGAAAATAACAAGAGTGGAAATTAGGCAAAATTTATTCCCCCTCTTTTCCCCAGGAGCAAAAGACCTGAGATTTGTTCTTTATCTTATAATTTAGAAACAAAGTCTAATGCAGGCAAGATTCCTTACTCAGTATGATCCTTGTGGGTAATGAATGGAAGTGAAAGCTTCTCAAAGGACTTTCAGCTTTTTATCTTAGCTGAATCTGTTAGGCATGGAGGTCACAAGAACTTCAATGAATCTGTCTAGATGGGCTTTACTCATGCAGAAGTGGGGGTCTGAGGGCAAAATCACAGTGAGCTTGAGTGGAGTTATTAAAAGATGGGGATACCTCTGAGGGGCTGGGCTAACCTCAGTGAACAGATGTGGAGGTTTCAGTGTCTCACCCCTTTTGAAAAAGAAATGTTAGGGAGAGTAACGCCCTATGGGCTGATTTTTCCCAGCTTAGAGAAACCTGACAACTGCTGCTGTAGAATTGTAAAAGGCTTAAAATTTGAATCTTCACCACTCTGGAACATTCTGGAACTTTCCTGTCTTGCTTGGAAAGGGACAGAGGCTTCCCTATTCTAGAGATTGTTAGCAGCTTTGTCCTCCATCATCATGTGCCTGAATACTGGAGTGAATGTGAAACACTGGCCTCCAGGAACACAAAATCAAAGGGTGGACTGAAGTGGTGGATGTGAGTGTGAGAGTGTGAGAAGAAAAAGCTGCTCTGGGAGGATGGTGCACAGGCTATTAAAGACACTGCTGTGAGATTAGGGAGGCTTGTGTATAAATCCCTGGGACAGCTAGCATGCATTTAGTACACTGAGTTGGGTAGTTTAAGTAATTTTTGGAATCCTAGTTGCTGCATTGTGTATTGAAAGACCTTCTTGGGACAAAAAATTAACTTGTGTTTTAAGTAAATTTGAGAATATATGGTATGGTGCCTGATACTTCCTTCAGACTCTGCATCTACAGAGAGTGATTGTCAGTAAGGACCTTTCAGTAAGGATGTCACCCACTCCCCAAGTGCCAACGCATTTAGAAAATTTTCTCCATTAAAAAAGAAAGAAAAAAAAGCCAAAAAACAACAACCCACTTCCCCAAACAGATAACTCTTTAAAATAGGAAAGCTATTTTGGAAAAGATGACTACTGATATGTTTTCTCAAAAGCATTTAAAAAGTATCTGGCTCATGGCAGCTCTACAGACTCAGGCACCACAGAGCCTGAACTTAAGAGTACTTGGAACAGATCTTCGAGTATTGTGACTCAAAGTGGCCCTCCTGACAGAAATGTAGTAGTTCCAGCCTGTGCTGTCTTAGGATTTATGTAAAGCAGGTCTCTTTAATAGAAGTCAAAATCATTTTCTAATAGAGTAACTGCCTTTTGAACCTCAGCTAATGGTTGTGATTTTTTTTCCATCTGTTAGTTGTTTTGACCTCTTATGCGAACTTGAGTAATGGTGCTGTGGAGGGGGAAAAAAACCTTTGAAAAGAGGAAAGTAACCCAAACCCATCTATTTTGAAATGATATGAAACAGCTGACTTAGTATTGCCAAATTCTTGTTTTAGAGATGATGAACAATTTGTCTGTTCTTAACTCCTTCTTTTTTTATTATTTCTTTCAAAATGTTCTTTTATTATTGCAGCTTATGAGAACATGTAAATTCCTATAAGCCTGTCCTTTTCTGGACAGACATGCTGTGCTGGTCCTTCAAGAGGTGCTGCTTTGACACTGATGCAGGACTTCTGAGCATGTACCACCCTGCTGTTCTCTCCCTGCCCCTCAGCCAATACTTTTTACTCTCTTCTGACCCTTTTACTATTGTAAAAGAGCAGAATTGGGTCGCACTTGGCCTTTTAGGACCTCCTTAGGTGTAAAGTAGTGGAGTAAGTACTACAACCTCTCTCTTTCCTCATAGCCAAGGAAGCAGGAGGGTCTGGTTTGGAAATGTTTCAGAGACAACAGTGGTTATATAGTTTTCTGCCAGCTTTCAGCTGGTGTGCAGTTCTGAAGATTTACAGGTTCTTTCATGGCAGGAGCTTCAACAGCTGAAGAAGTAATGCAGCAGTTCCTTCTCTCCCCTCAGAATAAACAAATCTTGTGCCACATCCTTACAGCATTGATGGTCATACCAAAACAACGTGTGATGATTTTTGCCATACTGCAGTGTATGGCAAGGTAGAACTACAAGTACCCTAGACTACATGTCCTCTTTCATTTTGTTCCTGGATTCTCAAATCTTGGCACTGCTGCTCTGCTTCCCAGAGAAAAGACAAAAATCATTTTCCCCCTCCCCTTCCTCCTTGTTACCTATTTTGGATGGTGTTGTAAAAACCCTCTTCTTCACCTGCCTCCATTCTCTCTCAGGAATGAAATGCACTTGAAACTTCCTTGTTTTTCTGAACTGCTTTTCTCTTTCTTCCTTCTATTTGTTAGCTGATAGTTTCCTTCTCAATAGTGAGCAGTTGCTTCAAGAGTATTCTCCTAGAAGCATAAGGGACTGTATCTAACACTTCTCTGGCAGTACCAAAAGAATTTACAATTTGAGTCTCTTAAAATGCTTACATCACTTGTTTTTTTGTGTTTTGCAGAGAACTACTGAAACAATAAAAATAATCTGGGAGCTCTAATTTGCTATTCACTATTTCACATTTGCATTTCTGTTTCTGTTATAAACCCTGGCCAACCAGACTTTAATCACATTCATGTTTGATTGCTACATCTCACAGATCCAGTAGCTGTTACACAGATGTTAATGAGAGACTTTCTGCATCAGGCCTTAGCACAGGCAGAAGAAATTCTTCAGAATGTGACCTGTTGATTCCTTCTGTTGGTAACAGCTTCCTGGATTTTTCTTCAAAACTTCCCACCTTGTTTTCCATTTCTTTAAGTGAGAATGAAATCGCTAAACTTCGCAAACATTTTGAGTAGAGTTAATTACACTGATACGGTTTTTGGCACAATTTTTGCACAGATTAATCTGTTCTCACTTGCTTGGGCTAGTATGGGGAGTGCTGTGCAGGTTGGGATAAGTGGATGCAGATTGCACTCATCTGGCTCAGTTTCCCTGCCCTGGAATGCCTCTTCACTGCAATCAGTCTGAACAAGATCCCAACCCTTGTGGGGAACTGAGGTGTGAGCACAGCTACTGTGAGCTGCTCTTGACACCAATGGCTGGGTCCTCTGCAGTCCATGGAGAGCACACAGGACTGAACAAAAGTTTTTGATCTTGTTCATTTCTAAATTTAAAATAGCAACACCAAAACATGGTTGGACTGTCAGACTTATGGTTTTGGTCTTGTTCCTTGAAACTTCTAGTAAGATATCCTCATTTCAAGTGAAATGAATTAAAATATTGTCACATCTATAGCACGGACATTTTTGGGGATTACAAATAGAATTGGATGGGTGTCTCCATATGCTGGAAGGAATCACACGATTCTGTCCAGGGCAGCCTGCAGCTTGAAAATCTGTAGTGTGTTGGACACAATAACTAGACATAAACTCATAACTATGGTACATTTTAGAGCATATTTAGATGTTGATTGCAGTATTTTGAAATTCTGTCAGGATTCTCTTTGAAATGTACCTTGTTAGCTAAATGTCTCTTAAGTAAGTTTTACTGATGTCACTACTAAACATAGCTGTAGAGTCAGGAATTGGAGGGAAAACCAGGGTGATGGTATCCCTTAGCTGAAATAGCAGATGTATTATGCATATCAGCTCCAAGAAGGGTAAACATGTGTCCAAGGTCACGGTTTCACCCTTGGCTGACTGAGGTCCTTAGGGGAATTTTGGTTTTGCCAGAGTGTATTTAGTCTCTGAGAGTTGCACATCATTTCCCAGGTGCCTCTTGTTTTCTAAAGTCCAGCTTGAGGCTCCATGTTCCAAATTGCCTCTTTCATAATCAGTTTTGGCAGACTCTGCTGCACAAGTATTCTGTGTTTTAGTGGACCCTCCACACAGGACAAACCCAACTTGCATTCCTGAAAAGAGACCATAATTGAGAGGGTGCTGCAGCAAGTACAGATGTATGTTATCAAGTATTGACAAATTTTACTGATTTCTGTTTAGATGTGGAGATAAATGCATTTCTAAAAGGTCAATAAAAGGAAAAAACTGTCACATTTTTAGAAGAGAATCAGCTGTTACACTATTTCAGCTTGTCCTGATTATGGGTGAGAAGAACCTCACTATAGTTTCAGAAAGTGTCTTGAAGGATTGCAATCTGGCTTTTTTTGCCCTCCTTTGTCATTTCCTATCTTTCTGAATAAGCTGCTTCCTGCTACCCCAGAACAGCCAGTGCCACCCCTTAATTTACAGTTAGGAATGCAGACACGAGGGAAGGCGAGGGGATGAAATATGGTGTCAAGTTTGTATCTGCTCACATTTCACACACTAAGGAGACAAGCCCCTTTGGCCAGTTGCCATGGGGAATTTTCTTGCAGAAGTAAATAAGTCAGAACAGAAAGAACTCAGATTCATACTACCCCAGCTGCAGAATGTCATTAAGTCTCAAAGGGTGCTATGTGCATTGTGTGAAAGGAATTTTGTAATCTGGCTGTAACTGTAGTTGCAAAACTATGTTTGAGTTTAAACCTTTATTTTGAACTTTTAATTATTGGCTTGTTTCTTGCATTCTGATTAAAGCATGCATTGTCTTATAAATAGTTTCTATTTTTAAACCAGAAGAAGGTTTAGATTAAACATTTCAATAGCAGATGAGTGGTTGATTTTGTTTTGTTTTCTTGTTTCTTCCCATGCCAACTTTGATCTAACCTCCATTTCCTAATTCACTTTTTAAGGGTGCTTGAAAAGGGAATTAAATCTACCAGGGCACAGAAAATATCGTGTAGATGGCTTTTCATTTTAAAGTGTCATTCATTATTCAACTTTCTGATCCCAGTAATCTTCAGAAACTTGGGCATCGGAGGGGCTGTTTTCTTTCTCTCCCCACCTCCCCCCTTTTTTTCTTTTTTGCTTTGTTTTTGCTTTTCTTTGCTTTTTTTCCCCTCTCTCTCTTCAAACATCTATGAGTTCCACTAGTAGGTTTTTTTTCATCAGTTTTTTTTCAGTGTGAGTTACATGAGTGTGGCATCAGTGAAGCTGGTCTTGGTATACACAGGAGGAGCCTTATGCTGTGGCTTCTTAGCTCCAGAGGAAAAAATAGGTTCTGTTTTCCTGGGATGCTAGTACTTCTTCTCTAGTTTGGTGAAGGAATGGGGAACATGTATGCCTTTAGCACTGATTTGTTGAAATAAAACCCATTATCTGGATGGAACAAATATCTACTAGAAAAAGGCACTTTTCAAGTTGCCATTTAATCAATTTCTATATCTCTGGAATAAGACAAAAAGGTACAACTTACATTACAGCTTTTCTTTAAATGTTTTGGATGTTGTAGGTGCCATGAACTGCCTGCAGAGCTGCAGTCATTAAACCCCAGGTCCATACAGAGCTTTAGTGCATCAAGCAGCCAACTCAGGGCTGTTATAACTGGGGTGGTCTTTGAAACAACTGATCACTAAGACAGCTGTAGTGACTGCAGGGTACCTGGATGGCAGTAGGGCAGGAGATGTGTCTGCTGACCAAAGCCCTGGGACCTGGGTCCACACGGCTCCCTCAAACCTTCCTCTTGCAGAACGTTACTGCTGGCAGGTCTGGCTCAGATTCATCATGTCAGAGGAACCAAGGCTTGGCTTCATCACACGCTCTCAGTCTCATGTCCCCCATCTATAATGACATTTCATCAACAAAAACTTCGTCCTAAGCTTTAAACTGCTTTGTACTTTGTGGTCAGTGGGTAAAATTCAGGCCAGTGCCTGCCAGCTCCTCACCATCCCATGTGATGCTGGCTCTGTCAAATTTCTCTACAACCCAGGGAAAGGGAAGTTAGGAATAAAAATACCACCTGGGTGGGAGGGAGAGCACACGTGTGTGTTTGTGTCATCGCCCATTAGCTCCCTGAGCTGCAGTTTGGTGGAACGTGTACCGAGCACCACGCCAGGAGACAGTACATCCTGCTCCCAGCTCTTTCCCCCGACTATTTTTGTGCTCTCCACAACTGTTATTAAGCAAGACCACAGAGTATTTTTACAGCATAAGCAGAAGAGGTCTATGCTGCATTTTAGGGCTGTGAACCGTCAATAACCCACACCAAAATATAGAGATATGTAATGCCTTTATGCAATCCAAAGAACATGCCCTGGGATAAAAAGGAATTTGGATGTTGATAATAATTTGCAATGTTTGATCAAACAGATTAGTTTGCCTTTGGACCCACCTCTTCTCCTTTTTTTTTTCATTTAAAATGCTGCCTATAAAGTTATAAAAGGATGTATTATCCACATTTCTGATAATAGGGATTTTATTTCCCTTTGGTTTTGGTGCAGCAAGAGTTAATTGGGACATCCTAGATTGGGTACAAAGCAGTAATACAACAGATTGTTTTACCTAGGCTAACAGAGCCAAGCAAATAGAAATCTTCTGGCCTGACATGGTGTGTCTGAGACTGGGCTTGGATCTCTGGGCTATGATCTCTGCTCTCCTGAGAGTCTCTGCAACGTCCCCCTTATTAGAGCTGACAAGCTAAAATATTTCTTCTGGATTTAATTGCTCTTACTATAATACTGGACACTGGTGAATTGCCAAATTTTAAGAATGTTTTTGCCCAACATTAGACCTGGTGTTATGTTTACACCACTGTCTTGGTTTGTTTTCTAAAGAATTTTATATTTTTAATGCTTAAAATGCATGGCTCTATATATTGCCTATTTCAGCAGGATCTGTTGAACTTTAAAGCTAGAAATTTCTATCCTGAGTTATTTCCTATGCACAACTAATTGCTATAGCTGAGTGAGAAATCTTTTTTTCATTTTGTATTCCATTTAAGCACCATTTTGAAGTTTTGACACCCATTTTAAACCCTCTGGATGACATTAAGTAACTGCATTTACTAGACTCAAACTTTTGATGGATTACATTTCAACAGGGAGGTTAGGACAAAGTAGTATATGTGGGTCAGTTCACTTTGTAAATTATGAAGGAGGCAGCTGAAAACAGGAGGGGTTACACAGACTGCATGCTCAGTACTGTGCTCCTAAGGATGGACATGGGACCGTAACCAGGTGTGCTCTGGAGTATTTCTGTGCCTGTTCATCATGTTGTGGCAGTCTCTCTGTGGAAATTCATCAGGCTGTTTAGATCTAGAATACATATGGAAGACAGACTGCTGCCTCCTTTTGAGGATATAACAAATATCTCCAAAATATTAAATAATAAATATCTCCAAATTTTTTTTTTTTTTTTTTTTTTTTTTTTTTTTTTTTTTTTTTTTTTTTTTAGTTTTTTATTTTTTAACTCAAGGTGATATCAGAGTAAGTGATGGGAAAAATTTGGCCTTTCATTCCTCATTTTTTCTTGGTCTCAGGCCCTTTTGAGTTGTACTCTTATTTTGTACTGGAGATTACTGTCAGTTAAAGACCAAGATTTGGAAGAAGAGGGATGGAGGGAAAGAAGGAACTAAATTATCTCTGAGTTATTTGAGTAAAACATGGAGTAAGCACCAAGAAAAAGGAAGTTAATGACTTATTTTTGTGAGACGAGGCAGACAGCAGATCTTGAGGAGCAGATCTGAAGTACCCCATAGCAGACAAAGTTACTGCTGAACAGCCCTTCTTCCTCTTTTGTTATTAACTTATCCTATTTTAAGAGGGTTTTTTTTGTTGGGATTTCAATGTGGCAGCTGATGCAGAGTTAAAACCAAGTTGAAATTTCCCCTTATGTTTATAGTGGATGAAAGCATAGCATGGCAGGGCTCTGGGGCAGAGGTTGGGAGCCGGGGGTGGCAGGACCAGCTCTGTGCCCATGGCCCCGCTGGGCCCAGCCCGGGTGTTTCACTTGTGTTGTTCAAAGTGAGTCACATTGCTCTGGTCAATTGGCTGATCTGCTTCAGCTGGTGGCTTGAGTGTGAGTGGAGGAGTTAGGGAGCAACTGCAGTGTGGGTCAGCTGGCAGATGCAGCTGGGGCTGGGCTGAGCATCACCCCAGTGTGGGAGCAGGGCGAGCAGCAGGATGTCTGTTCAGCTTCCTAGGATTGCACAAATGCATGGGGACAAAGACATTTTGTCCAAAACTTTCAGGTTCCTCTTTGACCCATCTCTAAGATGCAGGATTCTGAAAGCCTGCTTCTTGTCATGCCTGGGTTTTCTTCCCTAAGGAAGAAATACTCTTGGAGGTGTGTGAATGAAAGTCTTGACCCATGCCCCACTCCTCTGGGAAGTGGTGTGGCTGAGAGCAAGGACCTTCTTCCTCAGGAGGCACACAAGCTCTGCTTTGTGCCCTCTCCACCTTTAACACAGGAGTAGGAATAGCAAATCCCAGTCTCTTCTGCTATCCTTTCCAGCCACATCTTTTTCCCTTTCTTGCAGGAGGGCCAAGCCTCAGCCCCTTTGCAGAAATCTGCAGCCTTGCCAGACTCCCCTCTTTCTCCCTCCATCACCTGCCCAGTGTTGCTGCCAAACTTCTGTCATCTTTGCAGAGAGAACAACTTATTTTTTATCACCGAAGCAGCAGATTTGGGTTTTGCCTGCACACTTATAATGGTTGCTCTGGCTCTGCTCCTGTCCTGGGTGCACTTCAGAACTTCTACAGACTTCCCATGTAGTGCCAGCACCATGGGTGGCCTGGAGAAGATGGGTCAGTGTGGGAGTGAGGCTGCTTGTGCATTGCTAGGAAGGTCCTGGCCATTGTGGGGAAGCCCCTGTGGAGAATCTGCCAGCAGATTCTCAGTGCTATCTCATGCTCAGAGCAGTGCAATGCAGAGTCCAGAATGTAGGGAGGGGATTTAACACTGACTTTCTGCCCTGGCTTGGACTGTCTGTCCTTTGCTCCTTGCAGTCTTCACTGCCAATTTTGAGATCTTGAGATTTTTTGTCACTTGAGAAAAGTCAGGGCTAGTTTAGGTAGATCTTTTACTTTAGTGTTAGCACTACTCAGGAGGTGTTTAGCTGAATGATGGGTTTTTTTGCCTCCACCAGACTTTCTCTTTTGCAGATGTGAAACCTTTCATTGTCCCTTCCAAGGAATGTCACAGTGTTGTTAGATTAATGTTGTGAGTAAGGATTTTTGACGAGATGTGTTGATATGGATTTGACAACATCCAACAACTTGTGATAACAGTTGCACACAATCCAAAGTGGCTCATTATGTTGGCTGGGAAAAAAAAAAAAGAGTGGTGATATTGTCTTGCTTTTCCTGCACCCCAGGAATTAAACAAACTGGAAAGGGGCTGTATGGATTTTATATAACGACTTAATGTTTTAAACATTTCTCTGTTTGTCTGGAATATGAGCTACCAGTACTTTTGTTGTTGCTGTTGCTAAGTTACATACAAGTGTTTCTTTATGAAGTGACACCCTTAAAAAAAGCCTCCACTGTTTTGAAAGATTTTGCTGAATCTTGTTTTCTCCTTTTCAAAAAATTTATTTAATCCTGCTCCCCTCTTTCCTCCCTGCACTTCCTCCCCAGGGCAAAGGGAGATCACAAAAAATTTTTCTGTGACAATAAGTCTAGAAATAGCAAATGATGATAATGAAAAAACACAAATATTTGGTTTTGGTTAGGACTGATTAGGATTGCTCTGATGTGCTGTAATTTTTGTGCACCCATCTTTACACAGATGCATCATCCAGCGGGGTGCATTTTTCATTGTGCATGCTAATCTCTTCAGTGCATGCCAGATCTCTGAAAAGTACTACAGTTTTTCCTATATAACAACATGAAAGTTCTAAGTAGATAAACTTTTAGGGAATATTTTTGTTCTTTTTGACCATGAAGGAGTCACTGCTGTTGTAAATAAGGGCTGCCCATTTTAATATGGGGAGTGCTGGTCAGAGTAGCTAAAAGATCCAACTTCTGAAAATATTTCTGAAGATAGTGAGCCAAGTTTCGTCCTAGCTAAGCCCACATAACTTCACAGCATTAGTGCTGCAGGAGCAGAGAGCCTGCAAGCAGCCGGTCCCTGTCAGGGGGACAGCAGAGCCAGCCAGAGGAGACAGAAAGCTCAAAGCATCTTTTCCTCCAGGCACCCACTCTCCCAGCAGGGCTGTGAGCTTTTCCCACCTCGTCTTCCAAGAGGTCTTCTGGTAAATAGGGCAACATTCCTGAGTATGTGCCTGCTAACAATATTGTGAAAAGTGTGAGGGATGGCCAGGTGATCTGGGCAGTGTCACTGACACACATTGGAGAATGAGCTTGGAGGGAATGAAAGCAGGGTGCTGACTCTCTAAACAAGACTGAATTTGGTTTTCCATAGCCCTTTGAAATCCTTCTAGGCAGAGGCTTTTAATTGCGATTTGCTTTGGAGGAAACTTAAAGCAACTTATGGTTAGGTTACATTATAAGTTCAAACAGGATATGTATCAAATACCTGGAAGGAAAGTATGACTATTTTGGATTGCAGAGCAGCCCAGATTTTGCATAGAAATGCCATTTCAAAGCTCCAAGGCAGACACAACAGTTTTCCTGAAATAATACCAGCAGTAATCCCTTCAAATATCCCCAAGTGTATTGGCTCACGCATGTTTCAAAATTCTTTCTGTTTTGTTATAAAAACTTGCATATTTCTCTTCCCTTCACCATATGAAAATCTTCTAAGAATTTTTTATGAGCTTTTGTAGACTTCAGAATAAGCCCTCCTTCCCCTCCCCTTCCTTACTTTCTAATCCAATTTAGTCAGATAGTTACTTGAAATCCCTTGGAGGCCTGTAGTTTGTTCATTCTCCCACAGTGCTGAGATTTCCCTCCAGCCCAGCTGGCAGGAGTTTTTAGAAATAACAATATCTCAGGGGGAAGGAGCTGAAGATTGAATGGGGTCTTTTGTCCAGGTCTCTATGAAGCCAGATTAATTATGCATTGCAGAACACAGTTTAAAACTCTGAATTAGGTCCTCATTGCAATGAAAGGAGAGCACAGGCTTGAAAACGGAAAGAATTCCCATTTCTATCAGAGGGACAGACATATAATGACTGAAAGCAGGAAGAATTTTTGAAAATTGCAATTAAACAGTATTTTGTATTTACCACTCAGTAGCAGTTGTCTTAAGCGTTTACAAAAGTGATTCTTTGACATTTTTTCACATGATCACTCCATAGGTGGCTGGACTTAGAGGATTTTCAAGTTTTTTTCTGTGTTACTAGGCTACTCTTGAAAGTACTTGAGCTTTGATGAATGAGAGGTTTTTGTGGTTTTTTTTTTTTTTTTTTTTTTTTTTTTGGCCAGCACTTACCTGAATAGAGGTCTTTAAAACCTCAGCAGTACAATTAGCAGTTGGTCAGATGATACTGATGGTACAGGAAAAAAGCAAATGGTTTTCTCCTTTACTTCTGGGGATTTTCTAAAGCTGCCTGACCCAGTGTGATGTTCAATAACAACATTTTTCTTGGTTTTCTAATGCACTTTAATTCCAGTTTGAGGAAAGTAAAACTCTTTCATGGGTAATAAGTCCATAATGCTATACAGCTGCCAAATAAAAAGTTGTCCACAGGCATTTGTATTCATAAGGGCTCTTTCTGTCAGTGTGGGAGATTGTGTTTTGGTAGGGGACTGGGGCCAAAGAGGGATAAGGAAAAGGTTAGCTATGAAACCTCTTACTCTAGAAAATCTCAGTACTTTTAGATATGAACAAAATGGGATGAATGGAGTGTGAGCAAAATAAACTGATTATTTTCCTTTTTATCATCTCCTTGAAATCCCATGTATGGAATAACATGCTGCAAAATAACTCTACCATAATGAACTCTACAGTTCAATAATTTTATTTAAAGATTGCAAACTGTAAACATCCAAAAAGATAGCCAAATGCACACTTAGAAAGATAGTAATGTTTTGAGGTTGAATAAATAATTTACTGATTCACACAAAAAATCTGTAAGTAGAAACTTAGTATGGAAGTCATTTGATACACGTATTATGCAGGAGAAACATTTTTACAGAGCAAGCACACATTAATGAAAATTAATAATGTGTTTGGTCAGTATTTGAGGCACATTTGAAGCAATCATCCTAGACTGTCTCCATGTTGCTTCTCTAGATGTGTGAGGAGTTAACCGAGAGGTGAGTTGGCCCAAGGCAATTGCTGCTGACAGGGAGTGAAGGAATGGGCACCTTTGGCAATGGCCTCCTATGGTTTGCCTTGAGGAGGGCAGAGTGAACGTGGCTATGTAAGAACATTTCCCAGCTGGTGTGCAGTTAGGAGAAACTGCTTTCTACTGGCCTAATCCTGGGTCACCTCAAGTTGCTCTACTTTGTGGTGTCAAAATGAGGCTGGTTGAGAGGGAGAGTGAGAGAGAGAAGTGTGCTGTAATGTCTGGTGAAGGCACATCCAAGGAGTTTACCTCATACCTCTGCTTCTCTTTGCTTCTGCTTTGGGTCTGCTTTTCTCTTTTGCAACAAGAGCTGAAGAGCCTTGTGTTTATCTTCTCTTTGCTTGTCCTGGAATGAACCAGCTGGAGTAATTAGTACTTCCCAAGTTTTTTCCAAAATTCAAATTGAAATAAGGCTTCTGTGATTTGAAAGAAATGAGAGCGTTTCCTATCATCATTTCATTTGCAAGTGTCTATACCAAGGAAGGTTGACAATAGCTCCAATGGACTTGAAGTTCTTGGTGAAAAACCAGGTCCCCAGGTCTGCTGAAGAATTCTAGCTCTTAATATCAGCTATTTTAACTTTCTCATAATAGGTTTTGGATCATGCACCAACTCTGTCTAGATGATCTCTAGAAAATAAGAACAAAAGTCAGGTTTGCCTGGTAACTTGCAGCGTAACAGTCTGGCTCACCACACTAATTACCATTATCTTACATCTTGCTGTATGCAAGAAGTCTTTTCCATGTCACTGATCTTGCAACAAAACCAAAAGTTCTTTCAAAGGTAAGAATTTATGGACAGCTAGAGCTGTCCAGAGCCTTTTCCAACAAAACATCTTCTGTTATAAAGCTGAACAGAGTGAAACAAAATGGACGACAAAGGGTCAGCTTTGATCTGCCAATAGAGGCAAAAAAGGCTTGCTGAGGAAATGGGATTCTTTTTAAGGAAACCCTTCTAACGGTCTGCAACACAGCCTTCCTTGTGCCAGTCTGCTTGGGAGTTGCTGTAGCTAAGAACTTGGGAACCTCACCTGGAGCCAGGAGGTCCCAGGGCTTCCAGATCTCTGCTGGTGAGTCTGGAGGATTGGTCTTAACTTCATGGGGCTACAAGATAGTTGGGATCCCAGCTGCTGGGCTGAGAGCAAAAGAAAGGATTTCACAGTCTTCTAGAAGAGTGTGTTGCATGGTGAATCTCAATTTGAAAGGGTATGCCTGACAGAAGCATTTTCATTAATATAAAATAAAATATATATTAATCCTTCTGCCTTGAACTTAGGGTTAATAAAAACTGGAAAGATGATGAAGTTAATGCCAGGAGTACAGTGTCAGATTTTCACCTTTGGATGCTCATTATCTAAACATTCTGAACAATCCTGTCAAAAACACTCAAGTGATTATATTTAATTTATTTAATTCCTTTCCTCCTCAGACTTCAGCTTTTACACATTTGGAGAAATTTTGAGTTTTTCCAGCAGAGGATCATTCCTGTTTTAGGGTTCATAAAAATATTTCTTAAAAAATTAACTGTTTATTTTGAAACCTCTGTGTATCTAGTTTGAATTTCTATTCAGATGTTTTTCTGTCATTCTTGTGGTTCTCCAATGAAAGGAAAAACTGAGTAGAAAAATCCTTTTAATGTCTGAAAGCGACCAATGCAAATCCATAATATCAGTAATGTTAAAGACAAGAATCCTGTAGAATAAAATTACACAAACTTAAAAGCAGCAGACCAGCATTGTCATGATGACTGATACACGGCTGTCTCTGTTAGTGGGAGATAAGGAAAGTTTGTAATAATAGTCTTTTTTTCCTCCTCTTTCTAAGTGGAACTTGAAATTATTTCCCAAACCCTACCAGGACAGTTTCAGGTGGTCTAAAAATTCTGAATTTTGTCTAGTTTTACTGTAAAATCTGGGCTCTTCAACACTTGAAAAGCTAACATATCCTTATTTGTGGAAGTAGAGGCTCAGCTGCAGTTCAGCAGTTTTGGCCCAAATAATCCTTGTGTCTTAGCTGGAGTATTTGCTTTCATGTCAAGAACCATGCTGCCATCACTCAAACCTTTCAGGGATTTTTTTTTAATTTTATTTTTTATTTATTTTTTTCAGCTGAGAGACTTTTATGCTTTTTGCTCTTACTGGACCAGTTTAGTTTCTGAGTTCTGCCTATGTGCAGTTGTAAAGAAATCAAATATTACAGCTGGAAACTGTGAGATCAGCCTTGTCACTGCTCCGGCCTCTCATTTACCATGAAAACAAACACAGTTCTCTTCTCAAGTCTGCCAGCAGGAAGGGGGTGGGGAGGCAGGCAGAAAGGCAGAGGAAAGTTTTTTCTTCAAAAAGGAAGAAGGTCAACTATTTTGGGAAACCAAAAGCTCTCAGCAATTAGGAGAATTCTTTTCTCTGCTCAGTGATTAGAGAAGTCTGCAGGCAAGCAGCAACTGCTGCAAACAGTAGAGTCTTGAAGATGGACAAGAGGTAAATGCATCTCTTTGCCTTTGCAGAAACATGTCTTTGCAGAGGATGAATTGAATAATGCAACATATTTTGCTGTGCCAACAGTTAAATTTCGACACAGAATCCATAAATCTCTGTGCTGAGTATATCAATTCTTCAGGTACAGTCAGTCAGCTGATGTGCTGAAGGCAAGGACTGCATGACTGATTTCTACCCACTGCTTTTGATGTCTCTGTAGGACTCACTGTGCTTCTTAAGGCTTTATCCGCCTAAGTTAGGAAAAGAAACAGACCTTGGAGAAATTCTTACCCACAAGATGCAAAACAATGAAAAATTTTAATTCAAAACTTGAAAAAAATTAAATTCTAAAGCTGGAAAATGCTGTTATTGCCTGAAGAAACTGCAGAATAACTTTTTAATGAGGCTTTGTTTTGGAGCCCTTGAGTTAGCCCCACATGTCTTACCATGAGTTCAGTGTCTCTGCACTCTTTTGGCAAGCAGACCCTCAAAGGAGTCCACACAGAAAATTGCAGACATGTTCCTCATTATTCTCCTGAATGTGTTTGTGGGTATTCCTAATGTCTTTAAGTTTCACATCATTAAAATCAATAGTTAGAAAACTAGTACAGGGTAAAATCTGAAAATCATTTTTTTGAAATTATTTATTAAGTCATCTGATCTTCTGTTCTGCTAGTTTTCATGCAATGAAAATTCCCTCATATTTTTAAGACATTTTCCCAAAGCCTGATACTTTTGTTAAATAGTTTTTTTTTCTCTATAGATGCATTACTTTTCTCTGCCTAGGATTGTAATTTGCTCCCTTCGTTCTTGGTGTTTACACTGCAAATCCTGACAGGCTGCTGTTTACAGTCCTTTCTCTAAGACCTCTTAGATGTGCTATAAGTATGTTTATGCAGAAAGTTAAATAGTAATCTATTACAAAGCATTGCTTGGCTCAGAAATTGCACTAGTTTTCATCATATGGGTCTGGTAATCTGATGCTCAGCTGACTGTAATATTCCATGTAGGATCATATGGGAACTGTATTAACTGTTAAACTGTCCAGTCTGCACTATCTCCAGATGCATATGTGCATTCAACACAGAGTTGTATTGATCTTTGCAGCTGTGTTGCAAGCTATTGTTTATTGCCTGTCTGCAATCCCTCCTAGGTGTCCTTTGTTCTTCATTCCTTGAGTTTTTCATCTGATTATGGACATACATGAGGACATTCTTCCAGATGGAGTCAACCTTTGTGCAGTCCTCCAGGGGCTGTGCCTCTTTTTTGTTAGTAGTATCTGTGGAAAGAATGTTTCCACTTCCCCACATCCTTTAGGAAGAACTATAACACAGAAGGAATTTGACTTTCCTTCTCTCCATACTTTCAATGAGGATTTAGCAGAATATCTAGTAAAGAGATTCAGATCATGTTGCTTAAAGTACCTTTCCACTGGTTGCCAGAACCAAGTGCCTTGATGTAGGCACATCCTGGAAGGCACAGAGCCCACAGCACCAGTAGGGACTTCATAGCCTTTGTCTTAACTGGAGCTCCTCCTGCAGCATTCATGATTTTCTCAGCCACTGGAGTAACTATTTCCTTTCCCCTTCTCAAAGATAAATTTCTACTCAGACTATACTCTAATTGAGCTTTTTGCTGTCCCCTCTGTTTCCCTGCAATACCATGCCTGTTCACTGGCTTTACAGGCAGCGAGTGCTGTTTGGAGAGGAACACAGTGAAGAAGGGCCTGAAAGAATCCTGAGAAAAAGATCCCTTCCTAGTGTTGGGTGTGCACAGTCTTCTCAGGCCTGTAGTAGCCTTTTCTTCCCCAATTGCTATTGTTATAACCACAACTTCTGTTTCAGACATCGTGTTAAGTGAAAGATTTCTTTTGTTACTGATTTTGTTATAACATTTCCAACCTCTTCAGGCAGTTTCAGATATTTGCAGCATCATTGTGTTAAAAGTTGGTTTTATGTTTTATTGTTTTCATTAAAGTTTTAAACATATATTGTATTTAAATTTTTATTTTATTTTAATTAAAAATTCACGTGTCTTCTGTAGCATCTTCTTGCCAATAGTAACATGAAATTGAGGGGGGAAAAGTATTTAGGAGATCTGATGTGGCTGTTTAATTTCTGTCAATCTCTTTGAGATCACATACAGTCATTGCAGAGAGTTAGAATGCTTTGAATGCTACCGGGAGGGAAAGAGGAGGGGGAGATTTTGGCCAACGGTCAGAAAGTTGCTTCAAGTCTTTCATCTGATAATGCTTGTGCCTCTCCTGTGCTGATCACAAGATAGTTAGATTATCTAGGAAGACAATTAATGAGGCTGATACTAGCCACAAAATTTTCTTCCACCTTGGGATTACTATGCTTTTGTCAATTCCTACATAACGAGTTTAAATTGCCAATTCATTGGGATGCATAATTATTCTACTTTAAGGTAATTCTTATTTTTTGGGTGTCTTTGTGGATGGGACTGATACTTTCTGTATCTAGGAGTACAAGTGGCAGAGTACTGCCCTGGAGTACTAGGAGTATACTGGAAGGCCATGGAGAAGATCTAGCCAAAGGTTTAAAAATGGCTATTACTATAACCCAAAACATTTATTCTTTCATTGCTCATCCTCTCTCCTCAGATGTCATCCTATGAATGCAGCCTATGATCCTATGACACATCAAAAAACCCCTGTGAAGCTGCCCAACAAATATTTGTTCACAGTAGGTGTGTGATTCATGAGGTGGTGTTCTGCCAGCATACAGACATGTTTTTTGTCCTGTTTATTATTAACTACTTGGAATCTTATGACTTTCTCTAATATTGCACTACTGCAGTGTTTATTTTGGAGAATACAGATTTTCCTTTGTTTTAGATACTATAAACAATGCAATGTCATGAATCACTCTGCTATTGGGACCAGTATAGTTTTTAATAGAAGTCACTGGAATCCATAATTTTTTTTTTCTCACTAATGGGTGGAGATTTAGTGTGAGTTTTCTCTACCATGGCCTAGGAAGGCTCATGATGGAAGTCTAAGCCCAATCCTGAGTGGAGTTCCAAGCAGTAAAGGTAAAATGCATTTCACATACACTTAATGGTCTAAATTTGACTTAGATGCCCATGAGTCATTTTGTTTTTTTCATTAATAGAAAAAACCTGTGTCCAGGGAGTGATTCATCTGAACTATGTAAACTACCTAAATTAGGATGGAATAATTCATCTCTGGTAGCCTCTAATTTTTTTCTGATGAACAAGGTGCAGGAATCCTAGATGAGATTTAGAGGCTGTACCCAGGTTTTACATGGGTAATAGCAAATGGAATGAATCTGCCAACAAAGACAGCTGTAGCATTCAAACAAATATCAAGTCTACTACTCAAATACCTTTGACTCCTCTGACATGGAGTGAGACTTAAAGAGGAATGAACTGCCATATACCACTGACACGCTTTTTAGCACATATTTCTGAGGAATGTAGAAGAATTTAATTAACAATATGGCTCTGAATGAAAAATAAGTCTTCTCGATTCAGCAGAAGTACAAACACAACTATGCCTTGTAACTCATTGACTAGTTGCACAAAACTAGTGTGATTGACTTGGACTGTAGAACAACTTAGGGCCAAAAGTCTGGTGGTAGTTCTTGTATTGCTGCTTTCAGAAGGTGCAGAAGCTTCAGTTTAGGAGACATTTTGGGGGAAAATTTCAGTTTTAGAAAACAAGACTGAAACTTTACCAGGGAATTGGTGGTTGCTGTGCCATGCATCTGTCCTGCAGGGAACCTTAACGGATGGTGCTGAAAAACTGAGTGGAGCAAACAGGTGAAAGTAGCTATTTTCACTACTTTCATGACAGTGCTTCCCACCAGTCACCCAGCTTTCTGAAATCCATTATCTTTTTTGGCTGTAGGGAAATGTTTTCTGAAATTGAAGTTAGACCTTATAAATGTGTTCTAGACATGTTTTGATGATTATGTACTGAAATAAATTATCTTCCTTCAGTAACAATTTTATTAAGGGTTTATTTCAGAACTTTTTTTTTTTTTTTTTACTCTGGTTTATAAGGCGTAACTTGCTTTCTTACTCATGTGAACATCTAAGTTGGTTAATTTCTGTTACTCATAGGAATATTTTAAAAGCAGAAATGGTTTCATTCTCTTTTCACTTCAGAGCAATACTGACATGATTTCTGTTTGGTAGCAGTGCCAAGGCCACTAGGCCCAGGGACATCATCGTAGGCCATGTTCAAATTCAGACAAATTCAAGCATACCAGGCAGGATTTCAAGTATTAGCTAACATTATATCTCTTGCAGCTAATCAAAAATTTGTTCAAAATTTACTCCAGAACTTGTATCTGGGACTTGAAAAATTTGTTGGTCATACTCAATAACTGTGTTTTTGTGTTTTCTTTTGCATTACAAAGACAACAAAATTTTTAGCAAATTGCTGTTTTATGTAGGTTCATTGACATTATTTTGCAAAACATGTGGACCATAATCAGTCATTGAGATTTTAAACTTTAGTACACTGGAGGCAGAAAAGAAACTAAATTACATAAGACCTTGGAGCAATAAATATTTTATTTTGCTTATGGTATGATGTTCAATGACTGTAAGTTCAAACAAACCAGGATTCCTAATCTTTGCTTATGCAGCTGCTGTTTTTACATGTTTCATTCACAATGCTTCTTCATGAAGCAGCAAGCTGACACTTGCCACATTTTCAGTTCAGTTTTCTCAGAGCTCTAGATTGGAATGACATAGCCTATGAACAGTATTTACATCTGTGAGCTAGGTTTGATTTTTGTAGGCATAGGTCCAAAATCAGTATAGCTCTGTGTTGTTTTAATTTGAAAAAATGCAAAGCATTTTTAAGAGAGTTTGGTACCATTAGCCCTGTTTTACAGATATAGAAACTGAAGAAGGTCTTGTATAGCCTTGTGACCTACAGTCAGTTTAAAGAGTATTGCCTGGTTTTCACTGGGAATTAATGGAAACAGGACTCATGAGGTTTTTGAAGTGGTTGTGGGATTTGAGGTCTGAGTCATGATAGGCAGTTCTTGTGTTTTGTTTAATTTCTAAGGTATTCTTAAAGCTAGATCTTAAACTCATAGCACTTGACTGCTGTTGCTGATTCTCTCATTGGTTTGGGAAGATGATCAGTGTTTCTGTGCCTCCAAGTGGTATAAATTAATTGATGTTAGCTTCATAGTCCAAGACCACGAACACAGTCCAAACTAATGTTTGGAGCTACTAAAGTGAAAAGAGCCTTGATTATAATTTATCCATCCATATTTAATATTAGTAACTTGAAGTATTCTTTCTACTGAAACAAAGGGTAATCTTCTTCCACATGTATGGCTTGAGACTTGTTAGACTACAAATGGAGCAGAAGTACTTGTGATCTTTGGCTAAAAGAATGAAGACTGAATTTTTAAAAACAAACTGTGCCTGATAACTTTTATTCCCTTCTTTTAAGGATACATCATTTCAACTTGAGGAAACTAGAACTGACAAATAAACAAAATCCCTGAAATTTAAGGTAAAACAAAGAAAAAAAACCACTTTGTAAATAGAAGATAATTATTTGAAAATCAATAGTGTCTATAGAATAATAGAACTTCTATTGCTGTTCTAGAAATAACTTTTATATTCTTCAGTTTTCATCTCCTTTATTTCAAGATGTGATGAAATGCTTGAGATTTACATACAGAAATTTTATCAGTCAATCTAATTGTGCTTTGAAGGTTCCTATCAGTATACTTTTCCAGTACCTTACGAATCCTTACTTTAAAATTAAATACATTTTGCCCAGATATCCTGACTCTAAGTGTCAGTGTTGAAATCTGATGAAAGACATGGGAATCTTTTCTCTGATTGTCATGGATCAAACCTCCCAAAGATACTGTGGCCCAAATTTTGTATTTACTTAGACACAATGATATGAGTAAACTTTCATTCTTTCTTAAAGAATTGGCTCATTGTTAAGTATATTAGCGACTACACTGGAAACAGAATCATAAGGAAGCACAATTTAATGGTGTTTTGAGTTTAAGCCTCCATTTTGATGAGGATTTAACCAAGGATATTTTTTTTTTTAACCTGATGAAATATATTGACTAATATTTATACATTCATGTACTGGCATAAAACTTCCAATTAATCCAGATTGTAAGAGCTGTCCTGCATTATTTCCTCTTTATGCACTCTAATTTAGATCCCTTAAATACTTACATGCTCTTATCCATGTGCCAGATTGATTTTAATTATATAAAAGTGGCAGAGTGGCTGCAAATTAAATTCCTCACTCAGGAAGTTACTCAATAATTATTTCTGTGAAAAATTGCAGAATTTTCCTGAAAAGTGCTCCAAAATATTCCATCAGGAATAAACACATTTCTGGGAGAAAGAATGCTCTGAAATGCAGGTCTTTAGTCTCAAAATTAAGTCAGAAAAGCTATCAATACTGCATTGTGATGAATGTATTTTGATTGTAAACCCAGTGTTTCTTTTGCACTTGTCAAAGAAATGAGGTTTTTCCAAATGATAAGCAAGGAAAAACAGCTTGTTTCAGAGTTATGGGAGGGGCAAAACTATGTTTCCTCCTCTATTTTTCTTTTCCTCTAGCAAAAGCCAGTGAAGGGGCTTAGGGAAGAGTCCTCTTAAGAAAAAAGCAGAGATTGTTGTGAGGGAGAGAGAAGAGATTGAGGGAAAGCACAAAGTGCTGCCATTGGAGAGGGCCAAGACAGCTGAATCAGGGTGATACAGACTTTTCATTATCAGACACAATTGCTCCAGCAAGGACAGCATGGGAGTTCATGAAATGTTTCTGAACTTGGATTCCTGATAGGAGCTCATTACATAACTTGTGCTTTGTGAGTGCTGGCAACTGGCAACCTACAGAAAGACACAGCCAGAAGCAATGTGCTCAGCTGCTTGCTTTTTTTGAAAGAAAAATCACCTATATCTGGGCCAAGCATTAAACAGACAAGCCTATCTTTACCCTTCCCCCTGCCCCCTTCATCAACAGAAGCCTGGTTTTCATCACAGATTAATAACTGAAACCTTCTATCATTTTTCTCTGCTTCCCACAGCCTTTTGGTAGGAGTTAACAATGCTCCGAGTCAACATTGCCATAGTGCTCGAAATGTCTTTGCATGTTTGCTCACTTGAAAGAGTTGTGGCGACGAGATTAGAGAGAGGCTTTTAATCCGTCACTGCGTACAACCTCAAAAACTTTGGGATGGTTTTGATCACATTAGTTTGACAAAAAATCTGTCGGAGAACTGTTTTGCTTATTGTCTTTTATAATAACAGTCGCTTTTTTAAAAAAGAGCTCATGTTATATATTCAACTGTCTCCTGAAGTGATTATTTGTATCATATGCTGTTAAGGAAATATGTCTAAATGCTGAGGAATTCTAATTAAGCAGGCTCAGCTGGAACAAATAGCCGTAGGATTTCACAATACTGTTCTGAAATTATTGGCAGGCCTAGAAGTCAGGGAAATTCTTGAATTTTGGGGTTTTACCATGGTAGACATAGCCACTAAATCTTACTTATTTGTTTTCAAATCAATGGGTTTGTAGACCATGTGATTTCACAATTCTTGTCAGTGGTTGTTCCTCTTTCTTACTTTCTCTTCCATCTACCCTAAAAAAAGATGAAATTTTAGCCAAGTAAGCAGAAACGCTTCCACATTTCTAAGAGAAGTGTTTATGGGACTGAATACCATAGAATTTCCTTGGGTTCAGATCGGTTATTTATGGGGAAAAAAAACTTTGATTATTTTCCTTGGAGGTAGAGGCAATTCTGTTGAGCCCTTGAGGGGAACTGCATGGTAGGTATTTACTGAATCTGTGAAAATGCAACAGTAAAATCACCTATTGAGTCCTGCTGTAATATATCACTTTCTGAGTAGCATGCCCATTAAAAAAACAAGTTAAAACTTTTCTGTGTTGTGTAACTCTAATTCACTGTTTACATGATAAACACATCTCTGTTTTGCTTTCCAAGGGCCATCATTCCCTGCCTGCCTAATCTACTGTTGCTAACAAAAATGACAGTAACAAACCAGGGAGGAACAGACTTCTCTGGCCCTTTGTTTTCACTCTGCCAGGTGAACACATGTATTTTTTCCCCCCTTTGCCTTTCCTCTCTTCTCCTTTTTAGAGAAAGGAAACCATTTTTATGTTGCACTAAGGAAAAGTGATTGAAAAGTGGAAGCCCATACTTTTCTCTTCAGCAAGCGGAGATCTGTTTTCAGTCTGATGTTTGGTGAAAGGAAGCTTCAGAGCTGCAGGCCAGCTGCCAGGAATGTCTGATTTCCTTTCCACCCACTCCTATGATCCTCCCTTTTGGCAGTGATTACCAATGACCACAGCTGTCATGCTAGGTCATGGTAAGCTGTCAAGCAAGGTAGTACATGAGATATATGAGGCCCAGGCCTTGATGTGAAGAGCAAGATCTTAAATTGAATCTGGTATCAGCCAGCATGTGAACATACCGCAGCAAGAAGCACTGGGCTGACGTCAACTTGTTGTTCCGGTTCCTTGAGGAGATGGGCAACCTTTACACAGCTCCTGATATCCTGAAGCATGAGGAGGGGTTGTAATTTAGTCAGAGCAGATGATTGTCAGGAATGGGCAAGTCCTTCCAGCCTGCTGAAATGAGAAATAAGCACTTTGCATGGCTCGCACCCAATAAGTATGTAATAATAGGGGCCAAACTCCGTAATCAGTGATCAGAACAGCAGCATTCAGGAGGTGGTGCTGCACTGTGTGGGTGACCAACTGTTGACATTATGGTTGTGACTGAAAATCACCAAAGAATTGCAGGCTTCAGAAAATGATGGATACTTTTGTCAGGGACATAACTTCTATAAATAGGACTTGCACTCTACGTAAGGCAGGAATTTTTTAAGCTTCATGTGTTCAGTGCCAAATGCATAAATGTCTTCTGAAGAGGTAATATTTTACTACATTTTATGGTGTTATGCTGGGTTCAGAATGCACTTTTTGCTGTAGCATCTGTTCTTCTTCTAATGTAGCATACTAAATAACGTGACTAAAATCCATTAGGTGTTTGCTCTGTATGCCTCCCTCCAGAGGGGGAGGCCTTTGCAACGAAGTGTTTGTTTTTAAAACATAAAAGAAAAGGTTGCTTTCTGTTTCCCAGAGAAAAAAAGGTCAACACTAGAGGGACAGAAGGTCATAAATGCTGTGATTGTCCATTGTTTCTGTGGAAGTTTATTGCTGCTTTAGGCTGGCACAGCCAAGGAACTTGCCTTCAAAATAGCCTCAGGGTATGCGTATGTAGGTGATGCTGATTTCCTTTGGTTCTCATTTAAAATGACAGGGTCCCATACCTGTGGTCTTGCTCCAGTTGGAGGATGATCACCTTAGTGAGTTCCATGTGAATTTCATTTGGTATTTCAGAACAGCAAACATAATTCCAGTCCTTTTTCTCTTTGTTCTCACAAAACACCTATGGCCTTGGAACAAATCTTACATAAAATTGAATTTGACTTTATTAAGCTCTTACACAAGGTTGGTAGAAAATTCCAGGAACCCTCTGGACAAGAGCCAGTTTCTTTACTGATTTCTCCTAGCCAAAAAAGGCAACTAATGACTACTTTCATAAGGCTGGGGAATCCACAGCTACAGCTAAGAGGGGCAAAAAGAAAGTCATAAATAAACAAGCCCGTCCACAAACCCTTCCTCAGGAAACCAGCATGGGAAGCACAGACGTTTAGAATGACAATCCAGCATGTTTTGCCAAAGACAGACTTTCCAAAACAGCTGTAGAAATGGTTGCAGTTGCCTTGAATGTCCCTTTTAATAGCATTATATCCTCAACTGTTTATATGTTAATCTAATTTCTTTCTTGCTGTCAGCTGTATTTATTACCATTGTATAAAGTTGTTAACCCTCATATGCAACCCTTGAGAGAGAGTGACAGGCTTCAATAAATGCTGCTATCCACGAACCCAGTTACCTTCCAGTCTCTGTTCACTCAGGTACAGTCAGTTTTGAGGCTGGGACAGAAGCTGTTGTTTGGTCTCCCTACAGGATACCATATTTGCTTCATTTGTTCGGAAAGCTTTTCATAACTGTCCCATGTCTGGAGCACTCAGGAGTGAGTATGCTTCCTCCCTTTGAATAATAGTTGAACTCCCCATGGAAGAGGAGGTATTTAAATAACTGTGTTGCCATGTAGAGTATGTCATGATTTCAATTCTCAGAGTCCCTGAGCTATCTGAGCACATATTTATAATCAGCTTGGTGAATGCGCTCTCTGGCTATTTATCAGCTGTGAGCCTGTGTTTCCACTTTACAAGTGCAGCTCTATAACTTAAGAATATGGTATGTCCTGTCGTTAGCAGAATTTTTAAATTTTTTTTTGTCTCCAAGAACAGAAAGTTCCCAGCATAGGATAAACCTTCTTTGTGTAAAAATACATGTATCCTTTTTTTTGTTTGCTTTGCTGACTTGGATTGTGGGACACAGTTGCTGAGATGCAAAAGGACTTCTGTGTTTGGCCCTCAGTGCCATGTTAGAGGTTTTAGGTCTAAATATATTTCAACTGGCAGGACCAGTTGAACTGTTCAACTCTTCTACACTCAAAACTCCCAAACTGACTTTTCGAAGTAATCTCTGGCCTATGCTAACTAATTTCTGAGCTGTGTCTAGGAATTATATGCAATCTAGCACTCTCCCAAATGCTAGCTGACCCACACTACATCTGTCTCAGGGCTGCTCCTCCACTTTGATAGGAAAGACATTTGACATTGCTTAATCTACAAGGCTATGTAGAGTTCTTAGCCAGAAACAGGCTCATCTGTACTGGGTAAAGGGAAGATTCAAGCCCCTTAAGTGAGACTCGGATGCCAAAATTTTCAGTTCAAGTTGAAAGTTTGCAAGGCTATCTATCTGTGGTCCTCATGGCTTCTGAAAGCCCAGAGACACAATTTTGTAAATAATTTGAGGACTATTTAAAGCACTTAAGTACTCAGAAGAAGTAATACAATTTTGGCAAGATTGAGTGTCCTGACATGATGAAAGCACCATCAGTAGTCACAAAATGGGCTTCCCTGATTTGACATCTCCTGGAGGTTTGGGTTCGGTAGTTCTGTTCATGGTGACAGAGGTGGTTTGAGCTCAGAAATGAGTAGCTGTGGTCGCTTCTGTTTAGAAGTGTGAATAGTGCTGATGGTGCAACACTGAGCTCTGTGTCAGAGCTGCCACCCAAATCTTCAGAGCTGTATCTCTCATCTCAGATAAGAGCAACTGTTACCTGGAAGTACTCTGGGGTTTTCTGCTGAGTGAAGTATATATGGATTTGAGATCTTACGGGCACTGTGAGTGTAAGGTTCTGATTGCCTGTTTCCTTCAGAAATCTTCTGCCCTCTGTGCTAAAGCTTAAGGTGAATGGTTGTATTAACACTGGTTTATTGGAAGAAAGAAGTGAGCTTGAACTAAACATCCTCACACAAAGGTATGTGTGAAGGCCCTGAACACAGAAAGTGTTAATAAGTATTTCCTGTGATAAGCAGTGAGTTTAAAGAAGATATATGGTTTAGAGGAGTGATGGTTTCCTGACACACTCTTCCATTTAGTGTTTCCTTCAGCAGCTTGACGAGCTGAGGCAGCCCCTGGCTACTGGGAATCCCATCTCCATTCCACCTGTATGATCACACAGGAGTTGCCACCTGGGCTGAGATTTCTGCTGGACCTGGCAGCAGAAGTGAGCACAACCTGACCATGAGTCCCTCTGAAATGCAGGCAGCACTGACCCAGGGAAATGGAGGGTGGGTGTCTGGTGTCCTTAGTAGTGCCTGGACCGTGAGGCTGTATGCTCCAGGGTACATCTTGTTGCTGTAAATAGTATATGGTGCTTTGAAGTGATGATGTTTTTATCTGTCTCAGTTGAACTTGGCCTAGCAAACAAGGAAATTCCAGAAAAATACTGCAGAGACCTTCACATTCTCCATCTACTGACCTTGCACGAGAATCACTCACCCCTTGCAGCAAGATTGTGCATTTTACTTGTTTAGTCAGCCAACCTCCCCTTTATAATTGAGCTATATTTGCATCTCATATTTATTACTGGATAACCAGTATTAAAACAACTGCTTCAAGACAGGATTCGGACTAAGAGTGCTCTATTGGTCAAAGCTTATTTCCTGGTGTCACCAGTAACTGCAGTGAATATCAGAGAATACTGAAGACACACTTGTTGATGGCTGTAAACTGACTTGTGTTAGATAATCAGAAATGAGAATAAATACTCAGTTTTGAAAACTTAGATTTACAGTTTTGAAACAAATCTTCCCTCTTCCAGAAAAATATTTTATGTAGAAGAAATCTTAACTAAAAATTGTGTTTAAGAACAACAGAAACTGAAATGTGGATATGAAACGTGAATTGACTCAGAATTTTTAAGGACATGCTAAAAGACTGAAGAAAAAGACCAACTGTTAAAAGTGCATAAAATTCTACTTTGCTACCCAAATAGGAATTTAACTGTAGTGAAATGGATATAAATTTCTGTTCAGACCTACTTCAGCTGGTTCACATCCTATCCCACCTGGGATACGACAAGAACCAGATTAAAGCAAAAATAATTTAACACTCTGTGAAGAAAAGAATTCTGCTAGGGTGAAGGACTGAATTAGAAATTACAGGATTCCTCATGCAGAAGTCATCAGTCATGAAGTTTTATTTTTTGTGCCTGGTCTCCAGAGACCAGGCAGATCTGATCTGTGAGGAGCTGACTGCTGACTCAGGCTGCTGCGGGAAGGCGTTGAAGGACAGCCAGGGAAATCTCTGACCTTCACTTTGCCGCTGACTGTCACTTGGGGTTTTCCTGTCTGGAAAGTGGCAGTGGGTTGGGGTAGCTGGGGAGGAAACAGAGACCAGAACCATTGACCTCAATCTAAACAGAATACAGAAAAAGACAATGAACTCCAGGAGGAAAAACACAGGATTGATTTACCTAGGAGGAAGTGAGAATATTAAATTCTTTCAAGTAACTTCAGGAGGTGTAATAGAGGAAATCTATAGAAAACACACAGCGTAGACATCTGTCTCTAGCCAGGGATTCCTATGGCACACAGAAGTGATTGATATATACTATATAACTAATATTTTACAACTGATTAAACCTGTGAATACTGTGGGATTATTGCAGAGGTGAGAGACCTTTGTGCAGTCACACCTCTTTTTAAAAACATGGGAAGGCTGGATTTTACCAGTGGGCAAGTTGCAAATAGTAACTTATGGAATCACACGCTGAACAGAAATTAATTTTTCTTTTCCCATTACAGTATTAGATTACATTGACTCTGGTTTCCATGTACCAGAAGCATGCATCATATCCTTATCATATCCTTAGGTTCTTAGGCACAGAGATCAATTAACATGTCAAGGGAAGTTCTTACACTCCAACTGTACTTGGCTGACTGGCAGCACCTACATGTATGGAGAGAACAGAGCACCAGAATTTAGGAATTGTGTCCTTTCTGATGATGAAGATGAAATAATGGAAAGTATTCTCTTTCTCTCCAGTCTGTTGAGTTTGATGTTTTTGTAAATCTTAACCTAGACTAAATTTTCATACATTTTGAACATGAAAAAATGAGAATTTCTGTCTTTTATAAGATGAACATTCATTAAGAAGGAAGCTAGAAAACTATGTTTAGAGTAATTCCTTCTATTAGAGAGAGACAAAAAGAACAAACTTGTTCCTCCCAACTCCACAAGCTAAAGTGCAACAACACAATTCTCTAATTAAAGTGAAAATAAATTTTACTCCTTTGTCTTAGTTGATGCCATATTGCCAGGTAATTGCAATCCTTTTTGTTTGTGTGCCGAGAACATTGTGTTCAGACTCAATGCTGTGAAAGAAAATCCAGTAAAAAGTTTATTTTGCAATATTGAAAGTAGTTCTTCTTATTTCAAGGAAAATAATACATTCTGTCAAATCAACAGTTATGACTAAGTGGGCCCAAGTACAAGACAAACTGAATAACATGGTACAGTTGTAAACCACTTAATTTTTTTTCCCAAAGTACCTTGAGAAAAAGTTTCCTCAGAATCTACCCTGTAGCATATGAATAAAGGAAAAACATGCCTACGACTTACTATGAGTGTGTCTCATCACACCGTACTTTAGCCCATCTTTTCTTTAGTCCCTATTTTAATGTTATAGGTGACTGAACACATGGAAATACACCTTACTATATCAGTAACTAAAACAATATATATATTGTTTTATATATAATTTACTTAATGTAACTGTGTCAAACAATGGCTTGGTAAAAGAATCACTGCTAGGTTTAATGCTATGTTGGCTGGCCCAGAATGAAAGTGGAGTTTAACATTTTATTTATTGCTTGTTTGTTATATATCGTTAAGGCTACATGATGTGTTTGGACAGCCTAGTTCTCATTCTCATAATTTAGGAATTCCTGGGTGCAGGAACACTTCTGGGAAAGTTGCAGAATTAGATCAGTAGAGGAGATTTGATTTATGTGAGCTGTTGTCTCTCTGATATTGGATGTCTCCAATCTTCTCAATTTAGGAAGATCAGGATATCAAATGCATAGGGATTTTGTAACAAGAGCTTTAGATTCAGGTGCACTGTGGATTTGATTTCTCTAAGCAGTTTGCTGCCCTTCTATTACTTTTAGAGTTGAGCTAGTCTATTTGTAGGGTCTAGTACATGGTTAAACTTAACTTTCTGAAAATGTGCAGGTCACAAGTGCTAGTATGACCAATTCAAAAGTCTTTGGAAGGTTCTCTTCTTTAGAGAATATGAGGTTATTTTTCACCTCCGAGTTATCCTGACTCTAAGTCTTCCTTCAAATGAGCACCAGCTGGTAGGAATATTTCTGTAATTGCAGAGTGACATAATAAATAGGGCTGAGAAATTTCTAAAGCTGTTCCCATTTCAGATGGGCACTCTGGCAGCATTTGCTGTATAAGGGAGTCTTTATCAGTATGGCAGACCTGTGGTTGTATACTGAGGCTTGAGAACCTTTGGAAAAGTCATGCTCCAGCAGGCCATGCTTCTTACATTAGGATCTGAGAGAGGATACTGGGAGAATGCTTGGTGGTGTGTCTGGCTCAAGAAATACACAAATCAAATCTACAAAAGGAAACTTTGTATGCTGCCAGTTGGTATCTACTTCCAGTTAGAAATGAGAAAGGATACATGTCAAGCCTCCTGGCAGTCTTTTGTGTTTGCCTTTCATGCTGGGCAGGTAGAAATATATAACCTTAATATGTAATTTGTATCTTTTCAACCTACTTTATATTTCAAATGGTGAATGAAGAACTGTGTTACAGGCAAATTCTGGAGAAGACAAGCAAATGCTAGAGGTGAACCAGGTAGAGGATTTCATATTATGGAGCTGAGAAACTACTGCAGACACATAGCTGGAGCTGTGGGTTGGGAACTGTGTACATGACCAGAACTTCCAATGTTATTTTATTCTTCTTAAAACCTCTGGCACTGCTGAACAAACTGTGTGAAGTACGTTCACTTTTATTTTTGGTTGTTTTAACTTTTTCCTTTAGATAATCTAAAATTAAATACTCTGTGGATTCAGCGACAAAAGCTCAAATAGCCCTGTATGTAAGAGAAACCTCCTTGTAAAATGAGCATCCCACTGCCACAGAGCATCACTGGCACTTGCTGTGGGATGTTTGGTCTGCTGACAGACTGGAGCAGGACGTGGGGGCTCACTGGAATACATCCCAAGAGTAACGGCTTATAAAGACTTGCAATAAATAATAAATGCCCAAGGTAGTATTCTTTCTAATGAACATTTTAATGGTTTCTTTTCCCCAGTAGGGGACTTTCGGACTTCTTAATAGAGGCACAGAATGAACCCTTTGTGCTGCGGCTGTCTCTCTCCATCACTTTTTGTTTTCTTCTCGCCTGTCCCTTATTGCTGGCTGCCACTGCTTCACTCTGCCTCCAGCTGTGAGGGCAAAGTTTACAGTGTCTTCAAAACCTGCTCTTTGTTTTCTTTGGTTGGGGTAAAGCTTGGTGAGGGACTAAGCAAATGCCTCCCTGCCCACTGGAATGCTCTGGGCAGCATTCCTGTGCCTCAGCCCTGCTCCCTACACCAAGCATGGAGTGGGAACAGAGGAGCCCAGCCTGTGTCTGCCCATGGCGAAATTAGCTGGATAAGGTTTTGCACCATCAACCCAGGCAAAATTCAGACATTCTCACATGGAAGCAATTGTATTGCTCTCCAGTGCACCCGTGCTGTAGCTCATCTTTTTCTTTAGATTCTTTGCTAGATACAGGATTCTTTCTTTTTTTTTTTCCTCTCCACAATTTGCCTAAAGTTTTTATAAGCAACTTTCATGATGGAAAGCAGTTTCATGCTCTGCCCTAGTGATTTACCAAACTCCATAACAATAACAAATATGAATATTAGTTTCCCTATCAAAGTGTTTTGTATTAAAATTCAGTCCCGCTGTGAGATTATGCCTAGCCACCTTTAAATAGTTAAGAACTGTATTTTTAACTGGAGTTAGAATATTTCCTAAAGGAACCTACAGTCTGGGATGGAGTCCAGATGTACATTTGAGATGGCTAAAATGGAAAGTCCTGATTTTTTATTAGGCATGCCATTCAGAGTGCAAAATGAAGTGTGAGCAAAGAGAGCATGTTGGCATGGCAACAGCAAGTAAAATTTAATGCAACAGGTTTTGATTCTGACCTGCAAAAGGAACTGTTTGTCCTGAGAGACAGCTTGTAGCCCATAAAAATTTTAGAAGACACTAACTCGTCTTCACTAAAGGCCAGCAACTGGAGAGCTGGATACCTCAGAGGTTTTTAGCCAACAAAAGAATCTAAATATTCTAATGGTTCTTGTTCTGACATAGATGTGCAAAAAGGAATTGCTTCAATAATGTGTCTGTCTCTCACATGCTAGCCACCTGCAGGCAACCTCTTAAGCATTGTCTCTCTCTGTTATTCTTAATAGTGCATGTGGTATCTGTAAAACTGTAAAACATAATGAGACTAAATACTTCATAGGAAAATACATGAAGTGTTAATTACCATGATTAAAATTTTGGGTTTAGGAATTCCCATCTGCTAAATCTATGATGAATCCACAGTTATGTCTCCACTATGTGCTATAGCTATTCAACCAAAAAGACTGAGAGAAGCAGCAAGTTTGGGAAAGCAAGCTGTTTTCTAGATTAGTTTATTAAGGCTGGAACTAATGGCAGATAGCTTAAACTGCACAACTTATGCCAGGTATTTGATTCTGAAGGATGTGCTCATTTTCCTTTCAAGATTAGCTGCCCTGGATTCCTCAGAGCAGAGCTGGCTGCACAAATCACATTCAAAACATTTGACTGTCTAATTCCATCTGCAGCCACCTCATCTGTCTCCATGGGAAGAAGCAAATTTACAGGAGCAAAAAGAGAAATGAACTACTTTCCAGTGTTTTGATTCACAGGAAGAAAAAAGATACTCAAATCTTAAGAGTAACTCTGATCCTCCAGGATTTGCAGTTCACCCTGTGGATCAAAGATGCTTGTAGAAGTTTGGCTAAGGGTAGGGGATAATCTTCCAAAAGAAAGAAAAAGATCCTAGACATGGCTCAAGACTCACCTTAGAGAGGACTTGGCTCACCCTACTGGAAGGCAGATGAGTGGAGAGTAGCCATCCGTGTGCCCTTTGTAACCTGAGACTCCTTGTACTGTTTTCACCTCCCTGTTTGCAGGTGTCTTCATAGAAAAGTGGGCAAAGACATTTGTGCTTGCAAACCACATATGCACTGCAGGCAATAAAGTCTTCTGTGAAGTAAAGCTTCTGCAGTCTTCTGACACACCCTGCCATGCTCTCACTACAGACAGATTTGAAAAACTCAAGGCAGAACCAAGGCATAGCAGCCTTCTTGTTGCACTGTGACTTGTTGTTGGTTAAGACTTGTGTGACCTTCTCACAGCGTGACTGCTTTCTATAGTGGAAAAACATAATTATAAACCATACGAGACTTGAGTTTAGTGCATTTCTGACACTGTAACTGCTGGTCCCATTTGGAATCTACATCCCAGTTAATATAGACCTATCCTGACCTATATTAACAGTCCCTTTGTCTATATATTTAATACTTTATTTCATTTTAAAGGGAAGATGCTTAGAATGCCGTTTGGCTGAAAGCTTTCAGTAGAAGAATGCTATTGAGAGAAGAAACAACATGAGGGAGGCTGCAAGCAGTGAGTTTAAATGTCTTTTCACACAGCACGGGATATTACCTGAAATAATTTCTAACCCCATTTCATGTGAGTCTTCCTTTTCTGGTCTTGGTGAACCTCTGGGATTTTTAGCTGCTGCTGAGGAGATCTTTTCCCAGAAGTACCCATAGGTGAAATTTTGGTGTTTAATAATGTCACCTAGATCACTTCCCATTGCCTGCTGAAATCAACAGAAAGCCAGTCTCTTGGAAAAGTTTTTGCACTTCTGATATTTTTCTTGGAGATGTGTTTTTTCTTGTTGCAAGTATTTGGAATACAGCAGAAACCAGTGGTACCTACACTGGAATAAATTTCATCAGTCCCATGTACTGTAAATTGTGCCCATTTAAGATTCATCAGGCAGAAAGTGCCCTTGGCTTCATCACAGTGGGATGCACCCCATGAATACAGTGGCTTAACAATGAATGATAAAAATACTAAAAAGACAATATTATTTACTTCTATTTAAAGTATACCATGCAGCACTTCCTTTGGAGGAGCAGGGAAGTAATTATCATCATATCACCATTTCCTCAGTGTCTAGATTAACAACAGGTTATAGGGGTCCAGAGCTGAGGAATTTAGCCTTGTTACCATTTATAGGTTCTCTCTGCATCCTATAATATGCTTTTCCATTAGCTAAAAGTGCCATTTCAGGAAATTGCCTGAAGGCTTGGTTTGATTTGGGGGGAGTGAAGGAAAAATGCAGTTGCCCTCTCCCACTGTAGCTCTAGACAGTTACTAAGAAGCAGATATGCAGGTTTTTTATCTGCCAATTCTTTTCCATTTACTGTTCAGTAGGATGTCCTCTTCAAGAAGTTCACACAGACCACTGCATCTTAACATTTTACAGGTAGATAGTAATAGGGTAAAAAAGAGGGAAGGGATAGTAATAAATGATCTTGTTACAATTTTCTAATTTTGCTGGTTGCTAAATTTTATTAGACAAAGATTGGAATATTATCTGTACTAATATTGATTAATCATAGCTAGATGGAAATATATTTGTCTTTAATCCCCCAGGACTGGTAATTGTACCAAGATTATTTTCGTTTTGTGTTGTCACTGTTTCTGACAGGACAACTCCTCCTGGGCTCAAATGAAATAACTGATAGTTCTGTAGGTCAGATATATAACATGAACATTTCTTAAAGACCTCAGTAGTTTTGATTTGTGGTTTGAGATGTTTCTGTCTCCAGGTCCATATGTATTGAATCTTGACATTCATCCATGTTCAACAAAGCAGTCCTGCAGATGAATGTATTTGGTCTCAATTCCAGTCTCAAGTACAATTATTCTTTTTCCTTTTTCTTTTCTTTTTTTTTTTTTTTTCCTTGTTACTGCAAATTCATTAAGAATATGTTATACTTTTACAGGAAGTATTATTAATCCTGAATGAATGAGATTATTGGGTGATAGAATTGTAACAATTGAAACTCTGGATAAATTTGCAAGTAGAGAACACCATAAATATCTGTTTGCACGGACATCATAAATGACACCAGAAGTGAATGGCAAGCATGGGTCTCATGTGCTGTGTATGAAACCCAACATTTTTTTTCACTGGAGTTATTTAATATAAATCTGTACTTTCTCAATTTTAAATTAGATTGCTCAAAAGAAAGTCTTTCTCAAAACAACTTGTGAAAATCTATTTTCCAACTGTTTTTTAAGCATAATTTCAAAAGTGAAGATGCTCTTCCAGCACCACGTTTTGCACAAAAACATCTGCAAACAGAAAACTTCAGTAATAAGTAAAAACTTCTTGACGAAATACAATAGATCCTGTAAATACTGATCTACAATTTGGTTTATATTCTCATGTAGCTCATTAAAACAATTAATTTTTATGGTTTTTTTCCCCTCCTATTAACACAGAACATCCCTCCCTCCCCACCTAGACACAGAATGACTATAGTAACCATTGTTAGGATTAGTGCAGATTTTGTTTTAATTATTATGTATGGAGCTGAACTAGGAGTTATGTATATTGTGCATTTGTATTTTATTTTGCACAAAGTCTAATGATTTAGCCTCTTTATTTCCAAGGGTGATTCTATCAGATTCTCACATCTGAATGCCTCTTGGTCTTCCACATGACTTGTCATCGGATAAAAAGTACATCATCTATTTTAGTGAATCTGACCTGGGATGTTGTGCCACTTCATTTTTAACTCAATTTTCATTTGACAGATGTGTATTTAGATAGCCTTTACCATCTGACTGATGCACAAAACTTATTCCTCCAAAGAAACCATGTGTCTTCTGCACCTTTTCCATCTCATTTATGCATATGTACAGATAGGGCTGGCTATTCAAAAGATATTAATATGAAAACGATGACAATTTATTTTATAGCCAGAACAGGGCATGACTGGAGCAAATCAAGTATGCTCCAAAGACTGTGTGCCAGACCTCCTTGTCAAGAGCAGGTGGCTGAAGAGTCAACAATATGACATAAGTGCTTTGAGTGTGATCTGAATGAGCATAACTGATTCACTACCACATGGTATCCAGATACTTTGTGGGGGCCTTTATCCCACATTGAGGCATTGAGACATAAATCAGCACACGGGGATGTTTCTACTATGCTGATCAATGAGATACATCATTTATATGAGATGCAGGGTTCTATGCCTACTCAAGACCTCTTACAGATGCTGCCCCAATAATAGTGAATATTTGAAGAATGTGTTTTGCCGACAAGGAATTCAAAAGTGCTTTTGATTTTTGCATGAAGTTAATTTGCATGATATTTCATGCCAGTATTTGATTGTCAGTTCATACTCAATGAGAAAATCACCAAAATCCCTCTGAAAAAATACAAAATGTTCTAAACATTCCTAAGAAAATACAACACAGCATGGACAGGGTATATCTTGTAATATATCAGGTAATAACTATTTAAATTACAACAAAGTAAAGTAGCTTCCTGCTCTGATGAGGTAACAAGTCCACAGGAAAGACTGAGACTCCAGCTCCACTGTTACTTAAATTTTGGGACTCTTTTAAATGATTCCCTCAGTGGACAGCTAAGGAAATGAAGCCTTGTGAGTAAATGGAAAGCTAAATTAAAAGAGAAACTATAGTGACCTGATTATATTATTTAATTGAAATATACTGAGGAGTTTCCACAGGGGATTGTTCTCAATTAAATATTGTTAAATATTCTCATGAATTATCTGAATAAAGGAGTAATATTCTATGCAGTAAATTTGCATATGACAGGAGATGGGGGTGGTTCTGAACATGTGGAAAGCAGAATTAGAATCCCAAATGATTTTGACAAATTGGAGACATCATCTGAAAAAAATAGGATTAAGTTCAATAGGAACAAATGCAAAGTGTTAGGCAGAAATAATCTGCACAGATACAGGATGGGGTAATACAATAGACAGCAGTTCCCTGGAAAAGATCTGGGAATGTGAATCAAATTAAACATGAGTTGATGAATTATTAAAAAGCTAAGTGACCAGCTAGTGTGTATATGAAAACCAGAATGCAGCCTGCAGAAGTAATCTTCTAGGAATTTATACTTGTAAGGACTCTGGAGCACTGTAGCCAAGGAGAACCTGAAAAATTGTAGTTATTAAGCACTCAAAAAAGAACATGGAAGGGTCAGGGCAATAATTAAGATGCAAAAGAACCATACTCTTTTGAAGAGGAAAGGACTAATATGTTCTTTTTGTTCATGGCCGACATAATAAGAAAGAACAAGCTAAATTACACCAGGGGAGAGTCAGAATAGTTATTAGGAAAACCTTTGTAAACATAAATACAGCCAAGCCTGGAGAGGTGATGAAGTCTCAATTGTTGAGAATGTACATTTGTAACAAGTGACACAAAGACTGATTCTGCCTTGAGGACAAACAAAATGACCTTTTAAAGTACTTTCCAGCTCAACATCTATAATTTTGTATGAAGACAGGAATAAGTTTTGCACCTTTGCTTATCTAAAATTGCATAGTTCCATGAAGAGATTTAGTGAATCACAGGAAAAATTCCTAGTCAATGAGAGCAGTACTTGTGTGCAAGAACTCAATTTTGTTATTTCTTAGCATTCATGCTGTGTAAATTTTGTTAAACTTATATTGCCTTATACCAGGAAGTATTTTAAAATCACTATTTCAAGTTAGTACAAGTACAACAACATAAATTATAGCTTCTGAAGTGATTTGATCTACTCAGGGAATAAGGGTGAGTATTCAGCAAAGTCAGTTCTTACTCGACTGCCCATGGAAAGTTTTTGGAAAAGAGAGATGACTGAATCACGCCCCCTCGTATATACTCCTGCTGTTTGGACTGCAGCTCTCTAGCTCATGGCTGGAAGAGACCCACAGGGAGCACTGTGTTCTGGGCACTGCTGTGCACTGTATCCATGACCTGAACTTCAACACTGCTCCCTGCAGAATGGGAGACATGAGTTGTATAAAGCCAGCACGCTGACTTTTCATCACCTGGCCTTTCTCTCTGGTTATTCCTGCTGTGCAATGCAAACGGGGTGATCAAGGAATGAACTGTATCAATTTCATTCCTGTGTCTATCCAGAGCTCTCTCTCTCAATAGGGACTTGATGTTCTGAAGTGTGACTTGAACACTTCTCTCAGTCTGTTTGTTTAGGCTGGTGATTAAATGCTTAAAGGGTGTAGTGGTGGAGAAATGTTTGTACTATCCAAAAAAAATATTGGTTTCGGAATGTTTAGGGAAGTTTGTGAAATTCTTCATACCTTTCTGCTCCTTGAAGTCTGTGGTAACTCCTTTGTATGCTACTTCCTTCCAGCTTTATGTACCACATGGTACCAAATGTCTGTAGCAGAGATTGGGAAACCTCTGTTTAGCAGGTCTGGTTTATGGTTATGCTATAAATAGAGGTGAAACATGTAACTCATTTCAAGAACATTTTCTTCACTGAGATCACAGGATCATTTAAAGCTGTCCAAACACTTAGCGTGAGTGTCCAGGTAGTCTGGATTTTTTTTTTTTTTTTTCAGGAAATTTGGAAGTGGGACAGCTTACTCACTGTAGATGATTCATATCTTATATCCTAGTTTGAAGTGGTTCACCACACCGTGGCCACAACTTCAAAAGTGTCAGATGATCATCAGACAACACTCCTGCCGTAAGACTGATTGATTTTCCCAGCTTTCTAGAGTTTTCATAACTTACTAACCTCTGCCCCTAAAACCAAACAATTTAGGTTCAAGAACAAGCATTAGGAAATTGTTTATGAAATAGTGAATATACTAAATTCCCCAACAGAGAAAGCTCTTAAAACCAGAGCTCTGGGGATTCAAGTGCACAGATACTGCCCTTCTCATGGATTCTAAAAGCACTTTTCCATTCCTTTACAAAGGTTTTATCTTTTCCAGTTTTAAATCTTTTTTGTCTAGACAGCAGTAAGTAACTTGCATACCTTTCTGTCAAGAATGGTATGGTTAAGTCTTTCAGATAAATATAGCTAGATATTTAAATACAAAAATAAATGACTAAAGCTCTACTTATTAGTAGCATCTGTCTCGCACTTGATGTGTACTTCTCAGAAATATTCTAATACCTACAGGGGCTATATTTAAGCAACCTTGCTTCTGCTTTGGTGATCACATGTCATGCCCTGCCTATATTGTTGATTTTGTTGCTAAGACCCGCTGTGAGTTCTAGTTTCCAGTGTTTCAGGTTACATGTTTAAACCTGGCCTTCCAACTGTTTCACGCTATCCTGTGTGCCCCCATCTACTAAAGCTGATACTCTGGAGGCCCTCTCTTTCCACAGTGGTCCACATTGGCATGAAAAATTGAGTGGAAAGAGGAGTTAGGATTACAGATTTTTTTGTTTATGGTAGTTGTTAATTTTCCATTTTGGAAATGTCACTAAGAGGAAGACTTAGGAAGCACATATTGGGTGTATGTGGTCAGCAGATCGGCCTCTGTCACCTTCTCCCTTCCCGGAGCATTGCAGCCATTAGGGAAAAACCAGAAACTCTAAAGAACCTGGCAGACATCAAAGCTGAGAAAGCAAAGAGGACTACAGAGAAATTTTTTTACTTTAAATCTCTTTTCCACAAGCTTTTGATTCAACATCTTTCATTAGGACGGATAAGGAAAAAATTGGTCTTTATGGACACTCATTTCGAGGATTATATTTTGGCTCCCTTGTGCTACTGGAAGTGAGCTCCCTGTACACTTGTGAGGTTTTAATAACTTACATTGCAAAGTGTCAGTGGGACTTGGGCTATCCCAGTTAAGTTCTGTGACTGATATATCAGTCAGCTTGATAGGGCTTCACTTCTGCAAGTAGAAACCCATCATGGTCTGTGTTGTGGAAATTATTATTCTATGCCTAAAAACTGTAAGTTACTCTATCAAGCTCAAGTCCATTCCTCTGACTTTATCCAAATATTTTTCATACATGGCTATGGTAGTTTGTGTTACTTCAGTGAAATAACTCTAGGGTTTGTATAAATGTTTTAATGCATTGTAAATTTTCTTGGCAACACGTTAATACTCCTTTGATTAGAACAGCCACTGTTGTTTGTTTTTATACGTAGAGCAAAGAAATGCAAACATCCTTACCATCAAGACTAGGTGGGGTAGCACTGAAGGTAAGTTGTTTTGAATCTCTGTACTGCTTGTATTCTAAACTTGTGTGTGCCTGTTTTGTCCTCTGATCCAGCAGAAGCTGCTGTTTTCCAGGAGGCAATAAAAACTGTTTTCTGAACACTTCTTTTGAGGGCATAAAGGGGCAGAGGAGAGAAAAAAAATCCAGGCTTAACAAATTCATACAGAGGCTGACTTCACCTTAGAAGAGTTTCTTGGATTTTCATACCCCCACATGGGTTCATTGATCTACATGCCAAAAAGAGCTGGTTGGTTTTGATTTACAGATTCTACATTGTTTAGGAGATTATGGTCTAATTCTCCTTCTGCTGTGACTAGTCAGGGCATGAACTGCAGTCATAATGATAGGCACTCTGTTTCTGGATTTCAGCATGCCAGGCAAGGAAGTCACCTCAAAGTAAAGCTGAAACACGTGAAGAAGTTGTGGGGAGAGAGCACTAGGAGGAGGAAATTCGGTTGACCCGGCTTATTAAAGCGTAGTGTACACTGATGATCTGGTGAATTTAGGCACCGCTGCAAAGGATAATACAGCATGAAAATGATGTCTGCCTTTATTAATAGAGTTGATATGAAATAGCAAATGCAAGAAAAATGTAATTTGGAAAAGGGATCAATTTTAATGGGAAAACACTGTGTTGTCAATGCTTGTTGGTATTATTTGAATTGGAATTGTGTTCAGGGTCTGCTCTGAGATGAGAGCACAGGGAGGAGCCACACTGCACTTTTTGGTCTGTATGTGTCTAATAAGAGTCCTTGTCTTCAGTGGTTCACAGCTCCCACAGGGGTGGGACAAAGGGACTTCCTGCTTACAGAGACATTGAGGGCAGGAGCTTTACTTCAGGACTTTGAAATATCCTTGAAATTGCTTGGTAAAATGTAGCTCATGGATATGTAAAGCTCTTCTAGGCATTTTGGGGCATTCTCTTTTTTTTTTTTTTTTTTTTTTTTAATTTCTCCTCTTCTAAAGTCTGGCCTGAGATCTTAAAAGATGCTACAGTTTAGAACATTGAATTTTCACAATATTTGGCTCTTTCTAAACTCTTATCTCATATCTCAATATGCTATTACAGCATATGGAGTACATACAAATGTCCCTTGACTGGGACTGGATATTTCTTTGTAATAGACAACTTATTTGCTATATTTTGCCTCTTTGTAGCCAAACATGATTCTCTTTCCTTTGATATTTTAAACTATTTCCTTAATTATTTCTGGAACTAATACTTGGGTTGTTGCTTGTCCAAGACTAGTCTATTGTATTCTCTAATGACATTGAGCAGATTAGGCTTGCTTCTATCTCAAATAGATGAGTGTCATTGTGAGGGCTGAGTTTCTGACACAATATTTACAATTATAACCTCAAAAGTTGCTTTCTGTGGATTTACTTGAATAGTCAATTAGGATTCTTTGTTCTAGTTTCAGTCAGTAAATTTGCTCATTAGAGTGTTTTTATGTAACCACTTTTTTGATCAAGACATTTGTGGAAAAGTGACAGGAAAAGGTTAACAAGTTAAACCAAACATTCAACTTTAAAAAATTTCCAATTTTGAGGCATCAGAACTGTCCTTGGTGTACAATAATTTAGGTCTTAATTCAGCAGTTCATTCTGGAAACATTTCAGTTTGGGGATTGCAGAGAGATTTTAATTTAGGTGTGGTCCTCTGCTCTGTAGAATCAGCCCAGTGTTATTTTGCTTACCTAGAGATCTACTTCCTCTAATAGATGGAGGCCAAGTTTGTTTTAAAACTTGAATATTAATGTGTTACCAGATTTCTTGGAGGAAGTTTGATTTAATCTGAAAGCCTAAATGCTTCTAACTGGATATGCTCATGTTCCAGCTACACACACTCCTGGCAGATTTCTCCTTTGTTGGCATTGTAGAGCCCCTTTCTTCTTCCTCTCCTTCTCTCCCTTTCTTTTTGGATTGAGGGGTCAGAGAGGTTCAATTTGGGTATTTAATTACAATGCTGGCACTATTTTGGGAAAGACAATGTTGACTGAAAACCTGAATCCTTTTTTTTCTCCTGTTTGGCACTGTGTGTATCCCCACAAGTAAAAGTATATGGATGAAACTGCAGAGCCAAATGAAATGTTATCAAAAGCATGGTAGCTTTAAAGCTGTAGTTCTATGTGGCAGACTGTTTAATCTTTCACCTGCTGTATGTGATATAATAACATTGATATATGTTTGAGTAGCCTTTTGGGATTTTATATATCAGAGAGACTGCGTATTTTGAAATTTAATCCTCATGAAATATTTGACATCCTGAATGGGATAATTGACACAGGGACACTAATTAGGGAGTTGTAATTCAGAAGGTTCTGATCATGTACTTTATACTGACATGTATATTGTCCCCCTGGTAACTGTGTTAATGGTGCTTAGACATGTACATCAGGAAAAGAGAGCATACTCCTGGGAGCTCTGGAAATCAATCTCCTATGTAATGCCATTTTATAATGCTCTAGAAGGAGCAGATTTACACATTTTTCCATTTATTAGGCTGATCGTATATAAAATAGTCTGGCTTTAAAATAGTTTGACTCAGCTGGTGTTTTCATTCGTAAGAATCTGCCATGAATATCTTCCTCTGAAACGAAGCTTGTTGCCTAAACTGCTTTGCATTTCTTAGAGCTCACTTGAAATCTTGGGTAAATCTGTTCTATTCAGCTGAACTGAGTCCTGTTTACCTTATGTAGGAATTATTTCATCAACTTCTGAAATGCAAAACCCGTGGCAAAAGAGAAAAGGCAGTCTTGTGATTGCACCTCTGACCTAAAGGACAAGCTTTCTCCAAGTATGATTTCATTCAGGTAGAGAGAGCAAGAGCTGGATTAAGAAACAAAAAGATTTGCCTTAGGCAAGCAGGTGAGCTCAGTTTTTTTCTGTTTTCCCCCTGGCTTTGTGATCATACTATGCACATAATCAGACTGTCTACCTGTCCCAAAAAGAGCATTCCTTTATGGCATTTCAACAAATCCAAAAGCTCTTGAACTCAGCAGACTTTTCAAACTTTCTGCATGATCATATAGCATAAGTCGGGAAATACTTGCAAAGCACTCATTTACTATATGGTAAGTGATTACAGAGACTTGTTAATACTGCTTATGGGGCAGTGTTCTACCACTGTAGAAAACAGAAAAGCAAAGAACAGGCTAAAATCCAGTTAAAATTGTTGAAGTCTGGCAAAATATATTTATCAAATCTAAAACCGCCTGGGGAATAATGATCTCACTCTTGAAAAATGTGTAGAGTGATTTTTAACTTTTTCGAAATTAAGAATTTTTTAGGTCTCCTGGTGTGCAGCTTATACAGAGGCTGGCTCTTTCTACAGTACAGCATGTCCTCTGATGCTCATGTTGGGACATTGCTCCAGCAATGAGTCAGAGTTCCAGCTATTGTTTCACTAACATCAGTTCCTGCTGTGCTGGGGGTTTCCCCTCTCATCTTTTTCCCAAATTATCAGCCAGACCCAACCCTCTTCTGTTCATAAAAACTGATGGGAGGCCCCAGATTGGGCTAGAGTGGCTACAAGGTACTACTCACACAATTCTAGCATTGCATCTCCCCTGCAGAAGAGATGCTAGTTATTAATTTTCATGCCTTCAGCAATGAGAGAACACTCATTACGAGACCGTGCGGACCGCGGCACTTTGCCAGAGCCGGCGCTGGGGTGGGAGGGCCTCCTGTGTCATCAGCATCATGCAGCTCCTTGTGGCTTCTCTGCAGAATAGTCATGCCGTCATTTCAGGAGTTCTCTTGGGGTAAAAAAAAGTGGCAGATAGGCTTAAGAATGTTAAAAATTACCAATGTTCAAAAATACTTGCAAAGCATGGGGAAAACCTTTTGCTATTTAGAGAAGTACAGATAGAAAGAGAAGATGGTGTATCTTGGAGACAAGAAACCAGACAGATTGTTCTACTACGGCTCTAAATTCAGACTGGATGGGGCTGGAAGGAGCTGAGGGTATCAACCTCTGATGTCCTGTAGCACAAGGATATGGAGAATGGAAAAATGAACATGTGATGTACAGACTAGGCCAATGCTGTAAATGTGGTGTCTGAGTCACCACAGCCACCTAGGCTGGAAGCTGTTGTCATTTGGTCTAATACTAAAGGTTCATAAACTAAGCCTTTCACAAAGCTGAACAGTTTATGACAGATGTCATCTGTGCAACACAAATGTCACTGATAGGACTTGCTTTTATAAACTTCTCTGATGCACTTCACCTCATCAAGGCTAATGAGAATAGCCATTACATGTGTTCAGAAGTGTCCTTGACCTATGGCAATGCCCACATCTCATATGGTTTCAATATTCCTTGCATATGGATATTTCCAGAAGATTTTTGAAGTTGTTTTTTAACTTTTCATTTAAGTTTCTTGTGGAAATACAAAAGAAATTATGTGTATGATCTTTTCTCTTAATACTACTTAAATCTTTTTCATATGTCCTTAACCCTGCACCTCACCACCACGCTAAAATGCAACTCATTCACTATTTAATGCTGTCCTCAGAGATGAGCTAGGAAGTAGAATGAGTAGATGTCCTAGTCAGACTGAAAAGTTGTTTGGTATCTTGCTTCATTTATGATGCTTCAGCATGAGACAGGCAGATTTCCATTTTAAGTGGCCTTGCAAACGTTGGTAAATTTTAACAGTAATAATTATGATTATTCTTCTTGAGTTTTAAACTTTCCACAGGCTTTTTTGATTTTGTGCTGATTACAGCCCTAGGACCCTCAATATAAGAGAGAACAATGCTTTATTAAAACAAGCTGCTATATAAAATGTGTGCTTACTCAGCTGGAAGCTACTTGGCCATTTCTGCTGCTGCTCTCAAGTTCCAGAGCTGCAGATGGAATTGGGTTAATATAACATAACTTTCCCAAGAGCCTGCAATAGGACTTGATGTGTTTTCTGCTACATATCCTCATCTTCCAAATTAACCTGAAGACAAATGGGATCCATTTATTTGCTACTTCTCTGAGACAATATATTTGGCTGTCATAGTAATGTCTGCTTTGTATTTTGAATAAGACTGACTCCCTAAGGGGCTGGTTAACTAAGAACAGAGAATACCCTATGTGAAAAAAAAAAAAAAAAAAAAAAAAAAAAAAAAAAAAAAAAAAAAAAAAAAAAAAAAGATGGCACACTTGAGCATGCAACTTGACAGGGAAAAAATCAGCAGAAAAAACCTGAAAAATCTTGTGAGAGATGCCTTGTGTGCCTGATCTTTGGTTCAATGTCTTCTCCCTGTTGTCTAGGCATGTGGCATCCAGTTACGAGTAAAGAATCAGAGAAAACCCAAAAAACAATAGCAGCAGTGTGGAAATCAACCCATGTGCCCACATTCACTGAGTGGTTCCAGAAGATGTGGCAAATTATATTGATGGAAAAGCTGATTCACACAATTCTCCCTAGACCAAAAATTTGACAAACAAAACCACTTTAGGATATTTAGAATCTGTCCACTGACTATGCCAGGTGCTAACAGACAATTCTCTTGACCATATTTTTATCAGGGAAGCAAAATCAAATATTTGAGAACAAAGCTTCATGAAAAACAACACTGTGGGGCAACAAAGAGATCAGCCTTTAACAGAAAAGACTGGCAACTCCTATCCCTCTTCTTCATGACTCCTTGGAGACAGAGAGGAACAGCAATAGAAGCAAAATTTATTGACCTGCTAGATCTGCTCTGTTATTCAGGCTGTGATGCCAAGTGTTTCAGTTGTTACTGACCAGGCATCCACCTGGAGATGTGTGTGTACCATGCCTCTTGTGACCTGTCAAGAAAGGAACGACACTGTGAAAATGAGGTTGGGATGCAGCCCTAAGCACCAAAGTCAAAGCTCTTTCATGCTAAAAGTTGGATTCCTACTGCCATCAATGGATTTTTTGTTTTGTTTTTTTTAAATAGGTGTCTGTATTTCTGATGACCCAGCTTTTCAGTAATAGGGAAACTGCTTTCAGAGAGGAACATTGTGATTCAGAACTTTAAATAATGAAGTAGCACAGGAAGGTAACTTTTCTCAATGATTACAGCTTGTATGGAACAGAATATATTGTTGGCATTACCACTGAGGACAAGCCAAAGTCCCTGCAGTGATGTGCAAAACTTACAGGTGAAAATATACACCTACTGTAGACAGACCAGTTTGTTTTCAAGTCATTCAACATTTCAAACTAAGTTTTTTCATTACAGCAGTGAGTGAGTGCCCAGTTCCCCATGGCTGGCTGTGCATCTCTCTCAAGGCAGCTGCTGCAGGACCAATCAAGCAGTGACTCCCCAGGGAGACCACAGCCTCCTCCCACCTGCTGTTTACATCCCCACCCATTCAGCTCCAGGCTCAGGCAGGGGAAGGAAATGGTCTCACGCTGCATGTGCCTACGTGACACAGGCATGGTGTGTTAGAAATAAATCAGCTGGTTTGCTGAGGATTGAAGTTACCAGGAGCCTCTGATCAATGCTGACCAAAGCCACCCTGGGTCTCCATGCAGTTCTCCATGGGTGCACGGAGCAGGACTACCTCACTGTAGCAGTCTCAATACAAAATTGGATTAAAGTAAATTAATTTGAGAAAAGCAATTTAAAATTCTTAAAGTCTAGGAAAACACTCCAGGTGGCATTGTGTCCAGAAAAATTTTAGGGTACATTTGCTCTTCTCTGTGCGTGAATATTGACCAACAGGCTGCTTTATTTAGCCACCAGTGGTCATCGAGATGAGATGATTCTCATTATATTCTGATTGCATTTCTTTAATAAGATAAGTCCTTAGACTATTAGAGGTGATGAAAGGTGTCAGTAACAGCAACATCAAGAATAAAGGAAACCAGTACCATTGTAAGTTTTCTGGTAATGTGGGGAGCAGATATGACTTTCAGCTTTTTAGAAATTGTTTTAGAAGTCATACTGAGAACGATTAAGAAACCTCCCAAACATCCAAACCAGTGAAAAGTTCAGTATTCAAGAAGATAAAAATACAGCTGTGGGTGACATGGTTTGGTCTGAATTACTGCAGGAAGTTGAAGAAGGCAGCTTCTCTTCCAGTATCTAATAGGCTGTGAAAGAACAAGATGTGAAAGATAAGTGCAAACAACACGTGACAAATTCCTTTAAGATAGTTATTACTTCTCCTCTTTTCCATTTCATTTGGAATAAAAGAGAGTCAAACAGCCTTTTCTGCTGTGTTCACATTTGCTAACTGTTTACACTTCCCTGTTGATTACCTTCTACAGTATAATGGAGAGAAAATTTCAAGTTCCTTGTTTTAAAAAGCTTGCATTTGCTATAGCAATGAACTCATCAAGTTAATGATAATTTCTAGTGTTCAATCCGAAGTAGGATCTTTCAGAGATTTAAAGAAAAAAAAAATCAAACACCAAAATAGACTTTAAAGTGCTGCTCATGCTGATACAACATCAGATAGGAAATGAAAGTTTAACAGTTCAGCTAGGGAATATTTCTTCAGCTTCTGGGGCAAGACAGAGTTGCTCAGGAAGTGGGCATTTTGCCAGAGCAGGGAGCCTCCAGGAACTGAAAGATAACAGTACTGGTGACCCTTTGCCTTAGACCAGCTGGAGAGAAGGAGGCAGGCACTGGAGTGCACACTGCTGTGTGAAAAGGGAACAAGAGCACATGAAAATCCTCATAGCAGCATTAGGCTGTGAATGGGTGTCTTTGCTGGTGGGAATGTAATGTTAATTTTTTTCCATAATGTTGTTTTATATTCCATATGTAAAACAATACATTATTTCTCCTCTAGAATTCTACCTATATTTGTGCATTTTCCTGTGTCATTTGATCACAGAGTGTCAGTATTGCAGCTGGTGGGATCTGTCCTTTAAAATTCCCTAAGAAGTTAGGGGTGTGCTCTGGAGAGTTGTTTTTTCCCTTTCCACTTCAACTAATGAAGAATATAGACTAAGAAAGGATCACAAATGGGACTTGTACCATTTTGGTGGCCCAGACAGGATAACTTCTCATTCCTAACTGGATCTGTTCTGGAAAGAGATCTGACCTGAATAATAGGAACCAAGTCTGTAGTGACAGTGATTCCACTGACTGATTGTTGGATACCTGCTTTCTGTACTGCCTGAGTTGGAGGGAAGGCACCAGGGCTGTCCCTGCCAGCACTACACACAGTCCATGGGCTGCTTGAAGCCTGTGAAGGAATGTGTTGGATTGCTGGGCAGCCCAGAATCGTCTTGGGACTTTTGCTGCTTTCCTCTAGTTTTTGCCTCTGGATTGTTGGACTAGCAGGAAAAAGGGAAAAAAAGAAAAAACCAAACCCCACCCAGATGTAGCTAAGAAGAATGGGAAGTTTAAGATGTTCACATGGTGTTACTGCAGAAAGATTTCACAGGGCATGTGAGGATGGGAATATTTCAGTTGGAATAAGGAAAGAAGAGCCAAATGTTCAATGGGGAACACATGCTTGTTTAACTTGCACTGTGCTGACACACAGTGGAGGGCTCCACAGTACCCCTTCTAAAATCCACTCCAGTCTTCGTAAGAAAAGAAAGTACAGATTTTGAGCACAGAGGAGGCACTCAGCAACCCTAGAAGGACCAGCAGCTGTTGAACCAGCTACAGAGAGGGCTAACCAGAAAACACTGAATGCTGAGATCAAACAAATGAGAATGAATCAAAGAAACAGCAGGAGACAAGCAAGGGGGTGTAGCCCAATGCACTGCCTTGAACTCAGTTCTCTCTTAATCCATAGTGACCTGGGTTTTGTCCTAGAATGAGAAGTTTTCCCAAAATATTGTTAGCCTTGAATGGGTATTTGATATCATTTTCTCAATTTTTACTAGGATATGTTCATTTGTATTACTGAGAGTGCTTGTTTTCAACATAATTTTATTTCTCAGAAGTTATAATTATCCATATTGCTACATAATTTTATTTTTGGCAGGGAAAGGGCAAATGCACTACAAGTAATTGTTAAGCACTTCTTATCTGCATTTCCTGGATAAGGATTCCAGAGCATGGCCTCTTTTGAAACTCTTCTCACCTGCTTGGGCATGATGCTGCTAGCTTAAATGTATTTCCTTCTGTTTTGAAATAAGCCATGTGATAGGATACTCCTAATGTTCTTGGCCAAATTGATAGTGCAGTGTCCTGCCCTGGGAGTCACGAGCATTTGCTGTGTTCTTCAGAGATATGTATTTGCAATTAGTCATCCATACAAGGGGACTGTTTAAGACAAGCCTTTCCCCCAAAGCAGTTAATTCTTCAAAATGAAAATAATCAGATAATGAGTTCATTTCCGATTTCACATTTAATGCCAAACATTTTTGGGTAAACAAGATATGCTGGCAGAGTTCTCATTGTATGTTTTTTATTAACTGGGAAACAGTTGATTCTTATCCTCTCTATCAGCTCAAATAAATTACACATATTTTAGAAAGAGAGACTTGTGCAAACTGGCTGGCTGGTTTCTATATAGGAGCCCATCAGCCAGTCTGTGCAAACTGCACCCAGGCCATGCTAGCAAGAAATGAAAACCTATTAAGACCCAGCTTGGGAGTCTCCCACTCAGTGTAAGGTTTTACCACAGTAACTCATATTCCCGCACCACGAAAATAAGTAAGGCAGCAGGCAGTCTATATCTAGCAACTTTGCCAAATCAGGCAGGCCCAGTGTTGGAGGTGCTGTGCCATTCCTGCTGGCAGCTCCTTGGAAATGTGAGGGAGCTGATGGAAGTACCTGCTGTTCACAGTGCTCAGGACAGCAGACACTGCCAGGTACTCTGAGGCCGTGTTTTGAAGAAGTTGTGGAGAAAAGTGAGAATATAGCAAAGCATGGGACCAGCAGAAGTGTTAAATGTTGTTCTCTCCTCCTGGAGCCCAGCTTCGATCAGTGGACTTGCTATGGGTTTACAGACCTGCCGAAGAGAACAGAATCTGACCCAGAGGCTGGGGCCCCTGAATCCTTCAAAATCAATACTTCTTTCCAGACAGGGGGAGCTGAAAAGAAAAAAAATGAAAAGATCTGTTTGGAAGTGGTCTGCACCACTTTTGACAGCAATGTCAAAAGCATTTAAAGAATATTGTTCTTAAGGTGTCTCAAATTTTAGAAAGAGGTCAAAGTATTCACAGTAATTTCTAATTTTGAACATTGGAGATTAAAATTCAGATTAATGTTTAATGCCTATGGTACAAATAATATTCTTCCTATCTGTGCAGAATGAACATCAACATGCCATGAAGAGACCAGCCACTCATAAACAAAGGAAAACTGTCTACCTTGTTGATCTTTTATATCAGCTTAGCACTTAGGTTGATGGTGCTAGTTCCTGTCCAAACTGAGAAAAAAGGTAAAAGCAATCTCTGTGCTAAAGAATTCCCAGTCTGAACATGCAAAAGGGGTCAGGAGATGAACACAGACAAGAGGCAGGAATACTGACAGAGCACTATGGATCAGCACAGCTTAAGCCAGCAGTTAAGTTTCAAGTGGGTGTTTCAGAAAATGAGTATTTCAAGGTAAGGTTTGAAAGAGAGCAATGAGTTTATTTGTATAGATGTTTTTCTACTTTTTAAAAATAGTGAGAAGCAGTGTCAGAGAAAACAGTTTTTCTGAATCCAGACTGCATTTTTAGGAAGACGTAATTGGCCCCAGAAGTCTCAGATTCAGTTGCTGGACAGAAAAAAAGATCAGTGGAGCTTATTGAGATGATTGTTTTTTCTGATCTACAAAATAACCTCCATGACAACGGAGGGCGTATCAGAGCTATATGGTGCAGCTGGAGGAAGACTTTGGCTCTGGTTTGCAAACTCTAGACAAATCCCAGCTTTGACAATTTGCTGTATAGCTTCTGAGCTTTGCACAGCAGTAACCTGAGATTTTTCTGGGGTGTGGAGCAGAGGGAGTCTGGTGTTCAGAAAATAAAGCCAATGAACATTGCGATTTCTGGGAAAAACAATATTTGCAGTGTAGGCTCCAGACAGGAGAAGCTGGTGTATTAGTAACATGTGACTGGAGGCAGTCTCAGCAGCACAGCTCTTGCTGTCAAGAGAATAAGGGAGCGTCTTGAGAGAACTTCTCCCTTCCAATCCTCTCCTTAGAGGGTGAAAAGTGCAAATATTTTTCTTTCTGCTGTCATTTTGAGGATGAAACCACCATTTGAACTTTCTTAATGCAGTGTTTAGCTTTCAGATGACAGAAATACAACAGTTCACAAGAACTCAGGCCTCACACAGGCTAGTTAACACATTCATGGCTGAGTTAAATGCTAGGAGACTCTAAGTGGCTTAAATAAGAATTTGGTAAATTGTAACAACTACCATGCCCCACTCCTCCACTGAACAGATAAATATATGTAACTCTTTCTTTTTTAAGAACCTTCTCAAATTTGTTCTTTTTCTCTTTCAGGAAAAAACTGATTTGGAAAGTTATTGTCTGGAAGCTGTATTTGCATAAAACAAGTAGCATCAACCTGCATTGTTCAGTGTTGAGGGAGAAAAACCTTCACAGAAAAGGAAGGCAGTTTGCTCTAGTGAGTCATCAGGGGCCAGGTGCTGAAGGAAGGAGACTTCTTGAGGAAAAAGTTGCTGGCATGGGTCAACTGTAGGGGAGAAGCAGTACTGTACTGTGGGTATGGTTCCTCTAGGAAACTTGGTATGTGCCTGTTTTTGTGTTCTCAGGAGGTTGTGCTGCCATTATCAGTCCTGGTAGATTGATAATGGCAGTTGTTGCAATGTTTCAGGTTGCTTTAACCACTTCAATCCCTATATTGGGTATTTGGGTTTAAAGAAGTTTGAATTTGCTTAAAAGTCTTTTCTGTACAAGCAGCGGTTGGGTTCTGGGCCAGGTACATCCTTAATCCAAAGGTGCCTTCTGTTAACTCCTCTGAAATTTCTGGTTCACAGCTGTTTTCTCAGGAATTGTTTTGTATCCTGTTGGTCTCCAGTTACAGGAACTTTAGTACTATGTGGTTTTTCAAGGAAAAAAGCCTGTGGTGAAGGAACACTCAGAAGAGCACCAAGCTTCAATGCGGGGTCCTTTGAGGAACTCCACTGCAAGAAAACAAAAATGTTATACCTGAATGGAATGATATTTTTCTAATGAGTCTTAATGCTTTACCATCTGGTTTGCCAGCATGTTTCAGCTTGTGAAGGGATGTTTGGCATGAGCACCCCATTTCATCACCCAGGAGGGTCACCACATGGTATAAAAATATGGTGTATGTATAACCTTTTGTTGATTTCTATGCCCCTGTCACTCTAGAATATTTATATATATGTGAATTTTGAGTAAGAATAGCCCATTTAGGCTATTTAGGACTACTCCCTTGCCCTCTCCAAGGTCTGCTGCAGAGCAAATATCTCCCTGCTCAGACTCAACCCCGAGAGGGCCCTCACCTCCACCAGAACCGTCCCGGGCCCCGTGCTGCGACCTCCAACTAAATGTGGAGCACTGGTTTGTCCTTCAAGTGTGAAGCCAGTAAGGACTCTCTACCACAGTTTTTGAACACATTTCCAAGTATGGCAGGGTTCAGTGGCAGGCACATAATAGGGCTTTTGGCATGTATTATACTGTGCTCAACAACTCCACTCTCTGATCCAAACATGCCCACCAAAAATAACTTCAGTGAACAGCTTTTATTTTAATTATTCCAGTGTGGGACTCATGATGTTTTGCCAAAAATCTGGCTTGTAAAGCTTTTTGTACCTAAGCACAGAAACCCCTAGTGCATAGTTAATCCCCCACTGGGATTTTCCTGATCCAGTTACAGGTCTATTCTGCAACCTCATCTTTCTTTACCTATCACTTGCTCTCTCTGTTCACCCTACCAGCTCCTAGAGTTCTTGCTCTTTCTTGGCTTCTGTGACTGTTTTTTCCCAGCTATCTCCTCTAATTTTCTCTTTTCTCATTCAGCTGCACATGTGGTTGATGGTGTTTTTTGGTGGTTCCACAGCAGTTCTGATCTCTGCAGGGATTTCAGTGAAATCAGTATGTGGACTCTTCTTTTATTCTCTCTTTCCTATCTATTACATGGCATAATAACAAAAAAAAACCCCTGCACTTTTGCCAATAATTTTCAAACTTGCCTTTTCCTATGTGATCTGTTTCATTTCATCACCGAGGCTCTTTTCTTCCAGTCTCCTTTCCTTCTTCCCCATGTAGCACGTGTGTATACATTTATATGTATACATGTAAAAATCATTCAAAGCAGACATAAAAAAAAGGGGTGTGGTGCGACAAGCTACTGGGCTGTGCAGAACACTTTGAGTCCCTGAGAGGGCTGACTATGGTAGTTCCTCTGTCATCTCTATGTTGGATTATTTATTTAATCTTTCCTTTATCAAACCCTAATTTGCTTTGTGGAGAAACACATGCAATTTAGGATATTAGTATTTAATGAAGTATTTGCTGTTATTTTGTAAATAACCTCAGATAGTTAATGAAATGTCCCTCTAAGAATATTAAATGTGAAGGAGGAAAAAAAAGGTTTGATATGATGTTCAGTTTTTCTTGGGTTAATTTCCTAGGCATGCCAAAAGAGAAGGAAAAGGAGGAACTCTAGAGCAGGATAACCTATAGCCTGATGGTTTTCAGCACAGGTGGGGAAAATACAGATTCAGATGCCTGGAGGGAGGTGAGCCCAGCTCTCCTGCAGTCTGACAGAGTGCTCTGGTGGTAACTTGATTGCTGAAAGCAAGTCTGGCAGCAACAGCACCCACTTCTTTACTGTTTTGTTGGAGGAGGTTTGGATAGCAGTGGAGGAGGATGGTAATCCCTACACTGAGATAGGTGACCAAATTCCAGAGAGGCTTAAGCTAATTCTAATACCTTCTGCATTTCCTAATAGCTCACTTGAGCAGCTCCTGCTCAGTTTTCTGTTTGGAACATCTCTGTTCTCTGCTTCCCAAACCTCTGGATCCCAGCATGCAAGCACACTCCTGGAAGTCAGGAGCTAAGGTTTTCAGTGATGTAGGGCCTAAATATTTCTTGTGTCCAGAACAAAATATTTATCTGTATTTATGTAAATGCTTAGCTTTACAGGATCTGTGCTTGCTTACCTTGATAAGTGCTGCTAAAAATAACAATAGGGACATTGTGGCATTTATGTGCAGCATTCATATGACATCTGTTACTACATCTATAGCACCATGCTGGAATTTATGGAGCAAACTCATGGGGAATGTCTTTTTACCAGCTAGGGACAGACAAGACATATATTTTTGAAAGAATCCCTTTGCGTTCAGGATACTTTAAAACTGCTGCTTACTAGCACAATACCCTGTGTTTGATTCAACCTGAAACACAGTATATAATACTGGCATTTTCATTTTGTCTCACATTTGCACTGTTCTCTGGTTCTGCTACTGTAAGTTTCTGTGCCTATGCAGTGAGGAATAGAAAGCTGGGTTTTTTGAAGGTCTGGAGGTCCTTCAGTGTCAAATTACTCTTGTAATTCTACTTCAGCATTTCCATAGGGCCCCCAAGTATTCTTGGCAGTTTACAACAGTCCTTGTCCCAAAGCATTTAAAATACATTTCCGATGTGCTGAGAATAATAAATCTAGAAGAAGAGAGTATAAAGGAATGAAATAATCCAGGATATAGTTAATGTATCAATGATTATACAGGTACATTTAAATTTATTTTTAAGGCTTAGATGGAAGGATGACTCACTTTTAATTATTTTTTATTGACTTTGTGACAGCGTAAGGAATGTTTCTAGAAATCAGATTTGAATTAGAGGGTTTCACATGAACTCTGACTGTTTTTGAAAGCAAGAGTTGCAAACAGTAGACTTCATTATCCTGTAGAAGGACTAGAAACAAAATGGTTTATTCATCTTCTTCTCATCAGCTACGCTTTTCCAAATATACTGATGAATTTGCCTGTCAGTGATTCAAAGTATAGATAACTGAGAAACTTTTGCCTTATGGCTAGTGCAAAGAAAACAGAACATAAAGTTCTGCTTTATTATAAGATGAGGGATGCTGCAACATTTGAGCAAGTACCAGCCAGAAGCTGTTAAAAAAACCCTAAAAACCAAAAATTAAAAAAAAAAATCTGAAATAATGGAAAAGCTTTTCCTTTAAAAATTTAAAACTTTCAAAAAACAACAACCTTGGATCCTGTAGATTTGGTGCCTACTCACTGGAACGTCACCAAATCTCACTTGTTTTGCTTGGGCCTCACTCAAACATAACTGGCCTCAAGCTAGTAAGCAAGCCAGCAAATGTCCTGGCTTGTAAAGAAATCTGATCCAGCCCTGTAAACTGAACCCAGCCTAAGAGCAGTGGTGAGGGGAACATATGGAAAATTAATGACAGATAATAGAATGGTGGGACAGCCTTAAAGAAAAGATTGTTGTTGAGTTTATGCAACAATGCCAGCTAATGGTTTTCCAAGTTAAGAAAGTTATAGAGTATCTAAGCAATGTTTTTCACTTTGCCAGCACTTAAGCTCTAGAAAGGGCTGCTGTGTTTCTCTTGCCCCATTGCACATTCTTAATTGATACTTGTAACTGCTGGTTCAGCTGCAGCAGCACTTTGGGAAGCATAGAGATCCTGGTCCCCACCTGTTTAAATAAATTGGAGCCTCAGGAAGAGGAGTACACTGGAATTTCCTTGGGCTCAAACTGGGCATAACAGCAAAAGTCAGGCTGAGAGCTAGAAGCCTGCCCAAGCACTGGAGGCAAGGGTGGTGTGTGTGTTTTCTTTTTCCCTCTGCAGACCTACAGGCGTTTTGCAGAGATAAGGTGCTTTGTGATATGATGTCATAGGTGGGGAAATAGTCCCAGGGAGCCCATAGTTTCACAAGCCCTCTCTGGTGAAGAAACTGGAAATGGAAATGTAATGAATGGAAAGAATAATTTTGGTGAAAGTGTATATATTTCTGGAATGCACAAATCACGTATTTATTTGGCTGATCACCTGGGATGCTCATTTAGGGTAGATTTTTAAATGTGACACCATACAGTAGCTATTTTGTACCAAGAGAAAAGTCATCCCTTTCCCCTCATTCCTCCACTTTTGTTTATTTGAAGACCAGCTAAAATCCAAACATTTTCCTGCCTGGACCCTAAAATGTTTCTCACTCCTCTGGTGCCTGCATCCATCCTGCTGCAGAGGCAGATGTTGAAGTTGATTTGTCCACTTAGAGGCCCTTTAGGGCCAAAAGTTGTGCAACTCACCTGTTCATTTGGGTGTTTAAAAAACTCTCATGCCATTCAATATACTTCTTTTTTCTTCTTGAACCTGTTGCCTCTGGGCCAACACAGTGCCTCAGGATCCTTCCCAGAAAGCGTTGGGGAGGCTGTGGAGAGGACCAGTCTCACCTCAGGTTCCTTAAAGCAGGCACTGAGTTTCTCTGATGTCAGGTCTAAGCTTCTCTCCCTGCTCAGCTGAGAGGAGAAATGGATTTTTCCAATAAAATCTGTTCAGGTGAGTTGCTGCATCTTTACTGGAGTTTAAATGAATATACTGAGATCAGAGTGTCAACAAACTGGTGAATTCAGTACCTTACATTAAACAGATGATCATGTTAGACTGTCATAAGGATTCATACTAAGCATAAAAATGAATGTCTAAAAAAAAAAGAAAGCTGATTTGTAAAGGATGAAATGAATATGTAACACACAAATACATAAATATATCTTAAATATAGACATACACAGTGGTAGTTGTAATACCTGTAGTGCAACAGAAAGCTGTAATTATGTCTGTGGGGTGATTTAGCAGACAAACTTTTTTTTTTCCCCTGAGAAGTAACTTTTAAGCCACTTCACATGGGAGTCTGTATCAGTGGGAAAGAAAAGAAATGAAAAATGTTTAGAAATCCCAATGTTTCCAAACATAAATATTTCTATTTCTGGTTTGTTAAACCTGTTTTAATCCTTTTGAGCTCCTGGGGAGGGGTAAAACAGCCTTAAGGTAAGACTTATGATGTAAAAGAGTGACTTATGATGTAAAAGAGTGTTTGGTATGACCTTGCCAAACCTATGAACTGAAGAAAGGTGATGGCTCCAGAGTGCACAGTGCATGTTTTGCTTTTCTAATACCTAGAAGATTCAATATGTCTGAAATACAGCAAGAAAATTTCCTGCAGGGCAGTGGAGATGTCCTACTGACAAGAGGGAGCTGTATTCTTTTCTCATCACCTCATAAACCGTGGGGTTCTGACTGAGGATGTTAGGTAATGCTTGCCACATACAGAACTCAAAGGGGGTATTACTTTCCTTGTATAACCCTTTGAGATCTGAGGCACTATTGTTTGACAAAGCATATTGTTTTTCCCTCTTGCTTTTACTGAGCTTTGATGCTGATTTTAGAACTTGACAGCTGTGTTTAGACTTGTCTTACAGCTCTTGTATAGAGCAGGGGAAATAGAGATGTCTGGGGCAGTGGGCAATGTGAACTGCGTGGAGGGAATAGAGCCCAGGCTTGCCTTGGGAAACTGTGGGATTGATCCACAATGATGAACTTGAGCCACACTCCTTCTGGGAGACTCAGAGATGAGTGGGGTGCTGGTCCCTTGTGCCCTGCCCAGAGCTGTGTGCCTCAGGGAGGGACTCCTGACCACCACTAATGAAAGCTGTGAGCTCTAGCTGGGCACCATGCTTCAAACAGGTCCTGCCTTTGCTTGGGATTGGCATCCACAAGAGCTTAACAGCCCCCAGGACTGCTTGATTTTCCCTGCAGTGCTCTTAATTTTTGCAGTGTTTAGGTATGAGTATTTTGTGTGACAAAATAATCAGAATGAAAGGATAATTATGAGGAATGGTCTCAAAAAAACAAAAAAAAAGGTCAGAATTTGTTACAGCTATTGTAATAAATGAAGAAAATACCAACTTTTGTTTATTACTCTCAAATGTCTAAATTCAATTCTTGTAGGATTGAATAAGTTCATCCTCTGTGGGATAAAAAAAAAGTTTTATAGTTTGTTTTTATTCAGTATCTGAATTTATAGGCCTATCTTTGAATAATTATGAATATCTTGTTCAAGATCTGAAAATTGTGATATTCCGCCATCTCTGCGGATATCAGAGGAAAAGGTCTTGAATGAGTTAGTGGGATTGCACTCAGGAAACCAGGGACTGGGCTGAAATAGCAAAAAAAAAAAATCAATCAAAATAGAAGTCAGCACAATCCTATTGAAGTTCTGAATATCTCATCACTCTGATGTAGAAGATGACACAAGAATCTTAGTTCTTCTCAACTTTTGTAAGGCACCACGCAAACAAAGGCTCTTAATGATTTGTGTGTCACAATATTGTTTGGTTTTCTTTTGAGAGAATGACATTTCAGTGGTGTTTGCTTAAGTCATAGCACTGAGGAGAGGATTCCTGAGTTTCAGTAAGATTGTATTCAAAGGAAGGTGCAAAACCCCAGGTACCCTCAGATATTTGTTTCTATGATGTTTAGGTACATTCTTGTTTCAAAGATGGAGTGAATTTTATGAGCACAGAGCCCTGGGCTGCTTCTAGAGTTTCTCTGTAGAAGCACCAGCTCTCCAGACCATGATCTTGTCTATTTTGTAAAAACACTTCTCCCACTCTGATATGGGATGTCCTCAACTTTGTTTTCTCACCTTCTTTCCAGAATTTATTTGCCTTTGGCAGCTGATGGATGTGATATGATGAGCAATCCTTGCCATCCATTGCACACACTTGAACACACTTTGAATTAACCCTTTCTCAACTGATCAGTTTAGCAGGAGTGTAAAATCAGGATACTTCTAAGCCAATATAATATTGTTTGTTATGAGTCAATATAATTTGTATCCTGTATAAATGAAAATTAGAAGTTCAGAGGCTTTATTTGGACGCTGAGCACAACCTGCATTTACTTTCAAGGAACAAAATGTACTGCAGGATTTTCATCTCTAATATAAGATGCTAACCCATATTCCTGTAACTTAGCCCTTAGGTTTCAATCATTTTATAGAGGAAATATCTAAAAATTCTTAGAGTATTTTTTGTCAGTTTAGAACCAGACCCAAATTTCATCGCTTGCACAATTCTTCGTTTTCAAACCTCTGTGTTTGGTAGAAATGTCTGGAATGTAGAGTATTGTATTTAAAAATAAAGCAAAACAATTCTTAATAGCCACTCTATCATTTAGCTAAACAAAATCCCAAACCCACACCATTCTGCAAGCAGGGAATAGTGAGGATGGGAGAAGTAGTGGGAAAAAAAAGAACTAGGAGTAAAACTGTGTATACAGTGGCCAGAATTAACCATTCTGAGGTTTGGAACAAAGATGAAAATATAAATGAAACAAAACTGCCTTTATTCAGTAAAATACTTAAAATGCTAGTGCAAGAATTCAGAGGGTGCAGTGTTGAGTTCCCAAGAAAACTGTATGAAAGGCCAGGAAGCCACTTCTTCTTGATTTGCCTTATACCAAGGATCAAAGCAGAAAGGTATCTCATTTCCATATATAACTTTGAAGTATTTTATAAAGAAATTCAGTAAATGTGCCTTAGAGTAGTTCTTACCAGGCTGCCTTGCATCAGAAGAATAAATAAAAACTAGAATGTCTGTTTGCTGGAAGATGTACCAGTACTGCATTGTTCAAAACTTCTTCATCTGTCTCTAGTAATTCTTGGTTTGTGAAGACCAAGAAAGAGTCAGACAGGTTTTTATTGCCTTGGGATAATTTTTTTTTCCTCTGCTCTCATAAACCTTCCATATGCTTCTACATCCATGTCTTGTTTTCATTTTTAGTGAAGGTTTTTATTTGGAGTCTCATAAAATTCTAATTTATTGCAGCTTCTTTTTATAAAATGCAGAGGGGAGGAGGGGAGTATTGAGATAGCATGTGCAAGGCAGTCCCAAGGAATGCATTTGAGAATTTATAATGTTGGGCAGTTTATCAACCCCTGGTTCAGTTATTGGCAACTACTTTTCCTAACTCTCTAACCTATGAGCCTGTGTTCCCATGTTGTGTATGGAAGACATGTCATATCAGTCTATTTAAGCAAGAAAGTATTTTTTCTTCCTTATGCAAACTATCTGCATTAGCAGAGAGTGAAGGAAAATCAGGTAAAAAAAAACCTCCCCTGTACATGAAGTGCTCCTACATCTGTCAGTTCTCACTGTCTTGTGAGTGGACCCACTTACACCAGTGTGCACTATTTGTTGAATACTCATAAGAAATAAGATAGGAGTAATATATTCCTTTAGAAGCCACAGATGACAGCTGACCCTTTCCTAGGCTAGGAGCAGAGCATTTGAGGGATCAGGAATACATCCAGGTTTACCTACCTATGTTCTGTTCAGAATTGACTCAGGACCAAACTGAACAAAAAGGAACAACGTGTATTTCCTGCCAGCAGAGCTGCTTTTCTTTGCCCCTCTCTGGTGTTAAGTTGACCAATCTAAATGAAAACCTCATACTTCAAATAGTGAAGAATTGTGGTGCTAATGTGTTACCATGGTTCAAAGTTACTGTGAAATTTCAAGTGGTCCCTGGCTTCAGTGGAATGAACGCAACATTTTTTGAGCAAGGAACTACATTGCTTTCACATAACTGGCTGATGTGCTGAAAAAATCTGTGAAAACAACTGGGCAGAGTTAAGGGTATAGTGCAAGAACACAATGTACATGAGAGGTGTCATCAGGCAAACCAGTAGTTTAAGAATTTTGTGCAAATAACACATATACTTTTGCATATGTTGTATGTTTGATATACATGTAAACATATATACATATTTACACACATGTAGGTATTTTCTGAACATATTCTTCTTTGTGAATGTGAACTCCTTCCCACTCTGTACATGTTGTGATATATCAGTAATACAACACTTGTGATATTTAAATGTTTGTGGGTCAACCTAAGTACTGAAAGAGAAATTCAAGTCCTGTAGCACATTTGAAATCTATTCTTGCAGGGGCTGTAAGGAAATATGAGAGCTGCTCTGCTGGAAAGAAACTGCTGGGCACTGGACCCTTTTTATTCTCCTCTAAATAAAACATAGAATAGGCTTTTAACTGCCTTTTCTCCATAATAGCTACTTAACCCTGTTCACTAACATTAAGGAAAAAAAAAGGAAAATTCCAAAAAAAATTCCTATTCAGAGTAAAAAATATAAATTAAACCGAAGTGCGCAATGCACACTCTTTTCTTTCCTTCCTGTTTTGTTTGGTGTTTTCTAACTCTGCTTTTTGGACAGCTGAATGGGGGCTGGGAAAGTGTTTACAATATTTTCACATGATTGAGATGGCAGAGTTCTTGCACTCAGTGAAAGGCCTTCTGTTTTCAGATGGCATTGAAAGTTTACCGTCTTTCCAGACAAAAGGAAGAGAGCCCGTTGCCAGCGGATGAGTAATGGGCATGGCCTCCGCACAATACCTCCTATCCAGTCCTAAATCTACATGGTGTTCTTAGGCTTCCCGGCTTCTCCAAAGCAACCTTTGTCTCTGCTCTGGGAGACCAAAACTGCTCGTTGGGCAAGCGGGGATGCAGCCAAGAGGGGAAGGCTCAGTGACAGCAGTTGCTCAGTGCTCACTGCCCAGTATCTGCCTCCTTACCATGCCACTATAATAGTTGGGAACCCATCAACAATTGAGCATCCTCTATACAAATATGTTGCAGACCATCTGTATAGTTTTCAGTTCCAGAAGATTCCAGTAACTCGCTAAGTTTTAATACCTTTTTTTTTTTCTTCTTGTTAATCAGATGGGCTGCCCTGAGATAAGTGATTAAAGCAAAAGCCTGACATAATTTCTTCGGAGGTAAAACTGCACAGAAGTTGCCAATTCCTGTATTTGTTTTCTTACAAGAAACTTGAAGCAGGCATTTTCCACGGTTAACAATTTTTAGGTTCTATCAAGTAATCTTTTTTTCTTTTTTCTTTGATCAGAAAAATATTTTGGTGAAAAGGATTGCTAACATAGTTTTAGAAAATATTTGAACAGGCAATTCTGAAGTTTTTCCAGAGACTTGTTGGTGTTATAGAGACCAGTAGGTAATTTTTTTTCTTCTTTCTCTTACAAAGCTTCCTAGAGCTAGTCTATTTGGAATTTATCTAAATGTGTATATGTGTATGTAGGCTACCTATGCATGGGGCATGTATGTGGGTGTAAACATGTCTCTCTCTCTGTACCTGTCTAAAAGAACTTGCATTTCACTCTGCTATAAAGGGGATGGAGAAGAGCTTTCTAAGAATTAACTAAGCATTCATTAACTGCACTTAATTTTGACTGTGTTCTTGGCTAAGAAATGTCAGTATTAAGTTCTTATTCTTTCATGCTAATTTGGTGTTGCGTAGCGACTCGTGTATTGTTGTCAGGAAAACAGAAGCAAAGACGTAAGAGATACAGGATTTCTTAAGGGGTGGTTGTGGCTGGTATCAGCAATTTACTGACTAACCTGTAGTAACCTGTAGTGCTGACAGTCTTGGGTATACAAGGAATGCATTAAGGTTATTAGCAAAACAATTTTCTAAATTATCTGAATGGAGCTTTCAAGGTAACTAATTCTATTCTTTGGACTTTTTTTTATTCCCTCCCTTTTGGTTTGTTGGTTTTTTCCCCCAGAAATTAACAATCTAAAGCAGCATTAAAATAATCTGGCTTAATTTCCTCTGCTGAAAGAGCAAATCAGCTGAAATTTAGACATTTTGCCGAAAGAGGAGGGAAAAACCAGGTAGTTTTTGTTTTAAAGAGCATGACCATACACATTCTGCTCTGGTGCCTTTAAAGGGAACTTCCCTGTTTAAATGCCCTTGAGCAGAGAAATACCAACACCTCTTAATTGTTTAATATATTACAGCCTAAAACATTTACAGAAGTGCTTTCCAAGTATTTCACTGTTCCAGGTGCTTGGTCCTGCACCTCCTAAAATAATAGGCTATTTCCCCTCAGTTTTCCTATGCTTGGTGCCACAATGAAACATATGCTGTGTATCAAGGGTAGGGGAAGTGAGGGAAGTAAGCGGGATGCCTGACATTGGTGCTGGTGCTTGCGGCACACACAGACCTCTCTGTCTTGCGTCACAGAGCTGCTAAAGAAAAAAAATAACATGGCTTGTGCTTGGGCTGTAAGGTCCAAGGAGAAAAATATCATATTGTTAAGTTTTTGAATGTCACTCTGCACAAAGACCCCTTATCACTGTGTCCTCTGAGAAGTATCACAAAAAGAATAATAATTCTACTAATCAGGAGGGCTGGGCATACACCGGTGCACAGCACAGCTGTCTTGCAGCTGCCTTAGAGCCATGGTCCAAAATGTATTTGCTCTTGCATGGAGGTGTCATGAAGCCAAAGTCTGATGTCTGTCACATGTAAACATGCTCCAGACTGAGGAAAAAAAAAAAAAAGATTATTAGGAAAAAATAATTATGCCTTATTTTGATCTAGTAGGGACAAGGTAAGACATAGTTTTCTTGGCCTGCACTTAAATAATTTATTTTTTCAACTTAGCCAAAATGGACTGAGGCTTTTCCCCACTTGAGAAATAAATCTCCTAGTACAAAGCACTTAGGGCTCCCTAGGTTCTGTGAGGCTCTGCCCTGAGCACAGATAACTCTGACACTCATGGGCACTGAGTGAAACTGGGCAGGCAAAGGGACTTAGCCTGGAAATGCATCTGCAGAAAGTTCCTTCTCCTTCTCGAAAATCCTCCTCACTGTGCAAATGCAGGCTAACCAAAATGGTGCAGAGAGCTGGGGTCTCAAACCCTTCCAACAGCTCTGTGTAAGGAAGCAGCAGCTGGATGGTTTCCAGTAAGGAGCTGGAGCGAGAGAGGCTCTGTCTGGCCCGAGGGAGGAGATAATGTGAAGTTAAACAATTCTGTGAGAGTGGAGGACTGAATCTTTCCGTGGCTGCTGTTTCCATCAAGCACTTCCCAGCACAGTTGCCTGCCATCCCTTTGAACCCACGTCTCCCATGTGACAGAGCAGTGATCTGGCTGCTGAGCCACTAGACTAATATTGTTCTTTTAATCTCACAAAAATGTGTTATAAAAGAGTTGGATTCACATGAGAAATTAAGTATAAGATCTGTCCTCATAAAGACATTATACCATGAATGCTCTCTTTCTGCTGGCTGCAAGAATAGGTGGCTCAAGGGTGAAAGGGTAGCATTTACATTTAAATACACCTATTGGAATTGCACAAACAGAAGGCTAAAGCTACTGCTCCCTCTCTGAATGCTTTTAGAGTTTGCTGCCTTTTTTTTACATAGTAGCATCTTTTTTTTTTTTTTTTTTTTTTTTTTTTTTTTTTTTTTTTTACATAATCAAAAAGGGGAATTGAGATGCTTAAGATCCCATAAAATAAAGTAAAGGAGGTTATTGTGCCAGCAAGATAAATGGATGAGCCTTTTCAAAGTAATTATTTCACTTTTTTCATCTGTATGTGCCACTCAGGAGGTGAAATCCAGATTTCAACCAGAGCTTTCTCTGATGTTACACTAACTGGTAGTGCTGGCTGTGTGGATGCTGTCTACATTTCCCAGAGAAAATGAAATTCACATTTATTTATTTTTTTTTTTTATATATCTGCCATACCCAGATTTACCCTGTGATAAAATAGAAAGCTCCTTAACACCTGGAGAAAACAGAAACTGAAACAGGGTGGAAAGGGCACTTGGTGCAAGGGTAGCCTGGCAGCCATGGTGCAATCCCAGTGAAACCCTTGAAATGCACCTGCTTGACCCAGGCCAGGGCTTATTCCCTTCCCTCTCCAACATATTTCTCCCCTCTGTACAGTGACAGAGGCTTATGGCCTGGAGTTGCAAAAACTCTGGTCTTGCTTTTGCTCTTTAGGATCTCTGATTGAAGAAAAAATAAAAAAATAAATAAATAAAAAAATTAAAAAAAAAATTAAAAAAAAAAAAAAGAGAGAGAAAAGAAAAAAATAAAAAGAAAACCCAAGTGTATTTTCCTTGATTTTTTCTTCAAATTTTTGATGGCTCTTTTATCATGATTTTCTACTACTCACACAAGGGCCAAAACCAAAATGCATGAATAACTGCCTTAAAATTACAATGTAGCAGGAAATCAGAAATCAGGAGCTCTGTGCTGAACAATTTTTGCACATATGCTCTGATATGTATTAAATTACTACATAAGATATAGCTAATAACACAAATCATTAAGTATGCTCCAGATACCTCTGGACATTTAGGAACTTGAAATCCAGATCTGGATGTGCCAGTTTCTTAATATGTAGTTAACAATTTTTCCATTGAATATGTACGTAAAACTGCTATCTTAATATATTAACTTGAACAGTGGGGAATACTAAGTAATTTAAAAAATAATCTAATTAAATGAACTTTGGAATCTCTGCAGAGAGAAATGATCCCATCATCAAAATGCATGCAAAGAAAGGAAGAGTGAAGGAATCCTTAACTCCATGGTCAGTATCCCTTTATGGGTCCTTGTTTTTAGAGTGTATTTGACTGTGTTTTTTTGGGATATTTTACAGTTTTGGTCTTTACAACGCTGAGTGTCTGTATAAAATGAAACAGTGTGTCCCTTAGTCTTCCTAGTCTAGCAAGTCCTGGTCCTCCTAGTAAGTCTTCCTAATTTTTATGGTCTAAGAAAGGCTGAATAATTTTTTTTCCTGTATACTTTCTTGAATTTTAATAATTTTATGTCAACTACTTATCTATCATCTTTTTTTCCAAGCCAAGGAATCCTCTGCCACTTAAACTCTCCATGTAGAGAAGCTTTTCTACACATCAGATGATCCTTGTTGCACCCTGCTTTAGTTCTCCTCCTTCTGCTATTGCCTTTTTGGAGGTGAGTGGTCAGAGGTGTGCTCGGTATTCACTCTGAACATCCCTGTTATTCTTCCCCGCAAAAGGACTCTTGAAATGCTGTGTGCTGTCTGACTGCTAGTGAGCATTGGGATCACATTCTCATGGAGTTTAAAGGTCCATTTTAAGGAGGAATTATCCTTATGGCCACGGATTCATAGGGCCACGTTACCTGAATTCAGAGGATTTTATGTCCTCTGCAGGTCAGTTTAGATGACCTAAATTTCATACCTGTGTTTTGAACTTACAGTGCAATGAATGTGCCTCAGTGCTCCTGAAGGAGATATCCCTTCCAGCAGCCAACAGTCAATATTACGCACCTCAGCCCATTGAAAATGTAAGCAAAAATGATCTCCTGAGTAATAAAATAGAAAGTAAAGCCTGTATTGAAAAACTAGAGGAGATGGTAGATGTTCTGAGGTTCTGGTTCCTGGCCTCAGTTTCCTGTTTTCAATAGTAATGTAACATAAAACACAAAGTTTTTTCCAAGAAAAAGAACCAGAATCAATCTACTACCACTATTTGAGAGGTAGGTGATTTCTCTCATTTCTGGAGAAACCTTGTCAGGTTTCTCTCCCAGGTCAAAGAAGGAAGCTTGTAGTTGCTTTTGGGTTTTCATATCATTAGACTGTGGTCAGAAGATGGTGCAAGTTGTTGTTTGAGGTTAGAATCAGACACCTCCATTCAAATTCAGACAGTATTATTGGATATGGGCCGAGAAGTCAATGCTAAAGGTTTAGTATCATGAAATCGTATCAAGCATAGCTCAGCTACAATCAAATATTTATTTCCTAGTTTGAGGCTCTCATTTTACGCTCTGAATGAATAAATTACAGCCTAACCAAACACAGGTTGTGAGACAAGTGCAAGCTCTCCTTAGAGGTTAACAATCTGATTTCTCTCTCACACCAGTTTTACGGTCATTTAGCTCCATTGACTTGGGTGGAATGAGTCCTGATTTACAACATTGCTTCAGTGCAGGTTTAAAGCTGTGCTACACAATAGCAGTGCTGGTGTCAGGTCTTTGAGAGCAAAGCGTCTTTGCATTGTGCTTGCCACAGTAGTATCAGTTCTGAGTCCATAAAAACCTTTATTAAATCTAGATCCACAGAGAACACATTTTGCAAAAATTATTTTGATTTCTCATTTGTGGCATTATCATTTTATATTGATTATGAGGTTGGTGTGTGGTTTTTTTTTTTTTTTTTTTTTTTTTTTTTTTTTTTTGTTTTGTTTTGTTTTGTTTTTTGTTTTTTGTTTTTGTTTTGTTTCAGTGATTTGTCACTTACCAAGGTAATCCTGGAGTTTCAGATCAGAAATATAGGTCAGAGGTTTACAAAGTCCATATTTGTGTGTAATTTTGGTTGGGATAGATACCATCAAACTGAAATTAAATTTAAAAAATGCTGTTAAATTTAAAAACAGAAGCTCAGCAGCTGAAAAGATAGAATTAGTAATTTTAGGCATGACTTGGAAATTATGTTACCTCCTGTCATCTCTCCTAAGTGTGATTGTAAGTTTGCACACAATGGACTGCCATTTCTTCCATTTAATGTGTACCGCCATAGGAGGTCTCCTGTGCTGCTTCTTATCTTATATTGACTTCCTAGTGTAGAGTAGGCAGGAAAAAACATCTGAGTGAATGCATCTGATCAAGCAGTGAGAATCTGTGCTCTTAGCTTGACGCATGTTGAGACAAAGTACTGTGGGAAAGCTGAGCAAGCTGAACACAATAAATTTTCACTCTGCTTCTCTACTAGGTAGATACAACCCTGCCTGCTGGAGTTCTCTTTTAGGATCTTTAGCTCATGTAGGCTGAGGATATGGAAGAGCACATGTGCTTTTGATGTCTCTCTGGTGTACTGCTTAAATTGCCAGAGTTCACTTTTCACAATCCTTAGACTGTCACTGGGAAGCTGTAGAATGATCTTCCTTGTGAGCCAGCTCTTTTCTCCTTATCCAGTGCAATGGCCATGTCTTTTGGAGAAGGGATCAGCTCTCTTCTCTTTCCCCTTAACACAATCTGAAGTGTGGTAAGAACATCAGGAGGGCAGGGCAGCATTAAAAAGAAGGATTTGTTTCCTGAGAGATGGCATTGTTTCTCAGTTCCCAGCAGCAGAAACTTTAAACTAATGACCTTTCCAGAACATGTAAGCCAGCTGAACCCAAGACTCATGTTCATTTTGATGATTTGATATTTTGTTATGATCATTTCTACCAGGGACAATGTTTTGCAACACCATATTAATGATAATAATAAATAATACCATACTCCCTTTTCTCCCCCCAAAACAACATCCACCCTGGTTATTTACCCAATGGGTCTTGGGGGGCTTCCAAGCTTTTACAGTTGTC